>NC_086321.1:4895110-5495110 GCF_036172605.1 Pelobates fuscus | reverse complement strand
TGTGTGTGCGAATGACGGTTTTCAGTGTATGGATCAGTGAGGACATGTGACTTCTGTCAGTCAAAGTGTGTATTGGTCTTAAACAGGAAGAGGTGTGGCCTTGACAGGAAGGGGTGGGGCAAATGTAGATCAGGGGTGCCTGAGCTTAGTCGCGCCTAGGGCAGCACAAAACCAAAATACACTACTGCTCCTTACTATAAATAACACCTGCAATTATTGAATACATCTACCCTACATTATGAGGTTATAGAGAGTATTTTAAGGTTGCTAAGGAAGTTAGGGTTTTAAGGTTTGAGGTTAATAAGGCTGTATTCAAGAATCAAAATATTCAAGAAAATAAGGGATTTGCCTCAGAATGACATACTGGCATTTCCAAAATCTTCACACAGGCATAGGAAACAAGTGGACCCGGGACTCAATGGTAATCTGCCCCCAAATCTCCCACACCTGCTAATAACTAACAAAAGGGCATCCCAACTTCTTAATCTTAATATCCCAAAACTTGTTAAAGGAGTGCCATTACCCGTAATAAAAAAATAAATAAAAAAACATTTAAAAAGTGAGAAGACCCAAGAAATGAAAAATACAAAAAATAAATGGCCACATAGTGAATATAAATCAAGATAAAAAAAAAAATGAGAAACATGTTAAAGATAAGATACGAGATGAGGGAATGTATGAAATGTAGAGAGAGAGAGGAATCCATCTAAATATAATTCTAGGATGAATGTAATACCCAATAGTTATTAGCAAGTAAATCGTTATTATATATAACCACTGTCTGATGTTTAACTATGTAAATTGTAAGATTGTCCATATGATAACATCCTTTGTTCCAATATCTTACTCTTTACAAACAATTAATATATGACTTGTCTTCTTACATTGGGTATCACATTCATCTTGGAATTATATTTAGATGGATTCCTCTACCTCTCTCTCGGTACATTTCGTACTTTTCCTCATCTCTCACCTGTTTCTTATCTTATCTTTAACATGTTTTTCTCTGTTTTTTAAATCTTGATTTATCTTCACTATGTGATCATTATTTTTTACTCACTTTTAAATTGTTTAAAAAAAATAAATTATTACGAGTAATGGCACTCATGTAACAATGTTATGGATATTAAGATTAAGAAGTTGGAATGCCCCATCCCCATTTTTCTTTTTTTTTAGTTATTAGTATTATACTCCTAGTATCAGTTTTGGAGATTTGGGGGCGGATTACTATTGAGTCCAGGGTCCCCTTGTTTCCTATGCCTGTGAAGATTTTGGAAACGCCGATATGTAATTCTGAGGCAAATCCCTTATTTTGATGTTTACATCTCCTAAGGGGCTGTGACAAACTGCAATTTGCCACTGGGCATTGGAGAGGACTGATTGCTAGCCTCCTGCCCTGCGACTATGGCCCTGGGATGTATTGCCCTTTAAGAACTGTATTTGGGCTTATGGACTTTTATTGGACAGTGTTGGCCCTTTTAAAAACAGTGTACGGACACATGGAAACTTTTTGGACACTTTTTCTTACCCTTTGAATCCCTGGGAAAGTGTGGCTCTTCCCCTCCCCCAGCTCCATTGTTCTCCAGCAGAGCGTTGTCCCAGGGACACTGCCAGACCATTTGGGAACTGGTTTGGGCAGGAAAAGCCATGCTTGCAATTGATAATAAAGGGACCTCAACCTAACTTTTTTACCCCTGGACGGATTGATGTGATTTTTACATATGTTGCTCCCCAAGTTATGCTGATCACAGAAATATAAGTATGTATAAAGTATGTATTAAGACATTTATTTGTATGTATAAAGAAATGTATTCGTATGTGATGTAAAATCAGGGAGTTATAAAAATGTATATAAAGTATAAGTTTTAGCATTTTTTTTTTTTCCACTCAAGCGTCATGACGTGTGGACGTGAATACGTGCGTTCGCCGGGATGACGGAGTAGGAGGGGAGCCCGCCATGCACTGCCGAGGTAGCCGCGTCTGAATGCCTCTCTCTCTGCCGTGCAAGAGAAGATCACACAAATTGTTTATTTTTTCCCAATTGATCGTCCTCAGGGAGGTTTGGCGTCGAATGAAAGGGAAACAACAGTATTAGCGATAACCCTCGAAACTATACGCTCAAGACTCGGAGTGCTGCCCTTTGAAAACATTTTTTACTTCTCTACTCTGTTAACGTCTCGAAGCACTGCTGAAAGAGAACCATGTGTGTTTTTTCTACAAACGCCGGGAACAACATGGTGAAGTAGAATTTTGTATATTATAACTCAAACTTCCACATTTTGGCTGCTCTCCGTGGCAGTGAGTATAAACGTATATCTTAATTGGGTGATACTGAATTTAAACTCAAAGTGCTGATACTCATATGCTGTACCCTCTGCTTAGTTCAGGTTAATAAGGAAAAGAAGAAAAAAACGGAAAAAAAAAAAACGAGAGAAACACTGTAATGATAAAAGGCTACAGGTTTCTAGACTTAATTGAGGCACTTATAATCGTGCAATAAGGAGTAAAGGCTAAAAGAAAAACAATAGCTAATTACACCATAGTTAACAGACAAAATCAACATTACATTTAAAAGAATCTTAAAGGAAAGGAGGAGAGGAGGAGAGGGGTTCTAAAACAGAAGGCAGCAGGCAGCAGGGAGAAAGAGAAAGTAAAAGAAAAAGGAGAAGAGACAAAGAAGAAACAAGAAATAAGAAGAGAAAGAAGAGAAAGAGAGGAGAATAAGAGAATAAGAGAAAATTTCGACAAAACTTGTAAAAAACTTTTCCCCCCCCCCATAAAATAGCAAGTCGGCATAAAGATTGATTGGTTGGGGCTTGTTCTCTCCATAAGTTGTGAATTGCTACAACATGGCTACGAAAAAAACACACAAAATCAAACTCTCTACAAGGAAAGACAAAAAAGAATCCACCCAAGATAAATCTCATGATAAATCATTAACAACATACTTCTCCCCCCAGCAACAAAAGAACTCCAAACATAGATTAAATGATATGGAACTGACTTCGGAAAGCCTGGAGCCAGATCCAATAAGAAATCCTGATAAAGATTTAATAACCATCTCCTTGCTCCAAACTAGTCTTAAGCTCAATCTGGATGAGTTCAAAGCTGATCTGGCCTCAACTGCCGCAGAAATCAAACTGGATATTAAAACTGAGATAAAAGTTCTCACTGCAAAAATGGAAATTTTTGAAGACCACCTCAAACAACTAGATTTTCAAGTTAATAATTTAACAGAAGATTGTGATAAGACACACCGGGACATTGTAAATTTACAAAACAAATTATCTGACTTAGAAGACCGTTCTAGGCGAAAAAATCTACGCTTTAGAGATATTCCAGAAAAAGGCAGACAAGAGGACGTTAAGCAATCCGTGATGGAGTACCTATCTATATTGGGTGTTCCCTTTAAATCTTCAGAACTGATAATAGAAAGATGCCACAGGACATTTAAACCACAAGTAATTCAAAATGATTCTCCTCAAGATATTATTGCATGTTTCTTCTCGTTTGATTTCAAAGAAACTATCTTGAAATTTGCAAGAACCAATCCAGCCTCCGAAGGACCCTTCCAGAAAGTCAAAGTATTTCAGGACTTATCCTTCGAAACCAGAACAAAAAGAAAAGCATTCAGCTTTGCCACTCGATCTTTGAGAAGCCACAATATAAAATACAAGTGGCTTTTTCCCCTAAAACTCAGCCTCTCCTATGAAGGCAAAAGAGAAATATTTGAGTCCAATGCGTCTTTAACAGATTGGCTCAAAAATAACAAATTACTGCTGTAGATCCATAACCTTATACTATAGGGGGTAAATGCAAATAAGGGAGGTCAGAAAGTGGAATAAGAGAAAAAGTGAAGAGAGAGATAAAGGGAAGGGAGGGAATTTGTAATTTTATTTTTTATTTTTTATTTTTTTCTTTATACTCACTAAGGTAAAACTCTTCTGAAGTAATTAACAAAGGAAAAAGCAATACTCACTCGTTTTTCTTGGGTTTTTATAATTGCACTAATTAGTTTAGTCTAGTCACTACAGGCACTTTCTTGTGTCGTCTCACTAGAAGGATATTCATGTTTAAATTATCATTATCACTTTATATGTACTAAAGCAAAATTTTTTGTGACCTAACTAATATGTTAAAAAAAGCAATACTTATTTTGATGCTTTAGGCGGTTCTATATATCATATATCTGTGAATCCTTTTATAAGTTTAATATACTACCTAGCAATAGCTAGCATAAAATAGATTTATATCATAGGCATTATGATTAAGGTATTGATAGACAAAAGAAGGCATCTTTTTTTTTTTTTAAGTAATATATTTATTTACGAAATAATTTATTTCTAGTTTATATTTATTAAGGTAAAACTCTTGGGTAGTGATTAATACCTGAAAAAAACAATATATATTTACCACTCTTGGTGCTCTTATATTATAAAATGTATTAAATATGTTAACCAGTCACCACTATAGGTATTCTACAGGTGTTGTATTATAAGAAGGATATCCATGTTTAAGCAATCTCACTAACACTTTATAGGCTCTAAAGTAAAATTGTTGCGAATTAATTAACACCTCAAAAGCTAACACTTAGGTGTTGTTTCAAGTGTAATAATATACCACAAATTTACAAATTCTTTCACAAGCTTAAGTCATTAGCTATTATAGTTTGCACATAATATATTTTCATTGTGCGCACTATGTATAAGACAATGATAGACTAACGAAGCTATCTATAAATCAAATTAAAAATTATTGATTTTTTTTATTTTTTTTCCCCCCTCTTCTTGTCTCTCTCCCTCCTCCATATAACGGGAGAGTAACACTATGAAAGAAGGAGGGCATTTCAGCGGCAGGTTTCTAACTCAGGCATGGTCTGGGGTTTCCACTCTTGTGTAGTTTTGCTACTCGATTTTCATTGCGCCTATATGGCTTTCAATGACTACTATAGCATTAGGTTTTTACCTAAATGGTTGACTGTTGATGGGGGTCTTACTCAGTGCCCTTCGTCAGATGGTATATGTGTTGGGTGTTGTTTTTTTTTCTTTTCTATTTTTAGTGTGACAAGTTATTTTTGGTTTTGTTTCTTTCAGGAAGTCAAAATATATTGTTTATATGTATTTCTATGTTGAAGTTTTTATCCTTGAATGTCCAGGGGCTTAATCCAAATAAGGAAAGGCATAGATTGTATGACGCGCTGATGAAATTAAACATACAGGTAGCTTTTCTACAAGAAACGCATTGGCTTAAAGACACCAAACAAACTTGGGGTGGAGAAAATTTTGCAACGGTGATCCAGGCCTCACTAACAGATAATAAAAAAAGGGGTGTGGCAATTATATTTAGAAAAGACATTAATTTGGATATTCTACATATTGAATTAGATTTAGAAGCGAGGTTTATTATTCTGATATGTAAGATCGAAGATAGAGTTTTTACATTGGTCAATGTTTATTTACCTAATGTTGACCCAATGACCAAATTTTCCCTGATAATAGATAAAGTTGATAAAATCAGTAGGGGACATTTGATCATTGCCGGGGATTTTAACTGTGTTAGTGATCCAGTTATGGATAGAACTTCTTTGTCCCCCTTATCAAATAATAAAGGAGCTATTAAACAAGCTAAAAAATTGAATAATATCTGTAAGCAATATAATCTATACGATATGTGGAGATTATTGCACCCCTCTGAAAAAGATTTTTCCCATCTATCTGGGGTCTATGGTACTTACTCCCGGATTGACTTCTGTCTAACAAATGCCAATACGATTCCGCTTTTTAATCATATTAATCTTAAGGAAAACACATGGTCAGACCATAGTTTTGTCCTATTTGATCTTGGTAATTCTCCTCCTCTACATCGCAATACTTGGAGATTGAATTATATCATTTTAAAGGACTCAAGTAATAGGGAGGGATCTTACCAAATTATTGGAATATTTTTGGGCAGAAAATGATCCGGGAGATACCTCCCCTTTAATAAATTGGTGCACTCATAAATCTGTAATGAGGGGTTATATAATTAAAATAGACCACTTTCTCAAGAAAAAGAACGGCACAAAATTGCCTGATTTATATATTGAATTCTACTCATGCTCTAAAAAGAACAAATTACAATCTTCTCCGGAGTTGAGAACTCAATTAAAAGACTTACAAACTCAAATCAACTTAAAAGAAGAGGAAAAAATTAAGCAAAATATAAATAAACTAAAATTAAACCATTACATCTTGGGCAATAGAGCGAGTAAAGGTTTAACTAGGAGATTACGTAATCAATATGCTAAAAACAGGGTAGAAAAGTTGGTGGTTGACCAAATTGTATACTCCACCCCATCTGAGATTGGACAAAAGTTTAACCAGTTCTATCAAGACTTGTACAATCTAGGGTTGTCCCCAGAAACCAAGGACATCAAGGAATATTTATTAAATTCCCAAATTCCGAGAATTTCTTCCCAGGATCTGACCAATCTGAATAAAAGATTTCATTTGAAGAAGTACAACTCCAAATTGACAGATTAGCTACAAATAAAACTCCTGGTCCTGATGGCTTTACAAACTTCTATTATAAATATATGAAATCTTATCTTTTAAAACCTCTTACGGAAATGTTTAATCAACTCGCAGAAAATGAGGCCATACCAAAGGAATTATTACAATCAAATATTGTCCCAATTTTAAAACCTGGAAAAGACAGTAGGGACCCAAGAAACTACAGACCGATTGCACTAATCAATGTAGATATGAAAATATATTCCGCCATTATTGCTGAGAGATTGAAATCTGTCATTACTAAATTGATTCATCCAGATCAAATAGGGTTCATCCCCGGAAGATGGGCATCAAATAACACTCGAAAGCTTATTGATATTATCGGCTTAGCTAAAGTCCATAAGGAGCCCCTCCTGGCCCTGTCCTTGGACGCAGAAAAAGCGTTCGACAGGGTCGGGTGGGACTACTTGAGAGAACTCCTTAAGGCATATGGCTTTAAAGGTTGGATATATACTGCAATTATGGTACTGTATTCTTCTCCTTCTGCCAGAACTGTAGGTCCCAATATTATTTCGACCTGGTTCGATCTTAAAAACGGAACAAGACATGGGTGTCCCCTGTCACTGCTTCTGTATATTCTATCTCTTGAACCTCTCGCGGTTAACATTAGAAACAATCATTTAATAAAGGGGGTCCCCACTAAATTTCAGGACATAAAGATTGCATTATATGCCGATGATGCTTTGGTTATTCTTACATCTCCGGAGGATTCATTAGCTGCACTAATGAAAGAAATAGATGAATTTTCTAATATTTCTAATTTTAAGTTAAATGTATCAAAATCCACAGCTTTAACCATCAATATATCTTCGATACAGGTTGAAAGGCTATCCCAAAAATATCAATTTATTTGGACTGACATAGAAATTAATTATTTGGGTCTTAGTTTCCCGGCTAATGCCTCCCATATAATGGAGAGGAACGTTATGCAGTTAATGAAAGATATGAATCAAAACCTAAAAAAATGGAAAAACTTAGAGACCCTATGGACAGGTAGAATTAATATTATTAATTCCTATATTTTACCAAAATGGTTGTATCTGTTCTCAATGGTCCCTCTCAAAATCCCTAAGGTTTGGCTATTAATGATCCAATCGGCTATTAATAAGTTCATTTGGAAAAATAAAAAGCCTAGAATAAGTCCAAAAAAATCTCAAGAAAACTGTCTCAGGGAGGGCTAAACTTCCCAAACATCACTAATCTTTATTATGCGAACACTATACGACATATTTACATTTTACAAGAACCACAATTTTTCTCTGAACCCTGGTATAAAATGGAATCCGAAGCTATACATGCTTCTAGCCTCTATTCTTATATTTGGTCAGATCCTGGTAAGCTTTTGAGAGTCTTGCCTAACTGCTTAATATCGCTGGCCCACTCTTTGGAAACATGGGCAGAAATTAAGAAAATTTTGGGTTTAACTAATCTAATCCTTAGAACTTGTAAATTAAATATATTAGAAACTAATGTAGAGGATTTATCATTGAGACACTGGCCTAACAAAGACACACTAACCTTAGCGGACATTATGCAGGGCGATAATATTTTACCCTTTCAACAGTTAGTAGATAACTTGCATATACCATCTAAAGAAATATTTACTTACTTTCGTATCAAACACTATATTCAGAAACATGTTGTCCAATCTTCTTTTCCATGGGCTAAAGAGTTGCAAACTCTATTTTCTTTTCAAACTGTACCCAAGATTATTTCGGTTGCTAACTCGTTACTTAAAGGTCTAGATCCCTTCCCGCACAAACTGGTTAAAATATGGGAAAATGCCAAATACCAGACGGCAGGCCTAGCATAATTACAGCCGCGCTTACCGATTTGTACTCACTATCACATTCTAATTAACACCTTATGTTACCTTATGTTCACAAAAGTTTTCTTTCTATTTCCTTTGTTCTTACCGATACCGTAACTGTTTTGTTTAAGCGTGATATCCGCTACATTATATAAAAATGTGCATTCTGTCTGCCACTGCATATCTGATGTAATACTCAAAAGCGCTGTTGTGGCGCTCGTTAATAATATGTAACCACCTGCACATCCAAAATAAAGAATTACAAAAAAAATATGGGAAAATGAACTTAATTTAGTGTTCTCCCCAAACGACTGGTTTTCCTCCTTAATTTTGGTAAACAAATTTGTCCATGGCTTAAACCGGACTGAGTGCCACTTTAAGCTACTGTACAGATGGTACTATACTCCGACAAGATTGGCTAAAATGTATACTTCTCAAGCTTCAACTTGTTGGAGATGTGGCACCTATTCAGGTACATTTATTCATATATGGTGGTTTTGCCCAGCACTTAAGCCATTATGGGCCTGGACTTTCAATATCTTCTCGGAAATATCTCTGAACGAAGCATCATTTAACGATATAAACAAAAATCCAGCCTCGGCCCTCCTTCATCTGAATTGGCCTTTTAAATCAAGTAAATATAGATGCTTAGCTACTCACTGCTTTATTGCAGCCAAAGTTATCATTGCGAGACAGTGGAAATCTTCAGAGCCTTTTCAGAAGGCTTCCCTAATCAAACAAGTTAAATTTCAACTAACAATGGAAAATGATATTCTTAATACCTGGTCACTGGTCTCAAAAAAAAAGAGACTGGTATTCATTTTGGTTAAAAACCTGCTCCTTACTGTATGGTAACTCATAAATTTTTCAGGTGATGGGGGGGGGGGATGGGGGTCTGGACGATGTATTTTCAACCAGTCAGTAGAAATTATCATATGGACAACAGGCATCTGAGTTTGTGTTCATTTTTTAGGGATATACTTCCTATTATATTTCCACAGACTTTTTGTTTATTACATATTAATGACTTCCTTAATTAATTTTTTTTTTTCGTTTGTTCTTTTTTGTTTGTTTGGGCGATGGCTTGTTGCATCCTAATGAATGCATTCTCTTTACATAGTAGGACCTACTTATATCAATCGGTGTAATATGCAATATGTATGTTTGTAAGTATGTATTTTTTGAATTGTATTGTAATATAAAATATAAAATCTCTGAATAAAGAAGTATTGAAAAAAAAAAAAGTATAAGTTTTAGCTTGGAGATAATTGAGAAGATACAGTAAGAAACTCAATTATCTCCCAAGCAGAGGGGAGGGAATCTGTGAGATGTAACCGTTATCTGGTTGGTTAATGTCTAATTGCCTGTGGGCGTCTCCCTTGCAGGGGAGCACTGCATAAAATCAGAGTACCTCCCATTAAACCAGAGATCTTCTTGACCCTCAATACGTAGCCTTGTCTCGTTATTGGAGGGAACTGCTATATCACACTGGGGATTGCTATGATCTGCGTACTCCCTTGAGCTTTAATCACTTAGCTCTTGTTCCTGATACGCTCTCCTGGAGGACAGAAGCTGATCCAGGGTGGACGGAAGACGGCTAGGCTCCAGTTAAGCTACGGCAGTTGTGGAGTCTGCGGTGGTTGTGGTGTCCAGTGCGGTGCTTGTGGTCCTCGCAAGCTAGGAAGCGTCCATCAACGGAGGGTACTCGGTCGGAGTACGGGGAGCTCCGTTACAGGGGCTTTTTATTAAAAATAAATGAGATATATATATTTTTCTACAGCATATTTATTGGTTAGACTCCGCTGGGCATCAGCCACTAGGGTTGGTGCTACAGCAATGAAAAACCAAGTGTCGTACCAAGGAGAGACTCCAGGGGTCTCAAAGGGGCATAACCCCAAAAACAAATGAAAAATTGAGAGAACACAAAATTCTTGTCACAATGCCAAACGACAAATGTGACTAGCTGTGTTGCCTGGAAATATACAGTAGGCTAGTAGGGATATACAATATACACTAAATTCAAAGGTTGAGATATCCCAATAAAGTGTGAATTAAAAATATAAATACGAAAACATAATTAGATCACTCAGATAGTGTAATGACCTCAGCTGAGTCATCTTTAGTAGATGAGCCAGTAGAGGTGGGTAGTCAAAGAGAGGAACCCGTCACGATAGCTACCATGAAGGAGGTAATGATTGATTTATTGAGATTTAAAGAGCTCAATCGTGCAGGAAATCAGAAGTGAGATTGTTACAAATTCAAAAGATTTAAATATCTTATCAAAGAAAGTAATAGATTTGGGCATCCAACAAGAGTCCTTAATAAAATCACAGAATCATTGTAACGCAGAAATACAGAAATTAAGAGAGGAGCTCTTGAGTTTGAAACAGAAATATAGTAGATTGGAGAATTTCTCTAGACAAAATAATATTCGCAGAAGGGGGATACCTGAAACAGTGTAGCAGGCGGATCGTCCCAACTATGTGATAACATTTTTGAACTCTCTGGTTAAATCGGATTTTGAGAGGGCCCATATGATAGATAGAGCTTATAGATTTATTCATATCGTGTTACACTGAGGGTGGCTACTTTTACGTTTTAAGGGCTTTATTAAAAGTTATGTATTAAGTCACCATAGGGCACTTGGTATTTTTTCTTTTTGTGCTTACTACATTTGTAGTTCCCTGAGGGTTAACCCCTTGCCTACGAGTGCCCTTTTCTAGCTTCCAGGCTCCTTCTTTTTCCTTTTCTTATAGATTACCCCTATCACATAATTCTCCAAGAGAATTACCTAGAGATGTGATAGTGAAATTACATTTTTTTTACACTTAAACAAAAAATATTACAGAAAGCCTTTGAATGTAACACTTTTGATGTTTCTTATGCGCAATTGAAAATCTTTCCTGATATATCTGGAGAAGTGATTATGGAACGTAGAGAATTCAGAATGATAACCAAGGTATTAAGGGATAAAAATGTGTCTTATAGATGGGGTTTTCCGACTAAACTACTTATTAAAAAGGGAATGGAGACGAAAGTAATCAACTCTCCCCTTGAGGGGGAAAGGTTTCTTAAAGATATAGACTCTCTGGGGAATGCTCAAGATATGGCTAAATGGAGATAATTGGGAGAGGGGATAGAATCAGAGGGTGATAAGGAATATTGAACTGAGTTATGGTTGTTTTCTTGGGGAGGTTTCATTTCTGGCGTAAAAGGTGTAATATTTTTGTAATTTAGTTTACAAAAATATTTTCGATAGAATGAATTTTAAGGTCACTTATTAGGATAGAGATAATTTTATTGGTTATAATGTATTGGAAAATTGCACAAAATGAGAAAGCCTTACTGGATTGATGCTTACTATAATTAAATGGGCCAGTAATGGATAGATTTAATTCATTAAAACTTAAATTAAGCACTGGTTAATATGTAAATTTTTCACTAAGCTCAATTTAAGCTCGTATTAAATGGCCTTCAATGGCCTCTATGGATATAAATTTAAAGTCACGTACTATACTAGAGATAATATTATTTGTTATATTGTATTGGAAAATGGTACAAAATAAGATATCATCACGGGATGCATGTTTATTATAATCAAAAGGGGATGTTATAGAATTAAGCTCGTATTAAATGGCCTTAAATGGCCTCTATGGATATAAATTTAAAGTCATGGATAATATTATTTGTGATATTATATTGGAAAATGGCCCAAAGTATGATATCATCATGGGATAAATAGGGATGTCCCGAACGGTTCGCTGGCGAATAGTTCCTGGTGAACATCGCGTCTTCGCATCCGCCGCGGACGGCGAACATTTGCGATGTTCGGTCCGTTCCCTATTCGTCATCATTGAGTAAACTTTGACACTGTACCTCACAGTCAGCAGACACATTCCAGCCAATCAGCAGCAGACCCTCCCTCCCAGACACCCCACCTCCTGGACAGCATCCATTTTAGATTCATTCGGAAGCTGCATACATTTATTTTTTATTTATTTTTATTTTTATTTTTTTTTATATTTACTGCTCACTCGTCCTTTTTCCATAGATATAGACAACAGCAACAAAGATTAAAATTTAAAATCAGCTTTCCTATTCTCCACACCCCACACTGACGCGTTTCAGCCGAAGCTTTTTTCAAAGTGTACATGTGTACAGTAATTACCTTTGGGTCTCAACATTGATTTTGAAATTAACAGCATTTTATAACAATAATAATTTTAAGGATGTTTCTAAGAATGTTTTTTAGAAAAGGAATTTTTGGTACTGTTCCTTTAAATACTTTTGAATAGGTTTTTAACTTATATCTTAATAAGTTTTGGTAGTCCATCCAACAAATATGTGTATGAAATACAGGGAGTGCAGAATTATTAGGCAAATGAGTATTTTGACCACATCATCCTCTTTATGCATGTTGTCTTACTCCAAGCTGTATAGGCTCGAAAGCCTACTACCAATTAAGCATATTAGGTGATGTGCATCTCTGTAATGAGAAGGGGTGTGGTCTAATGACATCAACACCCTATATCAGGTGTGCATAATTATTAGGCAACTTCCTTTCCTTTGGCAAAATGGGTCAAAAGAAGGACTTGACAGGCTCAGAAAAGTCAAAAATAGTGAGATATCTTGCAGAGGGATGCAGCACTCTTAAAATGGCAAAGCTTCTGAAGCGTGATCATCGAACAATCAAGCGTTTCATTCAAAATAGTCAACAGGGTCGCAAGAAGCGTGTGGAGAAACCAAGGCGCAAAATAACTGCCCATGAACTGAGAAAAGTCAAGCGTGCAGCTACCAAGATGCCACTTGCCACCAGTTTGGCCATATTTCAGAGCTGCAACATCACTGGAGTGCCCAAAAGCACAAGGTGTGCAATACTCAGAGACATGGCCAAGGTAAGAAAGGCTGAAAGACGACCACCACTGAACAAGACACACAAGCTGAAACGTCAAGACTGGGCCAAGAAATATCTCAAGACTGATTTTTCTAAGATTTTATGGACTGATGAAATGAGAGTGAGTCTTGATGGGCCAGATGGATGGGCCCGTGGCTGGATTGGTAAAGGGCAGAGAGCTCCAGTCTGACTCAGACGCCAGCAAGGTGGAGGTGGAGTACTGGTTTGGGCTGGTATCATCAAAGATGAGCTTGTGGGGCCTTTTCGGGTTGAGGATGGAGTCAAGCTCAACTCCCAGTCCTACTGCCAGTTTATGGAAGACACCTTCTTCAAGCAGTGGTACAGGAAGAAGTCTGCATCCTTCAAGAAAAACATGATTTTCATGCAGGACAATGCTCCATCACACGCGTCCAAGTACTCCACAGCGTGGCTGGCAAGAAAGGGTATAAAAGAAGAAAATCTAATGACATGGCCTCCTTGTTCACCTGATCTGAACCCCATTGAGAACCTGTGGTCCATCATCAAATGTGAGATTTACAAGGAGGGAAAACAGTACACCTCTCTGAACAGTGTCTGTGAGGCTGTGGTTGCTGCTGCACGCAATGTTGATGGTCAACAGATCAAAACACTGACAGAATGCATGGATGGCAGGCTTTTGAGTGTCCTTGCAAAGAAAGGTGGCTATATTGGTCACTGATTTGTTTTTGTTATGTTTTTGAATGTCAGAAATTTATATTTGTGAATGTTGAGATGTTATATTGGTTTCACTGGTAAAAATAACTAATTGAAATGGGTATATATTTGTTTTTTGTTAAGTTGCCTAATAATTATGCACAGTAATAGTCACCTGCACACACAGATATCCCCCTAAAATAGCTATAACTAAAAACAAACTAAAAACTACTTCCAAAAATATTCAGCTTTGATATTAATGAGTTTTTTGGGTTCATTGAGAACATGGTTGTTGTTCAATAATAAAATTAATCCTCAAAAATACAACTTGCCTAATAATTCTGCACTCCCTGTAGAACCTTTTGGAAGCTATATGTGGTACAATTCATTTGGGTCTGAATTCACCCCACCTTTTTTGCACTTTCTCCCTTCTCCCTTTTCCTATATTATCATTGAAATAGAGAACTGTTTTAACATATTCTATGCAAATTTAGTGAGATGTTATATCCTTTTTATACTTATAATACACAGTAAGATATATATGCTATTCATGTCCGTTTTTCCTTTCTTCTCTTCACATTTATTTATATATCTGATATGCCGATATCATGAACTAAGGGCATTTTGCCCTATCCATAATGGACGTTTCGCCCATCACTCATGTGACCGCCACTCTGTCAAGACTAATACGTTATAGGAAATTACGTTCCCGTTCGACAATCACGTGACTCGCGTCACAGGAAATGACGCGCCGACAAGCTAGGAAGCACGTATGGAGGACACAGACCGGATATCAGCGAAGGGATCCGGCGGACATGTTGGGGAGGGCAGCAGGGATCTGTCTATAGCCGGAAGTGCAGCCATAATTTGTGTGGCGAAACACTTCCGGCTATGACCATATAAGGAAATTATATTAGGTTTATGCACACAGGTGCAAATTATAATTCACTCTGTTCCCTGTTTCCCCTTAGTGTATATAAGCATTTTATATTCAGTTGGCAAGACAGATGCACTTGAGAAAGACCTGTTATGGTTGAAACGCGTTGTGCTTTATTTACTATTTTATTTGTGTATATATATACCTTTTTATTTTAAACTATTTGTTTGAATAAATAATCTTTTATATACTTTGGAGTCTGCTGCACTTTCATCAGTCCCTGCGGACCTCCCTGGAAGATTTAACCTTATATGTCTCAAGGAGGAGACGACAAGCGCTAAGAGTTTAGAGCTTATAAAAGGCTCTGAAAATTGTGAGTTTGAAGAAAATTGCTTTCTCTCACTTTTACATTGTATATACAGGGTACACTATGTGTGTTTTATTTTATTCATATGTAGGTAAAAAGAACAACTTGTTTATGTAACCACTTGAAACATTAATTAAGCGGTAGCTTTAGGGTGGTACACCAAAATTTATTAGGATAGCATTGCAGATGTCTACTGAGCCAGATATAATAAAGCTCAGAGTAGATATCTGCCGCTAAGTATATGCTGGTGATACTCTTATACCACCCAGGATTTATGGAACATTTGAGTATCAATTTGTATTTTTAATTCACACTTTATTGGGATATCTCAACCTTTGAATTTAGTGTATATTGTATATCACTACTAGCAACACAGCTAGTCACATTTGTCGTTTGGAATTGTGACAAGAATTTTGTGTTTTCTCTATTTTTTTAATATTTTTGTCTTGGCTAGTAGTGGATCGTTAGTTCCCAGCGATATTTTAAAGAGGAAGCGATGCACTGAGAAAGCTCCATAACATCAGCATGATTGAGACTTCTTATTGTGGAGTGGGATCAACATTTAAGATCAATCTCGACAAGAAAGATTGTCAAACTCCTCACTTTAAAAAGGGACTGCACCAGTAATGAGCATCCCGGCATACTTACTGCTCCTAATTTACACAACATTATCACACACAGGTGCGGGCAATCTTAATCTTACTTTGAGGACCCTCACTCTGAGTGGACCCCTCCTACATATTTTCAGACTTTCCCATGACAGTTTATGTTGAGAAAGCACCAGGGGGTGCAAAACGCCTCCAGGGTACATGCATCACTTGTTTTTTTTCGGGTAGTGGTGTGGGTGGTTTCTCCCTTGTCTGGCAGTAGCAGGTATTGCTACAATTTGTTATTCCTTTTCATTCATCTGTCCTATTTTTGCTAAGCTTTTTTCTTTTGCTTGGATTTCTTGGCTATTTTTGCAGACAACATGTCGTTACTGATGTCGCGAACATAACATTTTCCGTTTGCAACGGGCGAACCGCCATAGACTTTAATAGGCAGGCGAATTTTAAAACCCACAGGGACTCTTTCTGGCCACAATAGTGATGGAAACGTTGTTTCAAGGGGACTAACACCTGGACTGTGGCATGCCGGAGGGGGATCCATGGCAAAACTCCCATGGAAAATTACATAGTTGATGCAGAGTCTGGTTTTAATCCATAAAGGGCATAGATCACCTAACATTCCTAAATTGTTTGGAATAACGTGCTTTAAAACATCAGGTATGATGTTGTATCGATCAGGTAGTGTAAGGGTTACGCCCGAGTCACAGTGACAGACCAAACTCCCCATTTAACGCACCGCAAACAACCGCAAACAGTCCATTTGCACAAGGTTGGATACCAAGCTAGCCATGTCCCGTTCCTTGTCCTCACTGATGTCATTGAATGTCTCTTCCTCCACCAAGCCACATACAACACCAAGGGTCCCCGAAAGGTGACAACAAGCCCCCTGGGACGCCTGCTGTGCTTGGTCTTCCACCTCCTCAAAGCCACCTTCCTCCTCTGACTCCTCTTCTTCAGACTCCTCTCTCTGCGTTGCCTCTCACTGCGTTATTATATTCCTATCAGTTTAATCCCTGTTACGTCAGGGCACGTGTATCAGGGCACGTGTATTTGGCGTCGATTTTAGGAACCGGGAGATGGAAAAAGATGCTTGGTCGGTCCTCCTACTTCAAATTTGGGGCACTGCGCGTGCAATCTAATGTGCCACCAGATAGGAGTGGTGTGTTAAGTAGTACTATTCTTATCAGTTTAATCCCTGTTATGTCCCCTATCAGGGGACATGTATATGGCAACGATTTTAGGAACCAGGAGATGGAAAAAGATGCTTCGTCGGTCCTCCTATTCAAATTTGGGGCACTGCGCGTGCAATCTAATGTGCCACCAGATAGGAGTGGTGTGTTAAGAAGTACTATTCTTATCAGTTTAATCCCTGTTACGTCCCCCTCATCAGGCCTTTTTTAGTCGAATGTGTCGCCCACTGTCAGTCCCTTCGGGATCCATCCCTCATTCATCTTAATAAAGGTGAGGTAATCTAGACTTTTTTGACCTAGGCGACTTCTCTTCTCAGTGACAATACCTCCTGCTGCACTGAAGGTCCTTTCTGACAGGACACTTGAAGCGGGGCAGGCCAGAAGTTCTATCGCAAATTGGGATAGCTCAGGCCACAGGTCAAGCCTGCACACCCAGTAGTCAAGGGGTTCATTGCTCCTCAGAGTGTCAATATCTGCAGTTAAGGCGAGGTAGTCTGCTACCTGTCGGTCGAGCCGTTCTCTGAGGGTGGACCCCGAAGGGCTGTGGCGATGCGTTGGACTTAAAAAGCTCCGCATGTCCTCCATCAACAACACGTCTGTAAAGCGTCCTGTCATTGCCGGCGTGGTCGTGGGAGGAGGAGGATTACTTTCACCTCTTCCCCTGTTAGATTCCTGTTGTGCTGTGACATCACCCTTATCCGCTGTGTAAAGCATACTTTTTAATTTATTTTGGAACTGCTGCATCCTTTCCGACTTGCCGTAATTCGGTAACATTTCAGGCACTTTCTGCTTATACCGGGGGTCTAGTAGCGTGGACACCCAGTACAGGTCATTCTCCTTCAGCCTTTTTATACGAGGGTCCCTCAACAGGCACGACAGCATGAAAGACCCCATTTGCACAAGGTTGGATGCCGAGCTACTCATGTCCCGTTCCTCGTCCTCAGTGATCTCACTGAAGGTATGTTCTTTCCCCCAGCCACGTACAACACCACGGGTACCAGATAGGTGACAACGAGCACCCTGGGATGCCTGTTGTGGTTGGTCTTCCTCCTCCTCCTCAAAGCCACATTCTTCCTCTGACTCCTCTTCCTCACAATCCTCTTCCAGCGTTGCCGCAGGTCCAGCAAGCGATGCTGATAAGGCTTTTTCTGGTGGTGATGGTGACCACAACTCTTCCTCTTCACGCTCATCTATGGCCTGACCCAGCACTCTTCGCAGGGCACGCTCCAGGAAGAAAACAAATGGTATGATGTCGCTGACTGACTAGGATTGTCACCTCCTCAAAAGGACGCATGAGCTTACAGGCATTGCGCATGAGCGTCCAGTAACGTGGCAAAAGAATTCCCAGCTCCCCAGATGCTTTCCTAGCACCCCGGTCATACAAATAGTCGTTAACGGCTTTTTCTTGTTGGAGCAGGCGGTCGAACATTAGGAGTGTTGAATTCCAACGTGTCAGGCTGTCGCAAATCAAGCGCCTCACTGGCATGTTGTTTCGCCACCGGATATCTGAAAAGTGCGCCATGGCCGTGTAGGAACGCCTGAAATGGCCACACACCTTCCTGGCCTGCTTCAGGACGTCCTGTAAGCCTGGGTACCTATGCACAAAGCGTTGTACGATCAGATTACACACATGAGCCATGCACAGCACATGTGTCAACTTGCCCAAATTCAATGCCGCCAACAAATTTGTTCCATTGTCACAAACCACTTTGCCGATCTCCAGTTGGTGCGGAGTCAGCCACTGATCCACCTGTGCGTTCAGGGCGGACAGGAGTGCTGGTCCAGTGTGACTCTCTGTTTTCAGGCAAGTCAACCCCAGGACGGCGTGACACTGCCGTATCCGGGACGTGGAATAGTACCTGGGGAGCTGGGGGGGTGCCGTGTGATGTGGAGCCAGACGCAGCAGCAGAAGAGGACTCAGCCGAGGAGGTTATGGAAGAGGATGGAGTAGGAGGAGTAGAGGAGGTGGCAGCAGGCCTGCCTGCAAGTCGTGGCGGTGTCACCAACTCCTCTGCAGAGCCACGCATTCCATGCTTGGCAGCCGTCAGCAGGTTTACCCAATGCGCAGTGTAGGTGATATACCTGCCCTGACCATGCTTTGCAGACCAGGTATCAGTGGTCAGATGGACCCTTGCCCCAACACTGTGTGCCAGACATGCCATTACTTCCTTTTGCACAATCGAGTACAGGTTGGGGATTGCCTTTTGTGCAAAGAAATTTCGGCCGGGTACCTTCCACTGCGGTGTCCCAATAGCTACAAATTTTTGGAACGCCTCAGACTCCACCAGCTTGTATGGTAAAAGCTGGCGGGCTAAGAGTTCAGACAAGCCAGCTGTCAGATGCCGGGCAAGGGGGTGACTTTGTGACATTGGCTTCTTACGCTCAAACATGTCCTTGACAGACACCTGACTGTGGGCAGATGAGCAGGAAATGCTCAAGGCGAGAGACGGAGTGGTGGATGGTTGAGAGGGGGCAAGGAGGACAGCAGTGGTTGACGTGGCTGAAGATGCTGGACCAGGAGGAGGATGGCGGCTTTGAGTTTGTGTGCTGCTTGTACTCATGTGTTGATCCCATAGGCGTTTGTGATGTGCGATCATGTGCCTTCGCAAAACAGTTGTACCTAGGTGGGTGTTGGACTTCCCACGACTCAGTTTCTTTTGGCACAGGTTGCAAATGGCATCACTGTTGTCAGAGGCAGACACACAAAAAAAAATGCCACACTGCTGAGCTCTGCAATGACGGCATTCTGGTGGTGGCAACAGCATGCGTTGATTGGCGTGCTGTCTGGCTGACCCCGGGTGCCGATGCATGCTGTCTGACTGTGCCACTAGCTCCTTGCGACGACCTCCCCCTGATTCCAACTTGTCTCCTCCTCTCTGTCTCCCCATCTGAACTTTCCCCCTGTTCTTCTTCTCTTCTAGCGGGCACCCACGTGACATCCACGGACGGATCGTCATCATCAACCGCTTCACTTGTATCTGACAACTCAGCAAAGGAAGCAACAGCGGGTACAACATCATGATCATCACACCGTACGTCCATGTGTGTAATGCTGCCTGACTGAGACATATCCCTGTTATCTACATCCTCTGGCAATAATGGTTGCGCATCACTCATTTCTTCCAACTGATGTGTAAATAACTCCTCTGACAGATCAAGCGAAGTAACTGTGGTGCTAGTGTTGGTGGTGGCGGCAGGCGGGCGAGTGGTAACTTGAGAGGTGCCCGAAGCTAAGCTGGTGGAGGATGGTGCATCAAGGTTCCGAGCGGAAGCTGTAGACGCTTGCAGACAACTAACTGCTATTCAATCTATTACAGTCAAAATGTTATTTTTTTTTTAATGTACACTACTGTTACACCAGATATGAGTTGCAGTGGTGTGACACTGTGCCCTGGCAGGCCCTGAAATGCACACGTGTGAAGGAAACTGACTGCTATTATTTCACAGTCAAAAAAGTGTTGTTGTTTTTTTTTTTTTTTTTAAATGCAAGCTATTGTGACACCAGATATGAGTGGTGGCACTGGGCAAGTGGGCACAGTATACGCTGTGAGCCTGACACACACGCTGGCAGGCAGGCAACTGCAATTAGATTACACAGAAAAAAAAAAAAACAGACATGTTCTAGCCCTAAAAAGGGCTTTTTGGGGTGCTGTCCTTACAGCAGAGATCAGATGAGTCCTTCAGGACTGTAGTGGACACTGAATACACTAGCCTAGCTATCGATTTCCCTATTAAATCAGCAGCAGCTACACTGTCCCTCCTCTCGCTAAGAATGCAGCTTCTGAATGGATCTAAAATGGATGCTGTCCAGGAGGTGGGAGGGTCTGGGAGGGAGGGTCTGCTGCTGATTGGCTGGAATGTGTCTGCTGACTGTGAGGTACAGGGTCAAAGTTTACTCAATGATGACGAATAGGGGGCGGACCGAACATCACATATGTTCGCCTGCCGTGGCGAACGCGAACAAGCTATGTTCGCCAGGAACTATTCGCCAGCAAACTATTCGGGACATTTCTACATGTCATCTGTAAAACAATATTATGCCTGCTTGAACCCTCGAGTACCTATGAGGGCTGCCATGACACTCTAATGCCATTTCCTTTTTTATACCAATAAATGTATAGACGTGTGCAATTCAATTCTGTCCAAATGTGTATTCGGATGAATTTCTGGCAATTCCGACATTCGGATGCTTTCTAATGTCCGAAGTGCCGAAGTCTCTAATTTCAGAAGTGCTGAACCGAACCGAATTGCCGAAGTGCCGAATTTCCGAAGTACTGAACCGAACCAAATTTACGAAGCCCGAACTGCTGAAGTGCTGAATTTTGGAAGTGCTGAAGTGCTTCAGATTTCTGAAAAGTGGCAAAACAAGAGAGGGAGGGAAAATTACATGAATGATGACAGGGTTAGGGTTAGGTTAGGATTAGGGTAGGGTTAGGATTAGGGTAGAGTTAGGCTAGGGTTAGGTGAGGGTCAGAGTTCGGGTAGGGTTATGTTTATTGTTGGTTACACTATAGGGTTAGTGTCGGGTTAGGGTTAGATTAGGGTAGGGTTAGGGTTCTGGTTAGGTTTATTTTAAGGTTACGGTATGGTTGGGGTAGGGTTAGGAGTGGGTTAGGGATAGGTTTGGGTAGGGTTAGGTTTAGAATTATTGTAGGGTAAGGGGTAGGGTTAAGGATAGGTTAGGGTAGGGTTAGGGTAGGGTTAGGGTTCAGGTAGAGATTTTACGAATTCCGAAGTCTCGGATTGGCGAAGTCCCGGATTGCCGAAGTGTTGAACCGAACGTTCATACTAGCAACATAAGTGTGAAACCGCAACTTTGCACTGACAACATAAATGTAATACCACTAGGGGTAAGTATTTAATTAATGGTGGCAGCCATTTCGTAAAGACGAACGCCAACCGGGGGAGCATTCATATCCTGAAAGGAGACGCTTCCCTTGCAATTTCAGCACAAGAACCTCACGAATTGAGATTAGTCAGGGAATGTGCCATTGTGAGGTCGCCTGAGGTTTGTGGGGACACTCTTTGAGTACTGGCTAGTTTGGCGGGCATTCTGTGCCTGGGAGACAAAGGGAATGCCTCTTTTCCCGTGCTTTGGCTCCCAGGGCCAGAGACTCCTGGGATGAAGACCACCCTGTCATCCTGCGTGGGAGATCCTTATCTGAGTGGCGGGATTTCCATATTTGGGAGACACCCGCGCTAGGGCTCACTAGTGTAGAGAATCCTGGGATACGGCCCCTGTTTGTGTGTGTTGAAGACCCCTTGCATGGGGCAATGCATAAAAGTCGTGTGTGGCTCAATAAAATTGTGTTGTACCGCCAGAGCTGTGTGTTGTCCAGTTACTTGGGGGAAAAAAGTCTCTTGATACTCTAACAGGTTCCTGAACAGCTGAAGGAAGATATTAACTGGGGTAACGGTCGGGTTACCAGGGGTCCGCTACAAACAATAATACAAAACTTGGTGTTGCGGCATCGTTTCTGTTTGGGATTTTATATCTCAACAACATTTTTTGTACAAACAGTTGTGATTTAGTTTGTTCCATGGATGGTGGTGGGAATAGATCCCAATGAAGAATGTACAACCCCTGTTACTTTGTTTAACAAGGGACACACATATCCGGTTCGAATATGCTTTTTACATGGTTGTTTTTTTTTTGTAGTTTAATACCATTTAATTTTTACCATCAATGATGTTCCGCCTACTTGTGGATGTAATACTAAAATCATGCTGATATAAAGTCACCATTTTATACTTAATTTCATGAGTCTTAGGCTTATAGTTAATAGCTGGAAGTGGGGTCTGGGCCCTGGAAACCTAGCAGCTCATTCAATAATAATGTTGATAGACAACTTGTTAGATACTATTAGAGATATAAAGCTCACTAGATGATAATGGAGATCGACCGCTCACTAAAAAATAATGGATATAGACAGCTCGTTAGATAATAATGGAGACAGACCGCTCTTTAGATAAAAATGGAGATAGATGGCTCGATAGATAATAATGGAGATAGACCCTTTCACTAGATAATAATGGAGATAGACAGCTCACTAGATAATAATGCAGATAGACCGCTCACTAGATAATAATGGAGATAGACCGCTCACAAGATGATAATGGAGATAGACCGCTCACTAGATAATAATGCAGATAGACCGTTCACTAGATAATAATGCAGATAGACCGCTCACTAGATAATAATGCAGATAGACCGCTCACTAGATAATAATGCAGATAGACCGCTCACTAGATAATAATGCAGATAGACCGTTCACTAGATAATAATGTAGATAGACAGCTCACTAGATAATAATGGAGATAGACCGCTCACAAGATAATAATGGAGATAGACAGCTCACTAGATAATAATGGAGATAGACCGCTCACAAGATAATAATGGAGATAGACAGCTCACTAGATAATAATGGAGATAGACCGCTCACTAGATAATAATGGAGATAGACCGCTCACTAGATAATAATGCAGATAGACAGCTCACTAGATAATAATGCAGATAGACAGCTCACTAGATAATAATGGAGATAGACCGCTCACAAGATGATAATGGATATAGACCGCTCACTAGATAATAATGCAGATAGACCGTTCACTAGATAATAATGCAGATAGACCGCTCACTAGATAATAATGCAGATAGACCGTTCACTAGATAATAATGCAGATAGACTGCTATTTCGATAATAATGCAGATAAACCGCTCACAAGATAATAATGGAGATAGACAGCTCGTTAGATGATAATAATAATGGAGATAGACCGCACATTAGATAATAATGGAGATAGACCGCTCACTAGATAATAATGCAGATAGACAGCTCACTAGATAATAATGCAGATAGACAGCTCACTAGATAATAATGGAGATAGACCGCTCACAAGATGATAATGGATATAGACCGCTCACTAGATAATAATGCAGATAGACCGTTCACTAGATAATAATGCAGATAGACCGCTCACTAGATAATAATGCAGATAGACCGCTCACTAGATAATAATGCAGATAGACTGCTATTTCGATAATAATGCAGATAAACCGCTCACAAGATAATAATGGAGATAGACAGCTCGTTAGATGATAATAATAATGGAGATAGACCGCACATTAGATAATAATGGAGATATACAGCTCACTAGATGATAATGGAGATAGACAGCTCACTAGATAATAATGGATGTAGACAGCTTGTTAGATAATATTGGAGGTAGACCGCTCACTAGATGATAATGCAGATAGACAGCTCGTTAGGTGATAATAATAATGGAGCCCCACCAACTATTGCCACTGTGCCATCCATTGGGGAACTAGTGAACACTTTTATTGTGTATTTAAACAGTTAAAGTTATTACTAATTTCTTAATACCAGTCAGTGACAATAAAATCCAACAAAACATATTACAGCAATTTTAGTGTCACACGTCTGTGCCCAGGGATTTTGCCAGCCTATAGAATCATACAATACGGTATTTCACCCAGTCCCGAGATCCACCGGAAAGTACATTGGGGAACTTTTAAACCCATGCTGGTTGATCTTTCGTGGGAGAAGGATTACTGATATGATATTTATGAGGGCAAACTCTAGTAATTTGCAAGTTTATCTAATATTTTTTTTTTTACAGAGATCTCTAGAGAATTATTTATGAATGAGAGATGATGTCTACCTTTCTCAATTTTGTTTAGTTGTGAGATGGCGTTTTCCAATGTTTGCTGTGTTTTTCTTATATCTTGTGATGTTTTATTCTGCAAGATGGTGATCCTCTGCAGCTCCCTTTTATACTGCTCGGTGTCCTCATGGCATCTCTGCAGGCTGTGATTGGTGTCCGCTAGGTCTTGTCCCAGTTGCTCTACCTGATGCTGGGACTGTGCTAGGCTTTGTTTCTTGTTTTCCAGACTATCATCTTGGCTCTGTAATGTTTGAGACAGACTGGTGTTCATCATCACATATTCTAAAGACAATCTGTGTAATTCTCTGGAAACACTGATATCTGGGAATAAAAAAAGAATAATGAATATCCCTAATGTCCCTAATCCCCACAATATGTATATATTCGATTACAAACTGTTATAAAAGTTAATATTTATACATGACCATATCCACACAGTATTTAAAAGATATGCAGTTAGTTTGTAATGTTGGGGGATTAGGGGTGAAATTGCCCCATGGTCATGTTTATCTTGCTGTCCTGTAAGACCCCAGAGTTTGGGGTTGATACTAAAACAGCGTGTTGTGTCCATGGTTTTTTATTTGTTGTCTCATTTTAATTGGACATCTCCTGGTAATAGTTAACACGTGTCAGTGGAATGTCTAACCTTACATTTAATTTCTCCAGGTAATAAGCAGGTAATGAACATTGTGTTTTAATGGATTACAATGGTGCATTGAAGTACTAAGGGTAGGTGGCCCGCCATGGGTAACAGAAGGCAAGGGGTGCACAGAACACACTTTCTCCCCAGAGCAGGAACTCGTCTCCTGCACCTTTCTTGCTTGGTGCTGTGCTCTGGATACTTCCATTCTGGGCAGTGAGGGGGCTGCTGGGATCTCCCAGCTCTCTTGCACTGATCCCTACAGCTCCCAATTGGACATCAGGGAGGAGGTTCTACTCCAGTTCCCTTTAAAGTTAAAAAAGGAGGGCTGAATGGTCCTCATTGTAAATAGTAATACAAATTATAATAAAATAAAAATTGCATAGATGTAAGCATGTTTATGTGTGTGTATGAGTCTGTGTGTAAATGTGTCTTTGAACATGAATGCTTGTTTATGTAGAACATTGTAACGGAACTCCTGTATTCATACTAAGTACCTCCACCAGGTCATCTTCATTTGTTCTATCTGGAGGGTCTGATACACTTTGGGATCTGTCACAGACTCCCTGATGAGGGGACTTTGGTCATGCTATCAGTAGGTTTGATATCGTTCAAACCCTATCTGCATGAGAATGTCTAGCGTCAGTAAAAAAGCACATAGGATTTCCTATTTGGGAGGCCTAATGCACATGTGGGGCTCACTGTGCATGCTCATCAGGTTGCCCAATCGGATAACGTTGCAGGAGGGGAACCATGACCCTGTGCTGATTGATCTCAGTGCTGGAATCTGGTAAGTGAATCTGGTAAGTAAACCCTTTACATTGTTAGGGGGGAGGCACATAGACAGAGGAAGAAATAATTAGTGTTAGGAACACCAGAGCATTCCTTTAATGTAGGGATAAAACAGAACTGCTTTATGTCAGGGTGGCGATCCGATGCCCGGGACCCAGACACTGTCCGGGCAGCGGTGCAGGACCAGGACCCAGTATGCCTGATGTTCAGAGTAGGAGTCACAGCGTGGAGGTGGATTAGCAGGGTCTGGTGCAGGGTAACCGCACGCCCCCTGGTGTTGAGCACCAGCGTTTGTGCAGCCACATACCAAGACCCTGATTCAGCTTAAAGGACCACTCTAGGCACCCAGACCACTTCAACTTAATGAAGTGGTCTGGGTGCCAGGTCCAGCTAGCTTTTACCCTTTTTTTTATAAACATGGCAGTTTCAGAGAAACTGCTATGTTTATTCTGAGGGTTAAGCCAGCCTCCAGAGCCTCTAGTGGCTGTCTCACTGACAGCCGCTAGAGGCGCTTGCGTGCTTCTCACTGTGAAAATCACAGTGAGAGCACGCAAGCGTCCATAGGAAAGCATTATGAATGCTTTCCTATGCGACTGGCTGAATGCGAGCGCGGCTCCTGCCGCGCATGCGCATTCAACCGATGACGTCGCAAGGAAGAAGAGGAGGAGGAGTAGAGCTCCCCGCCCGGCGCTGGAGAAAGAGGTAAGTTTAACCCCTTCCTTCCCCTAGAGCCCGGCGGGAGTGGGTCCCTGAGGGTGGGGGCACCCTCAGGGCACTCTAGTGCCAGGAAAACGAGTATGTTTTCCTGGCACTAGAGTGGTCCTTTAAGCGGATCCCAGGAACTAGGAGCTTGGAAATTAGCAGACCTCTCAGGAGCTGAATAGGGAGGCTCTGCAGCAAGATTGTATCCAGTACTAGAAACAAGGCAAGACTAGAGATAGGCACCAAACATGAAAACAAGACAGAACTAGTAGAACCCAGAGCCAGAGAAGGATAGTAAGCTAAACCCAGAACATATACACAAGACATGAGGAAAACAAACATAACATGGGCATGGCTAGACAGGACTGTACATGGACTGGGTATACAAACTAAAACAAGACAAGATAAAATAAAATAGGCAAAACAAGAGGAGAAATAACTACCGTATATACTCGAGTATAAGCCGAGTTTTTCAGCACATTTTTTGTGCTGAAAAACCCCAACTCGGCTTATACTCAAGTCAATGTCTGTATTATGGCAATTTGCATTGCCATAATACAGACAGGGGGCTGTGGTGGGCTGCAGAGTGTTTACTTACCTCTCCTGCAGCTCCTGTCAGCTCCCTTCTCCTCCGCGCCGGTCCGTTCAGCACCTCTGTCAGCAGGGCCGCCACCAGAAATTTTGGGGCCCCTAACTCAGGGTCTGGGCCCCCTGGGGCCCGCCTCCAAATACCGCCCACTGGGTCCACACACAGACACAAACGCACACTGATACAAAAGGACACAGATACATACTAACAGACACACATACTGAAACAGACATACATGCATACAGGCATACATACTGACACACACACATACTGAGACATACACACAGGCATACATAGTGACAGACAGACACATACTAACATACATACAGACACACATGCAAGAGGACATAAAGACACATACATACATACACACACACACATACATACACACACCCACACACACATTCATACATACAGACACTGACATCCATACACACATACATTCATAATGGCATACAGACCTACACAGACACACATTCATAATGGCATACACACATACATACATACAGACTGACATACATGCATACATCCATACACACATACACACAGACCTACGTTCATAATGATATGCAGACATACATTCATACAGACATACAGACATACATATATAATGACATACAGACATACATATATACATACATAGACATACATGCATACAGATATACATGTATGCATACAGACGTATGCATACAGACGTAGACATACATGCATGCAGTCAGACAGACATAGGCATACACACAGACATACATACAGACATACACACAGACATACATACATAGACATACATACATACATAGACATACAGACAGACATACATGCATGCAGACAGACATACATACACAGACAGACATACACATACATGCATCCAGACACACAGACATACATGCATACAGACAGACAGACATAGACATACAGACAGCCATGCATGCATCCAGACAGACAGACAGACATACATGCATACAGACAGACACAGACAGACAGACATACATACATACATACATGCACACAGCTCATTTTCCAGCCACCCTCCTGTCTCTTACCTTTTCTTTGCAGGAGGGTGGCTGGGGATGATGGGAGTCGGCACTGCCTGGCTCTCCCTCTTCACGGCTGGGCGCGCGCGCTCCTCCCGTGCGGAGTGAGCTGGGAGGAAGTGACCACTTCCTCCCGGCAGCACTTGCGGCTGCTTTTTTTTTTTTAAAGGGGCCCGGTCGCGCTATACACGGCCGCCGGGCCCGTGACAACTGTTATGGTTGTCACCCCCTGATGGCGGCCCTGTCTGTCAGCTCCCAGTGTAAGTCTCGTGAGAGCCGCGGGGTCATAGTGCTGAGCGGACCGCCGCGGAGGAGGAGGGAGCTGACAGGAGCTGCAGGAGAGGTAAGTAAACTCTCTGCCAGCCCCCCTCCTACACAGTGCCCATCCACTGGACCACCAGGGAGTGAGAGCCCCCCTCCCTGCCATGTATCAAGCAGGGAGGGGGGACGGAAAAAAAAACATTTAAATAATAATAAAATTAAAATAAAATAATATTTTAATAATAATAATAAAAAAAATAATAAAAAAAAATAATAAAAATGCCCACCCCCCACCAAAGCTCTGCAACACACACACACACACACACACTGCATCACACACACTCACACTGCATCACACACACTCACACTGCATTCATACACACACTGCATTCATACACACTGCACTCATACACACACTGCACTCATATACACACACTGCACTCATATACACACACTGCATTCATACACACACACTGCACTCATACACACACACTGCACTCATACACACACACTGCACTCATACACACACACTGCACACATACACACACACTGCACTCATACACACACACACTACATTCATACACACACACTGTAAATAAATATTAAATTAATATAATTTTTTTTAGGATCTAATTTTATTTAGAAATTTACCAGTAGCTGCTGCATTTCCCACCCTAGTCTTATACTCGAGTCAATAAGTTTTCCCAGTTTTTTGGGGTAAAATTAGGGGCCTCGGCTTATATTCGGGTCGGCTTATACTCGAGTATATACGGTAAGTACTACATATGGAAATTATGGGGATTTAGTCACACTATATGATCAAACATTGCATAAGCCTGCCAACAACGCCAATGTACCCCATATCTAGCAGGTCCTACACTGCCTAATGTATACTAAAACAACCAAAATACATATATAGCACTTACCTGCAAGAAAGGGCAGAAGCCTTGAGGAGCTGCCTGCAGGAACACTGAAACAGAGTGAATGATGGAAAACAAACGGGTGTGGCAACATAAAACAAACATTTAAATGAAACCTGGAGACTGGGAATCCCAGGGATGGATTACAGGAATGAACCCAGAAATCCCAGCATAAAGAAAACCAGACATAGAATAGAAAACCAAAAACCAAGAAAAACTAAACAAGAATTGTATCAAGAGTACTGGATACTAGAAGCCAAGTCCAGACATCAGAACAGAGCAGAGCAGGACGTGACACTTTATTGAACACAAACTACATACATTATACTCCCCAGATGTGGATTCACTCTCCAGGCATTGAGTCATAAAGTTCATGTAATACAATACAATCTTCTCCAGTGTGAAGGAAATCAGTTAATATGATCAGTCCAAAGTTAAAGGAACAACAGAATGGCTTAAACAGAAGAAAATACGCCTTCTGAAGTGGCCCAGTCAGAGTCCTGACCTCAGCCCGATTGAGATGCTGTGGCATGACCTCAAGAAAGCGATTCACACCAGACATCCCAAGAATATTGCTGAACTGAAACCGTTCTGTAAAGAGGAATGGTCAAGAATTACTCCTGACCGTTGTGCACGTCTGATCTGCAACTACAGGAAATGTTTGGTTGAAGTTATTGCTGCCAAAGGAGGTTCAACCAGTTATTAAATCCAAGGGTTCACATACCTTTTCCACCTGCACTGTGAATGTTTACATGGTGTGCTCAATAAAAACATGGCAACATTTCATTCTTTGTGTGTTATTAGTTTAAGCAGACTGTGATTGTCTATTGTTGTGACTTAGATGATGATCAGATCACATTTTATGACCAATTTGTGCAGAAAGCCATATCATTCCAAAGGGTTCACATACTTTTTCTTGCAACTATACATAGAGTGCAAATTATACACATAAACCATATACATAGAGTGCAAATAGATCACATATGGTACGTGCAAAATAAGTTAGCACATAAAAATGTGCAATATAAAAAGGTGAACACCTAAATCATGTGCAAAAATACATAAAGCAAATAAAGTGCACAATGTAGACACAAAATCATGAGCATAAAGGTTCAGAGCATGATCACATTAACCATGTACATAAAGTGCAATGTGAGCACAATAGTGCATTGTAAACACATGATTGTGTTAATAAAAGTGCATAATACAATCACAGATTGATCACACAGTGCCTATGTATCTGCATATGTATCATTGTGTATCTGTAGAACAGGTCAGAAATGCTCAATAACAAAATATTGCTACCTGGAAGTAAATAGACACCTATATAATAATAATAATAATAATAATAATAATAATAATAATATAAATCACTAGTGGGAACGAACTGAATCTATTCTGAATATAAAGTGTAGTACTTATATATGAGCTGGTGCTCAATACAAAGGCTTTATTAGAACTGGCCACCAGTCCAAAACAGTGCTCATATAAATGGACACACGGGGATCATAAATATAATGCCTCACTAAGTTAAACAGGGTTATCAGCAAATAAGACTACTACGATAAATAGTAGCACTTATCAACTTAGCCAAAATTAAAAACACAGCATAACAATCATATCGCCCGTATACAGCCCTGGTATGTCCCTCTGGTGCACTGGTTACATACAACGTATGTAACTAGATATATTTTAATATCTAATTAAGTGTGCAACTGTGTGTCTGTATCTGTGTGTGTGTATGTGTGTGTATCTGTGAATCTTCATGTGTCAGTCTTTGTATCTGCACATCTGTAAGTGTGTCAGTGCATGTATCTGTACATGTGTCAGTGTTTGTATCTGTGTGCCTGTGCATCTGCATATGTGTCAATGTTTGTATCTTGTCTTTGTGTGTCTGTAAGTATAAGTATGTACTATATAAATATATATTACACATACATATACTTACTTAGGGCAGAGGAGAAGCAGGGGGGGCGTGGAACAGAGGAAGAGCAGGGAGAGAATAGGTCAGAGAAGAAAGGGAGATCGGGCCGAGAGAAACATACATTTGAAATATTAGTAAGTAAATATTAGTAAGTATAATAACTATAAATATTTTGTTAGTATGAGGGGAACGATTTATAGAAATAGGCTGCCAATGGGTACTCAAGTGAAAAAAAGGTTAACTACTGACCTAGAGGGACATGGACAAGCAGCTCATATAAGAGCCTAGCAACCTTCTTCCATCAGAATCTGCAAATCAGGGTCTCTTAACATACTCATGTGATATAAACACACTGCTCATACCTATCTTGCTGACTCTGATAATCTTATTGAGCCCCTATCCAATATAGATACATACCTGGATCCTTGTGTGTCGTTGGTCTACTGTTATGCCTCTGAGCCACATTACAGTTCTTGTTTCAGCCTGAAGTTTATCCCTGTCTTGTATCCAGAACCAGAGCCAGATTAAGAGCCCAGTGGGCCTGGTGCTGACAATTATGATGGGCCTAATTACAGAATCTTATCGACCAAAAACAGTAAAACAGGCATACCTCTCAAGCGTCATGATTCTGATGGAATTGGTGTTGGAGGGAAACTCAAAGGATGCAGCTATAAGAAAACACATACTCTATGCTAATCTCTTTATCTAATTTATGCTTTCATCTTTCAAGTAAATCAATACCTCCTAACAGCAGTGTGCAGTGAAGCAGGAAGTCAATGGGTGGGGTAAAAGGGTGTGCCATTGACGCAAATCACGTAACCTGCCAAAAGGGGCGAACATGCCCAAAAATGGGGCATGTCTGTCCTAAGAATTGGAAGGCCAGCCTGGCATCAGTGTCCCTCTGTATCACAGTGTCAGTGTCCCCATGTCGCCCAGTCCCCTAGTCTCCCAGTGTCTGTGTCTCCATTTCTCCCAGTATCCCCATGTCTCAGTGGGTCCCGTGTCACTAGGATGCATGAGGACACAGTGAGACACTTAGGGACACAGTGAGACATGGGGGCACTTGTGACTAGCGACATGGAGACACTGGGAGACATGTGGACACTGAGACATTTCGGGACACTGGGAGAAATGGGGCCACAGACACTAGGGACACAGACATGGGAACCAGTGGCATACATACCGGATTCGCGGCTGCGACCGGGCCTGGCCCACCAGTGGGCCCGGACGCCCCTGCGACCCGGTATGTACCCATTGGGCCAGCCTCTTCTCCTGGGGAGCCCAAGAGCCTGCCACCTCCGGGTCCCCCGAGGCTGGCCCTCGTGTCACCCCACGGCCGGTTCTGCGGGCGCGTGAGGGAGCACTCTCCCCTGAGTGCGTCCTCTTCAGCTCCCTCACGCGCCGCGTAATGATACAGGAGCCGGAAGATGACGTCATCTTCCGGCACCGGCATCCCTACGCAGCGCACGCGGGAGCTGAACAAAAAGCACTCAGGGGTGCTCCCTTGCGCGCTTGCCAGCAAGCCCGCAGGACCGGCCACCCAGGAGGCCAGCAGCACCACTGGACCCCAGGGAAGCCCCCCAGCACTCCAGAAGGTAAGGAGGCTGGGGCTTGGGGGGTTAAATAAAAAAAAGTGTGAGTGTGTGTGTGTTGGAGTGTGTGTGTCTGCTAGTGAGTGTCAGTGAGTGTGTCTGTTGAGTGTGTGTCTGCTAGTGAATGTCAGTGAGGGTGTTACTGTGTGTGTCAGTTACTGAGTGTGTTTGTGTGTGTATTAGTGAGTCTGTTTGATGTTTGTTAGTGAGTGTGTGTTTGTCAGTGAGAGTGTATGTTTTGTAAGTGAGTATGTATGTCTGTCGCTGAGTGTGTCTCTGTCAGTAAATGTGTGTGTCTGTTAGCTAGTGTGTATGCGTCTGTTCGTGTGTGTGTGTGTGCAGGGCCGCCACCAGAAATTTTGGGGCCCCTAACTCAGCTCAGGGTATGGGCCCCCTGGGGCCCGCCTCCAAATACTGCCCACTGGGTCCACACACAGACACAAACTCACACACTGATACAAAAGGACACAGATACATACTAACAGACACACATACTGAAACAGACATACACGCATACAGGCATACACATACTGAGACATACACACAGTCATACATAGTGACAGACACATACTAACATACATACAGACACACATGCAAGAGGACATAAAGACACATACATACAGACACTGACATGCATACATACAGACACTGACATCCATACACACACATTCATACATACAGACACTGACATCCATACACACATACATTCATAATGGCATACAGACATACACAGACATACATTCATAATGGCATACAGACATACATACATGCATACAGACTGACATACATGCATATATACAGACATACTGACAGACATACATGCATACAGACATGCATACACACATACACACAGACCTACGTTCATAATGATATGCAGATATACATTCATACTGACATACAGACATACATACATACATAGACATACATACAGACAGACATACATGCATACATGTATGCATACAGACATACACAAACATACATAGACAGACATACATACGTAGACATACATGCATGCAGTCAGACAGACATAGACATACACACATCTCGTCCTCCTCCTATACTACTTTACTATACCTGGTGCCCATGAAGGCACCATTCCTTTCCTATTTAGGTATACACCACATTGGGAAATAGTATATAGGTTATTGTACCTTCACGATAGTGAGGTTGGGCAGCAGGATACCCTGTTATCCATATTGGCACAGAATTAATGCTCTATGGGGAAACCTGTTTTCAGTCTAACACCTGACTTGCTACATTACATATTGCCTTTTGATATTTTAACCTCTCCATTGCCTACTATTATAAGTCCGCTCTATTTACCTACAAGAGCTTTTGTAACATTCTGTGGCATTCGAATCTATTGTAGCATTTGTTGCCTTTTAGTATCGCCCTATATTGTTGCCGGTGACTATTTGTCTCTCTGTCATTTAGTAGCAATTTATTGTTTATTGCTCTCTAACAGAGTCGTACTTTATTATACCGGCACTAAGGGCGGCTATATGCCTATGTAGGTGGACTGTGGTGTCATTGAGGTATTCTTTAGGCAGTATCACTTTAGTAGCATTACTTATTCCCTTTTTACATCTCAGTTTTTCCCTCTGCCCACGATCACATGTTCGCTCCACTGACCTATTAGAGACTTGGAATACTGTGTGGCATTTGCTGCCACTGACATACGAGTCCATGTAATATCGCTTTAACTGTTGCCGATTATTATTTGTATCTCTGCTGCTTTACAGGAACTAGTATATTCGTTTACTGTTCTCCACCAGAGCTGTACTGTGTCATATCGGCATCTAGTGCGATTACATACCTCTGTAGGTGGACGGTGTTGCCACTGGGGTATCTTTTAGACAGCAACGCTTTATAGTTATACCCTTCAGGGGTCTTTATTCATAATTTTCACTTAGATGTGTCTCACCTCACTCCCCCCTTCCCGCTTATATGGTTAAAGTTTTAGTTCTCTTTATTTATTTATTTGTTCATTCAATTGCTTATTTATTGTATTTATCTTTCTAATAAAGTCTAATATTTTAACTGGGTTTTCCTCTACATCCCGCATATGTTTATATGCGTTTTAGGACAGATTCCTCTCCTGTTCTCCCTTACACACTGTGGCGAAACCGACCTCGACACGTGTCCTTGGAGGGGGCTGATTGCCCGCCTCTTGCCTTTGGACTATGGACCAGACTTTATGGGAATGTGATACCCCAGATAGCCATACCATGGAGCCTATTCATATAATGAAAGACTATGGGAAAGACTTTGGCTCCATGGCAATTGTACTGTGTGAGTAGGATCTGCGCGCTATTCGGTAGTTTTGTGCGTGCAGATCCCAGCTATCTGGGGATAGGTGAAATGTCTGTGTGTTATGTGTAAATGTGACTTTATGTATTTTAAAGTGTTTTATGTTGTTTTGCAACCATGTGGTTAATGGAGTCTGCCTTTAGTCCTGGGTAATTGGATTACTTCTCCAATTAACTCCAGGGCAGAAGGGAGGAAACCAGGGTGCATTGTGGGGATGTTTTTCTGCCAGCCAGAAAGGAACAAAAGATACTTTTAGTAACTTTTGAACCCCTGGTCGGATTCATGCCATTTTTTAATATGTTGTTCCCCTGAATGGATTGATTGTGGATATGTATTTTTATGTGAATGTGATGTATGGTTTTAAAGTTATGAAAGTTGTGTAAAAGTATATTTTACACTGTATGCATAATGGGATTATGTGTCACACTAAGGGGAGGGGATGTGTGGGAGGTAACATCTATGTCATTGGTTCTTTTATGCCTCCCCCTGGGTGTGGCCTGTATGTGTGAGTTGGAAATAAAAGCCAGGCTGGATGAGCCAGTCCAGAGTTCCTGTTTTACCCTCAAAGTGATGTGTCGTCTCATTATTGGGGGAAGGATTTATTGTATGCTGTTCCAGTTGACTGCTAGGAGTACAAGCCTATTCGTATGGTTCCTATTCAATGGTCTACAGCATTCATATGCTTGGGAGAATTTAAAGGTTTCTCGGATTCGGTGATTGTGGTGTCTGCCAGAGTGCTTGGAGTCCTCAGGAAGCACTAGGAGCATCCATTAACGGAGGTACTCAGTCGGGGTGCCAGGTGATCCGTTACACACACAGACATACATACATACATACACACAGACATGCATCCATACATACATACATACATACAGACATACACACAGACATGCATACATACATAGACATACACACAGACATACATACAGACATACACACAGACATGCATACATACATAGACATACACACAGACATACATACAGACATACACACAGACATGCATACAGACATACACACAGACATACATACATACATACATACAGACATACACACAGACATGCATACATACATAGACATACACACAGACATACATACATACATACATACAGACATACACACAGACATGCATACATACATAGACATACACACAGACATACATACAGACATACACACAGACATGCATACATACATAGACATACACACAGACATACATACAGACATACATACATACATACATACAGACATACACACAGACATACATACATAGACATACACACAGACATACATACATACAGACATACACACATACATACATACATAGACATACATGCATACAGACAGACATACACAGACAGGCAGACATACATGCATACAGACACATACATACATACATACATACATACATAGTTAGTTTTCCAGCCACCCTCCTGTCTCTTACCTTTTCTTTGCAGGAGGGTGGCTGGGGATGATGGGAGTCGGCGCGGCTCCCTCTTCACTGCCTGGCTCTCCCTCTTTACGGCTGGCGCGCGCTCCTCCCGAGCGGAGTGAGCTGGGAGGAAGTGACCACTTCCTCCCAGCAGCACCGGCTGCTTTTTTTTTTTAAAAGGGGCCCGGTCGCGCTATACAACGGCCACAGCGCTGACCGGGCCACTGAAGGAGGGGGCTCATCGGGTGGCCCTAAGTGTGTGGGCCACCCGATGAGCCCCACATGTGGGGCCCGGGCGGCCGGGCCCGTGACAACTGTTATGGTTGTCACCCCCTGATGGCGGCCCTGTGTGTGTGTCTTCAGCACTTACCCTGGGGATCTCTCAGCTCCGAATGTGCATGCGCGTCAAGTGCCGCGCACTCATTCAAAACGCCCATAGGAAAGCATTACTCAATGCTTTCCTATGGACGTTCAGTGTCTTAAAATCGCAGAAGCGCCTCTAGCGGCTGTCAGTGAGACAGCTGCTAGAGGCTGGATTAACCCTCAGTGAAACATAGCAGTTTCTCAGAAACTGCTATGTTTTCAGCTTCAGGGTTAAAACTAGAGGTACCTGACACCCAGACCATGTCATTGAGCTGATGAGATCTGGGTGTCTGTAGTGGTCCTTTAAGTGTGTGTGCATCTGCATGCACTGGCGTACATACCGCGATCGCAGCCCTGCGACCAGGTGCCCGCTGCCATGTGTTGCGACCCCGGCACGTGCAGAGTAAGCGCTGGGGCGGGGGGGCCCACAAATCAATTTTCGCACCGGGGCCCCATGGGTCATGTGTACGCCACTGATGGGAACACAGACACTGGAAGTCTAGAGGACACGGAGACATTAGGGACACTGGCTGGGAGGCATGAGGACACACATTTGGGGACACTGAGAAACATGGGGACACAGACACTTGGAGACTAGGGGACACTTGGAGACTAGGGGACACTGTTTCCCTAGTGTCTCCGTGTCCCAATGTGTTTACCTATTTCTCACAGTGTCTCCCCATGTCTCAGCGTCCCCATGTCTCACAGTGTCCCCTAGTGTCTTAGTGTCCCCATGTTTCCCAGTGTCCCCAAGTGTCTCAGTGTCCCCACGTCTCCCAGTGTCCCATAGTGTCTCAGTGTCCCCTAGTGTCCCCATGTCTCCCTGCAGCCTTTACCCTATCCCTCACTTCCCTGAGCTGTAGTCTGTCTCTGCAGGCTGGGAGCTGCTGTCTGGACTCTCTGTGCTGTGTAGCTGCTCCCCCGCAGGTCAGTAAGTAGAGAGGCAAGGAGATGCTGTAACTTCTTATCCCTGCCTCTCTCCATACACAGTGACCCCTACTGGCTGGTGCTGATATTGCAGAGTAATCTCCGTTTATACTGAGAAAAATATTTGCATTTGTATTGCCGGTATTACTGCAATACCGTCACGGCCAGGCAGCCTCAAATACTGGCTGTGCCTTAAAATACCAGTCAGGTGGCAAACCTAAGAGTAGTGTGTAAAAAAAAACCAAAATTAAAAAAATAAATAATTATTTTTTATTTTTTAAATGGGCCTATTCCATGGGCCTGGGCCTGGGCCTGGAGCTGCAGCTCCATCAACCCCGATGTTAATCTGGCCCTGTCCAGCACTGGGGGCTGGAGGACTTTACCTGTGGCTGCTCATGTCTATCCAAGCCCACCTGAAGCACATAGTCAATCAGTCATGTATAAAACTCTGCCCTCCCCAAGGGCAGGGTCAGTTCATTGACTCTGGTTCCTGTTGTTGTGTATCTTGATCCAGTGTTCTCCCCGGACGGCTTCCGACCTTGGCTTTTTCTTCGTTTATTCTAAACCTCTGGCTTCCCCTGACTTTGGCTTTCCACAACTACTCTTCTTCTTGTCCTTGCCTGTACTACTACTTGGAGCTATTCTTCCTGGACAGCCCCCCGTGCACAGACTCACAGCTTAGGTGGCTTCTTACCTGGCCAACTTGGTCTGTGTTTCTTTGCAAGGGTAAGCGTATAACTCTGAATGTCGGACTCCACATCAGGTAAGGTACTGGCACAAGGTTACCAATTTGATTCTAGAGAACATACGTTTTCTTGGATCCCCTTGATCTTAGCTTAGATGTCTTGAAATTGGTGTTTCAATATTTCCCATCGATTTAACATTTTCCAAAGGTCTTTCCCACATAATGTAAATCACATTGGCAGGTTAGTAGGTAAATCAGTCCCTTAATATTAAAACTAAAAAAAGATTTGGCCTGAAACTGTTTGTATTATCACTGTTGGTGAAGATTTTTTTTTGTATATATTTGCATGCTTTACAGCGCCCACACTGATAGGTGCCTACCAACTTATTAGATGGCCAGTGAATTAGTACTGGCTTACTCTTAAAGTGGCTATGCACTGCAAGATTTCTCAGATTATTTCCTCTCCATGCTGTAATAGAGGCACGTGGAGAGATTGCATGTATTTAAATGGTTGTCTTGTTTGAGTAAGGGCCAGAACCTATCTAGAATGTTTTTAACCTGTTTCCATCCTAAGTCAAATGTCGCTATGCATCTCTACTGCTTGAGTTCTTGACCTTTGTTGGAATTAAGAGAGTTTTTGTTGTCCTTGAGTAGATCATGTCTGTCCATTGGATATGATGAAGGTCAATGATGAAGAGCCTTATAATAGGCTCTTTTTAAGACACTTATTGGTATATCTCTTTGCCCTAAACATAGTGCGAAGCTCTCTTGCTATGAACTTTAAATCCTCGATATCAGAACAGCTTCTCCTGAGGAGTAAGTATTGCACTCTTGGAATGCCTCTTTTAAGTTGAGATGGTTGATTACTTTACCAGTTTAACAGACTATTGGTGGCCGTACTTTTTCCTATACAGATAGGTTTTTGATCTTGCCAACATCATAAAGGGTTCGTGTAACGTCCAAAAAGTTCAGAGAGTGGTGACCTATATCGGCAGTAAACCTCAAATTTAGGTTATTTGCAATCAGCAAGTCGACAAAGGTGAAAAAATCAGTATCAGACCCTGTTCAGATGATGAGTATGTCATCTATATACCTTTTCTACACAAGGATGAGGCTTGTGTATTTACTGTGCAGATCCAAAAATACCACCTTGGACCAGGTGAAGGTTGGCATACAATGGGGGGCAAGATGTTCCCATCCCATTCCCCTTCACCTGGTGGTAGAAGACCCCATCAAATAGGAAATAATTGTGCAGTAGCACAAATCTTAATAGGTCAATGATGAACTGATTGCACACCTCTTGTACATGTTCCAATCTCAGGTGGTGTGGTATAGAGCTGTACAGGGCCTTAACATCTAAGCTACACAATAATGAACCAGTGGGGTTTCTGCTTTTCTCTGCTTGATGAAGACTGGCACTGGAGCAAAGGGAAAGGCGAACAGGGATTTATGGGTGTTTTTTAAGAGTAGATTTAAGTAGGGGGTTAGGTTGTATTTAAAAAAAAAAGAAAAAAGAAAAAATATTACTTACATTTTACCATAAGTCCAATTGTGGTTGTGAAGAAAATAAAGAAAAATACAAGTGCGAGGTGAAATACACGTTTATGAATGCCTAAAGAAAAAAAGGTAGGGAAATGAGAGAATTAAAATGATTTACGTGAAAAAAAGATGGTTATTTTTTTACACATGATACTTTTAAGGTTGCCTCTAACATTGTGCACACAAAATTGTAAAATAACTTAGTTAAGATACAGACATAGGGCGCCACTTATCACAAGAAAAGAGTGGAAATAATTACCCTCCAGTAGATGGGCATAAAAGTTCATATAAGGGAAGAAAAAATAGAGAACATCATAGGGTGATCGTATCCAGACCTATACCTCTGACTGCTACAACTGGAGATTCAGCCCATTTTGAGGCATCAAGCTTTTAATCACATATTGATTTATTCAATTGTGCCACACTGTTTGTGAGTGTTACCTTTTATTTATTATTTTAACATTTTGTTATTAAAGTTTTGCCCTATGATGTTCTCTCTTTTTTTCTTCTCTTATATGAACTTTTATGCCCATCTACTGGAGGGTAATTATTTCCACTCTTTTATTGTGATAAGTGGTGCCCTATGTCTGTATCGTAACTAAGTTATCGTAACGTTGTGTGTGCACTATGTTTAAAGGGACACTGGGAGTGTTTTCCTTATGTAGTGGCTTGCCTGCACATTTTCACAAATTAGTTAGTCTTCTCACTATCCAGTTCTAATTTTATATTGCCTCTAACATTGGCTTCAATTTAATATTTTTTTTGGAATAAACTTTTATAATGTTTTCAAAATATTAAAGTATCACACGATATACTATATATATATTCACACTAATACAATATTAAAACATTTTCAAACTATTAAATCATTTACAAAAACCTTTTTCCAAAAATATTAGAGGGACATTATAGGCATCAAACCCCCTTTATCTTAATGAAGCAGTTTTGGTGTATTGATCATGCCTCTGACGTCTCATTACTCAATTATCTGCCATTTAGGAGTTAAATCCCTTTGTTTCTGTTTATGCAGCCCCTGCCACACCTCCACTGACTGACTCACACAGCCTGCATGGAAAAAAATGGTTTAATCTTTAATCAGATGTTAACATACTTTAGACGTTTTTATCTCCTGCCCTGTAAATTGAACTTCACAGACAAAGGCAACGGTATGGTCTAGCAAACTATCAACAGTGCAAATGATAAGAAACTCTAGAAAAAAGAGAATGTGCTATATCTAGATTCCTTTTCATGAAGTGTTTAGGAAGGCTGTGTAAGTCATATGCAGAGAGGTGTAATGATATAGATGTTACAAAGTTTTGGAGTGCAGTAGCCAGACCAGCAATGTTTTCTGCCAGAGGTAGCCACTCGTTACCCAGGTGGTTGAGCCCCTGAGCCTTGAGTGGCCTTCTGGTCTTAAGCAGAGATGGGAGACTGGAACAGAAAGATGATAATCATAGTGAGGCAAGCCGAGGTCAATGGGAAGGAGAAGCAGCAAAGTCAAAACAGTCCAAATTCAGCAACAGGTAGGAGAAACAGGAACAAGCTTAATTAGAGAGTACAGGAACCACAACAATCTGGCAAAGGTACAGAGACAGGAAGTGGCTTTTATAGGCCAAGAACCAGACACCTGACCAGACACAGCTGAAGAGAGTTGTCACTGATAACCTTGACTCTACAAGCAATGGTATCAGATCTCAGGTAAATTTGCAAAAGGCAGGCTGGTGTACTGGTAAGGAAGAGGTTTAGCACCATGTAAACCAGGGTTCGAAACCCAGCAGAGTCAGTTCCTCACATTACCCCCACCTCTACAGGCACAGCCGCTGGATGCCCGATTTCCTGGTTTAGCAGGGTACTGTGCATGGAAAGACTGAAGAAGACCAGGAGCGTGAATATTGTCCATTGGTTCCCACGATCTATCCTCCTCACCATAGCCTTTCCAATGAACCAAATATTGAAGCTTGTTGCGGAAGATCCTGGAGTCAAGAATTTTTTCCACCTCGTATTCATCTTCACCATCCACGAGGACTGGTGGTGGGGCAGGCAGGGCTCGACCAGGGAAAGTATTTTCATGAAAAGGTTTAAGCAGTGCCACGTGAAACACTGGATGTATTTTCATGGAATCCTGAAGTTGCAGACGGAAGGTGACAGCATTGATCTGAGCGATGATCTCAAAAGGTCCCATGAACTTTTGACCCAATTTATGAGAAGGAATCCTAAGCTTAAGATTCTTTGTTGACAGCCAAACCTTGTCACCAACATGATAAACTGGGGCCTCCTTTCTATGCCTATGAGCAGCTCTTTTGTAACATTCCTGAGCCTCCGAAAGAGTCTCCTTCAACAGTTCTTGGGAATCTCGTAAGGCGGTTAGCCAGTCAGTGACTGCAAGAATGGAAGTAGTAATTGGGAGACTCACTAGAAAGGTTGGATGGTAACCATAATTGGCAAAAAATGGACTCAGAGAAGTGGAGCAGTGGTGGGCATTGTTATAGGCAAACTCCGCCGTGGGTAGAAAATATATAGCACCACAAATATTGTTCCAAAGTCTGGTTGGTTCGCTCAGTCTGTCCATTACTTTGTGGATGAAAAGCTGATGACAGATTTACACTAATACCTAGAATAGAACAAAAATATTTCCAAAAATGAGATGTAAACTGCACTCCCCTGTCAGAAATTACTTCATCAGGCACTCCATGTAAGCGAAAATTTCCTGAATAACTAGGTCAGCAGTCTGTTTAGCTGAAGGGAGACCACGAGCTGGTATGAAATGACTCATCTTAGTTAACCGGTCCACAACAACAAGAATGGTAGTGTGTTCCTTAGAGGGAGGTAGTTCCACAATAAAGTCCATGGATATAGATCCCCAGGGACGATGAGGAATAGGAAGAGGCTGAAGCATGCCAACAGGTGATGAGCGAGGAGTCTTATGTCTGGCACATACATCACAAGAGGACACATACTTCTTAACATCCTCATAATATTTAGGCCACCAAAAGGATCGGGTAAGTAGTTCTTGTGTCTTTCGGATTCCTGGATGACCTGCTGGTTTTGAGTCATGGTAGAGGCGTAAAACGTCCAGTCGCACTGATTCTGGAACAAACAGACGTTGTTGAAAAATCCAAAACCCATTAAGCATGGTCATATGAAGATCACGAGGAGGATCACGGAAAACTGGATCTTTAGCGAAGCCCTTTTTAATGTGAGACATTAGATCAGAAGGAAAGGTAACTCCTAAAAATCTACTCTCCGGCAAGATGGTGGTCTTGGTTACTGTAGTATGGAGGGTGTCAGCTATCCTAGACAAGGCATCTGCCTTGCCATTTCTGGAATCAGGGCAGTATGAAATTAAACCTTGAGAAAAATAAGGACTGGCTGACAGTCTCTTAGCTGATTGAATACATTCCAGATTTTTGTGATCTGTGAGGACAGTAATTGGATGGGTGGCTCCCTCCAAGAGATGTCTCCATTCGGCAAAGGCAGCTTTTATAGCCAAAAGTTCTTTATTCCCTATGTCATAATTTCTTTCTGCTGGTAACATCTGGCGGGAATAGAAGGCACATGGATGTAACAACATCTTAGGTCCAGTCCTTTGAGACAGTATAGCCCCAACAGCTGAATCAGAAGCATCTACCTCTACAGTAAATGGCAATTCTGGCTGAGGATGTACCAGGATAGGGGCAGATGTAAACAGCGTCTTTAATCTGGAAAATGCAGTGTCAGCCTTATTGGACCACTGAAAAGGAGTCCCTTTACGTGTAAGTTCAGTGATCGGTGTAATAACGGCAGAGAAATTCTTAATGAAATGCCTGTAAAAATTGGCAAACCCCACAAATCTCTGAATATCTTTTTCATTCTTGGGGATGGGCCAGTCCAGCACAGCTTTAATTTTACTTGCGTCCATACTTAAACCTTTAGGAGTTATTACATATCCCAGGAATTGAATTTCTGTTTGTTCAAACTCACATTTTTCCAGTTTAATGTATAGGTGGTGGGTACGAAGGCGCTCAAGAACAATGCAGACCTGTTTTCTGTGATTTTCAAGATTATCAGAAAATATCAGGATATCATCCAAATATAAGAGATACACAGTAAAGAAAGAAAAAAGGTTGCGCCAAGGATAAAATAAATAAATAAAGATAAAAATAGAAACAACAATAAAAATATATGAAAAAATATAGCGGTATAATCCCCGCTTATGGGATATATTGGTGCTTGTCCTCCAAGGGGTACGTCCAACTCTCAGGAGAAGAGGGAAATAAAAACAGCAAATAGTGCTCTCCGATGATATTAAAAGGTGATGAATAAAATAAGATAAAATATACTCACAAGTAAAGTGCAGGTCACACTGCACTTTAGAAATAGCGTTAGTGGTATAATCCCCACTTCAGGATATGTAGAGTAAAAAATGCCAGGAAAAAATAAAATAATGATAATTGTGTATATAAAATGATAGTGGTACAATAGTCTAACCAAAAAATCATTTATTTTAAAATAACACAATATAAATAACCATTTAACGCGTTTCACCGCTGGGGCTTTATCAAAAATGGAATAACATATTACCTGGCACATAAAGAATTTATATAGGTACTGGTACTTTAAAAAATGGCGCCAAGATGACATCATTGTTTGGCAGCCAGTTAGAATCATACAGTATGCATTTTACGAAAAATAAATAAAAACTTTAAATAAAAATATGCATCTTAATCTATAGTATACCCTATCCTTGTGGGTTGAATTATGTTCCAAAACGAAGTTTTAAAACATAGTTATAACAAATTTGAAAATTGCGCGTCACGTGACTCGCACAGCATCTAGGGAAATGTAGTGTGCGAGTCACGTGATCGGCGTGAGGTAGCTGATGGGGTAGTGCAGCCGTCCTATTGGTGGGCGGCATGCACTTCTCTAAGGGTGGAGCGAAGATCATCATGTGACCCGCGGCCAATGGGGAAGTAGTGTGCGGGTCACGTGGTCGGCAGATCGGCGAAAGGGCGCATGGGAAATGTAGTTTAAGCGCCCTTTCGTCTGAGAATCGAATTACATGAAAGGGAATTCTTAATCTCTATAAGTATAGATAAACATAATGTTTAAATTAGTTGGTTACTAGGCAGAAACACTATGGTTAGACATATTATATATACATATATAGGATAAATTGATTGTAGTGATATACATTGGGGGGAGAATTAATTTGGGGCATATATATGGGAAGTCAAATGTATAACAAATGTATAACAAATAATATAAATATAATCATTGAAATACATAAAACAATTTAAAATCTGATGACACATTTTATGAACCATTTTAAAAGGAATATTTTTTAAAATTTACTTTAGGTATAGTAAAACATTTTGAGAGCCATTATATGATAAAATGGCATTAATAGGGATAATAAAAACATAGGAAAGCTACATAGAAAAGTGATGATAGTGGGAATCATATGTACATACTGCAACTGTAATGCATACATTAGATGCATTTTAACATATATATATATATACTGCAAATAGCAGTGGGGAATGCTGTCAGGTTGGGGGTATCCTAGACCATAATGCCGTAGGTGACAACTATAAATAGGATAGCCCCAAACTGACAGCAAAGAAATACAAATGATAAAATAATTAAATAAATCAAAATCAACATTAAGACCTTGGGGGGTTAAAGTTTGTAAATTGAACACCCACTCCATTTCTAATCTCCCTAGAATATTTTTCATATTTCCACCTCTCCAGGGCATTTTGCATTTCTTGATTCCTATACATTTAAGGAATTTAGGGTCCCGGTTATGTTTGACAAAATGCTTAGATACAGAGTGGTTAGGATATCCGTTCTTTATATTTCTGCAATGTTCTGCTAATCTAATCTTAAGACATCTGGTGGTCATGCCCACATATTGGAGGCCACAAGGGCACTCCAATAGATAGATGACGTTGGTGGTATTGCAGCCTATAAAGTCTTTTATAGTATAGTTCTTCTTGGTACTGTTAGATCTGAAGCTAGTAATTTTGGACTGTGTGGAGGGGTCAGTACTCTTGTATACAATGCATCTTTTGCATTTGTAAAAACCTTTAGCTCCGTCTAAAAAGGTGTGTTGGGTATTTTTGATTTCTTTAGTGTAATTATTAGTCAAAATGGATCTAAAATTGGGAGCACCTCTAAAAACAATTTTCGGTTGTGTTGGTAAAATGTCTTTCAGGCTATCGTCTTGTTTTAGGAGATGCCAATGCTTTTTGATTGTTTTCTTAATAAAACCACTTTTGTTGTTATAGTTAAAAATTATCGGGAGGGTGGGAGCTTCTGTGTTATTTTTATCCTTATAGGTAAGAAGGCTCTCTCTCGATTTCTCTTTCACTGTTTGTATAGTATTATCCAATTTTGTGGGGGAATAGTTTTTTTCTTTAAATTGTTTCTTTAAAAACTGTGATTGTTCACTAAAATCATCAATATGGGAACAGTTGCGTCGTATTCGTGTGATCAATTGCAGTGTTGGTGCATACTTTTTTAAAATGTGTTTTAGTGTGAATTGTACCTTCCTTGATAAAAATACATAAATCTAAAAAGTTAATTGTTTCTTTACTATATTCACATGTTAAAACAATCCCTCTATTGTTTGAGTTAAGATGGGATATAAAAGAGTTAAGTGAGTCCTCCGAGCCTTTCCATATAAAAAACAAATCATCAATATACCTGAAATAGGAGACCAGGTTTTGCCCCCAGGCATATCGTCCCCAAATGGCGCTGGATTCCCAGTCTGCCATAAAGAGATTGGCATAGCTGGGAGCAAACCTGGTCCCCATAGCTGTCCCCCTCTTTTGAAGATAAAAGGAATCATAAAACCAGAAATAATTATTAGTTAAAATGATGTTAATACCTTCTACAATAAAATCAATCTGAGTATCCGGAATTCTCTTTTCATTGGATAATATACTTTTGACAGCATTGCATCCAAGTTGGTGAGGGATGATGGTATATAATGAAGTGACATCACATGTGACAAGTATAAAATCTGGTTCCCAATTAAAACTGTTTAAAAATCTCAGCAGTGACATTGAATCTTTCAAATAAGATTTTGTGAGTTTTACTGCTGGTTGTAGTAAGATATCAATGTACTGAGATAAATTACACAGTGGAGAGTTGATCCCGGATACAATTGGTCTGCCTGGGGGATTTTTAGCATCTTTATGTATTTTTGGTAAAAAGTAAATTACCGGAATCCGAGGATACTTTAAAAACAAATAATCAAATTCTTTTTTATTTATGATATTACTGTCTAGTCCTTTTTGTAAAAAGGTGATTGCTTTTTTCTGTATAGAGGATGTAGGGTCACTAGATAGTTTTTCATATACAGCAATGTCATTTAATTGTTTGTAAGCTTCTTTTATGTACATTGTGCTGGATTGGATAACTAGGCCTCCACCTTTGTCAGCAGGTTTGATCACAATGTCTTTGTCTTCTTGTAGTTGTTTGATTGCTTGTTTTTCTAGCGTATTTAGATTTTGGGCGTCATATTTATTGTATTTAATTTTGTTAAAATCTCTTAGTACAGACTTCTCAAACATCACGAGTGGGGCTGATTTAAAATGATAGGGATAAAAAGTGGATTTTGGTTTGAGGTCAGTGTTGATATAAAAAGGGTTGTCAGTGGAGGTCGAGGAAGGTGGAGATGAGGGGCTGGGGGGATTGGTATCTGGGTTGTGTACATTATAAAATCTTTTGAGTGTAGCTTTCCGTACGAATTTATTTACATCTAAAAATGCTTCAAAGGGTTTAAAAGAGTTAGTTGGGGCATATTTTAGTCCTTTACTTAAAACTGAAATCTGTGCTGCATTTAAAACTTTATGTGATAAGTTAAAAATACCGGCGTCTGACTCGTTTGGTGCAATCATTGTCTTTCTAATCTCTCTTTTTTGCTGTCTTCTGCCACTCCATTTGCCTATGGGCTTAGAGTTCTTTTCTTTGCTCTTGTTGGGTATGGTGTGTTTATGAAGGTGCTGGGGTGTGTCTGAATCTCTAAAAAATTATCTTCATTTTCGATTTCGGAGTCTACAGATAGTAATTGGTACCTATTGGTATGTGCAATGGGGGTTTCACTGTGATTTTTGTAGTAGTGGCTAGGTCTTTGAATATTTGGTGAAATGGGGGTTTCACTGTGATTTTTGTAGTAGTGGCTAGGTTTTTGGATTTTTGGTGAATGTTTGTAAGTATCAGGGCTACGTGCATTATAGTAGTTAGAACGAGATTCTTGGTGCATAGAAGTGTGGTAGGGAACTCTCCGTGGTTTAAATGTGGTTGGTCGGTGGTATGAAGATGTGGGTGCATGATTGGGGTTGAAGTTCTTATAGTGGGGTCTTGGTTTGTACGGGGAATGGTGAGAGGGTTGGTGTGGGTTGGTAAAGTGATTCTTAGTATCATATGCATATGGGGGTTCATGGCGTGTGTGGGGTGCTGTTGATCTTTGGTATTTATATGGCTCTGTTCTATTATCAAATGGTTGTTTTTCCGATGTGTACTTTCTATTTAGATGGTATGTTCTCACCTGTCGATTGGCATAGTCCTGTTTGTCTCTTATATATTTCTTTACTTTGATGTGTTTAGTATCTGTTTCTATTTTTTCAATTTTGCTTTGAATTAAGACTGAATTTTGTTGATACACATTACTTTCCGTGTAGGGCATAAGTTTGTCTCTTAGGTCATTAATTTCCCTATCTAAGTTTAAAAGTTTTTTGCTTTTTTTCTTGATTAAGGTTTCCATGAGACCAAATGTGCAAGTTTCTAATTTACCATTCCACTCATTCATAAATTCTAGATCATCTTGGTCTGAGGTAGGTAATTTCATGAGTCTCAGGCCTCGGGGTGTGATGTGTTCATCAATGTATTTTTTAAAAGTGGCAATCTCCCATTTGAGTTTGATTTCCGTTGTTAAAGCTCTTTCTAATTTAATAAATAATTCCTGTTGGGTAAAGGTGGGAGGTCTAATATAGATAGGACTATTGGGCTGAGTTGAGAATACATTTTCTATGTCAATAGAGTGCTTATTTCTATAGTCAAAAATAGACATATTAAAAGCAGCTAAAACCAGAGGGATATGATAAAATACAGTAAAAAAGGGGGGTAAGGTTAGCGCTAATAATATATTAAACAGGCAGCGACCTTTAGAGGGTAACCCTCTAACCCTCTATATAAGAGATACACAGTAAAGAAAGAAAAAAGGTTGCGCCAAGGATAAAATAAATAAATAAAGATAAAAATAGAAACAACAATAAAAATATATGAAAAAAAAATATAAAAAATATAAATAAATATAGATACAGTCCAGAATAGTTGGTCAGTTCCAATGGGTGTCTGGAGATAAGGCAGGTATAGTCACTAATTCCGCTGTGGGGGTAGGTTCTCTTGTTGTAGTAGTTTCTACCGTCTCGTCATATGGAAGACACAAGGTGAAAGGACTAATCGTGCGGAGTGTATACACTTAATGTGATAGTATAGAAAATATATATGTTACACTCACATTTAGGTGAGCTATAGCCAGCTCAGGGTTTGTAGGCATATAGCGGTATAATCCCCGCTTATGGGATATATTGGTGCTTGTCCTCCAAGGGGTACGTCCAACTCTCAGGAGAAGAGGGAAATAAAAACAGCAAATAGTGCTCTCCGATGATATTAAAAGGTGATGAATAAAATAAGATAAAATATACTCACAAGTAAAGTGCAGGTCACACTGCACTTTAGAAATAGCGTTAGTGGTATAATCCCCACTTCAGGATATGTAGAGTAAAAAATGCCAGGAAAAAATAAAATAATGATAATTGTGTATATAAAATGATAGAGGTACAATAGTCTAACCAAAAAATCATTTATTTTAAAATAACACAATATAAATAACCATTTAACGCGTTTCACTGCTGGGGCTTTATCAAAAATGGAATAACATATTGTTACGATTGCCCCCAGTCTAGCAGGAGGGTTGATCGCTTGGATGTCCTGGTTCCCGGCTTGAAGAGTAGAATGGAGCGATACTCGGTAGAGACCTGTAAGTGTAGAATCTCCCCCTAGCTATGGTGCAGCTAGGATATTCTTTCCCCACACAAAACGAGTCGAGGCTGCGAATTGAGGGTCAAAATGAGAACTGAGGACTGGGATGCCCAGCCTGCTTTTTATTGTAAATACACACAAAGAGGACACTCCCAAGGGGAGGCATAAAATACCCAATCATATATTGGGTTCAACCCACATGTCCCCTCCCCTCAGATAACCAAGTAACACAATTATATTACACATACTTTTGTCCATATTCTGGATGTACCCCAAAACCAGGGGGTACACCCATACACCCTGCATCGCTAGATAGATCTTGTTCTGGAGGCCAACATATCCAAAAACTGGCCCGATCGGATGAGCGGTTCGGAAGTTAGGGGCTTCTAAAGTTTAGACCGACCGCACGGACTTTTCAGCCGAAAATAGTTCCATACGTTTAGGCCTTGCGGTCGGTCTTCGTTCGGACGGTAAAAACCCCACGAAATGGCGGCCACCTCTAGGCGTACATAGCGGGTTCGGGCTGGACCATACGAGGACTGTAAATCCGTCAGAACAGTGTCCAAAGTACCAAAAGCATGCGACAGAATAAATCTTTTATAACAGGGGACAACAGTAATGTAACAGTGCTCCCTCCTTGTGGAACACTCTGGCAGACACCGTCTGACCCCTTTTCGGGGTAGACTAAGGCTGTCCAGACTTCTGGTTAGGCTGGGATGATATCGGTTTGCCTGGACAATCCATCGGCATTGCCATTCTGTTTCCCGGGTCGATAAGTGATGGTAAAATTAAAGGGTTGTAGAGCCAAGCTCCACCGTAACAATCGGCCATTATCTCCAGAGACCCGGTTTAACCATACCAAGGGATTGTGGTCCGTAACCAGAGTGAATTCTTGCCCGTACAGATAAGGAGTCAGTTTCGTGCCAAGCACTCCTTTTCCACGGCGGCATAGCTAACTTCGCGTGGCAGGAGCTTACGACTGATGTAGGCAATAGGGTGTTCCCCTCCGTCTTCGCCTACTTGGCTGAGGACGGCTCCCAGCCCGAACATGGAAGCGTCTGTGTGGACGATAAAACGTTTGTTAGGGGCTGGGGCGGCCAACACGGGAGCATTCACAAGAGCAGTTTTTAAAGTTTGAAACGCTATTTCACAGTGGGGAGACCACAGGACCTGTCGAGGAAGGTTTTTCTTTGTCAAGTCTGTCAGGGGTTTGGCAATGGCACTATAGTCAGGCACAAACTTCCGATAGTACCCTGCGGTACCTAAAAAGGCTAGTACTTGTGTCTTGGTGGTGGGGGTGGGCCAATTGGCAACTGCCTCTACCTTGGCAGGTTCTGGTCGTTGTTTCCCGCACCCCACCCTATGCCCCAGATACTGAACTTCAGCCATGCCAAAATGGCACTTCTCTGGTTTCAGAGTCAAGCCGGCGGCCCGAATCTGATCTAGGACCATCCCTACATGGGTTAGGTGTTCCTCCCAGGACGCGCTATGGATCGCTATGTCGTCCAGGTATGCACAGGCGAAACCCTGGAAGCCATCAAGGAGTCTATCCACCAAGCGCTGGAACGTGGCCGGGGCATTCTTCATCCCGAATGGCATAACCTTGAAGTGATATAGGCCAAACGGGGTGACGAATGCCGACTTGGGGATAGCCTCCCTGGCCAGGGGAATCTGCCAGTAACCTTTACACAGGTCAATGGTGGTTAGGTAGTTCCCCTGGGCTATGCGATCCAGTAACTCGTCTACCCTGGGCATGGGGTAGGCGTCTGTCACGGTTTTATCATTAAGTTTCCGATAGTCCACACAGAATCTGGTAGTACCGTCCTTTTTGGGTACGAGTACTACCGGGGATGCCCAGGGACTATCGGAGGACTCAATGACTCCTAGGTTCAGCATTTCCGTGATTTCTTGTTTCATCCCCGCTCTGACCGCCTCGGGGATGCGGTAGGGGGCCTGCCTCAAGGGTTGCTGTCCGGGGGTATCTACCTGGTGGGTGGCTAGATTGGTGAACCCTGGCTTTTGGGAGAACATTGCCTGTTTTTCTCGGAGCAATTGCTGCAATTGCTCCCTCTCTACTGGGTTAAGCCGCTCGCCTATCTGTACTTGGCCCACTATATCGGCCGGTTGGTCCTGGGTAAGTAAGTTGGGAATGGGCAAGTTATCGGGGTCTTCGGCTGCGGGACTACATATGGCCAGCACATCTTCGGGGCGTTGGAGATATGCTTTCAACATGTTAATATGGAACAGTTTCTTTAAGCTCGGGTCGTGGCAGCTGGCAATCACGTACGTGGTATCTCCTTTCTTTTCTATTATTTGGTAGGGGCCCTGCCAGGCTGCCTGTAATTTGTCCGTTTTGACGGGTTTAAGAACCATTACTTTTTGCCCTATCTCAAAGCTCCTTTTCCGTGCTCCTCTATCATACCAGACTTTCTGTCGCCTCTGGGCCGCCTGGAGGTTAGCCCGGACCGACCTGGCTAGCTGCTCCATGCGGTCCCTAAGCTCTAGGACATATGGTATGATGGGGACTCCTGTGTTCTCCGTCTCCCCCTCCCAATGCTCTCGGATCAGGTCTAGGGGGCCCCGGACCTTGCGTCCATATAGCAGTTCGAACGGGGAGAATCCGGTAGTTTCCTGCGGCACCTCCCGATAAGCGAATAGGAGGTGTGGCAAGAAACGTTCCCAGTCCCTATATTCCTGGGTAAACGTCTTTAACATTTGCTTAAGGGTCCCGTTAAACCTTTCGCATAGTCCGTTGGTTTGGGGGTGGTATGGGGAACTGAGTAGGGATTTTATTTTACAGACCTGCCACAGCTGTTGCGTTAGTTCCGCCGTGAACTGGGTGCCCCGGTCGGACAGGATTTCTCGGGGAAATCCTACACGAGAGAAGACTTGGACCAGCGCATTGGCTACCGTGTCTGCCTGGATATTAGATAGAGCCACCGCCTCCGGGTAGCGGGTAGCGTAATCCACAATAGTGAGGATATATCGTTTCCCGGAGGGGCTGGGAGTGGCGAGGGGTCCTATCAGGTCAATGGCCACTCTACTGAATGGTTCGTCGATGAGGGGCATATTTATGAGGTGTACCTTGGGGTGGTCTCCTCTTTTGCCGACCCTCTGGCACACTTCGCACGTACTACAGTAGGTACGCACATCGGTATGTACCCCTGGCCAAAAGAAGGTATGGGTGATACGTTTAAGGGTCCGGGTTACGGCCAAATGTCCGGCTAGGGGAATGTCGTGGCCTATCCGGAGGATATCTCGTCGGTATTTGTGAGGGATTACTAACTGCCTCCTACGGTTCCCTTTCTTTTCCGTCTGTCGGTACAGTCTCCCCTGTTCCCATACAAATATCTCTTGGTCGGATCCCCCCGTCCCATTGTCGGCCCGCTCTCTGTATTTCTGGAGAGTGGGGTCAGTTTTAGTCTCAGCCTCGAAGGCGGTAGGGGTATCCCAGGGTAATGGGTCGGGGAAGGTAGGTACAGTCGGGATCGGTCTTACCTGAGTCTCCCGCATCGGTGAAGCCTCTCGAGCCCGTACTGCCTGGGACCGGGTGGTAACCGGATATGCCTCTGAGTTATAGGAGGGGGCAAATGCCGAAGTCATAGGGCCCAGGTCGTTGCCCAGTAAGACCTCAGCGGGTAAACTGTCCATGATCCCCACCCTCACAAGTCCTTTTCCCGCACCCCAATCAAGATGTACTTTTGCTGTGGGTAATTTGTATATGTCCCCTCCAGCCACTCGGACCGCCACCGTGTCTGTGGAGCGTTTATGTGGTGGTACGAGCTTCCCCTGGACTAGAGTGATGGTGGCCCCGGTGTCTCTCAATCCTTGTGCCGGGCGGCCTTCCAACAGTACCTCCTGTCGATGGTGCTGTCGGTTGTCGGTTGCGGCATACACAGGGTTAGCTTCATGTAATGGTCCCAGATACTCTTCCATAGTATTTGCTTGGTCTACACAAAAAGCACGGGCGGGGCGGTTGTTACCCGGGAGGTTGTTGTTTAGGGGGCAGTTGGAAATGAAGTGCCCCGGCTGCTTGCATTTGTGGCAAGTGGGGCGGGTACGCTCTTGGGGGTACTGGCTGGGTGGCCCGGCATATCGAGTAGGTCCGGCCGGAAACTCGGGTCGGGGGTTTGGTCTAGGGTTTTCTCGGAGTTCGGGCCGGGTGGCTATTCGAGAGTGGGGATATTCGTGAACTTGAGCGTCCCGATGTTCGTCAGCTAGTCGGGCTGCCGCATTGAGATCGCTCGGACGCCGATCCTTTACCCACTCTCTGTCCTTTGGTGCCAACCCGTCATAAAAATGCTCTAATAAAAACAGTTCCAACACTTCGGCTGCGGTAACGGCACGGCACCCATTCATCCAGTGGGTAGCCGCCCTCCGCATGCGGTGAGCCCATTCAGCATGGGTGTCATTTACTTTTTTACTGGTGTTGCGGAATTGTCTGCGATAAGTGTCGGGGGTTACGGCATATCTCTTAAGTAGGGTGTCTTTTACCGTCTGACATTGCTCCGCTTCCTCGGGGCTGAGAGTCCGAAAAGCCTCCATAGCTCGACCCGCCAGTTTCCCGGCTAGTATCTTTGGCCAAGCTGTTGCGGGGATTTGGTGCAGTGCACATTGCCGTTCAAAATCGGCCAAGAACTCGTCAATCCCCATTTCACTCTCCACAAACGGCTTAAATGCTGCAAAAGGAATCTTTGGGATTTCCGTTGTCTCCGGGGGGGTTCGGTCGGCGAGTTTCATTTTGTGTTCGTGGGCTCTGGCCTTTTCGACATCTGCCTCGGCCTCGGCCATTAATTGCCGTATGAGTTCCGTGGAGGGGTTTGGCCCATACAGGGGCAGCCTCTCCCGGACCAACCGGGTTTTCTCATCGGTGCAAGTGGCAGTGGCTTCGGCCATGGTAAGACTCTGGTCCATTTCGGTTAGTTCCGCGATTAGCTCTCTCCTTGGGCGGCTGTTTGCGTGTCCCCCTCGGCTCTCAAGTAAGTCCTTTAACGTGGTGCGTTTCAATTTGTCGTAGTTACTCTCCATCCGTTCTGTACCTCTTCTAGGAATTCCAGGATGATCCCGCCGCTGCCACCAATTGTTACGATTGCCCCCAGTCTAGCAGGAGGGTTGATCGCTTGGATGTCCTGGTTCCCGGCTTGAAGAGTAGAATGGAGCGATACTCGGTAGAGACCTGTAAGTGTAGAATCTCCCCCTAGCTATGGTGCAGCTAGGATATTCTTTCCCCACACAAAACGAGTCGAGGCTGCGAATTGAGGGTCAAAATGAGAACTGAGGACTGGGATGCCCAGCCTGCTTTTTATTGTAAATACACACAAAGAGGACACTCCCAAGGGGAGGCATAAAATACCCAATCATATATTGGGTTCAACCCACATGTCCCCTCCCCTCAGATAACCAAGTAACACAATTGTATTACACATACTTTTGTCCATATTCTGGATGTACCCCAAAACCAGGGGGTACACCCATACACCCTGCATCCTGCACCCTGCATCGCTGGAGGCCAACATATCCAAAAACTGGCCCGATCGGATGAGCGGTTCGGAAGTTAGGGGCTTCTAAAGTTTAGACCGACCGCACGGACTTTTCAGCCGAAAATAGTTCCATACGTTTAGGCCTTGCGGTCGGTCTTCGTTCGGACGGTAAAAACCCCACAACCCTTTGTCTTCCGTAGTCATCCCTGGGGTCGCTGTAATCCCCATGTGCAGGGCAAGTGCTTTACTGAACGGTGAATAGTTCGGTACGTCCAACACTGAGTTCTGTGATCCTGGAGGTCTCAGCGGTGTTCGCCTGTGTGGGTCTCCTCTTTTGGTTCCAGATGATTCTGGGCGACCACCGCTGATTGTAGGTAAGATGGCCGCGAACACGTGCAAAGTCCCGAAATGGCGGCCACCTCTAGGCGTACATAGCGGGTTCGGGCTGGACCATACGAGGACTGTAAATCCGTCAGAACAGTGTCCAAAGTACCAAAAGCATGCGACAGAATAAATCTTTTATAACAGGGGACAACAGTAATGTAACACATATTACCTGGCACATAAAGAATTTATATAGGTACTGGTACTTTAAAAAATGGCGCCAAGATGACATCATTGTTTGGCAGCCAGTTAGAATCATACAGTATGCATTTTACGAAAAATAAATAAAAACTTTAAATAAAAATATGCATCTTAATCTATAGTATACCCTATCCTTGTGGGTTGAATTATGTTCCAAAACGAAGTTTTAAAACATAGTTATAATAAATTTGAAAATTGCGCGTCACGTGACTCGCACAGCATCTAGGGAAATGTAGTGTGCGAGTCACGTGATCGGCGTGAGGTAGCTGATGGGGTAGTGCAGCCGTCCTATTGGTGGGCGGCATGCACTTCACTAAGGGTGGAGCGAAGATCATCACGTGACCCGCGGCCAATGGGGAAGTAGTGTGCGGGTCACGTGGTCGGCAGATCGGCGAAAGGGCGCATGGGAAATGTAGTTTAAGCGCCCTTTCGTCTGAGAATCGAATTACATGAAAGGGAATTCTTAATCTCTATAAGTATAGATAAACATAATGTTTAAATTAGTTGGTTACTAGGCAGAAACACTATGGTTAGACATATTATATATACATATATAGGATAAATTGATTGTAGTGATATACATTGGGGGGAGAATTAATTTGGGGCATATATATGGGAAGTCAAATGTATAACAAATAATATAAATATAATCATTGAAATACATAAAACAATTTAAAATCTGATGACACATTTTATGAACCATTTTAAAAGGAATATTTTTAAATAAATATTTTGTAAAATTAACTTTAGGTATAGAGAGCCTTCTTACCTATAAGGATAAAAATAACACAGAAGCTCCCACCCTCCCGATAATTTTTAACTATAACAACAAAAGTGGTTTTATTAAGAAAACAATCAAAAAGCATTGGCATCTCCTAAAACAAGACGATAGCCTGAAAGTCATTTTACCAACACAACCGAAAATTGTTTTTAGAGGTGCTCCCAAGTTTAGATCCATTTTGACTAATAATTACACGAAAGAAATCAAAAATACCCAACACACCTTTTTAGACGGAGCTAAAGGTTTTTACAAATGCAAAAGATGCATTGTATACAAGAGTACTGACCCCTCCACACAGTCCAAAATTACTAGCTTCAGATCTAACAGTACTAAGAAGAACTATACTATAAAAGACTTTATAGGCTGCAATACCACCAACGTCATCTATCTATTGGAGTGCCCTTGTGGCCTCCAATATGTGGGCATGACCACCAGATGTCTTAAGATTAGATTAGCAGAACATTGCAGAAATATAAAGAACGGATATCCTAACCACTCTGTATCTAAGCATTTTGTCAAACATAACCGGGACCCTAAATTCCTTAAATGTATAGGAATCAAGAAATGCAAAATGCCCTGGAGAGGTGGAAATATGAAAAATATTCTAGGGAGATTAGAAATGGAGTGGGTGTTCAATTTACAAACTTTAACCCCCCAAGGTCTTAATGTTGATTTTGATTTATTTAATTATTTTATCATTTGTATTTCTTTGCTGTCAGTTTGGGGCTATCCTATTTATAGTTGTCACCTACGGCATTATGGTCTAGGATACCCCCAACCTGACAGCATTCCCCACTGCTATTTGCAGTATATATATATATATGTTAAAATGCATCTAATGTATGCATTACAGTTGCAGTATGTACATATGATTCCCACTATCATCACTTTTCTATGTAGCTTTCCTATGTTTTTATTATCCCTATTAATGCCATTTTATCATATAATGGCTCTCAAAATGTTTTACTATACCTAAAGTAAATTTTAAAAAATATTTATTTAAAAATATTCCTTTTAAAATGGTTCATAAAATGTGTCATCAGATTTTAAATTGTTTTATGTATTTCAATGATTATATTTATATTATTTGTTATACATTTGTTATACATTTGACTTCCCATATATATGCCCCAAATTAATTCTCCCCCCAATGTATATCACTACAATCAATTTATCCTATATATGTATATATAATATGTCTAACCATAGTGTTTCTGCCTAGTAACCAACTAATTTAAACATTATGTTTATCTATACTTATAGAGATTAAGAATTCCCTTTCATGTAATTCGATTCTCAGACGAAAGGGCGCTTAAACTACATTTCCCATGCGCCCTTTCGCCGATCTGCCGACCACGTGACCCGCACACTACTTCCCCATTGGCCGCGGGTCACGTGATGATCTTCGCTCCACCCTTAGAGAAGTGCATGCCGCCCACCAATAGGACGGCTGCACTACCCCATCAGCTACCTCACGCCGATCACGTGACTCGCACACTACATTTCCCTAGATGCTGTGCGAGTCACGTGACGCGCAATTTTCAAATTTGTTATAACTATGTTTTAAAACTTCGTTTTGGAACATAATTCAACCCACAAGGATAGGGTATACTATAGATTAAGATGCATATTTTTATTTAAAGTTTTTATTTATTTTTCGTAAAATGCATACTGTATGATTCTAACTGGCTGCCAAACAATGATGTCATCTTGGCGCCATTTTTTAAAGTACCAGTACCTATATAAATTCTTTATGTGCCAGGTAATATGTTATTCCATTTTTGATAAAGCCCCAGCGGTGAAACGCGTTAAATGGTTATTTATATTGTGTTATTTTAAAATAAATGATTTTTTGGTTAGACTATTGTACCACTATCATTTTATATACACAATTATCATTATTTTATTTTTTCCTGGCATTTTTTACTCTACATATCCTGAAGTGGGGATTATACCACTAACGCTATTTCTAAAGTGCAGTGTGACCTGCACTTTACTTGTGAGTATATTTTATCTTATTTTATTCATCACCTTTTAATATCATCGGAGAGCACTATTTGCTGTTTTTATTTCCCTCTTCTCCTGAGAGTTGGACATACCCCTTGGAGGACAAGCACCAATATATCCCATAAGCGGGGATTATACTGCTATATGCCTACAAACCCTGAGCTGGCTATAGCTCACCTAAATGTGAGTGTAACATATATATTTTCTATACTATCACATTAAGTGTATACACTCCGCACGATTAGTCCTTTCACCTTGTGTCTTCCATATGACGAGACGGTAGAAACTACTACAACAAGAGAACCTACCCCCACAGCGGAATTAGTGACTATACCTGCCTTATCTCCAGACACCCATTGGAACTGACCAACTATTCTGGACTGTATCTATATTTATTTATATTTTTTATATATTTTTTTCATATATTTTTATTGTTGTTTCTATTTTTATCTTTATTTATTTATTTTATCCTTGGCGCAACCTTTTTTCTTTCTTTACTGTGTATCTCTTATATAGAGGGTTAGAGGGTTACCCTCTAAAGGTCGCTGCCTGTTTAATATATTATTAGCGCTAACCTTACCCCCCTTTTTTATCATCCAAATATGCCACAACAAACTGATCCAGGAGATCCCGTAGTACATCATTGATTAGATGCTGAAAAGTTGCAGGGGCATTACAAAGCCCAAATGGCATTACTAGATATTCGTAATGTCCGTACCTGGTTCTGAAAGCTGTTTTCCATTCATCATTTGGTCTTATGCGAACCAGATTATATGCCCCCCGTAGATCAAGCTTCGTAAATATTTTAGCTGAGCGAAGTCTCTCCAGAAGTTCAGGAATGAGAGGCAAGGAATAGCGTTTTTTAACAGTGATTTTATTAATGTCCCTGTAATCGACACATGGCCGTAGACTGCCATCTTTCTTTTCTACAAAGAATATAGGAGCTCCTGCTGGAGAAGTAGATGGTCGAATAAAGCCTTTGGCAAGATTTTCTTGTATGTATTCACGAAGTGCTTTCAATTCAGGCTCAGAAAGGGAGTATATATGGCCAAATGGGATAGCAGCTCCAGGTAGCAGCTCTATGGGGCAATCATAAGGCCTGTGAGGTGGAAGCTGATCAGCATTCTTCTTATCACAGACATCTGCAAAATCCCGATATTGTAGAGGAAGCTTAGTTAAGCTTGTATCAACCATTTCATTAATTGTTGTGGCAACAGGTGTTGCCTTAGAGGGTTGACAATTCATTAAGCAGTGTTCTGAAGGAAAGGACAAAGTTCTAGTCTTCCAATCAATCTGTGGGTTATGCAGAGCAAGCCAGGGTATACCCAAAATCACTGGAAACTGTGTTGAGGAAATTAGGTGGAAAGATATAGACTCATGGTGATTCACTTCCAGCATCAATTTTAAGGGCACAGTCTCATGTGTAACCGGGCCTGATGTAAGTGGAGAACCGTCTACTGTTTCCATTAACACAGGTGAAGATTTAGGGATAGACTGAATTTTATTTCCTGCTGCAAATTTAATGTCCATAAAGTTTCCGCCTGCTCCAGAATCTATCATAGCTGTGTCACGTTCCGTTCCTGGTTGCGGATCATTCTGGTAATGGCTTCTGGTATCCAGTACTCCTTTTGCTATTCTTGTTTAATATTTCTTGGTTTTTGGTTTTCTATTCTGTGTCTGGTTTTCTTTATGCTGGGATTTCTGGGTTCATTCCTATAGTTCGTCCCTGGATTTCCCAGTCTCCAGGTTTCCTTTAAATGTTTGTTTTATGTGACACACCCATTTGTTTTCAGCTTTCATTATGTGTTAGAGTTCCTGCAGGCAGCGGCTCAAAGCTTCTGTCCTTTCTTGCAGTTAAGTGTAATATGTTAATATGTATTCTTTGGATGTTTTAGTATACATTAGGCAGTGTAGGACCTGCCAGATATGGGGTACATTGGCGTTGTTGGCAGGCTTATGCAATGTATGATCATATAGTGTGACTAAATCCCCATGATTTCCATATGTAGTACTTAGTTATTTCTCCTCTTGTTTTGCCTATGTTATCTTGTCGTGTCTTAGTTTGTATATACCTGTCCATGTTCAGCCCCTGTGCACAGATTCACAGGCCAGGTGAGTTCTACCTTGACCACCCCGGCCTGTGTCTAATTGCAAGGGTGCTGTGCAGGTGAATGCTTGAAGTCGCAGTACAGAAAAGGAAATCCAGGAGAATAGTCGTAGGTAAGCCAATGGTCAGAGGATGCCAGAAATCAGGAGGTACGAGTAGCGAGCCGAGGTCAGGGGATGCCAGAGGTCAGGGTACAAACGAGTAGCAATCCAAGGTCAGTTCAATGACTCTGGTTGGAGTATTGCTATTCCACGTTCCAGTATTCTCCTGACCTTGGATTGCTACTAATACAGGCATAAATTGTGAGTGCGTCGCCACTGTTTTTCTTCATTGGATAATGGCCCTCTTATTAGATCTACCTGCATAGTCTCAGGTTCAGATTCTGTAGGTGTTTGTGGGGTCGGAGTAGAAATTCTTGAATAGAAAGTAGGAGTAGCGCTTGGTTTAAAAGAGCCCTGTCTTTCCAATCTTCTTTCTGAAAGTCTCCGATCAATACGGATAGCCAACCGCACAAATGCATCAAACTCAACAGGAAGATCAACACGAGCTAGCTCATCTTTTATAGCTTCTGAGAGACCCCTTCTGAAGTGGAACCTCTGGGCTGATTGGTTCCAAGTAGTATCAGTAACCCACTGTCTGAACTCAGCAGCATATTCAGCCACAGAGCGCCCCCCTTGATGTAAATGAAGGAGAGTGGCTTCTGCTGTAGCACAGCGATTAGGGTCATCAAAAACTAGGCACATGGCCTCAAGAAAGTCTTTTAAATTTCCCAAGACTGGACTGTCCTGTTCCAGAAAAGGGGAGCCCCAGGCCAGGGCTTCATCTTTGAATAGGGAGAAAATAAATCCCACCTTCTCTCTTTCAGATGGAAAACGGTTAGGTAACATCATGAAATGCAAACGGCATTGATTTAGGAAACCCATACATTTTTTGCGGTCTGCTCCAAATTTTTCTGGTAGAAGCAAGCGGGCATCTTGTGCAGGTGTAACAGTAGTAGTAGCAGCAGCCGCAACATCATGTGCCCTGTAGCTGGTAAGCTCACTGTGACGAGACCAATCTCGCCACATTGCATTGGAGGAGCCTGGTCGCCCGCCTGCTGCCTTTGGATTATGGACCGGCAGCTAAAGGGTTAATTTTACTGTGCAGAAGGATTTATTTCTCCCTTTCTGCACAGCCGTTCGGTAGATTCTATCTACCGAACAAACAGCTTCTTTTCAGCCTCCCCAGAGCCGTGGGAAGCCGTCCGGCGCTGTTAATTGGCCACCCAGAAGCTGGAGTGTGCCCTCCATTTACCTCCCTGAAGCTGCGGTTAACCGCAGCTTAATTAATTGTTACTGGGTGGCCGCAGTTACACTTAGCGGCCGCTAGGTGGCGGTGTTCTGGAGCTCCCCGGGCAGCCAGCGCTTTTGTGCCCAGCTTTCATGCACCAAACCCGGACACTTTTACGTGCAGGCACCGCTGAACCTCCAGCCCCTGGTTCTAATTCGTATGGATTAAACTAATGCATGTAAATTCGGTATTTTATGTTGGAGGAATGTTTTAACCCAGATAGCCTGCCATGGAGCCTGTTCGGGTAATTAAAGACTTTGGCTCCATGGCAATTAAACTGTATTTGTGTGGTCTGAGTGCCATTCACCTAATAATGTGCACTCAGACCTGAGCTATCTGGGGATATGTTAAATGTATATATTTACTGTACCATTTGTCCCATTATGTATTTTAAAGTGATAGTCTGTCTTTGTGTCCCCACGTGTGTAATGGAGTTTTGCCTTTGTCCTGGGAGATAATTGAATTACTTCTCCAGGGCAGAGGGGAGGAAGCCAGGATGCATTGTGGGGATGTTTTACTGCTGTATGTCTGTAATTGGTACTTGTCTGTCCGTTGTTACAGTCTTCCATCTGGTCCCCTAGGGGAGTGCCCACCAGGTGGGAGACCTGCATAAATACAGGGGCAGGTAGCCTTCAATAAACAGACCACTGCTTGACCCTCAACACAGAGCCTTGTCTCGTTCTTTGGGGGATTCACTGTATGCTGATAGGGACTGACTGCCAGGAGTGTAAGCCGCTTGGGAGCTTTTCCTGTTCATCTGCTAGCAGCTATTCGTGAGGTTCCAGTTCGGGAGTTTGGTGCATTCACTTATATCCAATTCGTGAGTTTTGGTGTTTCTACAGTAGCTGTGCCTGTCTGTGAAAAGGGGATTATCGCCTAAATGGATTTTTACCAATTGTATGCTGAAATGGTCCGTTACACTCATTATGCATTGATCGAACTTCGTTTTGCAGTTCAGCTACCTGATCCTGCAGCACTTGAATGGTCTGTGCCTGGGTCTGCATAGTTATTGCATTAAAAGCAACCTGCTGGGCCAATGCAGAATCTGATCCGACGGTCTCCATGAATGGGCCAGATTATTCTGTAATGATATTGATGTTACAAAGTTTTGGAGTCCAGTAGCCAGATCAGCAATGTTTTCTGCCAGAGGTAGCCACTCGTTACCCAGGTGGTTGAGCCCCTGAGCCTTGAGTGGCCTTCTGGTCTTAAGCAGAGATGGGAGACTGGAACAGAAAGATGATAATCGTAGTGAGGCAAGCCGAGGTCAATGGGAAGGAGAAGCAGCAAAGTCAAAACAGTCCAAATTCAGCAACAGGAACAAGCTTGATTAGAGAGTACAGGAACCGCAATAATCTGGCAAAGGTACAGAGACAGGAAGTGGCTTTTATAGGCCAAGAACCAGACACCTGACCAGACACAGTGGAAGAGAGTTGTCACTGATAACCTTGACTCTACAAGCAATGGTATCAGATCTCAGGTAAATTTGCAAAAGGCAGGTAAGGAAGAGGTTTAGCACCATGTAAACCAGGGTTTGAAACCCAGCAGAGTCAGTTCCTCACAAGAGGTGTGACTAGGGCTGTCTGTATAAACACAGCGATTTAACTCCTAAATAGCAGAGCTTTTAGCAATGAGACAGCAGGGACATTACCTGTACACCAAAACTGCTTTATTAAGCTAAAGTTGTTTTGGTGACTTTAGTGTCCTTTTAAATCAAGGCTATTATCCACTATAACAGTTATAGGTAGAAACCTATATTTATAACATTAGTTACTCTTGCTGATTTAGTTATATGATACCCCCTTAATCAGACAGTCAGTCATCAGTCGCTCAGACAGTGACGCAGTCAGTCAGTGTCTCCGACAGTCACGCAGTCAGTGAGTTTCTGACAGTTAGTCAGTCTCTCAGACAGTTAGTCAGTCTCTCAGACAGTTAGTCAGTCACTCATTAAGGCACTCAGGCAGTCTCTCAGACAATCAGACAGTCATTCACTAGAGGGGTACATCGAGATAGTGGACCTCTATGAGGAGATGCTGATTAGCATACTGCAACAATTATTGCATACGTGCAGTCTGATCTCATCCATAGGTGGAATGCTGATATGTGGTGAAACAAAGGGAGTAAAGTTAAGTAAAATGCTTTATTTAATAGAAATGTATTTTAAAATTTGATTTATTATTCAGGACAATGTATAGATTATATTCTTATAATATACAGGAGAATTGTTGGGAATTGTTATAGACAACAAACTATGCAACAATGTCCAATGTCAATCAGCATTGGCCAAGGCCAGTAAGGTATTGTCATGCATGAAAAAGGGCATTCATTCTCGGGACGAGAATATCATTTTGCCTCTTTATAAATCACTGGTAAGACCACATATTGAATATGCTGTGCAATTTTGGGCACCTGTTCTAAAGAAGGATATTATGGCACTAGAAAAAGTGCAGAGGCGGGCTACAAAATTAATAAAAGGAATGGAACATATCAGCTATGAAGAAAGGGTAACAAATTTAAACCTATTTAGTTTAGAAAACCGTCGCCTGAGAGGGGATATGATAACATTATACAAATATATTCTGGGCCAATACAAACCATTGTGTGGAAATCTATTTACAAACCGGGCTTTACATAGGACACAAGGTCATGCGTTTAGACTGGAAGAAAGAAGATTTCGTCTAAGGCAAAGGAAAGGTTTTTTTACTGTAAGAACAATCAGGATGTGGAATTCTCTGCCTGAAGAGGAGGTTATTATCAGAGTCCATTCAGATGTTCAAACAGCTACTAGATGCATACTTGCAAAAACAGAATATTCAAGGATATAATCTTTCAATGTAGGGTAATAGCTGCTTGATCCAATTATAAATCTGACTGCCATTGAAGAAGGAATTTGTTTCCTAGCTTGTTGCAAAATTGAAAGTGCTTCAAACTGTTTTTTTTTTTTGCCTTCTTTTGGCTCAACAGCAAAAAACAAATGTGAAGAAGGCAGAACTTAATGGACTCAAGTCTCTTTTCAGCTATGTAACTATGAGACATTACAGTCATCTGTTTAATATACTAGAAAGAGAGGAAGATCTTTGTAGCTGTGATCCAGTAATACAGACAGTAAGTGACATCTTGGATCTTCTAAAAGGTCAAGCTATGTTCACATCTAACTAAGGGAAGCCGTGGGTGCTCCCTGTAATGTGTTGGTTCTATATTAAAAGTCATATCTACAAGCTATGTAAATCCTTAGCTAAATACATATCTCACCTGTCCTGAGCTGGCGTGAACTCCCGTTGGGAGAGGCTTGGAAGTCCACGACTTGTTTCTCTAGTTTCGGACAGTTCACATTCTCATACATGTCCTCCCATTTCTCAGAGTTTTCATCTTAGGAAACAAAGAAACAAAAACAGGGAAATATCAGTCTGTTCATAACGTATTTACAGAGAATTAACCTTGGAGTATTGAGGAAAGTCTTACAGGATGAGGTAGGGCATCATATAATGAGACAGAGCTCGAGATACACTGTGAGACCTGTAGGTGCAAACATGGGATTAGTAAAATTCCATGACAGAGCCGAGTTCCGGAGATGGCCTGCCCTTGGTAATTGTAGAATATATTTATTTGGGGAACAGCAATCACTTGGTTTTAGTAGGGGATCAAGATGCATGGAGGGTCGTGTCAGGGGTGAGAAGAGCAGCAGGTAATGAAGATACTAATAACATTCATGATATTTCTACATATTTGCAATTAATGAAAGGTAGGTTGACGAGCTTTGAACAGGTTGGTTATGGGGTTGGGTTGACACATCATTAACCTCAATGGAGACTGAAAAGTGAGGTTTACTGATCAGACCAGGAAAGAAAGGACTTCCAATGGAAGAGATTGAGTTTAAGTAAGAAGTAATCACAGTGTGGCAAACCTAGCCACTTCTGGACTATATTCATTGCAGGTTGTCCGTAGGCTGAAGCTATACTATGTAACGTTAACTGTATATGTATTTTCCTATGGCCGTTCGCATGCTGACAGCCGTATGCTGCCAGCATACAAAGCATTCATACGGCGAAACACGGCTATCCTGGCCGTTCGCCGTACGAATGTGGACTCCCCAGGTAGACCACACATTCACAGGTCGTGTGGCACCAATTACCCGGTTGCAACATTGTTGCAATCGGTAATTAAGGGCTCTCCTAGGTGGCCGTCGTTCGACTACCGACCATGCGGCGGTCGGCCATCTTGGATCCTTTGTCTCTGCAGCGGTGTTCGGTCGTCGAGAGCCTGGAACTGAAAACGGCTACTCAATGATCCGAACACCGCTGGACTTCTAGAGCGTTCGGGAGTTCCGCGTTCGGTACATTATGTGTCCCGTACTTATTCGGTACTTTTAAACCCACTTTAATGTTTAACTGTATTATGTGCGGCGTTCGGTCAAATCAGCTGGGATCGGAGCGGTATTCTCCCAAAGTGTGCGCCCCGACCCCAGCTATCTACCGAACGTTCAGTTATTCCGAAGTACCGAATATTGTGTGAATTACAGATTTTAATGTCAATTGTCGGTTTTGCTGCACGAGGGGATAATCCACTTAATCGTCCATTTTAGTGGGAGTATCCTTCTCGTGCAGCAATGCCTGTTGGGAAAGTCACAGTGCATGTTGGGAGAAATCCCCTGGAATTACTGTATGGAAACCCCTTGCATGGGGAACTGTATAAATATGCTGCCTGTGAATAAACCGAGTTAGTTGACTCCCAAACTGTGTTTCGTCCGGTTATTGGGAGGATTGGGGATATTGCCTTGCTTTCTACTCTGACTGTGGATTTCCTAGATGTACCAACGGATATCGTATGCTGATACATTGCATTCCGTTACAATTGGTGGCAGCGGTGGGATCCGAACCTTACAGCCGAAAAAGCAGCGTTCGTGGAAACTGGAACGACCGAACAAGGAAAGCAAGGGCAATTCGTATGGAGATTGATTATACCATACTAAAGCGACAAACTTTAAAAGAGCTACTGGAAGCCAGGGGTAAGATAGCCAGCAACAAGTCTAAAGCTGTGCTGATCGCTGAACTGATGGAGGAAGACCGAGCCCGCAGCGCTACACCCCCACCAGCCAAGGAAGAGACCCCATTCCAAAAAGAGCTGCGAACCAGGTTGGAGTTTTTACCGCAACCAGTACCGCTGGAAATACTGACCGTGATGGTATCAGATGTACAGGATTATCTGATGGCGACCAGCACACCAGCAACCCCGCCTAGGGCAGAGTCTGTTACTGCCTCCACCTACGGACAGGTAAAGCCCAAAGTCCCACATCACGCCTTTAAAGCGTTTTGTGAAGAAAAGGACGAAATTGATGGGTATTTGCAGGACTTTGAGCGGCTGTGCGATCTGCACGATTTGGAGCCCGCAGTATGGGTGCCGCTGCTGGCAGGCAAATTATCGGGTAGGGCAGCTGAAGCCTACCGTGCTGTACCCCGAGAGGACAGTAAGGATTACCCTAAAGTGAAGAGGGCAATCTTGGAGAGGTATGCTATTACCCCAGAGGCATACCGGCGGAAATTCCGGGGCTTGCGCAAGCCTGAGAAAGATTCTCATGCAGAATGGGCGCACAAGCTGGACCAAGCATCGCTAGGCTGGATACAGGCCAGCAACGCCACTAACATGGAGGAGTTGAGGCAGTTAATGCTGCTGGAACAATTTTTTAATGGTTTGTCCCCAGAGGCACAAGAATGGGTGAGAGACCGGAAACCCCTCACCCTACCCGAAGCCGCTAAATTGGCGGATCAACATTTTGATGCCAGGAGACATCACGGGACCCAAACTAAGGCCCTCCCTCGGATTACAGGGCCACCTAATAATTTTACCCCTACCAGCCCCACCGTACCCCTGCACAGGCCGGCACTGAATACTCCACCAGCCCCCTCCCGATACAACGGCAGGGCTAACATTCAGTGTCACACCTGCAAGCAGTGGGGGCACATTTCTCGAGAGTGCACCCAAAACCGGAGCCGACAAGCTTGGAATCAGGTGCAACAAAATTTGGCACCCAGGGCTGCTGCGCACCATTACCAGGTAGCACCCGCCACCCAAGACGTGCTGAGCGCTCAAATTGAGGAGCCTCTGGGGGTACTGCACGAAGTAATGTCAGTCCGAGCCACCGACAACCGACAGCACCATCGGCAGCTAGTGACCCTGGAGGGAAAGGAGGTGCAAGGGCTCCGGGATTCGGGAGCCACTTTAACTTTGGTTGCACCACATTTGGTACCAGGCGCAACCCACACTGGCGGCTCCGTGGCAGTACGGGTGGCCGGGGGAGCAGTATACCGGCTACCTACTGCCAAAGTTCATTTGGATTGGGGTGTGGGAGAGGGGACCGTAGAAGTGGGGCTGATGCAGAATTTACCTGCTGATGTTGTACTGGGGAATGACTTGGGCCAAATGACTTCCGCTTTTATTCCCCAGACTCCGTACCAGGAGGCCCTTCCCGTAACCACCCGGCAACAGGCTCGCACCACGGCTACACCAACGCACTCTGAGGCTCAGGTAAGAGACCATGTTCCCCAACTGACCCCCATGTCCTGGGATACCCCGACTACCTTTGCGACCGAAGTCCAGACCGATCCCACTCTCCAAGTATATAGGGACCGGGCACAAACCGACCAAGCAGGGTTAGAGGGGGAGCGGTTCATCTGGGAAAGAGAGTTGCTCTACCGTGTCACAGCAAAAGATGTGGGGGGATCTGTCACCTTAACTAATAAACAGCTAGTGGTACCCCAGAAGTATAGACAGGAGCTGCTGCGAATTTCTCATGACATCCCCTTGTCCGGACACCTAGGGATGACCCGTACCCGATACCGTTTGACCCATGCCTTCTTCTGGCCCGGGATCTCTCAGGATGTGCGCCAATATTGCACCTCCTGCGACGTCTGCCAGCGTGTAGGTAAACGAGGAGATCGCCACAAAGCCAGGCTATGCCCCCTGCCCATCATAGCAGAACCCTTCAGCCGAGTAGCAGTGGACATCGTAGGTCCCCTGCCAAAACCCAGTCCCTCCGGCAAAAGGTATATCTTAACTATAGTGGACTACGCCACCCGATACCCCGAAGCCGTGGCCCTCTCTAATATCCACGCTGAGACCGTAGCAGAGGCATTAATGAAGGTATTTTCCCGAGTAGGTTTTCCCCAAGAGATAATCTCGGACCGAGGTACCCAATTTACGGCCGAGGTTACCCAACATATGTGGAAGGTGTGTGGCATTAAGCCAATAGTTAATTCCGCCTACCACCCCCAGTCCAATGGGCTTTGTGAGCGGTTCAACGGGACGCTGAAGCAGATGCTTCGGACGTTCGGGGAGACCCACAAAGACTGGGAGAGGTTTCTACCTCACCTACTCTTTGCCTATAGAGAGGTCCCCCAGGAGTCGACAGGATTCTCCCCGTTTGAACTACTGTTTGGGAGGAGGGTGCGAGGACCCTTGAACTTGATTAGGGAACACTGGGAGGGAGAGAGTACCACTAACGAGACCCCTATCGTGTCATACGTCCTGGAGTTCAGGGACCGTCTGGAGGCGCTGACTCAGGCTGTGCACACAAACCTACAGGCGGCCCAGCAACGCCAGCGCCGCTGGTACGATAGAGGAGCCAGGGACCGCAGCTTTCAGGTGGGACAGAAGGTCTTGATCTTAAAGCCCGTCCGCACAGATAAGCTGCAGGCCGTCTGGCAAGGCCCATACCAGGTAGTGGAGCAGCGATGCGACACTACCTATGTGATCGGCCCCTGCTCAGGGGTAGGGAAGAGACGCATGCTCCACGTGAACATGCTCAAACCCTACCATGAGAGGATAGAGGATGTAACGGCCATATGTGCCTCCTCCGTAGAGGATCAGGAAAATCTACCTTTACCCGACCTACTAGAACCCGAGGAACAGATAGAGCCCTCCCGGGGAGTTCAACTGGGGGAGCGGCTAAGCCCCCAGGAGCGTGCCCAGGTACAGGCGCTGATTGTAGCCAAGGGGACTACCTTCTCCAATTTACCTGGGTACACTCCGCTAGCCACCCACCGAGTGGAGACCCCAGGACAGCTACCTATGCGCCAGGCTCCATATAGGGTTCCGGAATCCGTCCGGACCCATATGAAAGCCGAACTGGACGAAATGTTGCAGCTAGGGGTTATCGAACCCTCCGATAGCCCCTGGGCATCGCCGGTAGTCCTGGTACCTAAAAAGGATGGCACCACCCGATTCTGTGTTGACTACCGGAGGCTAAATGACAAAACGGTGTCTGATGCCTACCCGATGCCCCGGATAGACGAGCTGTTGGATAAGATGGCACGGGGCCAGTATCTCACTACCATTGATTTGTGTAAGGGGTACTGGCAGATCCCACTAGCCGATGACGCCATCCCCAAGTCGGCGTTTGTCACCCCGTTTGGCCTGTACCAGTTCAAGGTCATGCCTTTCGGGATGAAAAACGCCCCGGCTACCTTTCAGCGGATGGTAGATCGGCTACTGGACGGTTTTCAGGAGTATGCCTGTGCCTATCTAGACGATATAGCCGTGTTTAGCCAGAACTGGGAAGACCACCTACGCCATATAGGGGCGATATTAGATCGCATTGGGGAGGCCGGGTTAACGCTAAAACCTAGCAAGTGCCACATAGGTATGGCCGAGGTGCAGTACCTGGGCCACCGTGTAGGGTGTGGACAGCAGAGGCCCGAGCCAGCCAAGATTGAGGCCGTAGCCAAGTGGCCTACCCCCAGGACTAAGACCCAGGTGCTGGCGTTCTTAGGGACAGCCGGCTATTACAGAAAGTTTGTCCCTGACTATAGCACCCTGGCCAAACCCCTAACCGACCTGACGAAGAAGAACCTTCCCCGACTGGTTGTCTGGGCCCCAGAGTGCGAGCAGGCATTCCAACAACTCAAGACTGCTCTCACTAATGCTCCTGTGTTAACTGCTCCTGATCCAACTAAAAGATTTCTTGTTCACACAGACGCTTCAATGTTTGGATTGGGGGCAGTACTGAGCCAAGTGGGAGCCGATGGCGGAGAACACCCCGTAGCCTATTTAAGCCGCAAGTTGCTGCCTCGTGAAGTGAGCTACGCCGCCATCGAGAAAGAATGCCTGGCCGTGGTGTGGGCCCTTAAAAAGTTACAGCCATATTTGTACGGACAACCTTTCTCCTTACTCACAGATCACAACCCGTTAGTGTGGCTAAACCGTGTGTCTGGAGACAATGCCAGGCTGCTGCGCTGGAGCTTGGCGCTGCAGCCCTTTGACTTTACTATCCATTACCGGCCAGGAAAACAAAACGGTAACGCTGACGGGTTATCCAGACAGACTGAACTCGAGAAGTGATCTGTGAGTGTTCTCCCGGACATCCCCAAGCCGATCCGTTGGGATCAGACTGTGTATGCCGGCTTGGTTCTGGGGGAGCATTGTGGCAAACCTAGCCACTTCTGGACTATATTCATTGCAGGTTGTCCGTAGGCTGAAGCTATACTATGTAACGTTAACTGTATATGTATTTTCCTATGGCCGTTCGCATGCTGACAGCCGTATGCTGCCAGCATACAAAGCATTCATACGGCGAAACACGGCTATCCTGGCCGTTCGCCGTACGAATGTGGACTCCCCAGGTAGACCACACATTCACAGGTCGTGTGGCACCAATTACCCGGTTGCAACATTGTTGCAATCGGTAATTAAGGGCTCTCCTAGGTGGCCGTCGTTCGACTACCGACCATGCGGCGGTCGGCCATCTTGGATCCTTTGTCTCTGCAGCAGTGTTCGGTCGTCGAGAGCCTGGAACTGAAAACGGCTACTCAATGATCCGAACACCGCTGGACTTCTAGAGCGTTCGGGAGTTCCGCGTTCGGTACATTATGTGTCCCGTACTTATTCGGTACTTTTAAACCCACTTTAATGTTTAACTGTATTATGTGCGGCGTTCGGTCAAATCAGCTGGGATCGGAGCGGTATTCTCCCAAAGTGTGCGCCCCGACCCCAGCTATCTACCGAACGTTCAGTTATTCCGAAGTACCGAATATTGTGTGAATTACAGATTTTAATGTCAATTGTCGGTTTTGCTGCACGAGGGGATAATCCACTTAATCGTCCATTTTAGTGGGAGTATCCTTCTCGTGCAGCAATGCCTGTTGGGAAAGTCACAGTGCATGTTGGGAGAAATCCCCTGGAATTACTGTATGGAAACCCCTTGCATGGGGAACTGTATAAATATGCTGCCTGTGAATAAACCGAGTTAGTTGACTCCCAAACTGTGTTTCGTCCGGTTATTGGGAGGATTGGGGATATTGCCTTGCTTTCTACTCTGACTGTGGATTTCCTAGATGTACCAACGGATATCGTATGCTGATACATTGCATTCCGTTACACACAGATACAGAAGAGGACCCAATCCCAGATATAAGGAAATATATAACATGAGATGAAGTGGATAAAGGACTCATGTAGTGTGATTTCCATATTTTGGACACGGTCCTTCTATATCATTAAATATGTACATTTCCAATCTATCCTACCACCTCTGGTGGATCACTAGGACAGGAATCTTCCACTATTCCCATAATACCGATAAGGATCACTACAAAGACTTCATCTTCCTCATTATATTAACCTCTTTTTGTTTAAAAATATATTTAAAAAAAACACGTATTACGTTGTTTACAACAATGTATAGACAAATCTGGATTTACATCCCCAAATCTCTCAAATTACAGAATCCTATCTCAGAGGAACAGAATAAGAGAATTATTCTGCAAATAAAATAAGGACTATGGGAAAATGAATACATACACCAAAAAATGCACATTTGTGGGCACCTCCAGCAGACATGTGCAAGTAGGCTGGTGCTTTCACTGCCAGCTTATGGTAGACATTCCCAGTAAAGTTGAGAGTTTGGCAGTGGGACACAACGACTCTCCATCATAATACGTAGATTCTTACTACAGCACTCAAAGTAAGCTCTCACAATTAGCTCACTGTCCTTCAATTCATTATTTCAAAATGTATTTGTATATCTCATCCCACATGACAGCATGTTAAATAAAATATTACCTGCATTTTGAGATTGTTTCAGTGGTAATTTGATAAATTGTAGATCTGCATAGGTGATACTCTCTGCCATTTCAAGTGTCAAACTATGATTTATGAGAGGAAATGAGAGCCAGCATCTGATCTATTGTCATGTTATGACTAGAATAAAGAGGAAGTCACAGAGCAGATGTGTTCAGTCAGGCAATAATAGTCGTTAAATGTCAATGGGTTTTCCACTATGTTTTTACAAACACAGTTAAAAATAAACATTACTTACCTTATACGGAGACTAAGCCCTTTGTCTGTACCTGAAATGATGTAATCTCTGTAATGTACATGGCTCCTGGCCTCAGCATATCATTAACGCTGCCTACTAGCCATCTGCGTAAGTGGTTGCCCAGTGCCCAGCCATCTGCGTAAGTGGTTGCCCAGTGCTTGCCCACTGTCTGCATATTGGGCACTGCTTTATCCGCTGGGATCAAAGATGAGCTTAGTTTGTCATCAGATAGGTCATCCCTTGAGTCTTTCTATGAAATCATCATGGGTGGCTGCCATTCGTATGGACGAACACGAGGTGGCGGCCATCTTGTTTTGACCAACGCTTCCAGCGGGCTTTGGTCATCGAGTGTATGGAACTATTATTGGACACTCGACGGCCCGAACACTGCTGAAACTTCTATCCCCACTTATGTTCGTTCCCATTCATCCGAAGAAAGGGGCGTTCGGTGAAATCGAACTCCCGAACAAGAGATACACAACTAGACTTCTCACGAACGGTTCCTTTCAGCATTTTGTTGTGTTTGGAGTTCCCAAAAGAGAACGACCGCACAGCCTGAATCTCTGGAACTATTTTGGGCAGGAGCCTCGTGTGCGGTTGGTCAGAAACAAGACTTCCATAAAACTCTTAAACCCCTGAACCGATCTGGGTGATTTTTAAATATGTTGCTCCCCCAGATCGGGGCCATCTGGGGATTTAACTTGTGTGGGGATTATGTGAGTTTTTGGGGTACTTTCAGGTTACATTTAAATTGGGTTATTGTTCACCTAGAGATAATTGAGTTAGTACAGTATCTGGCTCAATTATCTCTCAGGCAGAAGGAAGGGATTGTATGATTGTATATGGGAGTGTCATGCATTTATACAGCATTATCATTGGTCTGTGACTATATTGTAGTTCCCCACAAGGTCCATATAGGAATGCCCCTTGCATGGGGAATTGCATAAAAGGCCAGTGTGGCTACCAATAAATCAGTTCTTGCTTACCCTCATCATAGAATCTCATCTCATGATTGTAGGGACCAGCTATACCTGCTATAATCACCAGCTCTTGTAAAAGAGCTATACTATCCTGGGAAATCGGAAAGCATCACTCTGAACAGGGGGAAAAGAATGGCTCAGGCGGTGAAATGCCTCATCCTCTAAGGGTAGCCACCACAATTGGTGGCAAGCGGCGGGATTGTTCTTGTTTACCAGAGAAGATGCTGATTTTGGATGCAGTAACAGCCTAGCGGATGGAGAGTCAGTATGAACAACTGAAACGATCCACACTAAAGGATATTTTGGAGAAATGTGGGCGAACGGTGAACAATCGTCCTAATAGAGAACTAATACAAGAATTGCTAGAGATGGATAGTGCTAACATTTTACCTGAACCGATGCTACCGAATGCGGGAGATGACGAATGGATGCAGACCATTCGGTCACGACTAACCCTGTTTGGTCCCAACCCTCCCGCTGACATCGTGATACAGGTGATGGAAATTGTAGATGCAGAGGAAAGAGCTAAACAAGAATGCAAAGCCAGAGTAGCAGAAATACAGTTGTCTGAGAACGGAAGAAGGTGCCATTTGCAGCTTTTAAACATTTCCTGGAAGCAGAAGGAGAAATAGATGGGTACCTTGCAGATTTTGAGAGGCAGTGCACACTGCACAAGGTACCCACTGATGAATGGGTCACTATTTTATCCGGGAAACTATCAGGGAAAGCAGCAGGCAATTCCTGATGAGGACATACAAAGCTGCACAGCCGTTAAAGAGGCACTGCTAGCCCGGTACGCGGTCCCCCTAGAAGCGTTCCGCTGACGGTTCTGTGAAATTAAAAAACAAGGGAATAACTCTATCACCGAATGGGTCTGTCGCCTCCACCGAACCGCCTCTCAGTGGCTCAAGCTGTGTCTGGAGAAGACGTCCTACAGTTATTTCTCCTAGAATACTTCTTCAATGCCCTCAACCCTGACATCAGACAGTGGATCCGGCATTGGAGGCCACTCACTTTAACTGAAGCAGCTCGTACGGCGCACGAGTACATGGATTCCTGAAAAGCAGAATGAACCCCGGTAAGGCCTACACCCCGGCCAGAGATCCAAGCAGTGGTACCCACTAACCCTACCCCTTACCGCGGACCACCCAGACCCCAGTCTACTCCCTATAGAACTACTGTAAAGTGCTGCAGGTGCGACCAGCCAGGTCATTTCCGCAGCAACTGCCCATTGAAACCTGCTAGACCATCTTGGGGCAGTCCCATCCACAACAATACCACAGATAGGAGACCAAGCCCAGCAGCTCATTGCCTAGAAACCGAATCACAACTGGATGAGTGCTAGGGGGTACTCCACAAAGCCAACCCCATTCAGGCAGCGAACTAGGACAATCGAAGCAGCACTGGAAGCAGTTTGACTAAAGGGCCAATTTTCTGGAGGGTTAAGGGATACCGGAGCCACCATGACCCTGATACAACAACACCCAGTGTGGAGGAAGGCACACACTGGACAAACCGTAGCTGTCTGAGTAGCAGGAGGACCCGTGTGTCACGTATTCATCCTCACCTTGTGATATCTGTGATAGTAATTGCCTTCCTGACAATAACGGAAGTGCCGCTCAGCAGCCCGGCGCCAGTATACCTGACTCCTGCAACATGTTAATGGACGCCGGCCACTGCGGATCCACGCCATTTCATAGCCCCACGTCTGCCTATGGTAATGACGCCGTCAACCTGCGTGTGACATTACGCAAAAGATGTGCATGCACATTTTGGGGTCAAAGGCTGGTTACGGCCAATCGGATCTGAAGGAAGCTTATTTAAACACATTTTTACTTTTCCTCATTGCCCTGTCGTGGTTTTCCTTAGATGGTTATTCGAGAGTGTGTTCCTGATCGCGTGTTTCTGGTTATTGACTTTGGCTTCGTTTTGACTTCCCTGACTTCTGGTATCTTTGATTATTGGCTTTCCCTTATCGCTGTGTCCCATCCTGTGTCCCAGACCTCGGCTAGTATATTGACTATTCTTAGGTACGTTAAGTCCGGCCATTCTTGGGTCTGGTTAGACATTACTCTTAGTCCTAGGTGTGACACATTTCTGCATGCTGGGTCAACTGTAATCCTGACACCATGTTCACCTTGACTGGGAGTTGGATCTGGCATGGTGAACGTAAGAGAATGTTTGGCGTTAGTTTGGGTGCTAAAGAAATTGACTCCCTATTTATATGGACAAGAATTCACTTTGATCACTGACCACAACCCGTTGGTCTGGCTTAACCGGGTCACAGGGGACAATGGATGATTACTACGATGGAGCTTGGCCCTGCAAACATACAATTACACCATCCACTACCGACTCGGGAAACAGAATGGCCATGCCGACGGATTGTTCTGGCAAACGGAACATATCAACTGAGCCAACCCAGGACATCCCCAAGTTGACCCGAAAAAGGTCAAACCAAGTCTTCCGGAGTGTTCCACAAGGAGGGAGCACTGTGACGGATGCCTCCTTCATGTATTGCACCCTGTAAACATTTTCTGTTTAATTTTAATTCTACTGCCTTGAATTATTCGGTATATGAACTAACCGAACACTTAAAACCTACCCAGTTTGTATACCGAACAAACTGTCAAACAGACCGACCACCCAGGACCGTTGTGTGCCGCTAGTTAACCCCCTTGACCTTCCTAACACCTACTCTAACTGCAATCCCTGAACGTTCTCAGTGGTTGGCTGGGTGACTGCTATTCGTATGGACGAACACGAGGTGACGGCCATCTTGTTTTGGTGAACACTTCCAGCGGGGTTTGGTCATTGAGTTCATGGAACTATTATCAGACACTCTACGGCCCGAACACCACTGAGACTTGCATCCCCACTTATGTTCGTTCCTATTCATCCGCAGAAAGCGGCATTCGGTGAACTCAAACTCCCGAACAAGGGATACACAACTATCCTTCTCACGAAAGATTCCTTTCGGTATTTCATTGTTTTTGGTGTTCCCGAAACCTCATCATAGAGTCTTATCTCATGATTGTAAGGACCAGCTATACCTTCTATAATCACCCAGCTCTTGTAAGAGCTATACTATCCTGGGAAATCGGAAAGCATCACTATGAACAGGGGGAACAAAATGTCTCGGGGTAGCTGCCACAGTGGGGAAAGGGCTATTTAATGCTCAGCATCTGGTTCCAGCTCATGGAGAATTTAGCGGGTAAAGTCCTTGTAAGGACTTTAGCTCCTAGGATGGTGTGTCATCCAGTCCCTGGGAGGAAATAGAGCTACTCTCCTACCCTGTTGCAGGATGGAGAGGCTCCAGGTGGACCCCAGTCGCCATGGCTGTGGCAAAAGTGCTGAGGTTTTCCCTGGTTCCAACTTGATCTTTGTTGGAGGTACCCAGCTGTGGTACAGGGAGTTCCGCTACAGTCCCCAAAGGTCAACCACATCTTCATGTGTAGAAGAACACAAAATGAACAATTTATTATTATTCTTTTTTAGATAAAATATGACTCACTGATGTCCCTGTTCGTCCATGTGATTCTCCTCTTGACTTTTTTTTTTTGGGATACCTCCTTAAGACTGTGAAGTCTACTTGATAGTAACAATGCTTAACCTGTAACAATGGACACATTACTTTTGCATTTCATGTAAAGCTGGAGATTTCTTGGAGCATTTAGTTGCCGTGGATACCGATTTATCACTAAATTTGTCTAATGATAAATGAGAATTAAGAATGATCGTCTCTTCCTATAGACCGCCCATACTCATTTTATGTAATTAAGAACAATGAATGCTAATCTATACCTGTATCCAGTGGCGGCTGGTGAAATTTTGAGATGGTGCTCCACCCTTTAATCCCTCAAGGACAGAGGCAATTTTATGAGTTCTGACAAAAAACAATCCTCGAATTTGATCTACATGTCTGTTCAACCATAATTTACCTCTTTCATATTACAGGTTTTCATTTTACATCAAATATTTATATATAGAACAACAATTTATATGAATATAATAAAAAGTTTTAGAAATTAAATCTTATTGTCCAACTTCTGCATGCTATTTTTAACTGTGAATGTCAGAATACTTTTGGATTTTAGTGCAATGAAGCACACATTTGTATGATGTGATGTCCCTTGAATACAATGAAGCTCCCCCCCCCCCCCCCATTAGTACAGCATTAGTAGCATTAGCATTAGAAGGCATTCTGACGAGCCTGGTCGGGTGAAACGCGCGCGCCATGTGGCTTATCAAACTTAACTAATTTTTAGTTCCTTCGTTTGCACCCTATTCTTTCTGTATATCTTATTGGGGGGGTTGGATCTAGGTGCCCTTGAAGGCATGGGGGGACTATTTACTGACTACTGTTTAGCTACTCTGGCTTTTTCGTCATCTTTCTCTGTCTACCTCTCCCCCTGCCTTCCTATGAACATTCCACATTAGTGTGGATTCTTTTGAACTCAGGTTTCTGGCGGCAACCTTCCTAGTCCCACATTTAACTTTGATTATCGATTTAACTTTTCACGCTTACCAAGACACTGCCATACCTTGTCACACTGTCCTGCATCACCTCTTATGATACAGGATAACGGGACAGGTTTTCGTGCCTTGTTGTTTATAGTTATCTACTACCAGCTTACATTATGAATGGACAGCATAATTAACAGCACAAACCGACACAGTGTCTCTGCTTATAATCATTGTGAATTGTGACAACCTCACAGCACTCAGCGGCCTTTTCTGAGAAAGCACTGCCGACCTATGCATAGACAGGGCACTACGTTGGTAACATTGCTTAATGAATTGTTACATCAGTAATATACTGGCAACATCGTTTAATGAACTGTTACATCAGTAATATATACCCCAATCTACTGCGCCTTCTGTTTGCAGCACCTGGCACTTCCATTGTGATTTATTGCCAGTTTACAGATACAGCGAACAGATAGTGCTCAACATTGGTTATATCCTTTGTCGACCGTAGCAATTTCCTAAATAATACTCATTTAGGTTCTGCCGGTCTTCCACACTTTTCTAAGCATCGCATTATTTCTTTTCCCCCCCTAACATTTCTTGTTTATCATCACCTTTCTGTAACACAGACGTGTGTTTTACAGATACCAATAGGAGTGCAACTTTGGAACTCTGGAATCTTTAGCTATAAAGCTATTCCTTTTCTTTTCTTTTTTGCTATTTTCTTATTTTTATTTTTTCTAGGTTCTCTCACTTCATTTCATTTGTGTGTGACACTCTGGGTGATTGCCAGGTTGATAGGCAATTTTTAAGACTTACATATATTATTTTTCAATAAATTCTTCTTTATTTTTACTTCTCAATCATTTTTTCTGATTGATATCCTCAGCCTCTGTTGGTATTAATATTTAAATACTTTCTATATCTTCCCTATACCCCATACTGGTATATTACCCGTCCTCTCTTTGTTTCTATTTCCACTAAGGGTTACCCCCTTTTTTCTAGTATATCAGAGGGAGCTGTACCCAATCAGTTTGTCATTATAATACAGATCATAATATTGATGGATACTATTCATTTCCAAGCATGCCATGTGCTAATACAGACACGATGACATTCTAGTTTTGGGCACCTTTATACGTAAACCTTGTTTTAGTCTCACTGCTATCATTTATCCAGCATTGGCTGCACAGTTTCGGGGGAAACTGCTCTGTGCTTCACAGAGGTTCACGGCTAGCTCAATGTACCCTATATACTTGCTTACTATTTACAATCTGACAGTGTATATCATTGGCAACACTTACTGATGAGTTTGTTATATTTCATCATATATGCTTATCACTGAGCCTTTTGTTTCCACATTATTTACCTAGGCTCTTTATATCCAGGCATTACCTAACACCTTCCTTTCATACACACCGTCATATACATATAGGATTTACATCCTTTATATACCAGGGCACCTTATCCCCCCCCCCCCCCCATTAATACTATACATCTATCAGGCGTGTGCTCCAACGTATAATATATATATATATATAGTGCAACTCTAGAATTTTTACTCTTAGCTATAAAGCTATGCTTTTCATTTAAATTCATTTATTTTAGGTTTTTCACTGCATTTTGTTTGTGTGTTACACTCTGGGTGATTGCTAATTTTCTGGCAATTTTTAATACATTAAATTCTATCCAATAAATGATTTTTTGTTTTCATTTTTATCTTAAGCCTCCCATGGGTATTCCAGTAACTCATAGTACTTCTCATGTGTTTCTAGTACCTTAGCACTGGTATACTACCTCGATTTTTTGTTTCTATCATTATATGTTTTACTGGCCTAAAACACTCATATTTGTGTTCAGCGATGTCACACAAGTACAGCAGTACCCCCTTGTACAGGTTTGATGGGGATTTGGAAAGTTAGAGTCAAATATAGGGCTTGCCTATTTCAATTTGCCAGATTGGTTTGCTGAGCCTGTGTTACCTTTGAGACCGATTGGCAGCCCAGGAATGAAACTTACCCCGTCATGGCATACCCTTTGTAAAAGTAGACCACCTTGGGTACTCAAAATGGGATATGTCCAATCTTTTTAGCACCCACAAACCCTGGCCAAAGTTAGTGTTTATATTTTTTTTGCATTTTTTTTAAAAAAACAAACTACCCTTTCACCAGTGATACAATTGTCATTATACAATTTACTGCTCGCAGATGTGGTCTGTGACTAAAGCAACTTCGCCACTGGTTTTTGGAGGGGCCTGTTTGCCAGTCTCCTACCCTGGGACTATGGGCCCTGTGATACCCCATGTTCAAAAGTAGTGTTTCTGCCCCTTGGACTTTTAACTGGAACAGATTCAAACATGTGGCGGCGGCCATCTTAAATTGTCCAGCGGTGTTTTGTCATCGAGTGTATGGAACCGTTTTGGGCATGGGACCATGTGCACGGTGGGGCAAAAATAAGACCAGGAAATTCCTAAACCCCTGAACCTATCTGGGTGATTTTTGGATATGTTGTTCACCCAGATCGGGGCTATCAGAGGATATGTTGTACTTTGGGGTACTCTTTGGGGTTTGTAAAAATGTATGTTTTTTTTTTCCTGCTTAGAGTTAATTGAGTTAGTCCATTGTATTCGTTAATTATATCACAGGCAGAGGAGAGGGATTGTGTACACTGTATGGGAGTTACTGAATGTAAGACTATGTTTTTATTGGCTTGCTGTTCCTGTGCCCCACAAGGTCCACCTGGGTGGTAACCTTGTGGGGAAAACTGTATAAAAGACCAAGCTGTTCAATAAACCCTCAGATCTGCTGAGTTCCTGTTTTACCCTCAACATAGAGCCTCGTCTCATGTGTGGGGGTAAAGGCTGCATCTACACTGTGGATTGCTATGCTCTGTATACTCCCCTGGCTATAATCACTAAGCTCTTTTAAGAGCTTGTTCCTGCTACGCTCTCTGGAGAAGGAGAGGTCTACCCAATGGGAGCTGGATCCTGGTCTTGGGTCCAGAGTGGGTAGAAGACGGCGAGACCCCAAACAAGCTGCTGCGGTTCGTGGGGTCTGCAGTGCTTATGGTGTCTGTTGCGGTGCTGATAAGCACTGGGAGCATCGATTGACGGAGGGTCTGTTACATGGTCCTAGCCCAAACTAGCTCCAGAGTGTTTGGTGATTTTGCCAGTCAACTTTCAGGGGCTCCTGCATCCAAAATACTGAGTACTCCGCCTGGCTCTCAAGGAGCGTTTGTTCCCCTTAGTCTTAAACACTTTCCCTCAAAAAGCACTCTCCTGGTGGGTCGCAAAGTGGTTCAAAACACCGGACAAAGTTGCCCAGGTTAACTCATGCCGAAAACAGTTATATAACATTCGCAGTTAAGTACGGCTGAGGTGACTGGGAACCAAGGAGTCCTCGTGCTGAAATTAGTTTCATAGTGGTCGTGGCTAAGTACTGTTGAGGATCGTTCATGAGTTGGTTCATGCGAAAGGCCATCAGGGAGCTAGAGTTCAGTTCTATTCATGAGAAGGGAAAGTGCCAAACCAGGGGCACAGAGGGAAAGCTGCTAATGGCGGCTGGGCAGGGTTACTCCCGAACTGGGTCTACGTCCTGGACCATAGTTGGTGGGCAGCAGGTCAACGTCCGTAGAAAATATCGTTTGTCACAAAATACATAAATGTATATGTGTGTGTGTGTGTATATATATATATATTTGTGGTCAGGGAAGAAGGCCATATACAGCAACTTATACCTATAAACATTATTAGAATATACTAAGTCGGTTGAGGTGTGCCGAAACCGACGTACGGGTTGGCCTGTAAATAAAGAGGGCTAACCATATAATAGCTTTCCTTTGTGGAGAGGTGGGTGGGGCAACCGGAAGTGACCAAGCGCTGTCAGCAAGGTATGAAAGGAAGTAGTGGGTTTAAATAGGCCGGCTGCAACCCCTCCCACAACTCCAGGCTCCGCCTTCTCATTTGTGGTCAGGGAAGAAGGCCGTATACAGCAACTTATACCTATAAACATTATTAGAATATACTAAGTCGGTTGAGGTGTGCCGAAACCGACGTACGGGTTGGCCTGTAAATAAAGAGGGCAAAAAGAGAATTTATATTCCACACTTTATTACGTATACACATATATCATTAACATTGATTCCTCATTTAGCCAATTGTGTGAACGCAAGCCTCAATTCTTTCTCTGGTTGTGGTATGTAACGATGGTATGCCGAAGATTTCCACCATCCAAGCCTTTTAATAATATGAACTGGTATGTTTTGGCTGGAGGCGGATGTGGCTGCTCCGATACGAAATGAGTGGCCTGTATAGGCTGCGGGATCGAACCCGATTCTTGTGAACAGTAATCTTACGTATTTGACGAACTTTGAGGTAGTCAATGGTTGACCGTGTATGGTAAGGAGAGGAGCTTGTTTAGGTTGGTCTGCCCTACCTGCCATGTATATATTGAATAAATGTACGGGGCACCACTGATTGCCGGTTGGGTAGAACTGAATGTCAAGAGGCGGTCCTACTTGATTGGTTTTTGACTGTTTTAGCGATAAGGTGTAGTGATCACCTATTTTGTTTAAGTGTGATACACGCAGCATATTTTCCTTGTTATTGATGTTATTAAGTGTGAGTTCGTTAGGACGCATAAACCCATAAAAGGCCAAGTATATGGCTGTTTTGAGTGTGTTGTTGGTTTGACTGTCGAAGGGTTTGGTGTCTAACATGTCTGATAAGGCCCTGAATTTTTCTGCGTCAATTGGTAACCGTGTAGTAGGTTTAGGGCTGTCTAGGCGTTGTATGCCTTTTAGCATGTTTTTTATGGGATGTGCGGACAGGAAGTTTTTTATACCAGGATATGTGTTGCTTACATAATGCTGTATTCCGGTTAAATAAAGTTTTATGGTGTTGTGTGCCAGTTTCAAATTAAGGGTATAGGATCAGCGCTGAGTGCTCTAGAGGGGAATAAACAAGAAAAGACAAGCTGCAACCTATGGATATGAGGTTCCCTCCAACGTCCTCAAAAGAGAAATAGCAAAAGTACAATAATAGGTCGCGCTATACAGAAAGTATAACAATACGTAGATAAAAATATATATGTACTCACATTTAATAAATAGGCAAACAGAGAGTAAAAATAGATATGTGTATAAAAGTCCCAATATATGGTAAAATTCTTGTAGGTTCCAGTAGGATAGTAGAGACTTGATGGTGATATCAATGAGAGGCTGGGTCTTCTATAGACCGCGGTTTCTATCTGCTGGTTGCTGTCTGGGCGGTTGTTGTTCCACTCTGCACCTACTTTGTCCATCTTCACGGCTTCACCTCCACTGTGGTCTTTTTTGAAGATCCCGACCGCAGTGTGAGAGAGTTGGAGTTCCCATAACGAGGGTTCATCTGGTTGCTCTTTGATCCGCCCAACATCACCTTTATTCTGCCTACCCAGGGAGGACTTCCGGACAATTACTGGTTTTTTTTTCATTTTATATTATTTCACTTAGTATTATTGTTTCTTGTCTCTTGTCTTTTATTTTTATATATCTCATTTATTCATCTTCTGGTTATATCTACCTCAGGTGGGGGCCCACACCGAGGACAGATATATATTTTTTTCCCATTTATTATTATTATTGTGTTTTTTGGTATATAATTTGTATCCACCCTACCTTCACTTAGTGATCAGACCTCTATATATATATTCTTTATATTGAGGTTAGTCCATCTTTTTGGCCATTCAGTGCAGTTAGTTTGTGGATACAATTTCTTTGCCTTTTTTTATTTATTTTTTTTGTTATTCTGTTTTATGAGATTTTTGTATTTAATTGTCCGGTTAAGGTATAACAGTGGTGATCGGAATTAGTCCTTTGCTGATTTATTTTTTACTTAATTAATAAATTATTTTTGATAATTTTTATACTATTTATCTAGTTTTATAATCTTAAGCGCACACACCCTATTTTCCATTTCTGAGTATATAACTCATCAAGTCGCTAGAGTGGGTGTGTAGCTGCTACTCTTCTTTTTTATTTATTTACTGATTTATTTGTGGTGTTATCACTGCATGTACCGTTTTCTATAAGTTTTTATGTGTATAAAAGTCCCAATATATGGTAAAATTCTTGTAGGTTCCAGTAGGATAGTAGAGACTTGATGGTGATATCAATGAGAGGCAGTAAAAAACGCGTTTCGCCACACAGGGCTTTATCAACTGGCAATAAAGATTATTGCCAGTTGATAAAGCCCTGTGTGGCGAAACGCGTTTTGGCTATTTTTATATATATTTTTTACTGTATTAATAAAGGAATATTGGCTTTTTTACCTTTTATTTGCCATATACCTTTTATTTTACTTTATTTTATTCATTTATTTTTAACCTGGTTACACGTCACTTTGGAGCCGACCATCGTTTAAAGAATCCTAGGTGGGGATTGTACCACCCACGCCATCATATTGAGCAGTATATCCTGCTCATGCAAATGTGAGTACACCCTTTACTTCTCAGACTTATTTATAATTATACAGTGAGCACTATATTTGGTCTCTATCTTTTTTTCATATCGAGAAATTATCCACACCTATATCCCGACAGTGGGGGGTCAACGCCACTGAATGCCAACTACACTTGAGCGAGTACACGCTCTTGAATAGGTGAGTGTAATACCTCCCGAATACACACTTTATTTTATCTACTCAATCACAGTTTACACTATTGGAGTTTCCTCTATCCTTTCATTTACATGTCCGTCATTGAGACAAGATCCCCTCAGCTATAGAAGACCCAGCCTCTCATTGATATCACCATCAAGTCTCTACTATCCTACTGGAACCTACAAGAATTTTACCATATATTGGGACTTTTATACACATATCTATTTTTACTCTCTGTTTGCCTATTTATTAAATGTGAGTACATATATATTTTTATCTACGTATTGTTATACTTTCTGTATAGCGCGACCTATTATTGTACTTTTGCAGTTTCAAATTAAGATGGCAAAAAGAGGTGAATGCCACTAAGGTACTTAACCCCTTAAGGACCAAACTTCTGGAATAAAAGGGAATCATGACATGTCACACATGTCATGTGTCCTTAAGGGGTTAAACAGTAATGATTCGTGATACCGTATTCGGTAATGAACTTATGCAGTAAGATTAAGGCACGGTTGTATGTGCGTCTGGTGTTTGGGGATAGTGAGGCTTGTATTAGTGTTTTCCCATGTTCCATGATTGTTTTTAGTCCAGGATGAGGTCTCTGAACTGCGGTGCCTTGCTTGGCCAATCCTCTGCTGTTGGGTGTAGCTGTCTGAAGACCTGCAATTTTGAACGGGATAGTGCGTCAGCTGCTGTATTTTGGTGACCTGGTATGTGTATGCAAGTCAGGAAAAAAGTGTGTGTGGCTGCCAACCATGTGAGTCTCCTGACCAGGCTCATGATGATTAGTGATGAAGACCTGCCTTTGTTCAGAATCTCGCAAGCCGCCGTATTGTCGGAGTAGCACTTGACAGCTTTACCACCCCATAAGTGGCCCCAGACTTTTGCTGCTGCCACTATGGGGTAGATTTCAAAACGTGCCGAAGTTTTTGTAAATGCGGGTAAGCCTACTGCTTCGCTAGGCCAAGCATCCCTCAACCATCTATTCCCGAAGATGGCTGCGAACCCTGTTTGACCTGCGGCATCTGTCCATAACACTGGGGACTCTAATGTTAGTGGTGGAATGAACAAGTTCCTCCCATTCCAGTCTGACAGGAAATGGTGCCACATAGTCAGATCTGCCCTAGCCTGACTGTCCAGTGTAACCCTGCTGTCATCGTTGGGTAAATCGGGTAACAACCTGAGGAGACGTGATATGAAGGCTCGTCCCTGTGGTATTATTCTCATGGCGAAGTTTAGAGAACCCAGGAGTGACTGAAGATCCTTCCTCGAAGTTGTACCGTTATCGAGAAATTACCCGATCTCTACCCGGATTCTCTGAACCTTGTCTGCTGGCAGGCTGGCTTGCATGGCTGCTGAATCTAAGTCAATACCTAGGAAGGTTAACTTGGTGGTGGGGCCCATAGTCTTGTTCTCGGCCACGGGTACGCCTAACGTCTTGAATAAGGCCACCGTCTTGTTGATGCTGTGTGGTATCGTGTCTTGTTTTTCTACTGTTAGGAAGTCGTCCAGATAGTGTATAACCACTGGACAACAGCAGATATTCAGCAGTAGCCAACACAGTGTCTCTGCAAAAATGTCAAATAATTTGGGGCTACTTTTAGCCCCAAATGTCAGTCGGTTAGCGAAGTAGTATAATCCCTTCCACCAAACTCCATGCAAATGCCATAGAGAGGGGTGCAGAGGGAGCAGTTTAAATGCATTTGAAATATTTTACCTAGCCACGCTGCCCTTCCTGCTTCCAAAATGGCCTGTATTGCATTATCAACTGTGGCGTACTGTAATGAAAACTCGGACGAAGGTATAAGTGAGTTTAGGCTTGGTGTGGTGCTTGAATGAGGGGCTGACAAATCAATAATCAAACGTGCTTTATTGTTGTATTTGCCCCGTGCCACGCCTATTGGGCTGGTTCTCCAACAAGTGAATGGTGGCCTCGTGAATGGCCCTAACATGAAACCATTCCCTACTTCGGCTTTCAACAGTTCGTCTACTGTTGTTGGATCAGTAGTGGCAGATTGTAAGTTTCGGCATTCGATAGTGCCTGAGGGCAGTGCTACCAACCCTGTGTGAAACTCTTCTGTGTAACCCGTGATTAGAAATTGTACCAAGTCCCTGGATGGATGTGAACTAAGGTAAAATGCCAGTGTATCTACGTTGACCTCCGTCAGTCATTTCTTAGGGAACAAACGGTTAGGGCACATCGTTTTGGCGTGAGCTCTGTGGCAGATGGTGCAGACATGTAACAACCTGCAAGCGCTGAAGCTGCATCCACCTGCATTAAAGTTATTACATATCTGCGCTTTCCCTAGGAAAACTATTGGCCTACCTAATTTATCCTTAAATGTCCTTTGGTCCGTATTATTGGTACCTGGAGCTGCGTAGCTGGTAGTAGGAAGACTTGGTTCGTTTGGGCACAAATTGGTGGAATGGGAACTGGATGCACAAATTGCACAAGACGGTGGAACGAGCCCGGCAAAATGACGGCAAAAAAGTTCCGTATCTAAATGCCTCCAGTCTGTCCTTATGTTGAACTGTACCAAAGCTGCTGCTGCTTTAGCCGAAAAAGACTTGTGGTACTCAAAAAAGGTATGGCCACCGTACTTGTGTCCCAGATCCACCAATTTGTGTAGATACAAATCCAGTTCTTCCCTACGATGTGGAAAACTGGTGCATACAACATCTCTATATATCCCAAAAGCTAGGACAAACTCCGGTATGGTTAATTTTTTACTTAGTCTGGGGTCTCTTGCTTTCATTACCACTGACAGATCCCCATAATTAAAGGTCTTATTCTCTATCACGTCTTGGGATGCTATGAGAAGGGAAATAAGGTTGACATCTTTCCCTTCTAAAATGTCTTTCCTAATGTTAGGAGGTACCAAGTGTGCTGGAGTGATGATATGAGTGGTAGGATTTTGCGCAACTTGTGTCCCTGCCACATTACCCTGTGCTGCTATGTGTTCAACCTCTGGCGTGAGATTGATGTCTGGTGCCACGATAATTGGTTCGGGTGCTTCCAGTCTGTCCATTCTCTGGCTGATATTACTAATGGACGCTAGGATCGATGTCATGGTGACTTGTAGTCCAGCTAAGGTTTCATTCATATTATCCTGTGAGCTGGATCCTGGTTGAGGGGCCTCTGGGGTTGTCATCATAATCCTATAAAGTTCGGCTTTTCTTGCCGTGGCCGGGTATGGTACACCCCTACGTCTTAGTTCTGCCGCAATTTTCGGAATAGTCCATGACCTCAATGAACATGGACTATCTGAGTTCTCGGCTGCTGCTGGGGCCATCAAAGGGGTGGGTGGCCTAACAGGCGTGCTGGGAGGGGAGACGTCTTCTGCTATGTCAGATGCGTGAGACATCCTATATAAATGACACAAGTGTTTGAAGCGACTTGTCAGTAACTAGTAGTAGCTACTGAAGCTGTTAACGTAATGTTATTTGCGGATTGGACGATAGGGCTGTTATTTAGCGTTTGTCGTATGTATGTGCCACCGAAGCGTTGTGGCAGGAAGGTGGGCCTCGTACGTCGTATTACGTGATCTGGGAGTGACTTGTGGGGCCCTCTCTGTACTTTGGGTTGAGTACCGTGGAATCTATCTAAGTAATATGGCTAAAGAAATTACCACCGTATTGAGTGTAATTTAGACGTTAATAGTCGTGATTTGTGAGGTTTATAAAATTATCAGTATTTATCTATACCCAACTATCGTGTTAGATTCTATACCGTGTAGTAGGTATAATACTTGACTAATACGTACCTGATGCGTTGATGTTTAGGTTACGGCTGTACTTGTATATGCCTAGTTTGCTTGACCTACGATGAAAATATTCAACGTAAAACACCCGTATAAGCATACCCCTTCCCCTTATTGAAATAACCTGTAAATACATGCTTATTACCTGTCTCGCACCTAAACGTTTGGTCCTATTTATTACACATATTATGGCCAAGATGTAAAATGTTCTATGATTCTGCCGACTCGTAATAACCAGCATTGGTCTTGAAGATTCTGTAACATATGAGGGTAAGTTGTAACGCAGCGTCCCTTATTGGTTTGGCATAATTATCGTGAATATCTGGTGTGTATACTTTAGGACAGTAATCCACTATTAATGTCACCAGAGTTATACTCCATGAACGTACCGTATTTATCAGGTTTCTTAATACTGAGTCGCTCCCGTGTAGTAACTGTTTGCAACCCGCCTAAAAAGGACATGATATTATCTAATTAAAATTTAATTACCGCTGTAATCGTATGTTGATGTATCCGTGCATTTATAACAATTATTACCATATGTCCCATATTATATTTTAATAATAACGATATGCCTTACTTGTCTATTAGATAACCCCTTTTTTTTTTTTATTATTTACGTAGTGACTGATGTGACATAAAAGGATTATGCATGGTGACATAATTAAAATATATATCCATTTATATGACATACTTTTAACAACTTCATTAAACTTAACCCCGTTTAACCCCTTAAGGACACATGACATGTGTGACATGTCATGATTCCCTTTTATTCCAGAAGTTTGGTCCTTAACGGGTTAAAATACAACTTTTTTTTTTCATGTTATATCGCTGACTGCCACTAGATGGCAGTATAGAACCAAATTGAGATTGCTGAATGAATTCATGCGGTAGCCTGATTTAAAATCCGTATGATTTGGTACCGTACTGTTGCCTGAGTCAGACAGTAATTGTACCCGCCGTATTGTATGAGTTTTGCTCTAGTAATGTAATTATGTACGTGCCCGTATATAAGTAAATAGTATTTGGGGAACAGAGTATAAATTGGTGCTGCTATCACCAAGTGTGAATCACTCCAACACACAAAGAACAATACAGTGAAAGATAAAAATGTGGTGAGAGCACTCAGAACATGCAAAGATAAAAAATATATTACCAGACTTGATTAAAAATGGGAATATCTAGAACAATAAAGCACAAATACATAGAGTAATATTGTCATAAAAGAGATAAAATAAAAAATGAGACTGGTTACACTCACATATTACTGAGTCACTTTAAAAGCTGACTCAGACTTAGGGCTTTAGTGGAGATGAGACTTCTTCAGCTTTAGACGTCCTGTACCGGTTATGTTTGGTCTGCACTGGGAAATGATTCTTCAAATTACATGGGGGGATAATGATTCCAGATTAAAAATTAATTTTCCAGATTTTTAATCTGGAATCATTATCCCCCCATGGCCTCAATATTGACTTTGAGATTAATTCATGTATATAATTTTACAATTTTATATGTAATTTTATAAGTTTTTTAGATGTGGCTTTTTATTATGTATGTTTTAAAAAAAAAAATTATTTTTTTAAAAATATTAATAATCGTGTTTTGCTTCCTTCCTAATAGGAATATAATATCCCTATATTTATGTATTACTATATGTAGAAAATAAGTATATATTCGTTCCTTTTTTCCCCTCGAAATATCATTCATCACTGTCTTGTAACGTGTAGTTTAAAGGACTGGCAAATTTGTATAGTTGTGGACTTTGAAATATGGCGCCGGTATCACTTCCGGGTCCGGCGACCAAAAGACGTCATGACGCAAACCGACGCCGGGACGAGGACTGATGACGCAGACGCCGGACGTCATGACGCAACGTAACCGAAGGACGCTTGGAAATGACGAAAGCGGAAGAGACATAGGACAGCGACGAAAGGGCGCCAAATTTGAGAATATTTAAGAAGACTCAGGAGATGAGAAGACCGGACCACTTGAGAAAGGCTGAGAGTGCCGAAACGCGTCGTGGTATTGTGCTTTCAAGGACGTTTTTTACCTGTATTGGATAAAGATAGATGTTACTATTTTTTTAATATCTAGTTATTTTACAATAAAGAAATTTTATATTGGATCTTGCTTCCTGGAGTAATTTGAAGAATCATTTCCCAGTGCAGACCAAACATAACCGGTACAGGACGTCTAAAGCTGAAGAAGTCTCATCTCCACTAAAGCCCTAAGTCTGAGTCAGCTTTTAAAGTGACTCAGTAATATGTGAGTGTAACCAGTCTCATTTTTTATTTTATCTCTTTTATGACAATATTACTCTATGTATTTGTGCTTTATTGTTCTATATATTCCCATTTTTAATCAAGTCTGGTAATATATTTTTTATCTTTGCATGTTCTGAATGTACGTGCCCGTACTCACGATTTACCGGCCAGTTAACCCCGGAAGTGTGACCCGCCTTTCCGGCAGTCGTGATGCCGTCACCGCTCTGTTTACCCGCCGAAAGTTACTCCCGCCGTGTACCTGCTACCGCCGTTTAGTGGAGTGGGTCTCGCCGTCTGGACCGGAACCGGAAGTGACCAAGCGCTGTCAGCAAGGTATGAAGGGAAGTAGTGGGTTTAAATAGGCCGGCTGCAACCCCTCCCACAACTCCAGGCTCCGCCTTCTCATATATGTATATGTGCATGTATATATAAAAAAAAAATGATTTTCTCACTCCTCGTTCTCGGGTCCTCTGCCAGAGGCCAAGGAGTCTGAGGGTTCTGCCCAGTATCTTAACTGTTCCTAGAACTGCACTGTTCTGGACAGCGATTTCAGATGTCCCACCTTGAATCTGTTGAAGCCACTCCCCCAACTTTCGAGTCAGAGCCCCGAGTGCTCCTATCACAACTGGGACTACTGCCTTCACTTTTAACATCCTTTATAGTTCTTCTTTCAGTCTTTGGTATTTCTCCACCTTCTCATGTACCTTCTTCCTGATGTCATAGTCAGTAGGTATTGCCACATCCACCATGACTGCAGTCTTCCATTCCTTGTCTACCACCAAAATGTCGAGTTGGTTGGCCAGTATTTGTCTGTCTGGATCTTGAAGTCACACAGGATCTTAGCCCTGTCATTCTCAACTACTCTTTGTGGTATCTCCCATCTGGACTTATGCAGGTCCAATCCACATTCTGTGCAGATGTTTCGGTATGCAATCTCAGCAATTTGGTTGTGTCTCCCCATGTATGCTGTTCCTGTTAACATCCTACTATGTGCTGGACTGGCTCAGAGGCACATTGTGTCGGGCCTGGTATGGTAGACACCCACTTCTAATGATCTGGTGATGAGTGCCTGTTCCTGAGCTGCCAGGATTAGTGCCTCAGAGCTATCTTTCAGTCCTGCCTTTTCCACCACTGGAAGGACTTTGTAATGTGAGCCACATCCACTATCTGCCAGCGGTATGCCCCATGGAGAGGTTTGTCTTGCCATGCATCTTTTTCTGCATCCTTTATCTGTTGTTGTCTCAGACATTCCCTTAGCGGTTCATCTTGGGAGCCATCTTCTTGGTATACTTGTGGATGCTCTGTGTTTCATCCAGGACTGTGGCCTTGACACTCAGCAGGGCCCGACCTCCTTCCTTCTGGCCGGTGTTCAGTCTCTGGGTGCTAGATATCAGGTAGAATCCTCCATTCATAGTGAGTAGTTTCTGGGTCTTGACATCCATGGTGACCAATTCTTCTCTTGGCTATATATGTATATGTGTGTATTCTTATGTATATGTGTACATATTCATATAAGGGTATGTGTAGGCACATTAGCACATGTGTAGGTACATGTATTGGTGCTTGTGCATGGATGTACGTATAGATGTGCATGTACATATATTTGTGCATTTGGTTATATTTACTTATATATTGTTGTATATACTTGTGTATATTACGAATGTTCTTGTGTATACTTGTACATATACACTACTTATGTATATGTGCATGTGTGTGTTTCTGTGTATAGGTGTGTGTATATAGACGTGCAGAGGGGTTTAGAGGCACAAAGAGATGCACAGAAGGGCTAGTGGGGCAAAAGCACACAGAGTGGTTTGGGGGACATTCTAATAAAGGATCTGCCGGGGTGCCAAATGCTGTAGGTATGCCCCTGCCCTGGTGAAACATTTTAATGAACTGGAGACATTGATTGACTGTGCACTCATCACCCCATAAACCTTACAGAGGACAGGTGGTGACAGTACAGAGCCTGTGAACAAAGTGACACGTATTCCCTCCATCCCCTTGTCCTCTCTGGCCTCCCTGGCTTTATATATAATTACATTAAATTCCTTTGCTTAATGAACCCTCAGGCAAACACTAAGGCTATTGTGGGAGAGATCATAAAAAACAAAACCATTATACCTAAAATTATTTAAAAAGTGAAAAACAAGTAGCAAGAGAGGTGAGAACGGACAACAGCTCAATTAACCTGCCTTTCGGTGGGTCCCCGCTGAGATCTCAAGCTGGTTTTTAGCTTGTCTTGTGCCAAAACAGAGATCATCCGTTCTCACTTCTCTTGTTATTTGTTTTCTCTCCCTAAGTGTAAAGGGTAATCCAGATGTTTTCTCTCGTTAAGTGTAAAGGGTAATCCAGAGGCTCACGGTGCTTAGAGAAATATCAGCTATGCCTCACTGATGATGCCTAACAAGGCTGAAACGATCGTCTGGGGTTGCTGTATCTCTCGTGCAGAGGGAACTTGCTGGCATTTCAGATCTGGACTGCCCATACAGGTGGGACCAGTCTGATATGTTTCAGAGATGTTCTCTCTGTAATGGCACAGGATGAGCTAAAACCAGCTTGAGATCGGAGCGGGGACCCACCGAAGGGCAGGCTAATTGAGCTGTTGTCCTTTATCACTTCTCTTGCTACTTGTTTTTCTTTTATAAAATTATTTAAAGGTAGAAAACCACCCTCACAGATACCCAAACATAACTCCACTAATACAGACAAAGGAGGAATCCAACACAATATATAAATGTAAATGCCCCTAAATTGTATGTGAAATACTAAATGTTGTGTATAATAATAATAAAGTAAGACTTTATGGTGTAATAAGGTACAGACAAATGAAAAGGGAGTGGGTGGGAGAACACTCACGAGATGGAAATATGTCAGACTTGTCTCCCCAGCTGGGGTATATGATCGGTTGTAATGAGTCTTCAATCTCTGGGTATTTGTATATAAAACAAAGCACAGACTAGGCATGTGCATGGGAAAAACTTTCGGTTCGGTTTGGCATTCCGAAACTTCCGACACTTCGGAAATTCAGTAATTTTGGAACTTCGGGAACTTCGGAAACTTTGGCATTTCGGAACTTCTCTTGCAGCCGCTTGGTAGATAGCTTGGTAGCCTAGATAAAAGGCTGAAAGACCTAAATTGGTAAAGATTACTTGCTAAGTAAAGATTACTTGGTATTAGTAATATACCGCGAGTAGGGGCATCTCTAGTAAACAGTGAGCAGCCAGTGGCTGCTCATTGCAAAAAAAAAAAAAAGGGTCCCCCTCCCGGTTTTTAAACTAAAGGGGGGCCTATTTCCCCACCTCTGAGCGGTGCGTGGGGGCCCTAAATTAGAATAAGGGGGGGGAACTATTGCCCCCCCTACCCCCACCCCTGAGCGGTGGGTGGGGGCCCTAAAATAAAATAATGGGGGGGACCTATTGTCCTCCCCCCGGGCCCCCACCCCTGCGCGGTGGGTGAGGGCCCTAAATAAGAATAAGGGGAGGACCTAATGTCCTCCACCCTGGCACCCACCCCTGAGCGGTGGGTGGGGGCCCTAAATTAAAATGAGAGAGATTTACACTGGGAGCTGAACGGAGCTGCTGGGAGGTAAGTAACAGCTTGCTGTGGGTCCCCCAGGACCGCCAGGCTTATAATGGGCCCGGCGGTCCTGGTATGTATTATCGGCAATATCGGTATCTCTATTGGCTGATACCGATACTGCCGAAAATACCGAATATCGGTCGATAATATCGGTAAAACCGATAATCGGTCGATCCCTACTTTGAATCCTCACTTTAACGGATAGTCCTGTATCTGATGTATGTATGTATGTATACCAAGTACATTTTTGGGAAGGAAAGGCTTATCTATTAGATTACTCTGTTCCTTGTGGTTCCATAACTTGAATCTGCAATTTAGTTTCACTCAATACATTTTACATATATAATAATACATAAATGATAATCATTTTTCCCCGTTTCTTTGAGATTGGCCAAGCGCTGCGGAACATGTTGTGGATTTGTACGTACCAGTTATTGGTTTAAATATCTGTTCCCTCACACAGATCATGTTTGAAGTGGAGATAATGAATGTGCTAAAGAAAATACATTTTACTTTGTTTTTTATTGTATGAAGAACGAATCAGATACGCAGCAAATCTGTTAATCTTAATCAGACAATATTTAGGAAAATCAAGATTTTAGTAGATCCAAGCACCACAAACCCACCATTAACTTATATGAATTTTGAGCAGAATCCCTGAATGTTTGTGTTAAGCTTCATTCCATCACAGCTCGTATTGCTTCCCTTTAATAGGGAAGATGTGTAGATACTGTTTCTGTGTTGCATGTATGTTCTCATTTTAACTCAAAATGTTTGCTTTATCACAATACATCTTCCATCAACGTTTAAAAAGTTTGAACAGAATGTCTTATCGATAGTCACAAGGATCTAACATGTTTTTGTAGGACTCATGGAGAAGGCTTCTCTGCAATGACCTCCAACTTCTCTCCAAGACACTGCAGGGTGCTCTCCTTCGAAAAACACTGACCAATTGGTTTCTCGCAGATCCACGGAAGAGCTATACCACAATAAGATTCCTCCAGGTCTGGACTTGCTTTTACACATGCAAAGTTATTTTTAAAGTGTACTTGTCTGGAGAGAATAGAAAAAAAGAAATATAATTATAAATAAAAATAAAATAAAATGAGAATTCAAACAGATGGCCACTTACTGAATTGTATTGTCAGGCCATCTATACAGACTGTTGTCATCTTTGCTCAAACCAATCCAATAGCTCTGTCTAGACTGACGAATCCATTCCTAGAACCAATAAAAAGAGTGCTGTAAATGTTCGTTCATATGGTATCACATTTTGTTTTATAGACAGCCCTCTGCAAAGCGTAGTAACATACTTAATAAAAGTAAGACACTTTTAGCATTCCAGGCAGCAGAACATACAGGGAGTGCAGAATTATTAGGCAAGTTGTATTTTTGAGGATTAATTTTATTATTGAACAACAACCATGTTCTCAATGAACCCAAAAAACTCATTAATATCAAAGCTGAATATTTTTGGAAGTAGTTTTTAGTTTGTTTTTAGTTTTAGCTATTTTAGGGGGATATCTGTGTGTGCAGGTGACTATTACTGTGCATAATTATTAGGCAACTTAACAAAAAACAAATATATACCCATTTCAATTATTTATTTTTACCAGTGAAACCAATATAACATCTCAACATTCACAAATATACATTTCTGACATTCAAAAACAAAACAAAAACAAATCAGTGACCAATATAGCCACCTTTCTTTGCAAGGACACTCAAAAGCCTGCCATCCATGGATTCTGTCAGTGTTTTGATCTGTTCACCATCAACATTGCGTGCAGCAGCAACCACAGCCTCCCAGACACTGTTCAGAGAGGTGTACTGTTTTCCCTCCTTGTAAATCTCACATTTGATGATGGACCACAGGTTCTCAATGGGGTTCAGATCAGGTGAACAAGGAGGCCATGTCATTAGATTTTCTTCTTTTATACCCTTTCTTGCCAGCCACGCTGTGGAGTACTTGGACGCGTGTGATGGAGCATTGTCCTGCATGAAAATCATGTTTTTCTTGAAGGATGCAGACCTCTTCCTGTACCACTGCTTGAAGAAGGTGTCTTCCAGAAACTGGCAGTAGGACTGGGAGTTGAGCTTGACTCCATCCTCAACCCGAAAAGGCCCCATAAGCTCATCTTTGATGATACCAGCCCAAACCAGTACGCCACCTCCACCTTGCTGGCGTCTGAGTCGGATTGGAGCTCTCTGCCCTTTACCAATCCAGCCACGGGCCCATCAAGACTCACTCTCATTTCATCAGTCCATAAAACCTTAGAAAAATCAGTCTTGAGATATTTCTTGGCCCAGTTTTGACGTTTCAGCTTGTGTGTCTTGTTCAGTGGTGGTCGTCTTTCAGCCTCTTACCTTGGCCATGTCTCTGAGTATTGCACACCTTGTGCTTTTGGGCACTCCAGTGATGTTGCAGCTCTGAAATATGGCCAAACTGGTGGCAAGTGGCATCTTGGCAGCGGCACGCTTGACTTTTCTCAGTTCATGGACAGTTATTTTGCGCCTTGGTTTTTCCACACGCTTCTTGCGACCCTGTTGACTATTTTGAATGAAACGCTTGATTGTTCGATGATCACGCTTCAGAAGCTTTGCAATTTTAAGAGTGCTGCATCCCTCTGCAAGATATCTCACTATTTTTGACTTTTCTGAGCCTGTCAAGTCCTTCTTTTGACCCATTTTGCCAAAGGACAGGAAGTTGCCTAATAATTATGCACACCTGATATAGGGTGTTGATGTCATTAGACCACACCCCTTCTCATTACAGAGATGCACATCACCTAATATGCTTAATTGGTAGTAGGCTTTCAAGCCTATACAGCTTGGAGTAAGACAACATGCATAAAGAGGATGATGTGGTCAAAATACTCATTTGCCTAATAATTCTGCACTCCCTGCATAATATGTATGAGAGGAGCCCGATAACCTGGATGGTAGATGTGGCGGGACTGCCTAAACTGTGAATCTTGTTTTATGTGTGGATGTAACCTACTAGAATGTGTGTTCCCCCTCTTTCATATTCCTCTTTCTGCTAGTTTTGACCATAAAATCCTGCAATGTTCCATTTGACTGCCTGGGGGCGACCACCCGGCACTTCATTTAGCACGTTTACTTAGACCACAGACCAAAGGGAACGAGCGGCGCGTGCTTTCCCTGGGTGGCTGCCGGTTCGTACTACTGAAGTCCAACAGGGGGAGCATTCCTCTCCCGAACCATGCCGAACCACCCCAATACCCCAATTAGAACATTCACACCTCGCTAACGAGGTGTGAAAACCGCAGACCACAAGGGAACGAGCGGCGCTTGCTTCCCGTCACTGGTTCGTATTACCGAACGTCCAAAAGGGGGAGCATTCGTCTCCTGAACCGTGCCGGACCTTCCCAATACACCTTCACAAACAAGCGTTGCATGCTTCCCCTGGGTGGCCGCTGGTTCGTATCACCGAACGCCCACCAGGGTGAGCATTCGTCTCCCGAACCGGCCTATGTACACTGTCTTTGATCCCAGTGTCAGGGATCATCCTACCTGCTCCCAATGGAGCTATAATCCCTCATCCCTGTCCCTTACCTGGGAGCTACGCTCATGGCTGCCCAGGAGAGCACTCTCTCCAGTGAATACCTGCGTGGGGATATCCACCATAGAGAGGGACGACCGCCAGCAGAGAGTCCCTGGGGCTGTGAGTCAGTCTCATGGCTGCAGGGTTCCCGCTGGCCGCATGGAAGTCTGTGCCGACCAATGGGAGAGCCCATTCAAACTGGGTTCACGCCACTCTCCTGGTTGGTCGGCACGGGTAAAGCGAGGATTGGTCGCCGCAGGGAGCAAGCGACCAATCCGAGAAGGAGCGCTTGTTAAAACGGGGATTCGCGCCCTTCCATCTGATTGGGCGGCGAAAGCCCTCTCGTACCTTGGCGCTGATTGGAGCGAATAAGTTTTGCGCCTTTCTGCGGATTGCTGACATCGGGTTTCACGCCCTCTCTTCTGATTGGGCTACGAAACCCCTATCCTCCTCGAGCACCGATTGGTGCAGCAGAGTTTGAATTTGAATTCAGTTTGAAGTTTGAATTCACTGGACTAAACCAAGCAACACCACGGAACTGATTTCGGAGATGTACAGAGCCTTGAGCCCCAGACTTACGACGCTGATATCTCCGGCTCTGTACATCCGATCGCCCCGCTTTTTGCAGGGATCCCAGATGAGACCTGGGGCTGTTCATCCATATAAAATGTAACACCTGTACCCTCTTCCCGTCCCGGGGCGCCGAGCCCCAAAGTTCACCCTCCTGTTTTTAATGTGTACTAATGCGTGTCCCTGTGTCCTGTTAGTATCTCCCAGAGCGGGAGATGGTTCTGTTCCCTAGCCCCCTCCCGGATGTGTTTTGTGTTGGATTGGATGAGACACCCTGTGTGTCCAAATAAACATTGTCAACAATTGAATCCTGGAACTGTGTCCCGTCCGGTTACTGGGGAAATGGGTCTGACCTATCTTACGAACAGGGGATAACCAGCCAGGTTACCCAGGTCCCGCTACAGTAAAGATCTCTAGATTTTTTTTGCCAGCCTTTAGAATGGCAAATCACTATTGAATATGAAGTTCTAAAACATCTGGGAATCTACGTTTTGAGCACCACGGATATATACTTTACCACTTAATTGATATGCTTCTTGCGTGAAGCCATACGCCGTGTGAACACGGACATTCACAAAAAGCAATAATTACTTGTTATGGAGGAGACCTCAGAAAGAATACGAGGTCCATAGCACAAACCTGGCTTTACCATGGAAGCATTTGTCCTCAACCAGATGTTCACATTTATTATTCTTGGCTAATCAATGCTCTACACTCATATTATTATTCTCCACTAACACATGCTATTAAGGATATTTAATTAATATTTTACCTGTAACTGATCATCTTCCTCATCAATTTTGACAAGAGTGGCTGCTCTTCTTTCACAGTCCTCTCCACTGTTAATTCTGGCTTTTCTCTCCTGGGAGAAGAAGTAGCACCTATCGTTAATCTGTCTCCAGCCACTTGGACAGAAAGTGAATGGGTCTGTGGGAAACAAGGGTAAATCAATGAGAGTTATGAACAGTGGATATAGAGAATATCTACTCACGGAAGACATTATGTTTAATTCTATGCTTTAATACATTTAGATAACTGGATCAGGAGGGTGTCATAGGGATGGTCTCTATCAACAGAATAGTAAAAGATCATAAATGAGTTTCACAAGACAGGATGTGGAATTTAAAACTAATGTACCCATTTTACTGGGTATTTCACAATAGGTTTCACTGAGATATTTATCAGTATCGGGCTACTTAGGAGTCCATTGCCAGGTTCACTTGCTTGGCCTCACTGGGACTTGGTCCCTCCACGGCTGGTGTGTAACTATCAGGGGCCCAGGGTGCTAGAGAGCAGTATGGGGGACTGTAGCCCAAATATTTTTGCAGGGACTGGCAGAAGCAGTGATAGATATCCAGGGAAAATTATACTTTATCATATTCCCTGTAAATCTCTCGTACAGAAAATGTATCTTTTTTTTACGACATGCAAGTCTGCCTTTGTGTGTGAGTATGCATGCCTGTGTGTGCGCCTTTCTAGTCCTGGCTATGCCAGTGTCTATGTTTACCTGTCTGTATTTGTGTGCTTGCCTGTGTTTGCCTAGGACTGTCTGTGTGTGTCTGTGTGTCTAAACCTGCCTCTGTCTGTGTGTGCCTGTCTGGTATCTGTGTGGGTCTGTCTTTGTCCGTATGTGCCTGTGTATGCCTTTGTGCCTGTGAGCATCTGTGTAACAAACTGAGCATGATGAGAGTTGTTAAGAGGTGTAGTTTGGTGGAGAGTAGGAGTGAAGCTTTAGGAAATGGGTCACCAAATAATTTTGAGCTTAATTCCTGTGTGTTTTTAGAACCTAGCAACACCCTGCTCCATGGACTGTAATGAGAGGAATAATGGTAAAATTTATAAAAACTGAGAACTTTAACAGATTCGTGTAGAACAAATAAGAAATGTTAATGTAGGTTAGTGCTCAGGCAGATCATTCTCCTCGATATAATCTCTGTACTAGTGATTGATAGATAGGAATCTCAGCTGCCTGAATGCAAACAGAGCCAGATTCACATGTCAGGTGTCTGTAGAAATAAAAATCCATGTATTTCCTGGACATAGGAGATATCCGAGACTGTGCAGAAATAGCCTTGACAAAGGCCTTCGAAGGGACAGTCTGCAGAGTCTAGGATCTCTCCTATGTCCAGGAAATACATGGATTTCTATATGATGGATTGCCACCAAAGCTAATCAGGACTTTTTTCCAGGACAAACCACATTCCTTATGGTGAGATTCAACCAGTACCTTCTTCTTGGAGAGTTTTGTCTTTTTTGTCATATATTGGATGGACTCTGTACTTTTTTCCTTTACGTACGTAGGACTGCTTTTATCCTTTTTTTTTTACTTTTTTCCTTTTTTCTCTAATTTTTTCCCTTTATGTACATATTTTTCCATATACAAATATTAGCTCATCTTGTGCCCTTACAGAGAGAACACACAAAAAAGGGCAGTCTGTCAGGATTACTGTTTGATCCAGCACGTAGAACTGTATAGCACGGATGACAAATAAGTAACGTATTACCGGTCCTTAGAATGGCCGGATTTAACGTACATAGAATAGTCAAAATACTAGCCGGGGTCAGGGAACACTGAAAGGGACGCAGCGATGAGGAAAGCCAGGAGTCAGGATACCAGAATATAGAGAAGTCAATAAACAAAGCCAAAGTCAAAAACCAGGTAGAAAACTATAAACCGGAACGCGCTCTCGGACAACCACAAGGGAAACCACGACAGGGCACTGAGCAGGATGAGATTTGGGCCTAAATACTCCTCCTCTAGATCTGATAGGCTGTAACCGGCCTTTGACCCCAAAGTCAGTTACCAGGTTCCCATTTGCATAATTGCTGCTCAGCATTAACCCTTCTGTGGATTAGGTTGCTGCTCGGCACAACTTTTCCTGTGTGGACAGTAAATGTCATTAACCACATTTTTATAAGCGGATGAATACGTGACACACTCCAGATCCAAAATTCAGGCCGGCTTCCTTTTCATGAGACACAGCAACCCTTGATGATCACTTCAGCCTTGCTAGGTGTGATGGAAGCCCCTGGCTTATGGAATGGCTTGGAGGTCCAGACTATAGGCCCGACCCAAAGAAGTACCTATGGTTTATGGGTGGAGGGGTATGGATCCACTGGGTGCTTGCTCTAATCCTGTCAGGAATGCTGCCAGCTTACCTCCAGCTTTCTGTGTTGGGTCTGGCACTGCACGCTTACACACAGCATGCTTTTCTGTGCAACCAAATTCGGGTCTAAATTTGGAATTTGCAGACTATATACACTCACCTCCTCCATTCCTTTATGCCCTGCCGTTTCTGTTAGCTCAATAGCTCTAATTAAAAGTGAATTTCAAACTGGACACATTTTTAAAAATCTCCAAACCTGTTATGCTTACAGTTAAATTCTAAATTCATTTTCAAATATGTTGACTAAAGTGCGATTGGCTGCGTACCTGATGTGAAAAATCCAGCCAGCTCTGTATAGGGTCATTGAGACTGCAGAACATTCTTCACGCTATACAACAATGACCTGACTTTGCAATTAAGCGACCTGATTAATTCATGAAAGATTTAAAACTATTCCAAACGATTTGCCTGTTGGTGGTGCTATCGGCCAGCAGACAAATCATTAAAAACAATCAGCACTGTGAGCGTTAATGAAGTGGTAGCTGGTCAGCACATTAAAAAAGTAAAAATAAACAATGACAAATAAGACACCAATTTTACTATAAAGGAGGTTTTATAAAATGTTTAAAACCCAACGAATTTGCAGCAATTTCGGACCGACCTCACTTACCAATATGCACTCTGCCACTATCCTTACCAGCTTCACCTAGAATGAGAATAAAGCAGGGTTTAAGAGGATTAACACCTCACCTAATATATTAGATACAAGATATGTTTTTCTTAAAGGAACATTATAGAGTCAGGAACACAAACATTGTTAAAAACTACACTCCACCACTGGGTTTTGGAGGGGCCTGCTTGCCAGCCTCTTGCCCTGTGACTATGGCCCCTGGGATGTATTGCCCTCTAAAAGTTTTATTTGGGCATATTGGATTTTAAAACACTTTTTCTGCCCCTTTAAATCCATGGGAAAATGTGCCTCTTCCCCTCCCCCTTTTTCCTGTCCTATTGTTTCTCCAGCAGGGCGTTGTCCCAGGGACACTGCCAGACCAGTTTAAACTGGCTGCTTTGTCCCTCCCCAGCCCTTGCTATTGTTTAACCCCATGGCGGTCCAACTGTATTCGTGAGATCTGAGCGCTTTTCGGACATATTGAGCGCTCAGATCCAAGCTATCTGGGGATATGTTGGACATATAGGTTAAACATTGTATTATATGAGTTATGTATTTTTATGTGGTTTTTGACTTAGAGATATTTCCTGTACCTGGAGATAATTAAGTTACCACAGCCACTTAAGCCAATTATCTCCAGGATAATGAGAAGATAGACCGGCTGCACAGCCTAAATCTGTGGAACTATTTTGGGCAGGAAAGCCATGCTTGCGGTCGGTCAAATGTGACTTCCATAACACTTTTGAACCCCTGCTCTGATCTGGGTGATTTATGGATATGTTGTTCACCCAGATCAGGGCTATCCAGGGATGTAGGATTTGTGGGGATATGTTGTTGTTTTGGGGTGTTTCTGGACTTTGGGTAAACTTGGATATTTTCTGCCTGTGGTAATTGAGTTAGTCCATTGTGTTTGGTAATTGTATCACAGGCAGAGGGGAGGGTTTGTGTACATTAGCTGGGAGTGTCTAACTGTACAATACTGTGTTGATTGGCTGTTGTGACTGTGTCCTGTGGGTGGTAACCTTGTGGGGAAAACTGTATATAAGAAATGCCTGTGTGCTCATTAAACCAGCTCTACTTCACCCTCAATTTAGAGGCCTGTCTCTTATTGGGGGAAATCTGCTACAAGGGATTGCTATGCTCTTCATACTCCCTTGCTATAATCACTAAGCTCTTCTAAGAGCTTGTTCCTGTTCCTGCTTTGCTCTCTGGGGAAAGAGCGGTTCACCCACTGGAACCTGGAGCCTTGTCTTAGGTCCAGGGCGTTGGTAGAAGACGGTGAGACCCCAATCAAGCTGCGGCGGTTCGTGGGGTCTGCAGTGCTTATGGTGTCAAGTGGAGTGCTTGGAGCCCTCGGGAAGCACTAGGAGCATCCATTAACGGAGGTACCCATTTGGGGTGCCAGGTGATCCGTTACAAACATGTATTCTGAACCCTATAGTGTTAAAATCACCATCTAGCTCTTATTTGTATAGTCAAATCTTACCTTTATTCCTATCTGCTGCTCCGAGCTCCACCCCTGATCTGCCTGCTTGGCTGACATAATCAGAAGTGATAATCTGAACCAATCACAATACGTTCCCATAGGAATGCATTGAATTGTCAATTCTGATGATCTTCAAGCCAAGGAGGTGGGTCGGGGTGGAGCCAAATGCTGCCCTGGTCAATCAGCATCTCCTCATAGAGATACATTGAATCAGTGCATCTCTATGAGGAAAGTTCAGTGTCTCCATGCTGAGGGTGGAGAGACCAAATGTCAGTCACATTGTGCAGCACTGCCCCAGCAAGCACCTCCAGTAGCCATCTGATGTGTGGCCAGTAGAGTTATCACTAGGCTGTAGTGTAAACACTGCCTCTCTGAAAAAACAGTGTTTATTGCAAAAAGCCTGAAGGGAATGATTCTACTCACCAGAACAAATACATTAAGCTGTATACCGTACTTAACGCTGCCTGTCGTACATTAAGCTGTATACTATACATTACGCTGCCTGCTGTACATTACGCTGTATACTATACATTACGCTGCCTGCTGTACATTACGCTGTATGCTGTACATTAAGCTGTATACTGTACATTACGCTGCCTGCTGTACATTACGCTGTATACTATACATTACACTGCCTGCTGTACATTACGCTGTATACTATACATTACGCTGCCTGCCGTACATTAAGCTGTATACTATACATTACACTGCCTGCTGTACATTACGCTGTATACTATACATTACGCTGCCTGCCGTACATTAAGCTGTATACTATACATTACACTGCCTGCTGTACATTACGCTGCATGCTGTACATTAAGCTGCCTGTCGTACATTAAGCTGTATACTATACATTACACTGCCTGCTGTACATTATGCTGCATGCTGTACATTAAGCTGTATACTGTACATTACACTGCCTGCCGTACATTAAGCTGTATACTATACATTACACTGCCTGCTGTACATTACGCTGTATGCTGTACATTAAGCTGTATACTGTACATTACGCTGCCTGCTGTACATTACGCTGTATACTATACATTACGCTGCCTGCCGTACATTAAGCTGTATACTATACATTACACTGCCTGCTGTACATTACGCTGTATACTATACATTACGCTGCCTGCCGTACATTAAGCTGTATACTATACATTACACTGCCTGCTGTACATTACGCTGTATACTATACATTACGCTGCCTGCCGTACATTAAGCTGTATACTATACATTACACTGCCTGCTGTACATTACGCTGCATGCTGTACATTAAGCTGCCTGTCGTACATTAAGCTGTATACTATACATTACACTGCCTGCTGTACATTACGCTGTATACTATACATTACGCTGCCTGCCGTACATTAAGCTGTATACTATACATTACACTGCCTGCTGTACATTACGCTGTATACTATACATTACGCTGCCTGCCGTACATTAAGCTGTATACTATACATTACACTGCCTGCTGTACATTACGCTGCATGCTGTACATTAAGCTGCCTGTCGTACATTAAGCTGTATACTATACATTACACTGCCTGCTGTACATTATGCTGCATGCTGTACATTAAGCTGTATACCGTACTTAACGCTGCCTGCCGTACATTAAGCTGTATACTATACATTACACTGCCTGCTGTACATTACGCTGTATACTATACATTACGCTGCCTGCCGTACATTAAGCTGTATACTATACATTACACTGCCTGCTGTACATTACGCTGCATGCTGTACATTAAGCTGCCTGTCGTACATTAAGCTGTATACTATACATTACGCTGCCTGCCGTACATTAAGCTGTATACTATACATTACACTGCCTGCTGTACATTACGCTGCATGCTGTACATTACACTGCCTGCCGTACATTAAGCTGTATACTATACATTACGCTGCATGCTGTACATTAAGCTGTATACTGTACATTACACTGCCTGCCAGGGCTGCCATCAGAAATTTTGGGGCCCCTGACAAAGCACAAGGTCTGGGCCCCCCCCCTCCCTCCCGGGCCCGCCCATGCCCTACCTAGTCCGCTGACAATGATGCAGGACTGAATGTGGTGTGTATGGTGGAAGTAAATTAGAATGTGTGTAATGGATGTAGTGTTTGTGTGTATTAGATACTGTTTGTGCAGTGAATGCAGAGTGTGTGTTTGTGTAGCGGATGCAGTGTCTATAGTGAACATAGAGTGTGTTTGAGTAGTGGATGTAGTGAGTGTTTGTGTAGTGGATGTAGTGTTTGTATGTACTATATGAAATGTGTTTAGTGGATGCAGTGTCTGTAGTGGATGTAGTGTGTGTATTAGACGCAGTGTCTGTGTATAGTGAATGCAGAGTGTTTCAATTTATGGTGGATGTAGTGTGTGTACTGTGAATACAGGATGTTTGTGTAGTGGATGCTGTGTGTACAGTTAATGCAGAGTGTATGTTAGTGTAGTGAATGCAGAGTGTGTGTCAGTATAGTGAATCCAGAGTGTGTGCATAGTTTAGTGAATGCAGAGTGTGTGTTAGTGTGTAATAAATGCAGAGTGTGTGTTAGGGTGTAATAAATGCAGAGTTTGTGTTAGGGTGTAATAAATGCAGAGTGTGTGTTAGGGTGTAATAAATGCAGAGTGTGTGTTAGGGTGTAGTGAATGCAGAGTGTGTCAGTGTAATGAATGTAGTGTGTGTTAATGTGTAGCGGATGCAGAGTGTGTGTTAATGTGTAGCGGATGCAGAGTGTGTGTTAGTGTAGTGAATGCAGAATGTTAATGTGTAGTGAATGCAGAGAGTGTGTTAGTGTGTAGCGGATGCAGAGTGTGTGTTAGTGTAGTGAATGCAGAGTGTGTGTCAGTATAGTGGATGCAGTGAGTGTGTTAGTGTGTAGTGTATGCAGAGTGCATGTTGTATTAGTGAATGCAGTGTGTGTATTGTATTAGTGTATGCAGTGTGTGCGTGTTAGTGTATGCAGTGTGTGTGTTGTATTCGTGTATGCAGTGTGTGTTGTGTCAGTGTTTGCAGAGTGTGTGTTGTGTCAGTGTTTGCAGAGTGTGTGTTGTGTCAGTGTTTGCAGAGTGTGTCTTGTGTCAGTGTATGCAGAGTGTGTTGTGTCAGTGTATGCAGAGTGTGTTGTGTCAGTGTATGCAGAGTGTGTTGTATTAGTGTATGCAGTGTGTGTTGTGTTAGTGTATGCAGAGTGTGTGTTGTGTCAGTGTATGCAGTGTGTGTGTTGTGTCAGTGTATGCAGTGTGTGTGTGTGCAGGGCCGTCTTTAATAACGACTGGACCGTTGGGCCCCCTGGGCCCTGCCGCCGTCGCCCCTCACTCCCTGGTATGCAATCACGGCATCCATCCCAATGCAGTGGCGGCATTAAATAGAATGAATTTTTTTGGGACACCCAATTGCAAGATTGGACTAAAGGTAGAACCCCATCTGTCGTGCAACTCTAACAATGCTTTGACAGGTGGGGCTCTACCAATTTCCCATGCTTGCAGGGTTGTATTTAGCACTGTTTTGTGTGTTTGAATGTAAGCATGTGTTTGTATGAAGTATGTTTGTGTTAATGTGTTTGTATGTGGTACTGGAGTTTGAATGCAAGTGTGCATTTATGTGTAGTGTTTGTTTTTGAATGTAGGAGTGTGCTTGTATGTAGTGTTGAAGTTTGAATGGAGGGGTGTATTTGTATATAAAGCTGCGGCTCAGATGCACAGGTACATACTCTGACACACAAGCAGATACACAGATACATACACTGACTACATACAGATAAGCAGGCACATACACTGACAGACATACTGACACACAGGTACATATATTGACACACACAGACACATACACTGGTAGACGTACTGACAAACACACACAGGCTTATATACAGACATACTGACACACACACTGATCAACATACTGACACACATACACTGACAGAAATACTGACACCCACACACAGGCACATACACTGACCGAGATACTGACACACACAGACACACACACACACACACTGACAGACACACTGACACCCATATACACTGAGAAATACTGACACACATCCAGGCACATATACTGACACACACAGACACATACAGAGACTGACACATGCATGCACATGCACTGACAGACATACTGACACACACACATAGACATACTGACACACACACAAATATTTTGACACACAGACAGACCTACTGACACACACAGATATATTGACACACAGACAAAAAGACATACTGACACACAGACATACTGACACACATGTAAAATGTACATTTTTAAACCCACCCTCCAGTTTCCTACCTTTTGCTGGAGGGTGGATTCCCTGGGGTCCAGTGTGGTGCCTGAGGATGATGGGAGTGAGGATCCCCCATCCTCACTCCCTCCCAGCCGGCTGCCGGAAAGCAAGGGGCCCGGTCATGGGGGGAAAGAGCGCCCGACCGGGCCCCTGCTGATACAAGCCCTCCGGGTGGCCCTAAGTGCATGGGCCACCCGGTGGGACTCAGAGGACGGGGGAAACATTTTTACATATTTTTTTTTTTTTGAAATCTAATTACGTTTCTCCCCCCTCCCTGCTTACCTTGTCCAGGGAGGGGGAGATTCCATGATCCCTGGTGGTCCGGTGGGGGGGCCCCCGGCTCCCCTTTACCGCAGAGGGGGCCCAGGCAGCACACAGCTTCTCTTCTCTCCTCTGTTCCAATAACTCTCGCGAGACCCGCGGAGCGTTGCCATGGCAACCGGGTCTCGCGAGAGTTATTACAAGAGAGGAGAAGCTGTGTGCTGCCTGGGCCCCCTCTGCGGTAACAGGGAGCCGGGGGCCCGCGGCTGCACACATAGATAGCAATATTCGCTATCTATGTGTGCAGGGAGGGAAAGTGGGGCCCGGGACTGCCAGAGCAGTCCGGGGCCCCCAGGGCCGCCGGGCCCGTGACAACCGTCATGGTTGTCACCCCCTGATGGCGGCCCTGCTGCCTGCTGTACATTATGCTGCATGCTGTACATTAAGCTGTATACCGTACTTAACGCTGCCTGCTGTACATTACGCTGTATACTATACATTACGCTGCCTGCCGTACATTAAGCTGTATACTATACATTACACTGCCTGCTGTACATTACGCTGCCTGCTGTACATTAAGCTGTATACTATACATTACGCTGCCTGCCGTACATTACGCTGTATACTATACATTACACTGCCTGCTGTACATTAAGCTGTATACTATACATTACGCTGCCTGCCGTACATTACGCTGTATACTATACATTACACTGCCTGCTGTACATTACGCTGCATGCTGTACATTAAGCTGTATACCGTACTTAACGCTGCCTGCTGTACATTACGCTGTATACTATACATTACGCTGCCTGCCGTACATTAAGCTGTATACTATACATTACACTGCCTGCTGTACATTACGCTGCCTGCTGTACATTACGCTGTATACTATACATTACGCTGCCTGCCGTACATTAAGCTGTATACTATACATTACACTGCCTGCTGTACATTACGCTGTATACTATACATTACGCTGCCTGCCGTACATTAAGCTGTATACTATACATTACACTGCCTGCTGTACATTACGCTGTATACTATACATTACACTGCCTGCTGTACATTACGCTGTATACTATACATTACACTGCCTGCTGTACATTACGCTGCATGCTGTACATTAAGCTGTATACCGTACTTAACGCTGCCTGCTGTACATTACGCTGTATACTATACATTACGCTGCCTGCCGTACATTAAGCTGTATACTATACATTACACTGCCTGCTGTACATTACGCTGCCTGCTGTACATTACGCTGTATACTATACATTACGCTGCCTGCCGTACATTAAGCTGTATACTATACATTACACTGCCTGCTGTACATTACGCTGTATACTATACATTACGCTGCCTGCCGTACATTAAGCTGTATACTATACATTACACTGCCTGCTGTACATTACGCTGTATACTATACATTACGCTGCCTGCCGTACATTAAGCTGTATACTATACATTACACTGCCTGCTGTACATTACGCTGCATGCTGTACATTAAGCTGCCTGTCGTACATTAAGCTGTATACTATACATTACACTGCCTGCTGTACATTACGCTGTATACTATACATTACGCTGCCTGCCGTACATTAAGCTGTATACTATACATTACACTGCCTGCTGTACATTACGCTGTATACTATACATTACGCTGCCTGCCGTACATTAAGCTGTATACTATACATTACACTGCCTGCTGTACATTACGCTGCATGCTGTACATTAAGCTGTATACCGTACTTAACGCTGCCTGCTGTACATTACGCTGTATACTATACATTACGCTGCCTGCCGTACATTAAGCTGTATACTATACATTACACTGCCTGCTGTACATTACGCTGTATACTATACATTACGCTGCCTGCCGTACATTAAGCTGTATACTATACATTACACTGCCTGCTGTACATTACGCTGTATACTATACATTACGCTGCCTGCCGTACATTAAGCTGTATACTATACATTACACTGCCTGCTGTACATTACGCTGCATGCTGTACATTAAGCTGCCTGTCGTACATTAAGCTGTATACTATACATTACACTGCCTGCTGTACATTACGCTGTATACTATACATTACGCTGCCTGCCGTACATTAAGCTGTATACTATACATTACACTGCCTGCTGTACATTACGCTGTATACTATACATTACGCTGCCTGCCGTACATTAAGCTGTATACTATACATTACACTGCCTGCTGTACATTACGCTGCATGCTGTACATTTAGCTGCCTGTCGTACATTAAGCTGTATACTATACATTACACTGCCTGCTGTACATTATGCTGCATGCTGTACATTAAGCTGTATACTGTACATTACACTGCCTGCCGTACATTAAGCTGTATACTATACATTACACTGCCTGCTGTACATTACGCTGCATGCTGTACATTAAGCTGTATACCGTACTTAACGCTGCCTGTCGTACATTAAGCTGTATACTATACATTACACTGCCTGCTGTACATTACGCTGTATACTATACATTACGCTGCCTGCCGTACATTAAGCTGTATACTATACATTACACTGCCTGCTGTACATTACGCTGCATGCTGTACATTAAGCTGCCTGTCGTACATTAAGCTGTATACTATACATTACACTGCCTGCTGTACATTATGCTGCATGCTGTACATTAAGCTGTATACCGTACTTAACGCTGCCTGCCGTACATTAAGCTGTATACTATACATTACACTGCCTGTCGTACATTAAGCTGTATACTATACATTACGCTGCCTGCCGTACATTAAGCTGTATACTATACATTACACTGCCTGCTGTACATTACGCTGCATGCTGTACATTAAGCTGCCTGTCGTACATTAAGCTGTATACTATACATTACGCTGCCTGCCGTACATTAAGCTGTATACTATACATTACACTGCCTGCTGTACATTACGCTGTATACTATACATTACGCTGCATGCTGTACATTAAGCTGTATACTGTACATTACACTGCCTGCTGTACATTACGCTGCATGCTGTACATTAAGCTGTATACTGAAGCCCATGGATCAGCGCAGTCAGGGGAATGGGCCTTGACAGAGCCAAGGAGTAGGCAGGTGGAGCTATAGATTCGGGGGTGGGGTTTAGGGTGGAGCATGCAAAAGGGTGTGGAAAAGTGCGAGTATATTAAGCGGCCATTTTAGCAAACGGCCATTTTAATTCAGAATCCGCACTTACCTGTTAATTGTTTTTGGCAGGCTGTGTGGTTTCTTTTCTTCTGCTTTTCAGATGGCTTCGCTTGAAGAGATTTTGGACGGTGTGAGAGCAGCAGTGAGAGACAGGGGGATGGCATGGCTGCAGCAGCAACTGGCGGTTCCTGGGACCAGCGGTAACCCCCCAGCGGCTGTGGAGAGGCGTTCGGTGCGGAGGGCGAGACCGCCCCAGCGGCTGAGCCCGGGCGTGATGCCCGCAGCGCGTCGGAGACGGAGTCCTTCCAGGGAGGCAAGCGGATCATCGGTTGGGGAAGCAGGCCGGTCGGAGCCAACGCAAACGCCGCCGGCCCCGTCTGTACGACGTGGCGCCGGTAAGGCAAGGGCGGTGATTAGGCCTGGCATGGTGTCGCGGCCTACCACGAGGAGCGCTGCTCGCAGGTCGGCGGGCGGCAAGGCGGCAAAGTTAGCGACGGCCTCCGAGGAGACCGGGACCGCAGAGGATGTCGGAGGTGCGGATGGAGCCCAGAGACATCCCGGTGAGTCTGCCGCCGGTTTAAATACCGGGCGGCAAGGAAAGGCACTGGGGATTGGGAAGGACGGGCTGACGCCATCTCAGAGGGCAGTGAGGGATTCCAGTGGAGGGGGACTGGATCATGCGGGCGAGGCAAGGCCCAGGCAAGGCAGCGGGGGGACGGCAGGACAGGTCACCCAGCTAGGGCAGCAGGAACAAGTCAGGGCGACAGCGGAAGGGGCTTCCGTTTGTCAGGGCCAGCGCAGCGCTTCCCCAGTGGACAGGGGAGCGGACAGTGAGAGATCGTCCCAGGGGTATGACACACACTCTGACAGCGGGGTTAGGAGTGTACGGGAGGGCCATAAATGTTGCTCCCGGGGTCGGCATGATTACAGAGACAACCCTAGGCCTGCGGATTACAAGAGGCGGCGCGGGGCAGGCGCCAGGCAAAAACGGACAGGGTGTGTCCGGGAGAGGAGCTCGTCTACTGACGGGTGCAGTAGGCGGGGATCAGTCTGCAGAGCCAGGGGGAGAAGGGAACGGCGCAGCGAGTCTGGGTCATCCAACGGGAGCACCCAAGGACGGCCGGATAGTTCTTACGGCCCAGAGGGCCTGGCTACTAGGCGGGAGAGGCGCAGGGTTGATGACAGGGAACGTAAGGAGGAAGGGCGGGTAGATGGGCACTCGAACAGACTACCCAGGTGTTCTTCTCCCTACAGGTCACGGAGCGGTACACCTACGGTCTCACGGCGGGATCTGGCGGAAGGGAGTCGGCGTCAATTGGACACCCCGGGGCCGCACGCGGCGGAGGGAAGGAAAACGACCCCGCGGCCTTCCGCGGCCGGAGGCTCTGGCGGTGAGTTGCCTGTTACATCACATTCTGATTCCATGTTAACTTGCCTCAAATCATTGTTAGATTCATGGGGCGGTGGGGAGGGGGCTTCACCGCAATTTTCAAGGGTATGGGTTCCGGAAGTAGGTTCCGGGACGTCGGGTCAGGCGAAAGGGGCGGTGAGTGGTGTCTCCGGACGGAGCACGCCCGAACCGGGTGAGAGGACAGGCTTGAGTTCGGTAGGAGGAGGGGAGGTTTCTGATGCGGCGCGGCAGAATGTACATGTCTCTTTCGCGGGCCCCTTGGGATGTCACCTGAAGTCTGAGGTGAAGGACAGGATTTGGAAAGGTGAGTTTGTGGAGGTTTTTTCTCTCCTTCCTCTGGAAGAGTTCCTTGATCTAAAGGATGAGGATAAAAAGGATGCGAAGAAGGAGGAGGAAGAGAAAAAACGTAGGTATCGGAAGATACCCAAGACGTTTGCGAACTGGTTGCGGGCTTTTTGCATACTGGCCAGCGTCATCGGGGAAAAGTTTCCCGATCGCTGTTCGCAACTCTTTTGCTACTTGGACGGGATAGGGGACGCTTACCGGACGTATGGGGGGATTGCTTGGTGGAAATACGATGAGCAGTTCCGCCAACGTTTAGCAGCGAACCCGAGCATGAGATGGGATCAGATGGATCTGCCCCTGTGGATGCGGCTCATGATGGCGCAGAAGGCTGCGCCCTTTCACGGGGCGGCCGGTGCAGCACCTGGAGGAGCGGCGCCGGCCAGACAAAAGAAGGGTTTCTGCTGGCTTTTCAACGAAGGCCAATGTAAATGGGGATCGTCGTGCAGATTCAAACACGAGTGTTCCGGTTGCGGCGGTACACATGGAGTCAATAGGTGCTCCAAGAGAGGCAAATCGTCTAGCGGGGGAGGTCCCAGTGGCGCCACGGCCCCTGCCGCTGCCACTGGGGGCAACTCCGGTGAAGGTAGGCGAGATGCTGCCGTGGCTAAAGCGCTACGCTAATCGGGCTGACGCGGAATTTTTGTGGAAAGGATTCACGGAGGGGTTTAGGATACCGTTTAAAGGGAAGGGGTCAGGGGCTTTATGTTTGAATTTACGATCCGTTCGGGATCACCCAGGGGTGGTGCGGGACAAATTGATGTCGGAGGTACGGCTTGGCAGGATGGCGGGACCCTATGCGGTCCCACCTTTGCCGAACTTGAGGGTGTCTCCGTTGGGGGTGGTCCCCAAGAAGGAACCAGGCAAATTTCGGTTGATACACCATTTGTCTTACCCAAAAGGGGCGTCTGTTAACGACGACATTGACGCGGCCCTAAGCTCGGTGTCATACGCGTCATTCGATCAAGCGGTTGAGTTGGTGAGGAGAGCGGGGCCGGGTGCGTTGATGGCGAAGGTGGACGTGGAGGCGGCTTTCAGGTTGCTTCCTATTCACCCGACATGTCACCACTTATTGGGTTGTTTCTTTGACGAGGGTTTTTTCGTGGATTTGTGTTTGCCCATGGGCTGCTCTATTTCTTGCTCATACTTTGAAAAGTTCAGCTCTTTCTTTGAATGGGTGGTGCGTCTGGAGTCGGCTGGGGGTGCAGAAGTGCACTATCTGGACGATTTTTTGTGCGTGGGTCCGGCAGGGTCCGATCGTTGTGGGCGAGTACTAGGGGTGTTGCAATGGGTGGCGCAGGTCTTTGGGATCCCGTTGGCGGCTGAGAAGACGGTGGGCCCGACGGTATGCTTGAGCTTCCTAGGGCTGGAAATAGATTTGGTGAAGGGGGAATGTAGGTTACCTGCGGATAAATTGACAGCGCTCCGCCAGCGGGTGACGGTAGTCAGGGGTTCGAAGAAGGTGACCTTGAGGCAGTTACAGTCCCTGCTGGGGAGCTTGAACTTTGCTTGTAAAGTGATCCCTATGGGGAGGGTTTTTTGCAGGCAGTTGGCTCGAGCTACCTGCGGGGCGCGTTTGCCAGGTCATTATATCAGAGTCTCCGCTGCGATGAAGGCGGATCTGGATGTTTGGTTGTGTTTCTTACAGGAGTTCAATGGTCGGGTGTATTTTAGGGAAGAGGCGACGTCTTCAGACGCGATAGGCTTATATACGGAGCGTAGGTTTCGGGGCCTACTTGGCAGGGAGATGGTGCGCGGAAGAGTGGCCAGAGGCGTGGAAGGAAAGCGCCTTGATCAGGAACCTGGCCTTCCTTGAGCTCTTTCCTGTGGTAGTGGCGGTATCTTTATGGGGCGAAGAGCTCGCGAACAGGAAGGTGATCTTTCATTCTGATAACATGGCAGTGGTGCAGGCAATTAATAATATCTCGGCCTCTTCGCTGCCTGTGGTACGGTTGTTGAGGCGTTTGGTGCTGCTGTGCATGTCTTGGAATATTGTGTTTAGGGCGAAACACGTCCCGGGATTGTCGAATGTTATCGCTGACGCCTTATCTCGTTCACAGTGGGAACGTTTTCGGGCAGCGGCGCCGGGAGCTCAGGAGACAGGTCAGTCATGCCCGGCGGAGATGTGGCGGCTCGGGACGTCTTGCTTGGGGGCTTTGTAAGAAGTTCCCTGGCGCCCGGGACGTGGACAGCGTACACCAAGGTATGGTATGAATGGGAGGAGATGATGGGGCAGTCTGGAGGGGCGAATTCGCCGGCAGGTAGGTTGGACACGCTCTTATGGTTATTGTGTCGGTTATTCGCGGGAGGGGCTTCTCCCGCGAAGGTGGACCGTTACATGTCAGCTTTAGCATTTTGGTTTAAATTCATGGGTAAAGAGGATATTACAAAAACTTTTTTGGTGAAGCAGGTGTTGAAAGGCTTTCGTAAAGGTCGTAGGTCTGTAGACTCGAGACGGCCTGTGTCGTTTAACATTCTACATGGCCTGACTGACAGGCTGCATGACGTTTGTACATCTACGTTTGAAGTGCTCTTGTTTACCGTAGCTTTTGTTTGGGCGTTTTTTGGGGCGTTCCGCATCGGCGAACTGGTCAGTTCTAATAAGTCCGGGGCGAACGGGATCCGGTTCGAGGATGTGGTGCTGGGGCAGGACAAAGTCGAGATACGCCTGAGGTGCTCCAAGACGGATGTCTTTGGGAGAGGTAAGACGATAAGTTTGTTTGCGTTGCCGGGGTCGGTAGTCTGCCCAGTAGCGTGTGGGCACAAATACTTGGGCGTGCGCCCTCAAAGCTCGGGGTGCTTCCTCGTTCACGAGGATGGTCTTGCGCTGTCGCGCTTCCAATTTGTCAGGGTATTTCGCATGGGGCTGCAACAGTTGGGTTTGCATCCCATGCAATTTGGGACTCATTCATTTCGCATAGGGGCTGCAACGGAAGCAGCGCGGCTCGGACTCGGGGATGATCGGATTAAACAGATAGGTCGGTGGGAGTCCGCGCGTTTTAGGACTTATGTACGAACAGATAAGTTGGTTTGAAGGGGGTGTCTGGTTGGGTTTGAGTTGTGGTGTCGATGCTCTGCTAGTTTATAACTTGTGTTTCTTTCCAGGTCGGGTTGTATGGTTGGTGGGTCACTCCTACGTTTATTGGGCGCAGAAGAGGGCCGCAGTTCGGAGGAATGGAGCACAACTGGGCTTTCTTCAGGACACTGTACAGTTACAATGGTTTGGTTTTCGTGGTTTCAGCTGGCAGAGCATTAGCGGAGTGATTTTTGGTAAATTGTTGGAAGGAAATCCCCCGGACGTAATACTGATACATGGTGGGGGTAACGATTTGGGGCTTATCCCTCAGAGGGAGCTAATTAGGAGAATGAAGCGGGATTTGGATCGCCTCCGGGAGCGGGTGCCGGGAGTGGTTATAGTGTGGTCTGAGATGGTTCCTAGATTTAATTGGAGACACGCCAGGGACACAGCGGCGGTGTCGAGATGTCGGGGGAAGGTTAATAAGGCCATGTCAGTTTTCGTTAGGAGGTCAGGCGGGGTCCCGGTAAGGCATTGGGAGCTAGAGGGTATGTTACCTGGGTATTATCGTAAGGATGGGGTGCACCTTTCGGAGGTAGGTTGTGACTTGCTAAACCTCGGTTTTCAGGAAGGGATCTCCCGGGCCCTATTTCTGTGTGGTGGGGGGCGCTCGAGACATTAAGGGATCAAGTCTCGGGCTGTGGCGGGATAGGGCTAGGGTAATTGGGATGGAAGTGGATTAGCAAGTGGCTAGGCTAAGCTTAAGTTGAATTAGGCCAGAGTTGGAAGTGGTCTGTTGGTTCGAGCTCATCGGTGGCTCCGAACCTGGTGGTGTAGGGGTGTCTCGGTACACCCCTACAGTTAATAAAGTTACAATTATGGGGCCTCTTTGGTAGGCCGTGTGTTATATATTTATGTGTTATTTATATTGTTATATATTGTTTATGGTATGGGGTCATTGTCTGGGTTAATGCTGTACGGATGGGGGTGGGGGTAAATTAATTTATTTGGCAATGACCCCAATTTGTTATCTTGTTTATGGAAAAATTTAAATAAAGCTGTGGACTTTTATTTTCCAACAGAAAATTGGTGTCTGTGTTTATTGGTGGGTTATGGGGAAGAAAATGCCACAAGCCGAATAACGACTGTGCGCATGTCATGTACATTACACTGCCTGCTGTACATTACGCTGCATGCTGTACATTAAGCTGTATACTATACATTACGCTGCATGCTGTACATTAAGCTGTATACTATACATTACACTGCCTGCCGTACATTAAGCTGCAGTTGTGTCCAGGGGACTATAGTTTCCCTTTAAAATGCAACAAACCAAATCTAACACAACCAGCCATAAACTGACATCAAGTTATTTAATGTGTAGTGTTAAGCGCTCACGTGGAGTTTGGGCCTCTATGAACATTTACATTTATACCTTTCCATGTTTGCTTTCATGGCACACTTGGTGATTTCTCTACCCTAGTATGTACCCTGTACGCTCACTAAACCTGGAAGCAGGTAGCTTTCTCTCCACACTTACAGTTAGAAGTAACACAGGTCTGAGCCTCCTTCCACTTATTGTTGAGGGAATTAAAGTTGGTCCTCGTTGTCTCTTCTTTTTTCTGAATATTTTGCAGGTTCTTGGAGGTTTGTTGCAGGCGGGTTTTTTCCTTAGACAGATCTAACATATTCCTGTTCAGTCTGTTCTCAGTATCCTTTAATTTATTCTGTGTAGTCTGGAGAGTAAAACGCGTCTGGCTGAGATCCTGATCCAATAATTGTTTCTGATTAATTGTAACCATGAGATTTTCTTCACATCTGGGGTTATTTCAAATAAATCAAAGACTGTGTCAATGCATCTGTAGAATCTAACAGCCAGGGAATCATGCAGTGCATTGTATCAATATTTATAATGTCACCTGGGGCCAGAAACTTAAGCTAACTCCCATAACTCCAGCCAAACCCCAACTTCCAATTCTAACTCCCATAACTCCAGCCAAACCCCAACTTCCAATTCTAACTCCCATAACTCCAGCCAAACCCCAAATTCCATTTCTAACTCCCATAACTCCAGCCAAACCCCAAATTCCCATTCGAACTCCCATAACTCCAGCCAATCCCCAAATTCCCATTCGAACTCCCATAACTCCAGCCAAACCCCAATTTCCATTTCTAACTCCCATAACTCCAGCCAAACCCCAAATTCCAATTCTAACTCCCATAACTCTAGCCAAACCCTAACCCCTAACTCTCATAACCCAGCCTAACCTTAACTTTCAACTATAAATTCCACAACTCCAGCCTAAACATAACTCAACAGAAAAACCAACAGATCCTAACTAATAGGACCAGGCAGGAATGAAAATTAAAATTATTTGAAAAACAAAACAAAAAGCAAAACACCTTTACTATTGGTTAACTCATGGGCAAATACTTAACACGAATACATGTCATAATGAATTAAAAGTAATTATGTGAAAACGTATCGGGTATGTAACACTGATCTGGTGATCCGCCTTTAGGAGCAGAGGACGTTTTATGAAAAGTGGTGGGGGCCCCATTTTTATTTATGGCCCCCACCCACCGCTCAGGGGTGGGGGCGGGGGGAAAGGACAGTAGGTCCCCCCCCCTTATTGTTATTTAGAGCCCCCACCTGCTGCGCAGGATTGGGGGCCGGGGGGAGGACATTAGGTCCCCCCCCTTATTGTTATTTAGGGCCCCCACCCGCCGCGCAGGGTTGGGGGCCGGGGGGGAGAACATTAGGTCCCCCCCTTATTGTTATTTAGGGCCCCCACCTGCCGCGCAGGGGTGGGGGCCGGGGGGAGGACAGTAGGTCCCCCCCTAACATTCTCATTTATGGCCCCCACTCACCGCTCAGGGGTGAGGGCCAGGAGGGAGGACATTAGGTCCCCCTAAATAGTTTTTAGGGCCCCCCACCCACCACTCAGTGGTGGGGGCCGGGAGGGAGGACAGTAGGCCCCCCCTTATTGTTATTTAGGGCCCCCACCCACCGCTCAGGGGTGAGGGCCAGGAGGGAGGACATTAGGTCCCCCCTAAATAGTTTTTAGGGCCCCCCACCCACCACTCAGTGGTGGGGGCTGGGAGGGAGGACAGTAGGCCCCCCTTATTGTTATTTAGGGCCCCCACCCGCCGCTCAGGGGTGGGGGCCGGGGGGGAGGACAGTAGGTCCCCCCCTCCACATTCTTCTTTAGGGCCCCCACCCGTCGCACAGGGGTGGGGGCAATAGTTTTTTTTGTTTTTGTTTTTTTGTGTTTTTTTTTTTTACAGTGAGCAGTAGCTGGCTGCTCACTGTTTACTAGACACGCCCCTACTCGCGGTATAGTGAGTAGGGAATGAATTTACTAATACCAAGTAATCTTTCCTTAGCATTAGTAAATGTGGCTGAAAGAACAATTTAGGTCTTTCAGCCTTTTGGTAGATAACTCCCTAACCCCGTTGGAATTAGGGAGTTATCTACTAAACGGCTGCTTATTTTATGTTATTTTTAAGTGATTTCCCTATCCACATTTGTTTGCAGGGCACTTGTCCTAGCCTTACCCCCCATTTTACTTCCTTTTGCAGCTCTCTAGCCCTTTCCAGGAGTTTTGTAGAGCCATTTTTGTGCCCAAAAGTTCGGGTCCCCATTCACTTCAATGGGGTTCGGGTTCGGCGTTGGGGTCATGTTCGAGCCCGAACCCAGACTTTTTTTCAAAGTTCGGCCAAACCCGCCGAACCCGAACATCCAGGTGTCCGCTCAACTCGAATTGTAATTAAAGAGTTGTCCTTACTCAATTATCTCCCATGTACAGGAGGAGTCTGGGAAATGTTACTTTGTCCCATGTCCCCAACAAGGTCCACCAAGGGAAAACCCCAGGAATGTAATTAAAGAAACCCCTTGCATGGGGAGTTACATAAAAGCCAGCTTCGGCTCAATAAAAATCAGTTGACTCCCAAAACTGTGTATCATCCGGTTATTGGGAAATTGTGATTGTACTGCTGAACCGCACTTCTCTTGGATGTTTTATAATTCTACCAGCGAAGATATTGATTTTAATAATGCAGTTCCGCTACAACAAGACTATCTTAGTGTGAGGGTGCTTGCACGAATATACCTAGAGAACAACAAACAAGTGCCATCCATAGTTAGACAGTCTGCCTCTGACGAAGATGCGTGATGGAGCATCGAAACGTGCGTTACACCTGCGTTTTTTGTTTTTTATGTTCTCACGGTTTCACGATGGGTGGCATTTGTTTATTTATTTTAATAGCGTTATGAATATATTTAGTAGGTTTATTTAGAAGAAATAGTTACTTTGGGAGACCCTTGTGCCAACTATAAGGAGACTTACTGCTTCTTTATTGCTAGTTTCACTACAGAGAGTTTCAGCTTTTGTTGGTTCTTTGTGTCTCTTACACTATAGGTATATAGGTAAATCCACTCTCTTAAGGTGTACTGAAGTCTTAGTTTGGGAGTTTGGATCTCACTGTATCTGAGTTTTTTGAGCAACTTACAAGTTAAACATTTAGCAGGCTTCCGTCCTCTTTTTTTAAATCATTTTTTGGCTATCAAAGTTTGAGTCAGGATAACTCGTTTTACTCTGTTACAATATATGCTCTTCTACTTATATGCTTCTTTTGGTTTGTCTATGAAGTTTCATTAATTTGATGAACTTATTCAGGCCCTGGGGAGTCAGCACAGCTAAACGGACAAGGACACATGTCTGAGTGTGGGGATGGTGCTAGTGATTGGCTGTATGTGTTTAGGGGAGTGTTTGTAGTGGGGCAGGGATCATCTTATCTCAGTGCCTGTTTGGATTCTGGCCAGCAAACAACTTCCCACCCACCCTAATTTATGTTTTTTGTTTCGTCACAGCTAGCGGGGAGCGTGTCCTTGCCAACAGGGTTGGGGAGCAGATGGAATGTCAGGAATGTCAACCTCCCCTGCTCTGTAAGGTAAACTTTCAAGTTACCGAATTGGACGTGCCCACCGAGCTAAGAGCCGACTGGTAGTTAGAGCATTTAAGATGATGGGAATTTGGTTTGGACGAGGGGGGAGGCGAGACATCAGTGGGTAAAGTTTTTGGTGCATAGGCACCTGGTTAAGTTCGTTGGCAAGGACAGTTATTTAAGTTGAAGGCTGTAGGGCAATAAGTGTTAATTTATATGTTAATTATGGTATGTATATATATTTATGTGTTTATTTATATTTGAATTAAAGGAAAAGAGTAACGTTCAGATGTGTCCTACAGTTGTAAGTTTTAATAAATGCTGTGGCCTGTTTCATCCAATATGCATTGTCTGTCGTTATTGGGGGGATAAGTGGGTAGTCTCTTTCTTTTAGTCGCACCACATTCCCCGCTATGTACAACAATGGGCTCTACAGGGCCGGCGCTACCATAAGGCGGAACAAGAGACAGTCTTAGGGCGCATCGGCCAGGGGGTGCGATCCTCCGGTGACCGGTAGGAAGAGAGCAACCTGCATAGTGCTCCCCTCCTGCCGGTAATTGCATGTAGAGTGGCCGAGCGGGCAGACCACGGTCTTCCTGGTCTGACAGGAGATGCAACAAACTTCTTCCTGTCAGACCGGGACAGGAAACAGGATCCTCCACCGTGTACCACCTGCTCAACCATGCTACATGGAGAGAGAAGAAGGGGGCACAATGAAAGGTAGGAGGGGAGTGGGGGACAATAAAAGTTAGAGGAGAGGGGGGACAAGAAGAGTTATGGGAGGTGGGAATAAGAGTTACAGGAGGGGGGGACAAGAAGAGTTATGGGGGAATAAGAGGTACAGGAGGTGGGATAATAAAAGTTACAGAAGCGGGGACAAGAAGAGTTATGGGAGGGGGGAATAAGAGTTACAGAAGGGGTGGCAATAAGAGTTACAAGAGGGGGGCAAGAAGAGTTACAGAAGGGGAGGTGAGGAACAAAAAGAGTTACAGTAGGGGGGACAATAAGAGTTACAGGTGGGGGGACAATCAGAGTTACAGGAGGGGAGACAATAAAAGGTGGGGGACATTGAAAGACACAGGACGGGAGGTGGGACAATGAAAGGAATATGGGGAGGGGGACATTAAAAGGCGCAGGAAAGGTGCAGGAAACAAAGAGAAACTCAGAGAGGCTAAGTGGGGATAAAGACACACAGGGGGAGGCAAAAAGACACACAGAGGGGCTGAGGAGGGACAAATAGACAGACAGAAGGTTTGTGGGGAGAAAAAGACGTACAAAGGGTATGAGGAGGAGAAAGATGCACAAATGTGTTGGGGAGAAAGAGCCACACAAAGGTGTTGGGGAGAATAAATAGACAGACAAAGGGGCTGGAGTAAGTAAAAAAAATACCCAAGTGCGTTGTAAGAGACACACGAGGAGATAATACACAGCAAAGCAGGTGTAAGACACACAAAGGATGAAAAGGGAGTAAGATATTCGAATGATAGGATATAAAACACTGAAGGGGGTAAGAAATTCAAAAGGGGGTTACATGACACACAGGTGAAGATGCATTTTTGGGGAAGGGGAGGAGGGGCGGCAAAATGCATCTTCGCCTGTGTAGTCAAAAATCCTTGCACTGGCACTGCCCCTCTACTGTTTAGAAGGTAGGTAGTCATGCGGTTAGTATTTTTCTTTGTGTTAACCAGAACTCCAGCCAAACCGTAACATCCAACTCTAACTCCCATAAATCCTACTGCTATCCTCCTATGGGATCTCCCATAACGCCATAATGCCAGCCTAACCCTACCTCCTACTCCAACTCCCATAACTCCAGGCTAGCCCTAAGGCCATTCGCTCTCATTTTACCATAACTCTAGCCATAACTCATATTACTTCATCCTAATCCCAGCTTCTTTCTTTAACTCATATAACTATAGATTAACCCTGTTATTAACCCAAACTCCCATTACTGTAGTCTAAATTTTAACTACCGGTATATCTCCCATTATCCCACCATATCCCTTACTAGCAAACCTTTCTTTAACAACTGTAAGGTAACCATAACACCACTACAACAACCCCCAGATATATATTCAGCCCGTAACCCTTACTTCCATATACCATAGTCTAACCTTGTGACGATTGCTGGATTTTTCTTATGTTTTAGTCACCCTGTACCCATTATAGGTGCAGGGTGTGTGTAATGTAATTGTTTATAATGTGTGTGTGTGTATACTGTTAAATGTTTTGCCTCCTCTCCTGTACTGCTAAGGATTGCTACCAACTAGGTGGATTTGGCTATTAAGCCTCTGTAGTGTTGGTAGCAAAAGCAATATGCACTACCTGAATAGCAAGTCTGGTTAATTTGCATATTCATGTAGACTTGCATATTGCTATTTCTGCAAGCAGGAGAGATGTTTTATGTTAATTGTTGCCTTTCCCACCCATTTATTAATATGTAATTATGTTATTATATATTATATATTTTTATTGAGTTGTCACAGCAATATTGATGTAATTTTCATATGGTCTAGTCCAAGAAAAATTAAGTTTCGTATGTTACACAATCTGTCTAGAATCGAAACAAAACCAGTAAAAAAAAAAAAAAAAACACAGAAATTAAAAAATGTACAATGAACACAATGCTATTTGACCTTGCAGTTATGACATGCACCATTTGAAGGGATCATCTATACCAGCGGTTCCCAACCTGTGGTACGAGTGCCACCAAGGGTACAATTCAGTGCCCCGGGGGTATGCGAACCTAAAACGGTAATGGTGGACCTGTCCGTGCAGCCTCACCGCACGGGTTGGGAACCACCAGTCCATCGGATGGCCCATGCACTTAGGACCACCCGATGGACATATGCCATGAGGGGCCCAGTCGTGCATTCTGGTGCTTTAATTGCACGAACGGGTGCCCTATAAGCCTCCTGGAAAGCTGGGAGGAAGTGAGAACCTGTCACTTCCTCCCAGCTGACTTACTCTGAGCCTCACAAGAGGCAGGGGGTTGTCGACCGGAGATGTGGGGTCCGGACCGGGAGAGGAAGTAGGAATCACAACTCCTAACACCCCCAGCCATGGAAGTCACCCTCCTGCTGCAAAATTTAGGACCTGGAGGGTGGCTAAAATCTTAGCCTGTATGTGTATGTGTGAGTGTCTGAATCTGTATGTATGTGTATGCGTCTGAATCTGTGTGGGTGTCTGAATCTGTATGTATGTGTATGCGTCTGAATCTGTGTGGGTGTCTAAATCTGTATGTATGTGTGGGTGTCTGAATCTGTGTGTATGAGTGAGTGTCTAAATCTGTATGTATGTGTGTGTCTGAATCTGTATGTATGTGTGAGCGTCTGAATCTGTATGTATGAGTAAATCTGTATGTATGGATGAGTGTCTGAATCTGTATGTATGTGTCTGAATCTGTGTGGGTGTCTGAATCTGTATGTATGTGTCTGAATTTGTTTGTATGTGTCTGAATCTGTATGTATGTGTGAGTGTCTGAATCTGTGTGGGTGTCTGAATCTGTATGTATGTGTGAGTGTCTGAATCTGTGTGGGTGTCTAAATCTGTATGTATGTGTGAGTGTCTGAATCTGTGTGGGTGTCTGAATCTGTATGTATGTGTCTGAATTTGTATGTATGTGTATGTGTCTGAATCTGTATGTATGTGTGAGTGTCTGAATCTGTGTGGGTGTCTGAATCTGTATTTATGTGTGAGTGTCTGAATCTGTGTGGGTGTCTAAATCTGTATGTATGTGTGAGTGTCTGAATCTGTGTGGGTATCTGAATCTGTATGTATGTGTGGGTGTCTGAATCTGTGTGTATGAGTGAGTGTCTAAATCTGTATGTATGTGTGTGTCCACAACAAGAGGACATAGTCTTAAATTAGAGGGACAAAGGTTTACAAATAATATCAGGAAGTATTACTTTACTGAGAGGGTGGTGGATGCATGGAATAGCCTTCCAGCTGAAGTGGTAGAGGTTAACACAGTAAAGGAGTTTAAGCATGCGTGGGATAGGCATAAGGCTATCCTAACTATAAGATAAGGCCAGGGACTAATGAAAGTATTTAGAAAATTGGGCAGACTAGATGGGACGATTGGTTCTTATCTGCCATCACATTCTATGTTTCTATGTTTCTATGTCTGAATCTGTATGTATGTGTGAGTGTCTGAATCTGTATGTCTGTGTATGTATGAGTGTCTGAATCTGTATGTCTGTGTGAGTGTCTGGATCTGAATGTATGTGTCTGAATCTGTATGTATGTGTGAGTGTCTGAATCTGTGTGGGTGTGTGAATCTGTATGTATGTGTGACAGACCTCTCTGTTTTTTAAACTGCTTTATTTCTCCTTGGTTCATCTGTTTGTTTGGCTAGTTCTTTGCCTGTACAGCCCGTACGTTTATTCTTCATTTTACTGAATGAACTGCCGAACAGACGGCCACCCAGCATGGAAGTGTGCTGCTGGTTAACCTCTTGGCCTCATTAGAACATTGTGGTTAACTGCAGAAACCTCTTAATTGTCGAATGTAGGCTGGGTGGTCGTCGTTCGTATAACGAACATGAGGCGGCGGCCATATTGGACATACGAATGCCCAGCGTTGTTCGTCGACGCTTTCATGGAACTAAAAACGGATAGTATTTTGCACGAACACCGCTGAAGCCGCCGACCTCCCTTCTTCTATTTCTCCATCATACGAACGCCGGTCTGTTCGGTACTTTTCTGCACGAATGGACTTACCCCAGATAGCCATGCCATGGAGCCCATTGGTATAACCAAAGGCTATGTGAAAGACTTTGGCTCCATGGCGATTGAACTGTATGTATGTGATCTGAGCGCCATTCGTTAATAATGTGCGCTCAGATCTAAGCTATCTGGGGATACGTTAATTGTACATAGTGCATTCGGTAGTTTTCATGTTATATATTTTTATGTGTTTTTTCTGCCAGGTATAAAATGGAGTTTTGCCTCTATCCTCGGAGATAATTGAATTACTTCCCAATTATCTCCAGGATAGAGAGGAGGGTCCCTTACAACTAAAGGGAAGTGTTTATGTCTGCAACCTTGTGATTGGCTACTGTATTATTATTGTCACAGTTTTCCACCAGGTCCCCTATGGGAGTGTCCACCTGGTGGAAGACCTGCATAAATACCGGGCAGGTAGAAAACATTAAACCAGATTCCTGCTGACCCTCAATACGGAGCCTTTTCTCGAACTTGGGGAGATTTATTTGTATAGTTTTTCCTGTTCGGCTGATTGGAGTGTTCATAGCTGCCTTGGCATTCGGAAAGGCAACATACTAAACGGCTTTAACCCTTTGTATACCTGGGGGTTCCGTTACAGTATGTATATATGTATGTATGTATGAGTGTCGGAATCTGTATGTATGTCTGTGTGAGTGTCTGAATCTGTAAGTCTGTGTATCTACATTTCTCTTTATCTGCATGTGTGTGTCAGTGTGTGTATCTGTATGTCTGTATCTGTGTATGTGTCAATGTGTGTATATGTATCTGTATGTGTCCGTTTTTATATGTATGTCTATGCAGGTGTAAGGGTGTCAGTGTGTGTATCTGTATGTCTGAGCATCTGCATTTGTGTCAGTGTGTGTGTGTGTGTATCTGTATGTCTGTACATCTGTATGTGTGTCAGTGTGTGTATCTGTATGTGTGAGTATGTGTATCTGTGTGCCTGTATCTGCATGTTTTGTTGGTGTGTGTAACAGTATGTCTGTGTGTGACAAAACCAGAGATTTTGCCCGAGTATAACTATTCCTTGTTCGCCTTGTCCCATTCGTTTATTACTTTGTGCTCCATGTATTTCGTCTGTTGGTTCATCTAAATAAAATCCACCGAACCTCCAGACCACCCTCAAGTGAAGTGTGCTGCTAATTGGCCACACAGGCTCGTGGTTAAACACAGTGAATGCCATGTTGTTTAGGAGTACTTTCGGGGTACCAGTCAAATATTGTACTTTTTGTGCAGGGAGATAATTGAGTTAGATAAGCCCAGCTCTGGATTCAATTATATCCCCAAGCACAGAAGAGGGAGTTTCAACTGTAAAAGAGTGTTGTAAAATTGTAAAAACATGTTGATTGGTGTAACAGCTTTGTCACCCTGTGCCCCACAAGGTCCCTTGCATGGGGAATTGTCATAAAAGGTCAGCCTGTGGCATCCATTAGACAGTTTGTTTGCTGAGCAGAGAGAGCTCAGGGGAGAATGCTCCTTATCATTAAAGATATCATTTCTAAAACCTCCTCAAACATATACCTTCCTGTGGCCACCTCCAAAGGGGCCTCTGAAGCTGATGGGCTGGGCTGGGTGCCCAACCCAAAAGGAACCTGTCATGGATTTCAAATTTACATAGTAAAGACAAAAGGGAATTGGGGCACACCCATAAACATAGAAACATAGAATGTGACGGCAGATAAGAAGCATTCGGCCCATCTAGTCTGGCCAATTTTTTTTTTAAATACGTTCGATCATATCCCTCTGTCTCATCTTTTCTCCAAGCTATACATGTTAAGTTCCTTTAATCTTTCCTTGTAAGTTTTATCCTGCAATCCATGAACCAGTTTAGTAGCCCTTCTCTGAACGCTCTCTAAAGTATCAATATCCTTCTGGAGATATGGTCTTCAGTACTGCGTACAATACTCCAAGTGAGGTGATAAGAACCATTCGGCCCATCTAGTCTGCCCAATTTTCTAAATACTTTCATTAGTCCCTGGCCTTATCTTATAGTTAGGATAGCCTTATGCCTATCCCACGCATGCTTAAACTCCTTTACTGTGTTAACCTCTACCACTTCAGCTGGAAGGCTATTCCATGCATCCACTACCCTCTCAGTAAAGTAATACTTCCTGATATTATTTTTAATCCTTTGTCCCTCTAATTTAAGACTTTGTCCTCTTGTGGTAGTTTTTCTTCTTTTAAATATAGTCTCCTCCTTTACTGTGTTGATTCCCTTTATGTATTTAAATGTTTCTATCATATCCCCCCTGTCTCGTCTTTCCTCCAAGCTATACATGTTAAGATCCTTTAACCTTTCCTGGTAAGTTTTATCCTGCAATCCATGAATCAGTTTAGTAGCCCTTCTCTGAACTCTCTCTAAAGTATCAATATCCTTGTGGAGATACGGTCTCCAGTACTGCGTACAATACTCCAAGTGAGGTCTCACCAGTGTTCTGTACAATGGCATGAGCACTTTCTACTGCTAATACCTCTCCCTATACAACCAAGCATTCTGCTAGCATTTCCTGCTGCTCTATTACATTGTCTGCCTACCTTTAAGTCATCAGAAATAATCACCCCTAAATCACTTTCCTCAGATGTTGAGGTTAGGACTCTATCAAACATCCGACGAAAGGGATTTAGGGGTGATTATTTCTGAACATGTGACTAAAATGTATACATAATACATGTTAAGGAACATCAATATATTTTTAATCTGTTTTATGTATAAATGCTGGTCACTATGCCAGCAACTTTCCTGCAAAATACATGTTCTGGGTGTGCTCACAATGAACTTTGTCTTCTTGTCTGTTTTGTCTATCCGTCTGTCCATTAGTTTATGAATCTTTTTGAGATGTTACCTGGCTTTCTGCTGCTCGATTTCATGTAATTTATTTGTTGTGAAGTCCAGGTTACTTTGACAGGAGGTTGAGGTGACTTGAAGTTTGCGTTGCCCTTCCATTGACAGACTGAACCGTTCTTCCATTATTTTCACTTGTTCTTGGCTTTTATTTAGCAGGTTTTTGGTTCGCTGCAGCTCCTCCTGGGTTGTTCTTAGAATGTCTTCCATCACCTGGGTGGCTTTGTCTTTCAGGGCAATGTTTTTGGTTAGAGTGGAATTCAAGGCTTGATGGACCTCTTTCAGCTGACTGAAGTGGGAAACGGTGTCATCACGGTGCTGGGATACTGACGACACTGGCAGACAAACAAGATGTCAAAAATGGTGAGATTTAACATATGGCGAGAGATACTGGCTGTAAGAGCAGTAACATTTCTCAAATAAATTCTTCCTTTCGAATACTCATATACCCCAGCATCGCCCCATTAATACTCACATACACAGCCATGTATACTGTTATTAGTCACATTCCCTAGCTATACCCACATTAATACTCACATACTCCAGCCATGTAACATGTTAATACTCACATACCCAGCCATGTGCCCCATTAAAACTGACATACCCCCGTAATGTGCCCTGTTAATACTATATATATCCTAGCCATGCCGCCGTTAATAATCACATACTCCAGCAATGTATCCCATTAATACTCACATACTCCAGCTATATTACCCATTAATACTCAGATACCCCAGCCATGTACCATGTTAATAATCACATACTCCAGCCATGTATCCCATTAATACTCACATACTGCAGCTATATTTCCCATTATTACTCTCATACCTCAGCATCGCCCCTTGTTAATACTCACATACCCAGCCATGTGCACCATTAATACTCACATACCCAGCCATGTAACCCATTAATACTCACATACCCAACCATGTACCCTATTAATACTCACGGTGTGTGGAGATTCCAGTTATAATAACAAGCAGCAGGAGGCAAAATCCCAGTAAAAACACAGTAAGATAAAGGGAGTGAACGGATAGAAAACCTAAAAAGAAATGAGGATGAGTCCCCAGAGAGTAATGTAGAAAGCGTTGTATTGTGATAATTCCTGGTCATTATGTAACATGATAGGCAGGTTCTACACCCAGAGTGTCTAAGTCCTTGTGGTCCTGTCTCTAGAATTAGAATGTTTCCTTTCCTGTATTGTCTGTCTGATAATAACCAGTGATCATACTTCACACATTGTAGGAGAATCTTGCAATACTTTTATTGGAGACGTGTTTAATGTAAGAACCAGTCCCTACTTTGTCTCAGTATGTCTCTTCACTGGTTTGGAATACTAATGAAATTCTAACAGTCAATGAGTAGTGATGTACCGAACTGTTCGCTGGCGAATAGTTCCTGGCGAACATAGCGTGTTCGCGTTCGCCACCGCGGGCGAACACATGGGCGGTTTGATCCGCCCCCTATTTGTCATCATTGAGCAAACTTTGCCCCTGTGCCTCACGGTCAGCAGACACATTCCAGCAAATTAGCAGCAGACCCTCCCTTCCACACCCTCCCACCTCCCTCCCAGCATCCATTTTAGATTCATTCTGAAGCTGCATGCTTACTGAGAGGAGGGAAAGTGTAGCTGCTGTTCATTAGATAGGGAAATTGATAGCTAGGCTAGGGTATTCAGTGTCCACTACAGTCCTGAAGGACTCATCTGATCTCTGCTGTAAGAACAGCACCCCAAAAAGCCCTTTTTAGGGCTAGAACATCAGTCTGCTTTTTTTTTTTTTTTTCTGTGTAATGTAATTGCAGTTGCCTGCCAGCTTCTGTGTCAGGCTCAGTGGATACTGTGCCCATTTGCCCAGTGCCACCACTCATATCTGTTGTCACAATAGCTTAAGCTTGACATTTAAAAATAAATTAGTTTTCCCACTGTAATAGATTGAAGAGCAGTTAGTTGTCTGCCAGCTTCTGTGTCAGGCTCAGTGGATACTGTGCCCATTTGCCCAGTGACACCACTGATATCTGGTGTCACAATAGCTTAAGCTTGACATTTAAAAACCAAAAAACTTTTTTCACTGTAATAGATTGAAGAGCAGTTAGTTGTCTGCCAGCTTCTGTGTCAGGCTCAGTGGATACTGTGCCCATTTGCCCAGTGCCACCACTCATATCTGGTGTGACTATAGCGTGCCTTTAAAAACAAAAAAAGTGTTTCACTGTAAGCTAATAGCAGTTAGTTGTCTGCAAGCGTCTGGGTGTCAGGCCTTCAGCGTGTGCTCTGCCAACCTCAGCAAGTGTAATTTGCCACTCATATCTGGTGTCTCTATAGCGTGCATTTAAAACCCAAAAACTTTTTTCACTGTAATAGATTGAAGAGCAGTTAGTTGTCTGCCAGCTTCTGTGTCAGGCTCAGTGCATACTGTGCCCATTTGCCCAGTGCCACCACTCATATCTGGTGTCTCTGTAGCGTGCTTTTACAAAGAAAAACAGTTTTCCAGTGTAAGCTAATAGCAGTCAGTGTCCTTAAAGCGGGTGTGTGAGGCCTTCCTTCAGCGTGTGCCCTGCAGAACCCTGCCAGCGTACTTTGACAGTTGTCACTCATATCTGGTGTCTCTGTAGCGTGCTTTTACAAAGAAAAACAGATTTCCAGTGTAAGCTAATAGCAGTCAGGTTCCTTAAAGCGGGTGTTTCAGGCCTTCAGCGTATGCCCTGCAGAACCCTGCCAGCGTACTTTGACAGTTGCCACTCATATCTGGTGTCTCTATAGCGTGCTTTTACAAAGAAAAACAGTTTTACAGTGTAAGCTAATAGCAGTCAGTGTCCTTAAAGCGGGTGTTTCAGGCCTTCCTTCAGCGTGTGCCCTGCAGAACCCTGCCAGCGTACTTTGACAGTTGCCACTCATATCTGGTGTCTCTATAGCGTGCTTTTACAAAGAAAAACAGATTTCCAGTGTAAGCTAATAGCAGTCAGGTTCCTTAAAGCGGGTGTTTCAGGCCTTCAGCGTATGCCCTGCAGAACCCTGCCAGCGTACTTTGACAGTTGCCACTCATATCTGGTGTCTCTATAGCGTGCTTTTACAAAGAAAAACAGTTTTCCAGTGTAAGCTAATAGCAGTCAGTGTCCATAAAGCGGGTGTGTCAGGCCTTCCTTCAGCGCGTGCCCTGCAGAACCCTGCCAGCGTACTTTGACAGTTGCCACTCATATCTGGTGTCTCTATAGCGTGCTTTTACAAAGAAAAACAGATTTCCAGTGTAAGCTAATAGCAGTCAGGTTCCTTAAAGCGGGTGTTTCAGGCCTTCAGCGTATGCCCTGCAGAACCCTGCCAGCGTACTTTGACAGTTGCCACTCATATTTGGTGTCTCTATAGCATGCTTTTACAAAGAAAAAAGGTTTCCAGTGTAAGCTAATAGCAGTCAGTGTCCTTAAAGCGGGTGTTTCAGGCCTTCCTTCAGCGTGTGCCCTGCAGAACCCTACCAGTGCACATTGCCACTCATATCTGGTGTCACAATTTTGTGCATTTAAAACCAAAAACCTTTCTTCACTGTTATAGATTGAATAGCAGTTAGTTGTCTTTAAGCGGCTTTGAGGACAGGTGTCAATCCATATCTGCCAAGTGACCCTATGTAGGGTGAGCAGTCTCTATTCTGCTCTGTGCCAGTGTGTATCAGGGGCTTTGAGGACGGGGAACAGTCTCTATTCTGCTCTTTGTCAGTGTGTATCAGGGGCTTTGAGGACAGGTGTCAATCCATATCTGCCAAGTGACCCTATGTAGGGGGAACAGTCTCTATTCTGCTCTTTGTCAGTGTGTATCAAGGGCTTTGAGGACAGGTGTCAATCCATATCTGCCAAATTAACCTATGTAGGGGGAACAGTCTCTATTCTGCTCTTTGTCAGTGTGTATCAGGTGCTTTGAGGATGGGGAACAGTCTCTATTCTGCTCTGTGTCAGTGTGTATCAGGGGCTTTGAGGACAGGTGTCAATCCATACCTGCCAAGTGACCCTATGTAGGGGGAACAGTCTCTATTCTGCTCTGTGTCAGTGTGTATCAGGGGCTTTGAGAACAGGTGTCAATCCATATCTGCCAAGTGACCCTATGTAGGGGAACAGTCTCTATTCTGCTCTTTGTCAGTGTGTATCAGGGGCTTTGAGGACGGCGAACAGTCTCTATTCTGCTCTGTGTCAGTGTGTATCATGGTCACTGAGGACGGGGAACAGTCTCTATTCTACTCTGTGTCAGTGTGTATCAGGGGCTTTGAGGACAGGTGTCAATCCATATCTGCCAAGTGACCCTATGTAGGGGGAACAGTCCCTATTCTGCTCTGTGTCAGTGTGTATCAGGGGTTTTGAGGACAGGTGTCAATCCATATCTGCCAAATGACCCTATGTAGGGGGAACAGTCTCTATTCTGCTCTTTGTCAGTGTGTATCAAGGGCTTTGAGGACAGGTGTCAATCCATATCTGCCAAGTGACCCTATGTAGGGGGAACAGTCTCTATTCTGCTCTGTGTCAGTGTGTATCAGGGGCTTTGAGGACAGGTGTCAAATCATATCTGCCAAGTTAACCTATGTAGGGGGAACAGTCTCTATTCTGCTCTTTGTCAGTGTGTATCAGGTGCTTTGAGGATGGGGAACAGTCTCTATTCTGCTCTGTGTCAGTGTGTATCAGGGGCTTTGAGGACAGGTGTCAATCCATACCTGCCAAGTGACCCTATGTAGGGGGAACAGTCTCTATTCTGCTCTGTGTCAGTGTGTATCAGGGGCTTTGAGAACAGGTGTCAATCCATATCTGCCAAGTGACCCTATGTAGGGGAACAGTCTCTATTCTGCTCTTTGTCAGTGTGTATCAGGGGCTTTGAGGACGGGGAACAGTCTCTATTCTGCTCTGTGTCAGTGTGTATCATGGTCACTGAGGACGGGGAACAGTCTCTATTCTACTCTGTGTCAGTGTGTATCAGGGGCTTTGAGGACAGGAGTCAATCCATATCTGCCAAGTGACCCTATGTAGGGGGAACAGTCCCTATTCTGCTCTGTGTCAGTGTGTATCAGGGGTTTTGAGGACAGGTGTCAATCCATATCTGCCAAATGACCCTATGTAGGGGGAACAGTCTCTATTCTGCTCTGTGTCAGTGTGTATCAAGGGCTTTGAGGACAGGTGTCAATCCATATCTGCCAAGTGACCCTATGTAGGGGGAACAGTCTCTATTCTGCTCTGTGTCAGTGTGTATCAGGGGCTTTGAGGACAGGTGTCAATCCATATCTGCCAAGTTAACCTATGTAGGGGGAACAGTCTCTATTCTGCTCTTTGTCAGTGTGTATCAGGTGCTTTGAGGACGGGGAACAGTCTCTATTCTGCTCTGTGTCAGTGTGTATCAGGGGCTTTGAGGACAGGTGTCAATCCATACCTGCCAAGTGACCCTATGTAGGGGGAACAGTCTCTATTCTGCTCTGTGTCAGTGTGTATCAGGGGCTTTGAGAACAGGTGTCAATCCATATCTACCAAGTGACCCTATGTAGGGGGAACAGTCTCTATTCTGCTCTTTGTCAGTGTGTATCAGGGGCTTTGAGGACGGGGAACAGTCTCTATTCTGCTCTGTGTCAGTGTGTATCATGGTCTCTGAGGACGGTGAACAGTCTCTATTCTACTCTGTGTCAGTGTGTATCAGGGGCTTTGAGGACAGGTGTCAATCCATATCTGCCAAGTGACCCTATGTAGGGGGAACAGTCTCTATTCTGCTCTTTGTCAGTGTGTATCAGGGGCTTTGAGGACGGGGAACAGTCTCTATTCTGCTCTGTGTCAGTGTGTATCATGGTCTCTGAGGACGGTGAACAGTCTCTATTCTACTCTGTGTCAGTGTGTATCAGGGGCTTTGAGGACAGGTGTCAATCCATATCTGCCAAGTGACCCTATGTAGGGGGAACAGTCTCTATTCTGCTCTTTGTCAGTTTGTATCAGGGGCTTTGAGGAAGGGGAACAGTCTCTATTCTGCTCTGTGTCAGTGTGTATCATGGTCTCTGAGGATGGCGAACAGTTTCTATTCTACTCTGTGTGAGGAGGAGGAACGGGAAATGAGTAGCTCGGCATCCAACCTTGTGCAAATGTGGTCTTTCATGCTGTCGTGCCTGTTGAGGGACCCTCGTATAAAAAGGCTGAAGGAGAACGACCTGTGCTGGGTGTCCACGCTACTAGACCCCCGGTCTCTATTCTGCTCTGTGTCAGTGTGTATCATGGTCTCTGAGGACGGGGAACAGTCTCTATTCTGCTCTGTGTCAGTGTGTATCAGGGGCTTTGAGGACAGGTGTCAATCCATATCTGCCAAGTGACCCTATGTAGGGGGAACAGTCTCTATTCTGCTCTGTGTCAATGTGTATCAGGGGCTTTGAGGACGGGGAACAGTCTCTATTCTGCTCTGTGTCAGTGTGTATCATGGTCTCTGAGGACGGGGAACAGTCTCTATTCTACTCTGTGTGAGGAGGAGGAATGGGAAATGAGTAGCTCGGCATCCAACCTTGTGCAAATGTGGTCTTTCATGCTGTCGTGCCTGTTGAGGGACCCTCGTATAAAAAGGCTGAAGGAGAACGACCTGCGCTGGGTGTCCACGCTACTAGACCCACGGTCTCTATTCTGCTCTGTGTCAGTGTGTATCATGGTCTCTGAGGACGGGGAACAGTCTCTATTCTGCTCTGTGTCAGTGTGTATCAGGGGCTTTGAGGACAGGTGTCAATCCATACCTGCCAAGTGACCCTATGTAGGGGGAACAGTCTCTATTCTGCTCTGTGTCAGTGTGTATCAGGGGCTTTGAGGACAGGTGTTAATCCATACCTGCCAAGTGACCCTATGTAAGGGGAACAGTCCCTATTCTGCTCTGTGTCCGTGTACATCAGGGGCTCTGAGGACAGGTGTCAATCCATATGTCAAGGTGTCAATATGTCATATGTCAGGTGTCAATCCATATTCATTGCGATTTAGGAATGTTAGGTGATTTCTGCCCTTTATGGATTAAAACCATACTCAACTGCATCAACTGTGTAATTTTCCATGGGAGTTTTGCCATGGATCCCCCTCCGGCATGCCACAGTCAATGTGTTAGTCCCCTTCAAACAACTTTTCCATCACTTTTGTGGCCAGAAACAGTCCCTGTGGGTTTTAAAATTCGCCTGTCCAATTTTCGGTTTGCAGAAGTTCCCGTTCGCTGTTCGCAAACCGAAAATTTCGTGTTCGCGACATCACTATCAATGATTGTTTCACAATGATTTGTGAAAGACTCATTTTTGATACAGAGCTGACTGAGCCACATTAGCCTTGAGACTTAAAGGACCACTCTAGTGCCAGGAAAACATACTCGTTTTCCTGGCACTAGAGTGCCCTGAGGGTGCCCCCACCCTCAGGGACCCCCTCCTGCCCGGCTCTGGAAAGGGGAAAAGGGTAAAAACTTACCTTTTTCCAGCGGTGGGCGGAGAGCTCTCCTCCTCCAATCCTCCTCTTCTCCTCCCCGTCGGCTGAATGCGCACGCGCGGCAAGAGCTGCGCGCGCATTCAGCCGGTCACATAGGAAAGCATTCATAATGCTTTCCTATGGACGCTTGCGTGCTCTCACTGTGATTTTCACAGTGAGAATCACGCAAGCGCCTCTAGCGGCTGTCAATGAGACAGCCACTAGAGGAAATAGGGGAAGGCTTAACCCATTCACAAACATAGCAGTTTCTCTGAAACTGCTATGTTTATGAAAAAATGGGTTAACCCTAGAAGGACCTGGTACCCAGACCACTTCATTAAGCTGAAGTGGTCTGGGTGCCTAGAGTGGTCCTTTAACCCCTTAAGGACACATGACATGTGTGACATGTCATGATTCCCTTTTATTCCAGAAGTTAGGTCCTTAAGGGGTTAAACATTGCCATTCTGTTTACATTACAGGGTAAACATGCAGTCTTCCTAACTCAAACAGCCGCAATAAATGTGACTTTTTAATCGGATTGTTTTGGTTAGCGCACTCCCTACACTGAAAATAGCAGCCAAAGGGGCGGTGGAGACCGGCGCTGCGGCGCAATGAGTTATACTCACCTTTCAAGCCCTCACCGGTGGGGGGGAGGGGAAGGGCACATGTGTGTGAATTGCTAGCTATATAGTGTTCGTTTTAGCAGAGAGGATGATCTTTTGTCCTTTCATTTAACCCTTTGCTGATATATTTAATATTTGCTCAGTGATGACCTAAGTGGTGTGAATACCCTTCATTTTCAATTTGGAATTGATTAATTCTGTAGATAATTTGTTTAAATAATATTAAAAACTGCAAAACCTAGGTGGAAAATATCATGCTCTAACACTGCAAAATGTTTAATTATAAATAATAATAATAATAATGTTTTAGGCCAAAAGTTCTAAAATTCATAAAAGCTGTGTTGGTGTGTGAGTGTACCCTGAGTGACTAAAGTGTCTGAGTGTCTAAAACCCTTTTCAAGGGGTTCTAGATCTATTGACTCCAGGGAAATAACTCCAGCCAGCCGAGGGCACCACTGGGACATGGCACAGATTGCTGCCACAAAATCTTCCCTGAGTGGGACTGGCACAGATTTCTGCCATGTGATCTGCCCTGAGGGGGCTGGCACAGATTGCTGCCACTTGATCTGCCCTGAGGGAGGCTGGCGCAGATTGCTGCCACATGATCTGCCCTGAGGGGGGCTGGCACAGATTGCTACCACTTGATCTGCCCTGAGGGAGGTTGGCACAGATTGCTGCCACATGATCTGCCCTGAGGGGGGCTGGCACAGATTGCTGCCATGTGATCTGCCCTGAGGGGGGCTGGCACAGATTGCTGCCATGTGATATGCCCTGTGGGGGCTGGCACAGATTGCTGCCAAAAAATCTTCCTTGAGGGGGCTGGCACAGATTGCTGCCATGTGATCTGCCCTGAGGGGGCTGGCACAGATTGCTGCCACATGATCTGCCCGGAGGGGGGCTGGCACATATTGCTGCCACATGATCTGTCCTGTGGGGGGGTGGGCTGGCTGGCACAGATTGCTGCCACATGATATGCCCTGTGGGGGGGGGGGTATGGCATGCGAAGCTGGCACACATTGTGGGCGTTGTGGTGACACTAGTCCCAATTCCATACCTTCCAATGTTCTAACACTGTAACGTATTTAAACTCAACCATTGAAGCATTTTTGCTGCTTTTTAATTATTTATTTACCCTGGGTCCAACCCTAGCGTGAGGAATGAAATTACTGTTTTTTTTTTATTTCCCAATTTCCCATAGATTTCTCTGATCTGGGGCTCCAGGTCTGCACAGGTGCAATGGAAAAGCTTTTTGTCTTTGTTTCCACGTAATGATGGCAGTGGCTGATCCTATCCTCCAAGATTTGCTGAGATCACATGGTTGTAGTCACCGGGATATGAATGACTTGTAAGCAGAATGAAAGACAGAAAATAACCAAATGTAAAGAAATGGAAATCTTTTGGATCAACAGCAAAAAAACAAATGTGAGGAAGGCTGAACTTGATGGACGCAAGTTTCTTTTCAGCTATGTAACTATGTAACTATATAAGTACAATAAACAAGTACAGTATAAATGTTTGGAATCCTTTCTCTCGTGTTCTATAAAATTTATATTACAATAATTGTAAGTCAAGACTTCTTATTTGCTTTACCTTCTTTACTGAAACCTTCAGCAGCAAAGCAATGGCAGCATCACTAATGGGTAGTACCCAAGCTGAAACCCTTAAAAGGGAGGGAAGACAAATTGAATAGACACAGACTCATATTGCTGCAAACTATGTATCATTTGTATTATGCATGTTAACTGCAGATAGGACTCCTCTCCCAAAGGAAGTAGACTTAGAGTGAAGGTCCAGTTTGTAGTGCTTAATAAAAGATTGTTGGAGTGGACCAAGTAGCTGCACTGCAGATGTCATCTGGAGGAACCTCTGCCCAATTAGCCCAAGATGTAGCCAGGGATCTGGTAGAGTGAGCTCTAATCTTGGCCAGAGGAGTCAGCTTGTTCTGAAGGTAGGAGTCTGTTATGACAGAAGCTATCCATCTCCTTAAGGTAGAGGAAGAGGCTGCTTCACCCTTTCAAAGGCCAGAAGGAAGGTCAAATTATTTTTTAGTTTTTTTCTGAAGTCAGAAGTAACAGGTACTTAATGAGAAGTTCTCTCACATTGCGTTCATGGAGTCGCTCTTCCCCGGGAGAAGACAGGGAAGAACAGAAGGAAGGGAGAACCACTTCCTGGAGAAGATGAAATCTAGAAATGACTTTAGGAAGGAAGTCTTCACTAGGTCTTAGGGTCACTTAAACATGAAAAATATGAGTGTGTGACTCATCACTAGAGAATGCCTGGAGTTCCAAAATTGGCTGTGGAGACTGCCACCAGGAACATTGTTTTATGAGTGAGGCATTGAATGGAGATATCCTGCAGAGGTGTATAGGGATATTCAGTTAAAGTGTTTAGGACCATAGGTAGATTCCATGGAGGTGCTGTGTTTCTGGCTGGAGGGCGCAAGTTTAATGCTTCCTTAAAGAACCTTGAGATGAGAGTGTGAGAAGACCATGGAGGTATTACAAAGGGCCGATAGGACTGAGGACTGCACCTTCAAAGTGTTGAGCCTGAGAGCTCTGTCCAGGCCTGCCTGTAGAAATTCCAGAACATGGAGGTGAGTAGGGTGTAGAGAATCAAAAGCCTTTGCCGCTGCCTATTTTTGAAAGGTTTCCCAAATTCTGTAACAGTAGGCTGATGTTGACTGTTTCCTTGCCTTCAGGAGTGAATTAAGCACTGCTTCGGATAGGCCCTGGTTAAGGAAGGACCCCTTTTCATTAGCTAGGCCCCCAGATTCCAGCTTGGCTGGGTTGGGTTGAGTTTCTGAACCCTGGATGAGAAGGTCCGGGATATTGGAAGTAACCAAGAATGGGTCACAGACATTCTCAGGAGAAGGGAATACCGAGATCTCCTTGGCCATATCGGGATAATGGCTATCACTTTCTTTCTAGATTTTTCTCAGTACCCAAGGAATCAGAGGCAGGGCAGGGAATACATACCCCAGGATAAAGTTCTGAGGATGGGAAAGGGCATCTTGACCCAAAGCAAGAGGGTTATTGGAAAATGAAAAGTAGCTTGTCACCTGAGCATGTTGGCAATTAGATCTACCTAGTATATGCCCCACCTCTTTGCCAGAGCCTGAAACACACTGGGGTTCAAGCTCCACTTGCCTGGTAGTATTTGAGTTCTGCTGAGAAAATCTGCCAAAATATTTTCTGTCCCTGGGAGGTAAACTGCTTTCATCCCCTTGATATGAACTTGTGCCCAGGACATCAGTGGAGTAATTTCTCGTAAGAGAAGTTTGCTTCTTGTGCCTCCTTGGTGATTTATGTATCCAGCCAATGCTCTGTTGTCCGTCCATATGGTTATCTAAGGGCTCTTGAGAGCCCCATGGAGTCTCCGTAGTGCAACGTATATGGTCCTCAATTCCCTCAGGTTTGAGTGAAGTTACCTTTCTGATGGGTTCCAAGTGCATTGAATCCATGTAGATTCTGTGTGAGCACCCCAATCTGTCATGCTCGCATTCGTGGTGACAATTTGCCAATGCAGATCTTCTAAGGGAAAATCACTCTGTAGGTTGTCTTGCGGTAGCCACCATACCAACTGATCTTTTGCTATTTGTGGAATTTGAATCATTTGATTCCAGTTGCTGCGATAGTTGTTGAACTGATAAGGGAAATTTAATTGGATTGTTCTTGAGTTCCATTGAGCACAATGGTTGGAGTTAGTGATCCCAGAATGCTCATGTACTGTTATGGCTGTTATGGCTATTAAAAAAGATTGGGGGAGGACCGAGAGAATCTTGTTTTCCAGTCTGCTCATCCTCTCTTGTGATAGAAAGACCTTTGCTTCTTTGGTGTTTATGTAGGCACCCAGGAATGTTGTGTGTTGGGAAGGATTTAGAGAACTCTTCTCCTTGTTGATAATCCAACCGTGTTCTATTAGACAGTTCAGGGCTTGTATAGTGTGACAAGTGGCTTCCTGAAGGGATAGAGCAACTATTAGCATGTCGTCTAGATAGTGAAATATGACTAGCCCTTGTTGTCTTTGATGTGCTTGGGGCAAGGCTTAAAGGGACACTCCAGGCACCCAGACCACTTCTGCTCATTGGAGTGGTCTGGGTGCCAACTCCCACTACCCTTAACCCTGCAAGTGTAATTATTGCAGTTTTTTTTTTTAAACTGCAATAACTACCTTGGAGGGTTAAGTCCTCCCCTAGTGGCTGTCTATTAGACAGCCACTAGAGGAAACTTCCTGCTCTATAGCACAGGTTTTCTGTGCTAGAGCGTCGCTGGACGTCCTCACGCTGTGTGAGGACCTCCAGCGTCGCTCTATTCCCCATAGGGAAGCATTGAAATTCATTTTCAATGCTTTCCTATGGGGTGCGCTAATGCGCATGCGCGGCACTGCCGCGCATGCGCATTAGGTCTCCTCGGCCGGCGGGCGAGATCAGTCTCGCCCACCGGCCGACGTAAGCAGAAGGAGGAGCGGTGGGGGAGGAGGAAGCAGCGACGTGGGACCTGTCGCTGCCTCTGGTAAGTCACTGAAGGGGTTTTCACCCCTTCAGCAACCGGGGATTGGGGGGGGGGGAGGGAGAGGGACCCTCCAGTGCCAGGAAAACGGATTGTTTTCCTGGCACTGGAGTTTCCCTTTAACCCCTTAAGGACCAAACTTCTGGAATAAAAGGGAATCATGACATGTCACACATGTCATGTGTCCTTAAGGGGTTAAGCCTCTGAGGAAGGCCTCTGAATTGGAAATGCTGTCCTAATATGTGAAATCGGAGGAACTTGTGATGGAGAGGGTAGATGGGAACGTAGTAATATGCATCCCTCAGGTCTATAGACTTTAGCCAATCCCCTCTGTTGTTGTTGGGACTAATAGTGGATATAGATTCCATCTTAAATGATGGGCGTTTCAGAAATACGTTGATGTTTTTCAGATCTGTAATCAGTCTCCATTTCCTATTGGATATTGGGGCCAAGAACACTTTTGGATAGGTGCCTTTGTTTCTTTCTGAAAGAGGTACCTCTTCTATGACACCTTGGAGAAGTAGTTTTTTGACACTTGCTATCAAGACTTCCTGTCAGGATTACTAGTTGATCCAGAACGTAGAATTGTGTCACACAGATGACTAATAGGTAACGTATAACGTATATATATAACGTATATATAACGACATATTGTGACTTTGGTGAACAATACCCCTTTAAGACTATGTCCCCAGACCTGTAAAATAACTTGCCTCTCCCACTTGGTTCAGTAAATAGGGCTTACTGAACCAAGTACCACACAGGCAGACCTCCCAGAAGTTAAAGTGTGCAGGCAATTTACCTCCCAGGCTGTCAGGTTACTGCAGGTTAATTGCCGACCGCTGGGTGGCCGCCATTCGACAGTCGAACACGTGGCGGCCGCCATCTTTGTTCATTCGAACGTGGTCAGCGGTGTATGCTAAAGATTCTGTGGAACTAAAATCAGATGCGCAAATACACGAACACCGCTGACCGCTGACCCTTACCTTCTTCCATACTGAACTTGCAGCTCCGTTCGAAGATGACCGACCGCACAGCCCAAATCTATGGAACTGTTTTGGGCAGGAAATTTTGCTTGCAGTCGGTCATAAAGGACTTCCATATAACTTTTGATCCACTGGAGGGATTTGGCTGATTTTTGGAAGTGTTTATGTTTGATGTATACAAATGCAGAAAGAAAAGTCCTGCGCTCAACTCCCATCACTACTGGGCGGCTGCAATGACTACAGTACACATCAGCCCCAATACATAGTAAAAACCAAAGAAAAACATGTTACTTGCGCTCTATCCTTTATCCCTATGTATTTTTAAAACAAATGGAGGGCTTTTAGTTACCTCCAATGGCCATGAGAGGATTGAGCCCACCTGCCACATCAAGGCAGACCCCCCTAGGTGGGTCCTAACTCTAACCATTCACCTTGCTTCCTTGAGCCTCTGGCAAAAATCTCTAATGAGACAGAAAGGGGTATTTTTTTTATATACACCCCTATACATTATTAACCCTTAATAGGGAACACATGGGATGGGCGGCTGCATTGTAACAAGGCTGAGTAATACAAAAATTGGATACAAATGCAGAAAGAAAAGTCCTGCGCTCAACTCCCATCACTACTGGGCGGCTGCAATGACTACAGTACACATCAGTCCCAATACATAGTAAAAACCAAAGAAAAACATGTTACTTGCGCTCTATCCTTTATCCCTATGTATTTTTAAAACAAATGGAGGGCTTTTAGTTACCTCCAATGGCCATGAGAGGATTGAGCCCACCTGCCACATCAAGGCAGACCCCCCTAGGTGGGTCCTAACTCTAACCATTCACCTTGCTTCCTTGAGCCTCTGGCAAAAATCTCTTGTTACGGACCGTTTCAGCATAAAAGGGGAAAAATCCGTTTAGGCGATAATCCCCTTTTCACAAAAAGGCACAGCTACTGTAAAAGCACCAAAACTCACGAATTGGATATAGGTGAATGCACCAAACTCCCGAACTGCATACAAGGGAATAAGGTAGCACTCCAAACTCCCGAACTGGAACCTCACGAATTGCTGCTAGCAGACGAACAGGAAAAGCTCCCAAGCGGCTTACACTCCTGGCAGTCAGTCCCTATCAGCATACAGTGAATCCCCCCAAGAACGAGACAAGGCTCCGTGTTGAAGGTCAAGCAGTGGTCTGTTTATTCAGGGCTACCTGCCCCTGTATTTATGCAGGTCTCCCACCTGGTGGACACTCCCCTAGGGGACCAGATGGAAGACTGAAACAGCAGACAGACATGTATCAGATTAGTACATACAGCCACAATACCTTCCCACCATGCATCTTGGTTTGCTCCTCCCTGCCCTGGAGATAATTAATGAAGTAATTCAATTATCTCCTAAGACAAAGGCCAGACTCCATTATGCACATGGTGACACAGAAACAGACTATCACTTTAAAATACATACAGACACATTTTATACATAAAACACAGACATGTAACATATCCCCAGATAGCTCAGGTCTGGGTGCACATTATTAGGTGAATGGCACCCAGATCACACAAATACATTTTAATTGCCATGGAGCCAAAGTCTTTAATTATACGAACAGGCTCCGTGGCATTGCTATCTGGGTTACTACAGTTCACATAAAACAAACTACCGAATTTCCCTGCATTCACCAAATTCATACGAATGAGAACCAGGGGCTGGAGGTTCAGCGGTGCCTGCACGGAAAAGTGTCAGATTTTGATGCATGAAAGCCGGGCAGAAAAGTGCTGGCTGCCCGGGGAGCTCCAGAACACCGCCACCTAGCGGCCGCTAAGTGTAACAGCGGCCACACAGTTAACAGGCAATTAACCGCAGCTTCAGGGAGGTAAATTGGCAGCACACTCCAGCTTCTGGGTGGCCAATTAACAACGCCGGCCGGCTTCCCACGGCTCTGGGGAGGTTGGTGAACGGCTGTTTGTTCGGTAGATGAAATCTACCGAACTGCTGTGCAGAAAGGGAGAAATAAATCCTTCTGCACAGTAGCTGCCGGTCCATAGTCCAGAGGCAGCAGGCGGGCAACCAGGCTCCTCCAATACAATGTGGCGAGATTGGTTTCGTCACATCTCTCCCCCTTTCCAAAAAGACTAACAGGGTACCTGACCTCCTGCCGGTCAGTGCCCTTGTTAGTCCAGCAACCCACCCACAAAGCAAAAAAAACAGTACAGCCCACCCACAATAAATGGTTACTACACCTGGGTAGAGGAGAAGTTTGTCCATGTCCAGGTGCCTCACCACGGCTGTGTAGGGGACTGGTAGGCTGCCTTGGTGGGTTGCTGAGTGGGCAGAGACCAGCGGTACTCTGTCCTGGTGCCAGCACTACCACCGGAGCAGTCTGGTTGGAGCCTGGTTGCTGGAGACGGACTGTCTCCCCCTTAGTTGCATAGCTCTGCTGCTGAGTGGGGAGACCGGTTGTCTCCCCCTTGGATACACAGCTCTGTCGTGGGGGGGTAGGACCGACCATCCCTACCCCCTGTGTGGTAAGTGCAGAGACCACGGTCCCATCTGCACTGGTGGGGGGTTTACAGTCTCCCCCTGGTACATTAAGCTGCCGCTGGAGAGAGGGGGTAACAAGCTCCTCTCCCGATAGAACACTCTGCCCATTCATGATCCGCCACTGGGGAGAGGTGGTAACAAGCTCCTCTCCCATACATACTTCCAGTCTTTGCGGAGGGAGACCGACTGTCTCTCCTCCCAATACAGAGTCCTGCTGCTGGGGAAAGGAGGTTGGGCTCTCTATTCCCTGCTGGATACTCTGCCGCTGGGGACTGGAGACTGGGCTCCCAATTCCCGGCACATCACACTGCCGCTGGAGAATGGAGACTGGGCTCCCAATTCCCGGCACATCACACTGCCGCTGGGGAGGGAGGACACTGCTCTCCTCTCCCTGTATTTCCCACTGCCTTCCTGGCATACCACTCTGCTGCTGGGGGGCAGGAACAACTACCTCTGCCCCCTGTAACTCAGCCTGCCGCTGGGGAGGGAGGACGCTGCTCTCCTCTCCCTGCACTTCACATTGCCCTCCTGGCATATCACTCTGCTGCTGGGGGGCAGGAACAACTACCTCTGCCCCCTGTAACTCAGCCTGCCGCTGGGGAGGGAGGACACTGCTCTCCTCTCCCTGCACTTTACACTGCCGCTGGGGAATGGAGACTGGGCTCCCAATTCCCTGCAGGACCGGTGGAGAGACCTCGGTCCCATCTCCACTGGCCACCTGGGGTTCTTCCCAGTAAAACTGTACAATATCTTCCCAGCTGAAGGGATCTGGGTCTGCGCTTCCCTGCTGAGCCTTCTCACTGGAGTGGAACAGATTTTGGTAGCCCTGTTCCAGCTCCATCTCCCGGGTCACCAGGTGGACCAGGTCTTGCTCAATCTTATGAGTGTCGTCCCAGTCATACCTGCTCTCCCTCCACTCAAAGAGATCCTGGAACCGGGCTTGTGTAGCGCTCCCAAACTCAGGCTCTGCAAAAGTCTCCCATAACAAGCCAGGACCATCAAACTCGTCTCCCTCTGGCTTGTCATGCTCGGCTGTCCAGGGCAGGTACTGAGCTTCATACCACCAGAGCGCCTGGTAGGCATCCTCCAGCCACATTTCCTGCCATACTAGGTGTTCCAATTCCCTCACCCATTCCTCCAGGGGCTGCTCTCCCAGGAAGGGCATCCGCAGGGCTAAGTAATACAAAAATTGGATACATTTCTGCATTTGTATCCAATTTTTGTATTACTCAGCCTTGTTACAATGCAGCCGCCCATCCCATGTGTTCCCTATTAAGGGTTAATAATGTATAGGGGTGTATATAAAAAAATACCCCTTTCTGTCTCATTAGAGATTTTTGCCAGAGGCTCAAGGAAGCAAGGTGAATGGTTAGAGTTAGGACCCACCTAGGGGGGTCTGCCTTGATGTGGCAGGTGGGCTCAATCCTCTCATGGCCATTGGAGGTAACTAAAAGCCCTCCATTTGTTTTAAAAATACATAGGGATAACGGATAGAGCGCAAGTAACATGTTTTTCTTTGGTTTTTACTATGTATTGGGGCTGATGTGTACTGTAGTCATTGCAGCCGCCCAGTAGTGATGGGAGTTGAGCGCAGGACTTTTCTTTCTGCATTTGTATCCAATTTTTCTATTACTCAGCCTTGTTACAATGCAGCCGCCCATCCCATGTGTTCCCTATTAAGGGTTAATAATGTATAGGGGTGTATATAAAAAAATACCCCTTTCTGTCTCATTAGAGATTTTTGCCAGAGGCTCAAGGAAGCAAGGTGAATGGTTAGAGTTAGGACCCACCTAGGGGGGTCTGCCTTGATGTGGCAGGTGGGCTCAATCCTCTCATGGCCATTGGAGGTAACTAAAAGCCCTCCATTTGTTTTAAAAATACATAGGGATAAAGGATAGAGCGCAAGTAACATGTTTTTCTTTGGTTTTTACTATGTTTGATGTATGCTGAGTTTAAATATTTAACTTTATGGAGATTGAATGTATGGTTTTAAAGTTACAGTGTATGAGTAAAAACTGTATTTTTACTGTCTGTGATAATTATGTTAAACCATGCTGGGTGTTCCAGCACCTCAGACCTCTTCTGACCCTCTAACTTGCAGCCTTGACTCATGTTTGTAGGGGACAGCTATAATCACTACAGGGATTGCTATGCTCTTCATACTCCCTTAGCTACTGAGCTCTTGTAAGAGCTCTTGTTCCTGATCCTGCTTCGCTCTACAGAAGGAAGAGGTTCACCTACTGGAGCCTGGTCGTAGGACCAGGGCGCAGAGCAGACGGCGAGATACCAGCCCAGCAGCGGTGGTTCATAGAGTCTGCAGTACTTATGGTGGCTACGCAGTAGTTATGGTGTCTACGGTGCTGATGATCCTTTGGTGAGCGCTAGGAGCATCCTTTCTACGGTCCAACTTCCAGCCAGCCTGGAGGCAACCGACGGCCTTTGTACTCAAAGGCAGTTACCAGGTTCCCATTTGCATAATTGCTGCTCAGCATTAACCCTTCTGTGGATTTGGTTGCTGCTCGGCACGACTTTTCCTGTGTGGACAGCAAATGCCATTAACCACATTTGTATTACACATTACCCCCCACCTGAAGAACACCCACCGCCGAAACTTGGCGTGAAAACAGCAAATTTTGTGTCCAGCATGTATATCAGATGCTTAAACCCAAGAACAATCGGCTGGTCCATAACCTTTCCAATCCACCAAGTACTGCAAAGTGCCCCGAGAAAACCTGGAATCAATTATGGAATAGAAACAACAAACACACTACAATAGTATGTATAGAATAAAATGTTAAAACAAACTTAACTTAGTGACAGCTTCCCAATGGCAACTTATCCACATAGATGCCGGTAAACACATGTATACAAAGAGTAGAAGGGAAATCGCTGTCTATACCTATAAAAAAGAAATTAACAATACATAGTGAAGATTGTTATGAGCATGTATAAAGACACGCTAACAGGTACACTCACAAGATGTCAGGAGTTTTGCGCATTCAGAACATCACCCCTGGGTAGCTGAGGGGGAATATGCAACACTGGGACTGCTAGATGTTATCGGTCCACAGATCCGGAAACCACAGAAGAGCAGGAACAAGTAGTATGATTAGAAAATTTATTTGGTAAAATAAGGCACTAAAATCTACCAAATAAATTTTCTAATTATGGAATAGACCTCATACTCTTCCTGTCCAGAAACAACTAAAGGAGGAGGAGGGACACTTTAGACATTTATTGCAAACAAAAGGTTTGAGTAGCGACACATGAAAGGTATTTGGAATACGTAATGAGGCTGGGAGGGCCAGAGAATATGACACAGGGTTAATCCTCCGAAGGATACGAAAGGGGCCCAGGAATCTGGGTGCAAACTTCATACTAGGAACTTTCAATTTGATGTTGCGCGATGATAACCATACTCTGTCACCCACTTGGTAAACGGGGTTGGCACCCCGCTGTTTATCCGCATAGAACTTGAAGCGATCAGCCGCAGTTTTGAGAGCAGAAGGAACTTTGGTCCAAGTATCACGGATAGAATAAAGGTGATCATCCAAAGCAGGGATAGTTTTCTCGGAGAAAACAGCCGGCAGGACAGTGGGATGACGACCGTTATTAACAAAGAATGGGCTGTGACCAGAAGAGTCATGGGTGGCATTGTTCCTCTCAATCTTGGCCAAGGGTAGTAATTCGGACCAATTATCTTGAGTGCTATTTACAAAACAACGCAGATATAACTCTAATGACTGGTTAGCCCTCTCAGCCGTGTCATTAGTTTGGGGATGGTAAGCGGAAGAAAAAGACACTTCAATGCCCAACTGTTTACTGAACGCCCTCCAAAACCGAGACACAAACTGAGAGCATCTATCAGACACAATATTGCGAGGAATGCCATGCAGTTGGACAATCTCACGTATAAAGATAAGAACCAGGTCTTGAGAGTGGCAATTTTTTTAAGTGGAATAAAATGAGCCATCTTGGAGAAACGGTCAACCACCATAAGAATGGTGGTATAGCCATTGGAACTTGGAAGTTAAACTATGAAGACCATTGACAAGTGGGACCATGGAACACTAGGTACAGGAAGTGGTTGCAACAAACCACAAGGTAGCTTATGAGGGACCTTAGAAACAGCACAAACTAAACAAGCCTGCACATAGTCCTTCACATCGTTTTTAAGGGAATCCCACCAAAATGATCTTGTGATCGCAGATATGGATTTATTGATACCTGAGTGACCAGCAGTAACATTGTTGTGAAACACCCTCAGCACATTTTTTCTTTCACCTAATGGAACAAACAATTTGTCCAGTGGTTTATTGCATGGTGCCTGAGACTGAGCCTCCATTATAGCACCAAGCAAGGGAGAAGACAGTGAAAGAACAGTAGAAGCGATGATACATTCAGGAGGCACGATAGGGGATGTCTCGTGTTCCTGTAACCAGATCTGTAAGTTATAAGGAAGTTAAAGTGAGACAGATACAAAGACCATCTAGCCTGTCTAGAAGATAGACGTTTAGCATCCCCTATATAAGCCAAATTCTTATGGTCTGTGTGGCGAAACCGACCTCGCCACGTGTCCTTGGAGGGGGCTGATTGCCCGCCTCTTGCCTTTGGACTATGGACCAGACTTTATGGGAATGTGATACCCCAGATAGCCATACCATGGAGCCTATTCATATAATGAAAGACTATGGGAAAGACTTTAGCTCCATGGCAATTGTACTGTGTGAGTAGGATCTGCGCGCTATTCGGTAGTTTTGTGCGCGCAGATACCAGCTATCTGGGGATAGGTAAAATGTCTGTGTGTTATGTGTAAATGTGACCTTATGTATTTTAAAGTGTTTTATGTCGTTTTGCAACCATGTGGTTAATGGAGTCTGCCTCTAGTCCTGGATAATTGGATTACTTCTCCAATTAACTCCAGGGCAGAAGGGAGGAAACCAGGGTGCATTGTGGGGATGTTTTTCTGCCAGCCAGGAGGGACAAAAGATACTTTTAGTAACTTTTGAACCCCTGGTCGGATTCATGCCATTTTTTAATATGTTGTTCCCCTGAATGGATTGATTGTGGATATGTATTTTTTATGTGAATGTGATGTATGGTTTTAAAGTTATGAAAGTTGTGTAAAAGTACATTTTACACTGTATGCATAATGGGATTATGTGTCACACTAAGGGGAGGGGATGTGTGGGAGGTAACATCTATGTCATTGGTTCTTTTATGCCTCCCCCTGGGTGTGGCCTGTATGTGTGAGTTGGAAATAAAAGCCAGGCTGGATGAGCCAGTCCAGAGTTCCTGCTTAACCCTCAAAGCGATGTGTCGTCTTGTTCTTTGGGGGAATTGGATTGTATGCTGACTGCCAGGAGTGTAAGCCGATGTCTGCTTTTCTTGTTCAGCTGTTCCAGTGTTCGTGTGTCTCCAGTCGGGAGAGTGGTGTTTGCAGTAGCTGCCTGTGCATCTGGAAAGGGGGATATCGCCTAAACTGGGTTTTATCCTCTTGTAAGTGAAACGGTCCGTTACAGTCTGTAATGATCAAAAGGGGATCCTTGGAACCTTCCAAAAGATGTCGCCACTTTTTAAGCGCTAGGACAATGGCAGTTTTTAGAAAGGACTCTAGATCCTCTCCCTCTGTTGGTTTTAGAGGAAGAGGAAGGAGGCTGATAGGATCTCCAAGATGCATATCTGTTATATTCTTTCCCTGATCGATATGATCTATTGTCTTGAAAGGACTTGTCGCGAAATCTCTTAACTTTCCATGAGCTTGATTATGGGTTTCTCTTCACTTGAGGTAGGAAAGATTTCTTGCTGTCGGCAGCTTTTTGGATGGCCTCACCGAGGACTTTTACAAAGAGGATATCACCCTGGAAAGGAAGAGGAGAGGCTTTTGAAGAGTAGTCAGCTCCTCAAGATTGTAGCCACAGGGAGACAGATAATGCCATGCTGTTGGCAATCATCTTGGATATATCCAGGGATGCTTCGGAACTGAAATCTCCCACAAGTCTAAAATCCCTAAGGTTGTCCAAATCCCTAGGGTTGTCTAACCAAAGTTTCATAGACCTGGAGAGGGTGGTAAGAGCTATGGCTGGATGTAAGGCTGAGCCCAAAGACAGATAGGCTTTTCTTAGGTTAGCACCCAGTCTTTTCTCCATAGGTTCCCTTAAATATGCCATGGAGTCAATAGGAAGCGTAGTACGTGTAACGGAGCTCCCTGTACCCTGGCTGGGTACCTCCGCCAAGGACCGATTCCTAGCTAGAACAGGGAACAAACTGTCGCACTTCTGCCCACAGTTGCCATAGCTTGACTGGGTCTCTGGAACTGCACCTTCCTGGAGCCGAATGGGAAATGTAGTCCAGGCACTGGACTACACTCAGTCCTGGGAGCTCTAGTCTTTACAAGGACTTTTCCCGTTGAATCCCCTGCAAGCTGGAACAGCAGACACAGGGGTTAAATCTTTCTTCCCTCCAATAACAGGACGACACACAGTTTTGGAGGGCAAGCTGGAATGCTTTAATGGTAGCCACAACTGGCCTTATATGCAGGTCCCCATGCAAGGGGCACTCCCTCCTGGACCTTGTGGGGGACTGAAGCACAAAGTCACAGACCAATGAAAAACGTGTTTAAATACATGACACTCCCCTACATACAATCCCTCCCCTCTGCCTGGGAGATAATCGGATCAGTAACTTTACTAATTCTAATCCAATTATCTCTAAGCACAGAAAAAACATACTTTTTTAAAACACCCCAAAGGTACCCTACAAATACATAAAACCCCACAAAAGTTACATCCTCTGATAGCCCTGATCTGGGTGACCAACATATCAAAAAATCACCCAGGTCAGTTCAGGATTTTTTTCTGGAAGTCATTTATTTGACCGACTGCAGACATGTTGTAGTTCCGTGAGATTCATGCCAAAACACCGCTGCCTGCGTTCATGCGAACAAGATGGCCGCCACCTCGTGATTGTCCATAGAAATTGCGGCTGCCCAGACGAACAATTAGAACACTGCAGTGAGAAACTTTCCAAGTTGTTATTAGGTGATAACAAGCCCCAGGGTGGTCTCTGGTTCGTGCGGTTGTCGCTTACGAAAGTTCGAAGTGTGGCCATACAAGTCCAAACAGGCACACACAGTGGTTTAATCAGGGTTTAACACATGGGCCATAGTCACAGGGTAGGAGGCTGGCAAACATTCACACTCTTTGAACCACATTCTGACTTGGACTAATTTTCACTATTACTTTTCCAACCAACACCACTTTTATCTATTCCCATACAATCTCCATCATACTTGCATTCAAATTCCTGGGACCTATCGGAGAGAAAATCTACAAACTAACTGCTAATTATGCTGGTTTTATTTAATTAATTTAAATTTACTAATAGCAGGAATATATATTTGGATAAACTTTGGTCAGATTTCAATCATTAGAAATCTTAGTTAACTAGAGAATATATGGTTATAAAAATCCCATTCCTGCGGGTGGAATAAAGATAACGATATATTAATGATACATGTGTCAGAGGTTAGCTCGCCACATTTATCCAGATGTATTGACTTGTTCTGAAATAAGTGAATCTTATTTAGTAAAGTTAAAATTCGGCAATGGTTAAATGATCTGGTATGAACATTACTTTAATAGGATATTGCCTATGAGGATTGTAGCCAGCAGTGCAAGGGTTACTTAGTGTGATCTAACTGTTAGCCAGAGTTTTATTGCTTTAGGCTGTGCTGTGAGTTCTGTGTTCTGTGTGAAGTTACTTTCTAAGTGAAGTACCCTAACATAAATATTGTTAAAGGGACACTATAGTCACCTGAACAACTACAGCTTAATGTTCAGGTATTATCTATAGCTCCCTGCAGGCAATCTAATGTAAACACTGTATTTTCAGAGAAAATACAGTGTTTACATTGATTGATAGGAATACCTCCAGTGGCCGTCACTCAGACGGCCACTAGAGCGACTTCCTATCACACAGGGCCCTAAAAAGGCCCTGTACACGTCAGACGTATTAAAATACGTCTGACGTGTTCAGGAGAGAGAAGGCACTGTGTGCGCGCCTTCTCTCTCCAGCCTGTCAGCGGAGGAGGGGGGCGGGCAAAGACCGCGAGCTGAGCTGTCACTCAGCTCAGCTCGCGGCCGCGCACACCGCGCGCATGCGCGGTAGTGCGCTCAGGACTTCAGAGGGCGGCATGAATGCCGCCCTCTGAAGTATGTGCGCATGTGTGGCGAAGCCGCGCATGCGCACAAGGGAGGAATGACGCTTCCAAATGGAAGCGTCTGATTGCTCCCGGCTCGCGCCCGCCTATTTCGTCATTTTGACGAAATAGGGGGCGCGGCTTCACGAGGCTCCCGGCGCTGGAACCAGGTAAGTAAAATTGCCTCCCTGGAGAGTCCCTTTAAGTTCTTGACAACTGGTCACTTTTAGCAGCTGAATTGTGTCTAAATCATATTTGTCTAAAAATATTATATGCTTATGTTATACCTAAATATTCACTGATTGTCATGCATGTTACATATTATTATTATTTTATTATTATTGTCACAATAAATTATATTTTTAGAAATTGTGATTTACTGTGTGAAGTAAAATCCTCTAATGAGCGTTCTCTAGGATCAGAGAGCGGTATGGGTCCCAAGGGGAATGCCGCCAAATATTTCAGGCACCCGCCGAGTCCGCTCATGCCCGGGATTGGACTGGGACCCGGCAGGCGCATCTTGTTGTGGCGGCATTCCCATGTGGTGATGGGAATGCTGCCTATCGCTTACCTCCTCCTTCGACGCTTTTGGCCTTACTGACAGGAACTCCTCCCCTTATACAGCAGCCGGGTCTGTAAACAGCGGCCGCTACAAGTTAGAACCTTTTAAGGTTTTTATTTTGGAACGTGTGGGTGATGTCACACACACACACATGTTCACTATCACATGCTTCCCTGCAGCCAATCAGGGAGCACCTCAGGCTATTTAAACCTTTTTTGTCCATTTCTCTGTGCCCTGTCGTGGTTTCCATTCTGGTCATCCGAGAGCGCGTTTTTTGTACTGATTCTTGGGTATTTTGACCTTGGCTATCCTACTATACATACATAAAAAGGTATGTATGTATACTATGTGTTTTTAAGTGGTGTAGGGGATACCACTTTTTAGGTGTTTGAGCATTATCTTCTATTCACCCCCATATTGTGCACCTATTTTGTTTTATTATTGGCTATCCTACTGACTGTCTGATCTCTGTATCCCTTGATTTTTGGCTTGGCTCCTGACTATTCTGTCTTCTATATTCCTCGACCTTTGGCTTGCTTAAAGTTTCCGTGATTTCTGTGTTCTTGTCCACAGCCTGTCTTGTGGTTTTTCCTTTTATACGTTACATTCGGTCGTTCTGAGGCCCGGGAATGCGTCTTAGGGCTTTCTTTATTTTCTACTTAGGTTCTGTGTGTTGGACATTCGTTTATCCTGACAATCCCTGTAGAGGAGTAGAAGTATTACCTGCAGTATCTCCGCTGGTAGACGTAATCCGCATTCAAATACAGCGTAGCGCGGCAATCCTATCTCCATTCCCCAACAACTGGACGATACATAGCTTTGGGAGTCAACTGGTTTTTATTGAGCCACAGCTGGCTTTTATGCAATTCCCCATGCAAGGGGTTTCTTTAATTACATTCCCCTGGTGGACCTTGTGGAGGACAGGGAACAAAGACACATTTCCCATGACCCTTTTCTGTACTTGGAAGATAATTGCATAAGAACAATTCCTTAATTAGATTATCTCCCAAGTACAGAAAATTAAACTATTTTAAAACATCATAACTCCCATAATACTAATCAGAACATAGAAACATAGAAACATAGAAACATAGAAACATAGAATGTGATGGCAGATAAGAACCAATCGTCCCATCTAGTCTGCCCAATTTTCTAAATACTTTCATTAGTCCCTGGCCTTATCTTATAGTTAGGATAGCCTTATGCCTATCCCACGCATGCTTAAACTCCCTCACTGTGTTAACCTCTACCACTTCAGCTGGAAGGCTATTCCATGCATCCACTACCCTCTCAGTAAAGTAATACTTCCTGATATTATTTTTAAACCTTTGTCCCTCTAATTTTAGACTATGTCCTCTTGTTGTGGTAGTTTTTCTTATTTTAAATATAGTCTCCTCCTTTACTGTGTTGATACCCTTTATGTATTTAAATGTTTCTATCATATCCCCCCTGTCTGGTCTTTCCTCCATGCTATACATGTTAAGATCCTTTAACCTTTCCTGGTAAGTTTTATCCTGCAATCCATGAACCAGTTTAGTAGCCCTTCTTTGAACTCTCTCTAAGGTATTAATATGCTTTTGAAGATAGGGTCTCCAGTACTGTGTACAGTACTCCAAGTGAGGTCTCACCAGTGTTCTGTACAATGGCATGAGCACTTCCCTCTTTCTACTGCTAATACCTCTCCGTATACAACCAAGCATTCTGCTGGCATTTCCTGCTGCTCTATTACATTGTCTGCCTACCTTTAAGTCATCAGAAATAATCAGCCCTAAATCCCTTTCCTCAGATGTTGAGGTTAGGACTATCCACATTAAATGTCAGTTTCCACATTTTTCGAGTTTACCTAAATCATTAGCCATTTGGCTTATCCCTCCTGGAACATCAACCCTGTTACATATCTTAGTATCATCAGCAAAAAGACACACCTTACCATCAAGACCTGCTGCAATATCACTAATAACAATATTAAAAAGAATGGGTCCAAGTACAGATCCTTGAGGTACCCCACTGGTGACAATCCCAAGCTTCGAATATACTCCATTGACTACAACCCTCTGTTGCCTGTCACTCAGCCACTGCCTCACCCATTCAACAATATTGGAATCCAAACTTAAAGATTGCAGTTTATTGATAAGCCTTCTATGTGCAACAGTGTCAAAAGCCTTACTGAAATCTAGGTAAGCAATGTCTACTGCACCACCACTAAAGGAGGAGTTAACCCTGCAAGGTAATTATTGCAGTTCATAAAAACTGCAATAATTACACCTGCAGGGTTAAGGGTAGTGGGAGTTGGCACCCAGACCACGCCAATGAGCAGAAGTGGTCTGGGTGCCTGGAGTGTCCCTTTAAACCGGGACACATGTGTGGTATGCAAGGCTTTACTAATAGGAGAGGCATAGAGAAAATATCTCTTACTCTGTATCTGTTTTCTAAAGGTTGGTCCATGAGAAGGCCGTGGATTCTGCCGTTGTTCCCTCTCAGCATTCAGATTCTCATATGTCATTTCCCACTCATCATACGATGGCACCTGGGGAAAATCTGCAATGGGAAGAGATTAACTCTTTTCATTTCTTCCTGAAAATGTTATATAGGATAGGAAGCGTCAAGTTATCGCTGGGTCTGGTCGTGTTATACAGTGAAGGAAAATGTATTTGACCCCCTGCTAATTTTGAACATTTGTCCACTAGCATAGAAATGATCAGTCTATAATTCTAATAGTAGGTGAATTTTAAAAATAAAAAACAGAATAAAAAACAAAATGCAGAATAAATTCCCCACACAAACCATACGACATATATCTATATATCTACTACCCTTTCTATATCACTGTTACTGCTCCCTCTGGAAGGCTATCCCAGGTATCTACTACCCTTTCTATATCACTGTTACTGCTCCCACTGGAAGGCTATTCCTGGTATCTGCTACCCTTTCTATATCACTGTTACTGCTCCCACTGGAAGGCTATTCCAGGTATCTACTACCCTTTCTATAGCACTGTTACTGCTCCCACTGGAAGGCTATCCCAGGTATCTACTACCCTTTCTATATCACTGTTACTACTCCTACTGGAAGGCTATTCCAGGTATCTAATACCCTTTCTATATCACTGTTACCGCTCCCACTGGAAGGCTATCCCAGGTATCTACTACCCTTTCTATATCACTGTTACTGCTCCCACAGGAAGGCTATTCCTGGTATCTGCTACCCTTTCTATATCACTGTTACTGCTCCCTCTGAAAGGCTATCCCAGGTATCTACTACCCTTTCTATATCACTGTTACTGCTTCCACTGAAAGGCTATTCCAGGTATCTACTACCCTTCTATATCACTGTTACTGCTCCCACTGGAAGGCTATTCCTGGTATCTGCTACCCTTTCTATATCACTGTTACCGCTCCCACTGGAAGGCTATCCCAGGTATCTACTACCCTTTCTATATCACTGTTACTACTCCTACTGGAAGGCTATTCCAGGTATCTAATACCCTTTCTATATCACTGTTACCGCTCCCACTGGAAGGCTATCCCAGGTATCTACTACCCTTTCTATATCACTGTTACTGCTCCCACTGGAAGGCTATTCTTGGTATCTGCTACCCTTTCTATATCACTGTTACTGCTCCCTCTGGAAGGCTATCCCAGGTATCTACTACCCTTTCTATATCACTGTTACTGCTCCCACTGGAAGGCTATTCCTGGTATCTACTACCCTTTCTATATCACTGTTAGTGCTTCCACTGGGAGGCTATCCCAGGTATCTACTACCCTTTCTATATCACTGTTACTGCTCCCACTGGAAGGCTATTCCAGGTATCTACTACACTTTCTATATCACTGTTACTGCTCCCACTGGAAGGCTATTCCAGGTATCTACTACCCTTTCTATATCACTGTTACTGCTCCCTCTGGAATGCTATCCCAGGTATCTACTACCCTTTCTATATCACTGTTACTGCTCCCACTGGAAGGCTATTCCTGGTATCTGCTACCCTTTCTATATCACTGTTACCGCTCCCACTGGAAGGCTATCCCAGGTATCTACTACCCTTTCTATATCACTGTTACTACTCCTACTGGAAGGCTATTCCAGGTATCTAATACCCTTTCTATATCACTGTTACCGCTCCCACTGGAAGGCTATCCCAGGTATCTACTACCCTTTCTATATCACTGTTACTGCTCCCACTGGAAGGCTATTCCTGGTATCTGCTACCCTTTCTATATCACTGTTACTGCTCCCTCTGGAAGGCTATCCCAGGTATCTAGTACCCTTTCTATATCACTGTTACTACTCCTACTGGAAGGCTATTCCAGGTATCTACTACCCTTTCTATATCACTGTTACCGCTCCCACTGGAAGGCTATTCCTGGTATATACTACCCTTTCTATATCACTGTTAGTGCTCCCACTGGGAGGCTATCCCAAGTATCTACTACCCTTTCTATATCACTGTTACTGCTCCCACTGGAAGGCTATTCCAGGTATCTACTACCCTTTCTATATCACTGTTACTGCTCCCACTGGAAGGCTATTCCAAGTGTCTACTACACTTTCTATATCACTGTTACTGCTCCCACTGGAAGGCTATTCCAGGTATCTACTACCCTTTCTATATCACTGTTACTGCTCCCACTGGAAGGCTATTCCAGGTATCTACTACCCTTTCTATATCACTGTTACTGCTCCCACTGGAAGGCTATTCCAGGTATCTACTACCCTTTCTATATCACTGTTACTGCTCCCACTGGAAGGCTATTCCAGGTATCTACTACCCTTTCTATATCACTGTTACTGCTCCCACTGGAAGGCTATTCCAGGTATCTTCTACCCTTTCTATATCACTGTTACTGCTCCCACTGGAAGGCTATTCCAGGTATCTACTACCATTTCTATATCACTGTTACTGCTCCCACTGGAAGGCTATTCCAGGTATCTACTACCATTTCTATATCACTGTTACTGCTCCCACTGGAAGGCTATTCCAGGTATCTACTACCATTTCTATATCACTGTTACTGCTCCCACTGGAAGGCTATTCCATGTATCTACTACACTTTCTATATCACTGTTACTGCTCCCACTGGAAGGCTATTCCAGGTATCTACTACCCTTTCTATATCATTGTTACTGCTCCCACTGGAAGGCTATTCCAGGTATCTACTACCCTTTCTATATCACTGTTACTGCTCCCACTGGAAGGCTATTCCAGGTATCTACTACCATTTCTATATCACTGTTACTGCTCCCACTGGAAGGCTATTCCAGGTATCTACTACCATTTCTATATCACTGTTACTGCTCCCACTGGAAGGCTATTCCAGGTATCTACTACCATTTCTATATCACTGTTACTGCTCCCACTGGAAGGCTATTCCACGTATCTACTACACTTTCTATATCACTGTTACTGCTCCCACTGGAAGGCTATTCCAGGTATCTACTACCCTTTCTATATCACTGTTACTGCTCCCACTGGAAGGCTATTCCAGGTATCTACTACCCTTTCTATATCACTGTTACTGCTCCCACTGTAAGGCTATTCCAGATATCTACTACCCTTTCTATATCACTGTTACTGCTCCCACTGGAAGGTTATTCCAGGTATCTACTACCCTTTCTATATCACTGTTACTGCTCCCACTGGAAGGCTATTCCAGGTATCTACTACCCTTTCTATATCACTGTTACTGCTCCCACTGGAAGGCTATTCCAGGTATCTACTACCCTTCTATATCACTGTTACTGCTTCCACTGGATGGCTATTCCAGGTATCTACTACCCTTTCTATATCACTGTTAGCCATTACTGCTCCCACTCGAAGGTTATTCCAGGTATCTACTACCCTTTCTATAACACTGTTAGCCATTACTGCACCCACTGGAAGGCTATTCCAGGTATCTACTACCCTTTCTATATCACTGTTACTGCTTCAACTGGAAGGCTATTCCAGGTATCTACTACCCTTTCTATATCACTGTTACTGCTCCCACTGGAAGGTTATTCCAGGTATCTACTACCCTTTCTATATCACTGTTACTGCTTCAACTGGAAGGCTATTCCAGGTATCTACTACCCTTTCTATATCACTGTTACTGTTCCCATTGGAAGGCTAGTCCAGGTATCTACTACCCTTTCTATATCAATGTTACTGCTCCCACTGGAAGGTTATTCCAGGTATCTACTACCCTTTCTATATCACTGTTACTGCTTCAACTGGAAGGCTATTCCAGGTATCTACTACCCTTTCTATATCACTGTTACTGTTCCCACTGGAAGGCTAGTCCAGGTATCTACTACCCTTTCTATGTCACTGTTACTGCTCCCACTGGAAGGTTATTCCAGGTATCTACTACCCTTTCTATATCACTGTTACTGCTCCCACTGGAAGGTTATTCCAGGTATCTACTACCCTTTCTATATCACTGTTACTGCTTCCACTGGAAGGCTATTCCAGGTATCTACTACACTTTCTACATCACTGTTACTGCTCCCACTGGAAGGCTATTCCAGGTATCGACTACCCTTTCTATATCACTGTTACTGCTCCCACTGGAAGGCTATTCCAGGTATCTACTACCCTTTCTATATCACTGTTACTGCTCCCACTGGAAGGTTATTCCAGGTATCTACTACCCTTTCTATATCACTGTTACTGCTCCCACTGGAAGGCTATTCCAGGTATCTACTACCCTTTCTATATCACTGTTACTGCTCCCACTGGAAGGCTATTCCAGGTATCTACTACCCTTCCTATATCACTGTTACTGCTCCCACTGGAAGGCTATTCCAGGTATCTACTACCCTTTCTATATCACTGTTACTGCTCCCACTGGAAGGCTATTCCAGGTATCTACTACCCTTCCTATATCACTGTTACTGCTCCCACTGGAAGGCTATTCCAGGTATCTACTACCCTTTCTATATCACTGTTGCTGCTCCCACTGGAAGGCTATTCCTGGTATCTACTACCCTTTCTATATCACTGTTACTGCTCCCACTGGGAGGCTATCCCAGGTATCTACTACCCTTTCTATATCACTGTTGCTGCTCCCATTGTATTAGTTCACCTTAATACCTCAGCTCTCCCCCCCCACCCTTCCCGTGATAGACACTGGCAGATATTAATCGAAGTGATATCTTTTGAAAGGTGGGGAGAGTTGTAAAAGTTGGCCAATCACCATGGCAACTCATATAAATAGTAATTTTAACTGATTAGTTGCTATGCTTTGTATAACCTTCTATCTCAGGTTTAATGTTCAGGAAAGAGTCAAGATTACTTGTTGTAGTGGGGTCCTGGAGCGGCGGTCTCATGAAGCGCAGGTCAGCGTAGATTACAGCCATGGCAGCCCACGGTCTATCAAATCCTCGTTAGCTATCTGGTACCAGATTCTGTCTGCATGAGGAAGGAAATGGGTGGGTATCGGTACATGCTGTGTGCAGTCATGGGGGACACTAAACAGAGAAGTAGCACATTTTGGGTGAATTTCGCGCTGGTTCCCAGCTGGGGTCGAGGTTTTAGCAGAGTGGGTGGCATCAGGATCATTTATTTATTTTTATTACAATTCTAATATCAGTGAATTTAACAAGGAGTAGAACATTGAGTTTGTCACGATGAACACAAAAACAGGGGCAACACGAACACGGCCCACCCAGCTGGAGAGGTCCTCACCAGTGTATAATAAAGACACTGATTGTCAGTTTAATGCTAGCAGCGGTCTAGAGAGTGCAAAAAAAGAAAACAGTCTAACTACACGTGTACAATGTGTGTCCCTTTTTCAGGCAATATGATTTCACGTAGGTGGAGGGCATCATACACGCGTATTTAGACTGTGTTCTTTTTTTGCACTGTAAACACCATTACTAATGTTAATATTTGTTATTTATTTGCCAGGTTATTCTGGATCTCATTACCAATGTAATAATATGTATAGTTTAATAGACCTGTGATCGCCAGTGAATGAGGCTGAACTGTATTGGTGGATAAACACATATTGACATATTATATCCTTGAATATTTCAGTGTTACAAAAAAAAAGCATCCAAGTGTCATTGAAAAATCTGATACATAATCTTATAAAATAAACTTTTTAGGCCAATAATTCCACATCGTTATTCTTTATTCTAATGAACACTTTCCTCTGCTGTATGTGAAATCTCCTCTCTTCAAGTCTATATGGATAATCTAGTTTTGCATTTAATAGAAAACTCCCTAATTTAGTATCCTTAAAAATGGCAATCCCACATAAGGAAAACAAAGAAGGACTTTCCTTAATTTTGATTGTTCTACTCTCTAGTAGATAACTCCTTAAATTGGTCCCTTCTGTAAATAGGAGAGTTATCTGCTAAACAGTTGAAAGCAGCAGATGTAACTAGGTGCCACTAGCCAGCCCAGAGCAAAAATTCTGAATGGTAAATGTGAATTATGTGCAAATTTCATGTCTGATACCAGGTCGCACTGTATGCCAACGGCGACACTTTACCCCACCCCTAAATTATTAGTGTTCCCCCACTTTTGTCTTTTGGATCTTATTTGCCCCGGTATATATTGTTGCTAGAGTCACCACTGGTATTACCATACCTGGTTGTTTGTTATCTGCAAATACCAAGACGTGGCTTGATGTGCCCACTCCATTAAATAATACACAAGTAGAAGATATTGGTGCGGTGTAAGTGACAAGGACCTACACCTATAAGTGGAGCGCCCAAACACAGATAAATCTTACCAAAACGTAGTCTCATTCAATGGTAAAATACCATAAATACACAAGTAGAGTTGAGCGAACCCGAACTGAAAAGTTCGGGTTCGTACCGAACATTACGTTTTTTTGGACCCCGGACCCGAACATGGACATATCACTGTATGTTTGGGTGGGAGTTCGGTGTTCGGCGATTTAATGGCGCGATTCAAAGGCTGCAGGGCAGCCAATCAACAAGCATTTGACTTGTGTGCCCTTAGAAGCCATCACAGCCATGCCTACTAATGGCATGGCTGTGATTGGCCAGTGCAGCATGTGACCCAGCCTCTATATATAAGCTGGAGTCGCGTAGCGCCGCACGCACATGAGGTCTTATTAGCTGATAGGACAGCTTAGGAAAGAATTCAGCGAACTAGTACATTAGTGGGGTGGGGTGCCCTTCATATCTTAAAACTTTTTAGTGGGGTGCACTTCATATCTGAGAGTCAAATAGAAGCGTCAAATAGTGCGCTTACTGCGCAGTTGCAAACATTCTAATTGTTTTGCTGCTAATCTGCTGCTTAAATTGGAATTTTAAAAAGTCAATTTTTTTTTTTTGGGGGGGGGCGCTAAATAGTATATGTGGGGTGTTCACTTCATATCTGAGAGTCAAATCGAAGTGTAACTTTGATTCGAATTTACTACATCGGTCACTTGTAATATTGTTTCACACCTACAACACTATTTACACAGATCTAAGTGATAGAAAACAGATTCATATTTTCTACACTAGAAACTACCAGATAACAAGCTGCTATATTTAAACCAGTGATCAATAGCTAAGAGGTACTTCAACAATATTGTAATTCTGGGGCAATACCCTCACAAGTCAAACTGAGAGGTCAGTTTATAGGGAAAACTGTTGCCTGGATACAATTCTAAAACAATTTCCATATGTCCTTTGCAGACTTTACATGCTGGAAAAACACAGGTGCCAACTGCTGTGGCTTTCTGCAGTGTGCATACCGGCAAGGAGGGCAGGGTTGAGGAGTGGGTGGAAGATGATGTGGAGGATGATGAGGTCCTAGACTCCACATGGAATCAAGGTCATGCGAGTGACGTGTGCAGTTTGGAGGAAGAGGCGCTGGTCGCACAGAGGTACCAGCACAGCATAACAGGGAGCAGGGTGCAAAAGCGGAGCGGCCGTCCCCTAGTGCTCGTCGGCATGTATTAGCTCGAGAATGACCAGTTATCCAAGTAATACATGTAGCGATCAAAGGATCCATAATAGAGTTGAGCGAACCCGAACTGCAAAGTTCAAGTTCGTACAAGATTTAACGATCCATTCGTAGTTTAACAGTCAGGTGGGCAGTCCGGTGACCAGGACCCAGATACTGTCTGGGCGGCAGTCGGACAACCGGGACCCAGTATGCCTGATGTTGAAGTTAGGAGTCACAGTGTGGAATGGATTATCAGGGTCTGGTGCAGGGTAACCGCACGCCCCCTGGTGTTGAGCACCAGCGTTTGTGTGGCAACATTTCAGGACCCTGATGCAGCTTTAGTAAAAAATGGATACCAGAAGTCTTCACCAGACTGAAATGCAACTTGGAACAGGATGTGACATTCACTGTAGCGGCTGTGCGTGCTTTTGGCGTTCTCACCCTGCTGCTGCTCGCCTGTCTGCGCTACAGTGTAACTTCGGCCTTCCCGCTCACCGCCTCATGAGACTGTGTGAGCAGCAGCAGGCGATAGTGGAGTTTCAGCTGCAGCATTCACGGGTCAGTGGCTCCTGTATTGTTATTTGTCATCACTACCTTCCTGCGTCGGGAGTGTTTCATTTGCGCGCCTGCTGTCTTCCTTGCATGTGGTAGCCGTTTCTCAGGGTCCCTGTGCGGAATGGAACCCTGATTCCCCGTTACCTGTAATCACCATGGTAGGCGCAGAAACTGGCATCGAAAGTTGATATGGATGACAACCGCATGCAAAGTCGCCGTCACGGGGATGTGCGATTGTCCCGAGGTTCTCTAGAGTCAACAAAGTTCCTGCGCAACTATAATGTCAACAGCTACTCTGCGGAACAGAGTTGTCTTTTTTTATATGTCCCAATTTTGGGATCTACCCCAATTAAAAAAATATAGATATATAAAAAAAAACTGTGTTGGCTACGTCCTCCTCCACCGCCACGGTCACCGCCTCCTCAACCTATGGGTCACTTAGTATAAACTAGGTACACATTAGCAGAGGCTTGTGAAGGCCTTTTCTCCATGCATCAGGACTGCAAGAAATGCACCGCAGACCGCAAATGTTTCTTTATTTGTATGTCCCAATATTTTGTGGGCTACCGCAATTAAAAAAAAACAACATAAAATAACTGTGTTGGCTACCTCATCATCCACCTCCATCGCTGCTTCCACCTACACCGCCACGGTCACCGCCTCCTCAACCTATGGGTCACTTAGTATAAACTATGTACACAATAGCAGAGGCTTGTGAATGCCTTTTCTCCATGCATCAGGAGTTGAGCATTTCTCCATGCATCAGGAATGCAAGAAATGCACCGCAGGTCGGAAATGTTTCTTTTTTTATATGTCCAAATATTTGGGGGGGCTACCCCAATTTAAAAATAAATAAATAAATATATATATATATATATATATAAAACAGTGTTGGCAAACTCATCCTCCTCCTCCACCGCTACTTCCACCTACACCGCCACGGTCACCGCCTCCTCAACCTATGGGTCACTTAGTATAAACTAGGTACACAATAGCAGAGGCTTGTGAAGGCATTTTCTCCATGCATCAGGAGTTGAGCATTTCTCCATGCATCAGGAATGCAAGAAATGCACCGCAGGTCGGAAATGTTTCTTTTTTTATATGTCCAAATATTTGGGGGGGCTACCCCAATTTAAAAATAAATAAATAAATAAATATATATATATATATATATAAAACAGTGTTGGCAAACTCATCCTCCTCCTCCACCGCTACTTCCACCTACACCGCCACGGTCACCGCCTCCTCAACCTATGGGTCACTTAGTATAAACTATGTACACAATAGCAGAGGCTTGTGAAGGCCTTTTCTCCATGCATCAGGAGTTGAGCATTTCTCCATGCATCAGGAATGCAAGAAATGCACCGCAGGTCGGAAATGTTTCTTTTTTTATATGTCCAAATATTTGGGGGGGCTACCCCAATTTAAAAATAAATAAATAAATAAATATATATATATATATATATAAAACAGTGTTGGCAAACTCATCCTCCTCCTCCACCGCTACTTCCACCTACACCGCCACGGTCACCGCCTCCTCAACCTATGGGTCACTTAGTATAAACTATGTACACAATAGCAGAGGCTTGTGAATGCCCTTTCTCCATGCATCAGGAGTTGAGCATTTCTCCATGCATCAGGAATGCAAGAAATGCACCGCAGGTCGGAAATGTTTCTTTTTTTATATGTCCAAATATTTGGGGGGGCTACCCCAATTTAAAAATAAATAAATAAATAAATATATATATATATATATATATAAAACAGTGTTGGCAAACTCATCCTCCTCCTCCACCGCTACTTCCACCTACACCGCCACGGTCACCGCCTCCTCAACCTATGGGTCACTTAGTATAAACTATGTACACAATAGCAGAGGCTTGTGAATGCCCTTTCTCCATGCATCAGGAGTTGAGCATTTCTCCATGCATCAGGAATGCAAGAAATGCACCGCAGGTCGGAAATGTTTCTTTTTTTATATGTCCAAATATTTGGGGGGGCTACCCCAATTTAAAAATAAATAAATAAATAAATATATATATATATATATATAAAACAGTGTTGGCAAACTCATCCTCCTCCTCCACCGCTACTTCCACCTACACCGCCACGGTCACCGCCTCCTCAACCTATGGGTCACTTAGTATAAACTAGGTACACAATAGCAGAGGCTTGTGAAGGCCTTTTCTCCATGCATCAGGAGTTGAGCATTTCTCCATGCATCAGGAATGCAAGAAATGCACCGCAGGTCGGAAATGTTTCTTTTTTTATATGTCCAAATATTTGGGGGGGCTACCCCAATTTAAAAATAAATAAATAAATAAATATATATATATATATATATAAAACAGTGTTGGCAAACTCATCCTCCTCCTCCACCGCTACTTCCACCTACACCGCCACGGTCACCGCCTCCTCAACCTATGGGTCACTTAGTATAAACTATGTACACAATAGCAGAGGCTTGTGAATGCCTTTTCTCCATGCATCAGGAGTTGAGCATTTCTCCATGCATCAGGAATGCAAGAAATGCACCGCAGGTCGGAAATGTTTCTTTTTTTATATGTCCAAATATTTGGGGGGGCTACCCCAATTTAAAAATAAATAAATAAATAAATATATATATATATATATATAAAACAGTGTTGGCAAACTCATCCTCCTCCTCCACCGCTACTTCCACCTACACCGCCACGGTCACCGCCTCCTCAACCTATGGGTCACTTAGTATAAACTATGTACACAATAGCAGAGGCTTGTGAAGGCCTTTTCTCCATGCATCAGGAGTTGAGCATTTCTCCATGCATCAGGAATGCAAGAAATGCACCGCAGGTCGGAAATGTTTCTTTTTTTATATGTCCAAATATTTGGGGGGGCTACCCCAATTTAAAAATAAATAAATAAATAAATATATATATATATATATATAAAACAGTGTTGGCAAACTCATCCTCCTCCTCCACCGCTACTTCCACCTACACCGCCACGGTCACCGCCTCCTCAACCTATGGGTCACTTAGTATAAACTATGTACACATTAGCAGAGGCTTGTGAAGGCCTTTTCTCCTTGCATCAGGAGTTGAGCATTTCTCCATGCATCAGGACTGCAAGAAATGCACCGCAGGCCGCAAATGTTTCTTTATTTGTATGTCCCAATATTTTGTGGGCTACCACAATAAAAAAAAAAAAAAACATAAAATTCAGTGTTGGCTACCTCATCCTCCTCCTCCACCGCTGCTTCCACCTACACCGCCACGGTCACCGCCTCCTCAACCTATGGGTCACTTAGTATAAGCTATGTACACAATAGCAGGGGCTTGTGAAGGTCTTTTCTCCATGCATCAGGAGTTGAGCATTTCTCCATGCATCAGGACTGCAAGAAATGCACCGCAGGCCGCACATGTTTCTTTATTTGTATGTCCCAATATTTTGTGGGCTACCACAAAAAAAAAAAAACATAAAATACAGTGTTGACTACCTCATCCTCCTCCTCCACCGCTGCTTCCTCCTCCACCGCCACGGTCACCGCCTCCTCAACCTATGGGTCACTTAGTATAAACTAGGTACACAATAGCAGAGGCTTGTGAAGGCCTTTTCTCCATGCATCAGGGGTTGAGCTCAGTTTGAACAATGAAAGCCTTTAGATTTTGATTTTTGTTCTTCCAAAGCTAAAATCAAAGATTCCATCTAGTGCTATTTTATGGCTCAGCTGTATTTTTTATTTTGATGTTACTTTAAGTGATTTCTCTATCCACATTTGTTTGCAGGGCACTTGTCCTACTCTTACCCCCATGTTACTTGCTTTTGCAGTTCTCTAGCTCTTTCCATGAGTTTTTTAGAGGCATTTTTGAGGCCAAAAGTTTGGGTCCCCATTGACTTATGTGGTTCGGGGTCAAGTTCGAGCCCGAGCCTGGACTTTTTTTCAAAGTTGGCCGAACCCGCCGGACCCGAACATCCAGGTGTCCGCTCAACTCTATACAAAAGGAAAAAACTGTTAAATATATGAGCGAGGAGAATAAATCCAAACAACAGCAAAGACCAAAAAAAGGAAGGGGCACCACTAACAAAAATAGTGAACACAACGCGTTTAATGCCTGCGATTTGTTGAGGAAGCATCATTTGCCAGATGGAAAGCGCATTCTATTCGCTATTTTTGTTTAGTGGTTAACCCCTTTCTTTTTTGGTCTTTCATGTCTTTGGATTTATTCTCCTCAATATTATATATATTTTGGATTGTTTCTGCCTTGTGTAATTTTTTATTCTACAATAAACAGGCAACTGCAAGAAATGTCCCTGCTGGTTCCTTGGAAGTGTCTTTGTGTGCAGTAAAACACAATCTTTCTATATTTGGACTGACTTTGGACTTTGTCTGGGATAATTCATCTGATTCCAGAAAAAAGGAGCAGCTTCAATACCTATCTCTTGTTGGATAATAGAGTAAAGAGAGGAGACATATTTTTATTGGTTTTAATTGAAAACACTACACATTGGTGTCCTTTCTCTCTTTTATTTTACCGGAGGGTTCATCTTTTTTTTTACAATTTGTATTTTTACTTTATTTTTCAAAAGATTTCAAGAGGAGAAAAAAAAAAAAAAAACAGAAAACAAACAAGGGGTACAAAAAGAAAAAAAGGGATTGGGGTACAGTCAGTAGTGTTAGATCATTTTAGTCATACACTTATTATACAATATTATGCATTAGTCATATTGCCTTTAAGTAATATATATAATATATAAATCCTGTCCACATTTATTACATATACCCTATTGGATGCCAATATGTCCACTCTAAGATTCCCCTCAGGATATGTTAACAACTACTGAAGAAGAGAGAAAGGGAAAAAAAAAATAAATAAAAAAAAAAAATATAAAAAAAAATAAATAAAGGGAGAAAAGTCTCTCCTAGACATTCATATATTTAAACTAGTCTGCCAGTAAGAACTTATATTTGGTTTGGTTGCGTAATATTAAGAAAAGGAATAAATTATGTGTCCTGTTAGTTGTATATATCTTGAATTGTGTTAAAGCTTGACCTAGGCCAATAGTGAAGACTCAATTAACCCCTCATCGGCACTCACGATATGTGATATGTCTCAACTCGCTTTCATTCCAAGAGATCGATCCACAAGGGGCTAAGCCAAAATTTTAATGGTTATTATTAAATTTCATTAATTCCTACTCAGTTATTGTCACGACAGTGACCCCTTCACGCAGAGTGCAACCTAACTATAGAACGTATACCGGACCTTAGAATGGCCGGGCTCACGTTAGAGTAGTCAAATGGGATAGCCAGAGGTCAAGGGATAACAGAAGACGGAATAACGATTAACAAGCCAAAGTACAGGGAACCAGAGAGTAGAATAGTCAAATAGAGTAGCCAGAAGTTAAATACCAGGAGAGAATACCAATAAACATAAAGAGCACTATGGGAACTAGCAAGAACCACACTAGGGCGTCTTACTGCTGTCAAGACAGCCCTTTTATAGTGTGGTGTGTTTTGCTTTAAAACCACGCCCCCAAAAGGTCCGGGTGCGTGGTTGCGTCATGATTCTGTCGGCTTCCAGCCGACGGCAGTGGCGCGCATGCGCCGAAGTTAGAAATTCCGCTCTGAGTGAGCGGCCGGCGTCAGAGGTGCCGTGCCGCTCAGTGAAGGAGGATGCTGTACTGCGTGGGTCCGAGGATGACAGGTAAGGTATCGTGACAGTACCCCCCCCACAAGGACCGCCCCCAGGGCGGTTAGAACGCCTCCTTTCAAATAAACGAATCAGGCGGGGGGCGTGCACATCAGAAGCGTCCACCCACGAACGATCCTCAGGTCCATAACCCTTCCAGTCTAAAAGGTATTGAAGTTTACCCCTAGAAAAACGAGAATCCAAAATAGACCTCACCTCATATTCGTTTTGTCCCTCCACAACTTCAGGAAGAGGAGGAGGGGTATTACGAGTAAACCGATTACAAATTAATGGTTTGAGAAGTGAGACATGGAACGAATTCGGTATTTTCATATTAGAGGGCAAACGAAGACTGTAACAAACAGGGTTGATACGCTTGAGAACCTGAAATGGACCAATGAATCTGGGAGCGAATTTCATAGATGGGACCTTAAGTCTAATGTTACGGGTACTTAACCACACTTTATCCCCGATCATGAACGTGGGAGCAGGTTTCCGATGCCTATCCGCATTGGCTTTGTACACACTAGCCCTTTGAGTCAATATTTGTTTAACCCCTAACCAAGTCTCCCTCATGTTCCTAACGGTGTCATCTACACTTGGCACTCCGGTAGAATGAATGGAACTCGGTAAAGTTGTAGGATTAAACCCATAATTAATAAAAAACGGGCTGTGTAAAGTGGATTCATGGATATGATGATTGTGAGCAAATTCTGCCCATGGTAACAGGTCCGCCCAGTCATCTTGATGAACCGAAGTGAAACAACGGATGTATTGTTCCAGGCATTGGTTCATCCTTTCTGTAACCCCATTAGATTGGGGATGATAAGAAGAGGAAAGGTTAAGGTTGATACCTAACTGTCCACAAAATGATTTCCAGAAACGAGAAATAAATTGAGGCCCTCTATCAGAGACAATATCTTGGGGTACCCCATGTAAACGGACCACTTCTTTTATAAATATATACGCCAGTTCAGATGATGTAGGTAATTTATAAAGAGGAACCAAATGAGACATCTTGGAGAATCTGTCAATTATCGTTAATACGACAGTGTAGTTCTTAGAAGGGGGTAGGTCTACTACGAAATCCATAGCAATACTTGACCATGGAGTCTCTGGAACAGGTAAGGGCATAAGGAGTCCTATAGGACGACCCTTAGGTGATTTTGTAGTGGAACAAATATTACAAGCAAGGACAAACTCACGCACATCCTTTTTGTAGGAAGGCCACCAGAATCGTTCCGCCAGCAATGATGTGGTTTTATGTATCCCTTGATGTCCTGCCATTTTGGAGTCATGCATGAGGGATAATACTTTATTCCGATAGGTTAATGGCACATATAGTTTTCCTTGAGGAACAGTCAAGGTAGTACGATCTTGGAATGTAGAGATCTCCTCTATTAATCCCGATGAGACTTTAGCAAAGACAGTTGCTACAATACGATTATGAGGGATTAAAGAGGACATAACTTCATTGGAGGAAGTAACAGGTTCATATTGGCGGGATAGAGCATCCGCCTTAGTATTTTTTGACCCTGGCCTGTATGTAACAACATAATTGAAACGATTGAGGTATAAAGACCAACGTACTTGTCTGTCAGACATTTTCTTGGCTTCACTGAAGTAAGAGAGGTTTTTATGATCTGTAAAAATGGTAACAGGGATGGGTGACCCTTCAAGCAAGTATCGCCATTCTTTAAGGGCAGAAATAATTGCCAACAACTCTCTCTCCCCTATATCGTATCTCTTCTCAGTTTCCGTTAATTTTTTTGAAAAAAACCCACAAGGATGCAATGGTTGATCATCCGAAGGTCTTTGAGATAGTATTGCTCCTTTCCCTGACTCGGATGCATCTACTTCCAGTATGAAAGGACGAGAAGGATCAGGGTGTCTTAATACTGGTGCTGAGGAAAAGGCTTCTTTCAATAAATCAAAAGCTCTTTTAGCTTCAGTACACCATTCCCTGTGATTTCTTCCCTTCTTAGTCATAGCAGTAATAGGGGCTGTTATTGAAGAGAATCCTTTTATGAATTTTCTATAGTAATTGGCAAACCCCAGGAAGCGTTGGATTGCTTTGAGTCCAACTGGTAAGGGCCATTGCTGAATGGCTTCTAACTTTTTCGGCTCCATTTGGAAACCCGTACTAGAAATGATATATCCCAGGAAATGCACTTCTTCCTTGTGGAACAAACATTTCTCCAATTTACAATAGAGACCATTCTCTAATAACCTTGAAAGAACCAATCTGACATGTTCATAGTGTTCGTTTATGTTTTTAGAATAAATCAGGATATCATCCAAATATACGATTACAAACATTTGTAAAAAGTCTCGCAACACATCATTGATGAAGTCCTGAAAGACTGCTGGGGCGTTGCATAAGCCGAAGGGCATAACTCGATACTCATAATGACCATAACGAGTATTAAAAGCAGTCTTCCATTCATGCCCTTCTTTTATTCTGATTAAATTATATGCTCCCCGCAAATCTAGTTTAGAAAAGACAGTAGCTCCTTTTAACCTGTCAAATAGTTCAGTCACTAAGGGAATAGGATAAGCATTACGGATAGTAATCTTATTCAACCCTCTGTAATCAATACAGGGTCTTAAATCCCCTTCTTTCTTAGATACAAAGAAAAACCCCGCACCCGCGGGCGATGAGGATTTAGTGATAAACCCTTTCTTTAAATTCTCGGCAATGTACTCCTCTAATACTTTATTCTCGGCCATCGACAGGGGATAAACCGTGCCTCTTGGAGGCATAGTACCAGGCAACAATTCAATAGGACAATCATAGGGACGATGGGGAGGTAACTTTTCTGCCTCTTTAGGTTCAAAGACATCTTTAAGGTCAATATATTGGTTGGGTATTTGGGTAGTCAATGGTTCCATAGTAGGTATATTGATTAAGCCTACTGGTTTAATCGGAGTAATGCATTTACTGTGACAAGAATCTCCCCACTTAATGATCTCCTTCTTTTCCCAGTCAATCGACGGATTATGCTGGACTAACCAAGGAAACCCAAGTATTACAGGAAAAATAGGAGATGTTATCTGTTGCAGAATGATAACCTCCCTATGAAGAAGACCTGTAGATAATACTAGAGGAATGGTCTCCTGGGTAATAAGAGGTATCGATAATGGTCTACCATCTATGGCCTCAACGGCCAAGGGTGCCGATCTTTTTTGGAATGGAAGGGTATTTTTCTGCCCGAATGAGAGATCTACAAAATTCTCAGCAGCCCCAGAATCAATTAAAGCAAGGGTGGATATTTTCTTTCCCTCCCATTCTAAAGTAATAGGTAGAAGAAGCCGGAGATCTTTTTTATCATTGAAGGAGGACATACACATAACACCCAAGGCCTGTCCCCCTTGTGAACTTAGGTGCGAGAGTTTTCCGGCCGGTTAGGTGAACTTAGGTGCGAGAGTTTTCACTCGTGTATGTCCCTTCCTGCCACAATACAAACATAAACCTTCCCTCCTACGGTATTGTCTCTCTGTCTCAGACAATCTTGTAGCCCCTAATTGCATGGGTTCTGGAGGGGTTTCGGACGAGGGATAGGTTAGAGCAAGACGTTCCGGTACTCTCCTAGGTCTCTCTCTGGTGTTCTGCCTGTACCTAAGACGTTCATCAATATGAGCTAAATATGTTATTAGCTCCTCTAGAGTATCTGGTAAATCTCTTGTGGCCACTTCATCTAGGATTCTATCAGATACTCCATTCAGGAACACATCTACGAATGCTTGTTCGTTCCATCTGACTTCTGCAGCTAAAGTACGGAATTCCAAGGCATAATCTACTAGAGAACGGGTATTTTGTCTTAAACGCAATAAGGATTTGGCAGCGTTAGTCTTTCTGCCTGGGGTATCAAAAGTTCTCCTGAAAGCTGCAACAAAGTTAGTGTAATTAAAGACTATGGGGTTGTCATTCTCCCACAAGGGATTAGCCCAGGTTAAAGCCTTATCTACTAACAGGGTTATAATATACCCAATCTTAGCTCTATCGGTAGGGTAAGCTCTAGGATGGAGTTCAAAATATATGCTTATCTGATTTAGGAACCCCCTGCATCCGTTAGGATCACCCCCATACCTGAGAGGTGCTGTAGCCTGATTGGAAGTACCTGTAGGTAGCACTTCCATGGGATGTTCTTGGGGTCTCAGACTAGGAGTCTGCTCCTCCGGCTGGAGATAAGCAGTGCGGTTAATTAAGGTCTGTACGGCGAGGGCGATCTGGTCCATACGATGGTCCAGCTCCTCAAACCTATTGTCCGCACCAAGCCCAAGAGGGTTAACACCTGCAGGGTCCATGGCCCTAGTGTAATGTCACGACAGTGACCCCTTCACGCAGAGTGCAACCTAACTATAGAACGTATACCGGACCTTAGAATGGCCGGGCTCACGTTAGAGTAGTCAAATGGGATAGCCAGAGGTCAAGGGATAACAGAAGACGGAATAACGATTAACAAGCCAAAGTACAGGGAACCAGAGAGTAGAATAGTCAAATAGAGTAGCCAGAAGTTAAATACCAGGAGAGAATACCAATAAACATAAAGAGCACTATGGGAACTAGCAAGAACCACACTAGGGCGTCTTACTGCTGTCAAGACAGCCCTTTTATAGTGTGGTGTGTTTTGCTTTAAAACCACGCCCCCAAAAGGTCCGGGTGCGTGGTTGCGTCATGATTCTGTCGGCTTCCAGCCGACGGCAGTGGCGCGCATGCGCCGAAGTTAGAAATTCCGCTCTGAGTGAGCGGCCGGCGTCAGAGGTGCCGTGCCGCTCAGTGAAGGAGGATGCTGTACTGCGTGGGTCCGAGGATGACAGGTAAGGTATCGTGACAGTTATATTCTGAGTTATGTTCTGGTAATAACTAAAAGAATAGGTTTAATTTCTCACATCCTATTCTAAATATATACCCCATATGTCTGTTAAGCTTATTCGGTTATTATCTTTGTCTATAAGTTTTCCAACAGCTAGCTACTTTTAAACTTAGTTTCCCAATTTTAGTCTGGTTCCACATGGTAAGCTCATAATCTGTAGTCAGGGACATTAATGTTTTGATTTCATCTATTGTAGGTAAGATTGTAGTTTTCCAATTTCTAGCTATAAGAATTGACACTATAGATAGTAATAAAAAAATTGATTTGCGCATAGATTTAGGGATATGGTCCGGAAAGGCTTTGAGAAGAAGTGTTTTCGGTGTGTGATCTAACTTATATGATGTCACCTCTTGGATCATTGTTTCGACCTCTCTCCATAAATTGTTGACTCTTTCACATGTCCACCATATATGAAGCATAGTTCCTTTATAGGAGTGGCATCTCCAACATGTGTCTTGTACGTCAGAATAAATTGCATGAATGCGGGTAGGTACCATATACCATCTGTATAAGATTTTCCGTGATATTTCAAAGTGTCCTGTGCATGAAGACATTCCCAAATGTGCCGTAAAAATATTGTTCCATTCATCTTCTGATATAATTTCTTGTATATCAGTTTGCCAATCTATCATAAATTTCGGTGTTGCTGTTTCTCTTGGGTTTGTTAGAATGTTATAACAGAGCGATAGTACTTTCCTAGGTGGAGTAAGTGCTATACACATCTCTTCAAATTTTGTAACTATCTTTCGAGTTGTTCGGTGTCCTACATATAAATTATTGTCAGACAGAAGGGCTTTAATCTGCCAATATGCAAATTTAGATTGTGGAAGAAGTGTAAATTCCGATTGGAGAGTCGAAAAAGGCTTTAACCCCTCTGTCGTGTAGAGTTTAGAGATATGTGTAATTCCTTTTCTATACCATTGTAAGTAAGGAAATGTTTCATTACAGCTATATAAACTTTTTATGGGGGTTGCCAGTGACCATGGGTGCCCTGAACATAAGCTTGCTCTATTATTATCCCAAATTTTAAATAGGAGTCTTGTCGAGTGTAATATGTCAGGAGTTGCTTTCCGTTTTTGTAGGGGGAGCCATATTAAAGAATAAAGATCCTGGGTTCCACAGCAATGTTCTTCTATTGCCACCCATTGCGGATTATATCTCTGTGGGTTAATAGAAGCTATGTTAGTTAAAATTGCAGCGTGATAGTACATTTTCAAATTCGGAAACCCCATACCCCCGCACTTCACTTGTCTCATTATTAAACCTTTTGGGACTCGGGGATGCTTCCCTCCCCAGCTAAAATGTAGCAATATCGCTTGTAAAGATGTAATAAATGTTTGTGGAACCTTAATCTGTAAGGATCTGAATAGGTAAAGTATTTTTGGTAAGATTTGCATCTTAATTGCAGATATTTTACCTATCCATGATAATAATACATTTCCCCAAGCTTTCAATTGGTTTTCGGTATCTTTAAATAATTTTTTATAGTTAGCTGAAAATAGGTCTTTTTCTTTTTTTGTAAATCTAATTCCCAAATACAATAAGTAATCTTCCCTCCAGTCATAATGATAGTCTAATTTAAGTCTATTTTCTTGAGAATTAGGGATACTAAGGCACATTGCTTGCGATTTGCTTATATTGAGCTTATAGTACGAGTTTTGACTATACAACAATAGTTCTTTCTTTAGATTTGGTAAGGAAATATGTGGTTGAGTGATTGTTAACAAAATGTCATCTGCGTAAGCGTTAAGTTTATATTCACTCCGCCCTATTTGCACTCCCTGTATATCTTTGTTTTGCCGTATTGCTGTGAGTAAAGGTTCTAAAGCAAGAACATAAAGCATCGGCGATAAAGGACAACCCTGGTGTGTTCCATTAGTAATATTGAACGGTTTTGAACAAAATCCTGAGGTCAATACTGTCGCTGTAGGATTACTATAAAGAGCTTTAATGATTGAAAGAAAGGTTCATCTTTTTTGAAGGAGTGGTGTGATGCTGCCCTAAGAGCATGAAAGCATAATATACGGAGGCAATGCATATAGGCTCCATTACATGTGAGTGGACTGGCCTTCTAAAGATATATCACTTGAATATAATTACCATCTGCACTATATTTTGTGTTTACTTTTTGTTTTTTCCCTTGTTTCTGTATTTTAGCGATCCACTACAGGTATAACTGTATCTTGTACAGTTAGAATGCATTAACTGGTTCCCTATCATCGTTTCATAGATTATTGTTATTATCGCCATTTATATAGCGCCGACAGAGTCCGTAGCTGGCCTGTTTTGGATTTGGAGGCGGTCTTTTCACCGTGCTCCCTAATTTGAATTCATGGGCAATTAAGATGACTTTGGAATATAATGGCACAAATGTTATTAAAAAATATATATATATATTTATATTTATATTTTAGATGGTTATATTCACACTAATACCTTTTTCAAGAAGGTAGAAATTAATAGTTTTATCCTTTTTGATAGCTGTCACTATCGTCCATGTATTAGCAATATCCCACAAGGCTCAACTGATGAGGATCAGGAGAAATTGGACTGAGCTTACTGTATGTGATAAACAAGCAAATACATTTATGAATGGAGTTAAGGAAAAACATTGTAACGGCTACCCAGGTAGTAAGGGGGTATCAGCCGTTGGAGACGTCCTTTTCCTGACAAGCTGCTGTGTAGTAATGGAGCTCTTAATCCCATCCACGAAATCCAAGGGTAGAGTCAGGCATAGCTGTAAACTGGAACAGAGTAATGGTACAATAGATCCCTTCCAAGAACGAGACGAGGCTACGTTTTGAAAGGTCAAGCAGAATTGAGGTTTATTGACAGGGGTCTCCTTTTATGCAATACTGCCCTGGGAAGGGCTACACCTACATAATTATCACAATAACCAATCACATACATGGTACAACCCCCATGTCTCCTCCCCTCAGATAAACCTTGAACATAATTAACACACACATAATTTTACCCAAGTTCTGGATGTTCCCAAAAAACAGGGGGTACATCTTTAAATCCGGTATCCCCAGATAGCCCTGGTTCAGGGGAACCACAAATCTAATAACCAGTTTTGACCGACCGCGCAGACTTTCTGGCCGAAAATAGTTCCACATGTTTTGGCCTTGCGGTCGGTTTCCATTCGTGCATTAAAACCCCACGAAACCCTTGCCATCCACAGCTATCTCGGTGTTCGAAGGAATCCCCATGTAAGGTGTAGTATTTCTACCGAACGGCCGGTCGGTCGGTAGTTCCAGCACGAAGCTACGTTGTCCTGGAGGTCTCAGCGGTGTTCGCCTGTTTGCGTATCCGTTTTTAATTCCAGGTGATTGCTGGCAAACACCGCTGTTCATGCGTAAGATGGCCGCGAACACGTGTAAAGTCCCGAAATGGCGGCCACCTATGCTTAACACAAAGGATTCGTGCTGAACCATGCGAACGGCTGAAATAGAGCTGGAAGGTAAAATATCACTTAATTGCACACCAAGGTGGTCCGGTGTTCGGTGATTTGGATTCATTCTTGGGTAGTGTTGTCGCGAACCCGAAATTTTCGGTTCGCGAACGGCGAACGCGAACTTCCGCAAATGTTCGCGAACCGGCGAACCGCGCGAACCGCCATTGACTTCAATGGGCAGGCGAATTTTAAAAACAACAGGGACTCTTTCTGGCCACAATAGTGATGGAAAAGTTGTTTCAAGAGGACTAACACCTGGACTGTGGCATGCCAGAGGGGGATCCATGGCAAAACTCCCATGGAAAATTACATAGTTGATGCAGAGTCTGCTTTTAATCCATAAAGGGCAGAAATCACCTAACATTGACACCTGTCCTCAAAGCCCAGCCCTGATACACACTGACACAGAGCAGAATAGAGACTGTTCCCCCTACATAGGGTCACTTGGCAGATATGGATTGACACCTGTCCTCAAAACCCCTGATACACACTGACACAGAGCAGAATAGGGACTGTTCCCCCTACATAGGGTTACTTGGCAGATATGGATTGACACCTGTCCTCAAAACCCATGATACACACTGACACAGAGCAGAATAGATTGCAGGAAAAATAAGGTGCGCTATGACTTTAACCCCTTAAGGACCAAACTTCTGGAATAAAAGGGAATCATGACATGTCACACATGTCATGTGTCCTTAAGGGGTTAAATAACTTAATAGTGTACAATACAATAATAATTCTTAATATTATTGTTAAAAGTGCATGTGCAATGTGCAACACGTGAAGAAAATGGGGTAGCAAATCCACACTCACAATTTTAACGCCACTGGCGTGGATCACCCCTCAGGGCTATGCAAATATGTAAAACAAACACAAAAAGACAGAGATCATAGGGTAATATGTCTTTAAAACTAAAAATATATGTAAGGGGAAATATTCACACTTACAAAAGTAGAGCAGTAAAAGTCTGCTCTAACTATGATGGCAGAAGTCCTCTTATCTCAGGACTCAGAGACCTTTAGTATTCAGGACAGCAGACAAATCCTTCTGAGGCACTTTATTTGAAAATAATTTAAAAAGTAATTCACACAAAGTGATAAAATGTATAAAAATAGCTTCTAAGTCACCAGTCCAAATGATTCTCCTCGTCCAGCGGTCACGATATGTGCTGTTTGTATCCGCCGGTTGATAAGTATTATCACCTCGAGTCAATACTTCCGGGTTTCGGAGCGATCACGTGGTGACGTCGTGCGTGATGACGCGTTTCGCCAGATTGGCTTCCTCAGATCACATGTTGGATCCTGCTGTCCTGTCGGTTTTATGACGATCTTTCTGTGCGTGGATTTCTTAAGAGGAAAGTCTATTGGTTCTGGGTCACCTGATGACTCCATAATTAAAACGTCCAGTCTCTATTGTTTTGGGCATATCGCCTAAACTGCACTTTTATGTTGAAAATGAAGAAATATAAAAGCTAATAATACTAGCATTTTTCACACTTGTCTATATTGGAAATTTAAAACATTTTAATATGCAATAATATTATAAACACAAGCTAAGCACAAGTAAATGTAAAATAACTACATATATTATTATTTTTATTTTTATAATACAATTAAATAGAAAACGTCATACCAGATGTAGTAGCAGCTATATTGTAATGTCCCACATCCTACTAATAGAGTAAAATAGATTAAAAAACATTGTAGACAGAAGAAGTACAGATAATGGAAAAGTTCAGAAACATCATAAAAAATCTTTTATAAAAAATTAAAAAGATCAAATTCAATGTTAAGACCCATTGGTTCCAGGGTTCCCAATTTATGGACCCATTTCATTTCCTCTCTACCTATGTGCTGTATATGGTCACCTCCTCGCCAGGATTTTTTAACTTCTTGTATCCCTACAAAGGTTAGTCCGCTCGGATCTTTATTGTGGTATTTTTTGAAATGTGCAGACACACTATGTAGCTCAAATCCCTTGCGTATATTGTTAACATGTTCGTAAATCCTTTTATGTAGCGGACGGATCGTTCTCCCTACATACTGCAATCCGCAGGGGCAAATCAGCAGATATATAATATTTTTGCTAAAACAAGTGATAAAATTCCTAATATTAAACTCGTATTTAGAATGTTTGCTTTTAAATTTGTTAATTCCTTTAAGGGTCCTATTTACACTACATTTACAGCCCACACATGTCCCGCATGAATAAAAACCTTTTTTATTATTACTTAAAAAAGTTTCTGGCACTTCTCTTTTGGGGTGGTTAAACGTGAGTATTTGTTTTAAATTAGTAGCCCCTCTAAAAGTGATAAACGGTTTTTGTGGAATAATATTATTTAATTCTTTATCCTTTCTTAGTAGATGCCAGTGTTTATTTACAATGCATTTGAGTTTTTGTGAATCTTTGTTGAAATCTAAAACTAGAGGTTGAAGAGTATTGTCTCCACTCATTTTATTACTGTTTTTATGAATTAGAACATCCTGATCTAATTTATTTACCTCCTCATAGGCTTTGAGTAATAGTTCATTCGGATATTCTTTTTGGGAAAATTTCTTCATTACAGTTTTCGCTTGTTCTTCAAAAATATCTTTATCTGTGCAGTTTCTTCGTATACGTTGCAATTGCCCTTTGGGAATATTATTAAGCCACGGGGTGTAGTGTCCACTGTTATACAGTACGTAGCTATTTGCATCTACTTTTTTAAAAAAATTCTTTGTTTTTAAAACCCCTTCCTCAACATAAATCTCCAGGTCTAAAAAGTTGATATTCCGTGTGCTAAAATTACTAGTTAGTTGTATGCCCCAGGAATTCTGATTAATTTCTTCTAAAAAAAATTCAAATCATTTTGGGAACCTCTCCATATAAAAAACAGGTCGTCAATATATCTCTTATAGGAGACCAGGTTCGTCCCCCACGATCCATGACAGTAGATGGCTTCTTCTTCCCACCCTGACATAAATAAATTTGCGTAGCTAGGGGCGAACCTGGTCCCCATAGCCGTACCCTGTAAATGCAAGTAAAATTTAGAATTGAATAAAAAATAATTATTTTCTAAAATCCACCTGATGCTATCTACAATAAAAACATGTTCTTTAGACAGTGTTAGACAGTGTCTTCGATTTTTCTAAACATTTGCGTACTGTATCACAGCCTAAAATGTGAGGAATTGATGTATATAAAGCGGATACATCTGAAGTAACCAGGATATACCCTTCTGTCCACTGTACATTTTTTAAAGTTTTTATCATATCTGTCGTGTCTTTCAAATATGAGGGCATATCTTTTACTATATTTTGCAGCCATATATCTACATATTTGGAAAGGTTAGATGAGATAGAACCTATCCCAGACACAATCGGTCTTCCAGGAGGATGGTCTAGATCTTTGTGCACTTTCGGTAAAGTGTAGAAAACGGGTATTCTCGGAGATTCTATTTTGATAAATTTGTACTCTTTTTCATTTAAAATTCCTTCTTCCTTTCCTCTGTCTAATAAAATGTCAAGAGATGATTTGATATCTGTCGTGGGGTCTTTCTTAAGTTCCATGTATATTCTTTTATCTCCTAATTGACGGCAACATTCTTTTAGATAGTCTGATGTATTTTGAATGACTATACTCCCTCCTTTATCCGCTGGTTTTATAATAATTTCTTTATTGCTTCTCAATTGTTGTAATGCTCTATATTCCCTGGGATTTAAATTGTCTTGAGATTTTTTCTTACAATTATCTTTATTTAATTTTTCAAAATCTTCAATGACAGATTTCTCAAACATGTCGATAGCACTGGTTCTATAGTTCTTTGGATAAAATTGTGACCTATTTTTTAACATGGTATGGTTATCGCTTTTCTTAGTATCTGCAAATTTATTTATTTAAAAAAATCTTTTTATTGTGAGAGTTCTGGAGTATTTGAGTATATCTATGTATGCAGAGAAGGAGTTAAAATTTCTACTGGGGGCAAATTTTAAACCTTTATTAAGAATTTGAATTTCGTCTTTATTAGGTACAAATTGTGATAAGTTAATCACTCCCTCCAGTTCGACGTTCTTCCTCTTTTTCCGTCGTTGTAACCTAATTCCTCCTCTGCATCCTCTCTGTCTCTCCTCCTCTTTAGGGGAGAGAAAGAGACTTTCCCTCTCGGTTTCTCTAAAAAAACATCCTGCCTTTGGGCCTGAGCCAATGGATCATACCTATTGCGTAATTCTATCTCTCTGTTTCTAGGGGAATTTCTATTTTTGTATGGTCTGAAATTGCGTTTATTCTGGGGTTCCACTTTTGTCCATTCATTTCTTCTATTACTCTCTGGTGTTTTCCATTTGGGGGTATTAAAATCTGTATAAGATTGGTTAACATTCCTTTTTCTATCATAGGTATTTGTACGATACCTGGAGTGGTCTTTTCTGACATACCTATGTTCTCCTGTTGGTTTATGGAAATTTCTAACTTTATTGTATTTGTAATCGTCCATGTCTCTTTTGTATTTTTTATATTTATTTTGTTTAACTTGTTCTTCTAATCTATTTAGATTTTCTCTGGTTTGTTTAGTTAATTCCTCATAGTCCCTGGTTTCCACTGTTGGTTCTAATATTTTTTGAATATCCTTAACCTCTTTGTCTATATCATTTAACGCTTCACTTCTACAGAGTATCACAATATTCATCATCTCTCTAAACTCCTCTTGAGGTACCCAACTCCTCTCCTCAGGACCATATCCCTTCCAATCGACCAGATATTGTACTCTCCCCCGGGAGATTCGAGAATCGATAATAGAGTTAACCTCATACTCCTCCTGACCCTCCACCTGAACAGAGCGAGGAGAGGACATTGTGGAGGAAAATCTGTTGCAGACTAGTGGTTTCAGCAATGAAACATGAAATGAGTTAGGGATGCGTAAGGCAGCGGGAAGAGCTAGACGATACGCGACTGGGTTAGTCCGAGTCAGCACCCTGTAAGGTCAAATATAACGAGGAGCGAACTTCATGGAAGGTACTTTTAAACGGATGTTTCTTGTACTCAACCAAACTCTATCACCTGGAACAAACACCGGAGCCGCCCTTCTACGTTTATCAGCGTGTTCCTTAACCAGCATAGAATTGTGCAGAAGAATTTGTCGAGTCTGATCCCACAACTTCCTCAAATTGGCAACATGAACATCAACCAACGGTATCCCTTGGGAAGGGGAGACCGAGGGAAGAATAGATGGCTGAAAGCCATAATTCATGAAGAAGGGGCTTGAATGAGTAGAATCACAAACGAGATTGTTGTGTGCAAACTCCGCCCAAGGAATCAAACCAACCCAATCGTCCTGGTGTTCAGAAACAAAACAACGTAAATATTGTTCAATTTTTTGGTTGGTGCGTTCAGCAGCTCCGTTAGACTGAGGATGATAGGCAGAAGAGAAATTCAATTTGATACCCAGTTGAGAGCAGAAGGACCTCCAAAAACGGGAAACAAATTGGGAACCTCTGTCAGATACAATTTGGGAGGGTATCCCATGTAAACGAAAAATCTCCCTTGCGAATATCTCTGCCAATTCGGGTGAAGACGGGAGTTTAGGCAGAGGAACGAAGTGAGCCATCTTGGTGAATCTGTCAACCACGGTGAGGATGACAGTCTGTTTTTTAGAGATAGGCAAATCGACAATGAAGTCCATAGCTAAACAGGACCATGGTTTCTCTGGAACCTCTAAGGGATGCAGAAATCCACATGGAAGCGTATGAGGTTGCTTAGTCTTAGTACAGACCTCACAAGTATCGATGAAATCTTTAATATCCTTACGCAAAGCAGGCCACCAGAAATCTTTGGAGATTAAAGCATACGTCTTGCGAATGCCAGGATGCCCAGCTACCTTGCTGTCGTGGAAACACCGTAACACCTCCAGTTGGAGAGCAGGAGGAACGAAGTGTCTATCCCCAGGAGTCTGTTTAGGAGCTAGATGTTGTAACTTCATGATCTCGGTAAGCAACGGAGAATGAATCCTGAGATTCGTGTTAGCGATGATATTACATTTAGGAACTATCGAGGAAAGAACTGGCTCAACTATAGTGGACGGTTCATATTGGCGAGATAAAGCATCGGCTTTGGAGTTCTTAGAACCAGGTCTATAAGTAAGCACATAGTTGAAGTGAGTCAGGAATAGGGACCAACGAGCTTGCCTGGAGGATAGGCGTTTAGCCTCCCCAATATAGGACAAGTTCTTGTGGTCCGTTAAAATAGTAACAGGATGTAAGGTCCCCTCCAATAAATGCCTCCACTCCTTAAGAGCCATAATGACCGCTAACAGTTCCCTGTCACCGATGTCATATCTGCTTTCAGGACCAGATAGTTTCTTAGAGAAAAACCCACAAGGGTGTAACGGTTTGTCCACCCCTAACCTTTGTGACAGAACCGCCCCTACTCCCGTCTCAGAGGCATCAACCTCGAGTAGGAACGGCAGAGTCGTATCAGGATGAACCAAAATTGGGGCAGAAGCAAAAAGTTCCTTGAGCGTCTTGAAAGCAACAAGAGCCTCAGTAGACCAGGTCTTAGTATTAGCCCCTTGTTTGGTCATATTGGTAATAGGCGCAATAATAGAAGAGTATCCCTTAATAAAGCGCCTATAATAATTAGAGAAACCAATAAACCTCTGGATAGCTTTGAGTCCCATAGGCAATGGCCAATCCAAAATAGATTGGAGTTTGTCAGGATCCATCTTAAAGCCTTCCCCAGAAATCACGTACCCAAGAAAGTCTATCTGAGACTGGTCAAAACTGCATTTCTCCAATTTACAGTATAGGCCATGTTGCAGAAGTTTGAGCAATACCTTTCTGACTTGTCTGTGGTGGGTCTCAATCTCCCTAGAGTGTATAAGTATGTCATCCAGGTATACAATGACACAATCATGTTGAAACTCCCTAAGAACTTCATTAATCAAATCCTGAAAGACTGCCGGAGCATTACAAAGACCAAATGGCATAACCGTGTATTCATAGTGACCATAACGGGTATTGAACGCTGTCATCCACTCGTGTCCATCCTGGATTCTCACCAAGTTATACGCCCCTCTGAGATCCAACTTGGTGAAAATTTTAGAGCCCTTTAAACGATCAAACAGCTCGGTAATCAAAGGAATGGGATAGGCATTTCTGATGGTTATCTTATTCAAACCCCGGTAATCAATACAAGGTCTCAAAGTACCATCCTTCTTTTTAACGAAAAAAAAACCAGCCCCGGCGGGGGAAGAGGATCTCCTAATGAATCCTTTTTCTAGATTCTCACGAATATATTCCTCTAGAACTGAGTTCTCTTGAGTGGATAGAGGATATACATTGCCCCTCGGAGGTATAGTACCAGGTAAAAGCTTAATTTTACAATCAAATGACCTGTGTGGAGGTAAGGTATCGGCATTCTTCTTGTCGAATACTGCTTTTAAGTCCTGGTAGATAAACGGTATCTGTCCCTCTGTAGACTGAGTGGTACTACCCGGTGTGTTTATTACAGCCAATGGGGAAACCCTGCATAAACACTTCTCCTGGCAGCCCTGACCCCATGAGAGTATCTCCCCTAACTCCCAATCGATAATAGGGTTATGTCTTTTTAACCATGGGTACCCCAGGACTATGGGGACCGAAGGGGACGAAATGAGCATAAGTGATAAGTTCTCCTCGTGCAAGATACCAACAGTTAAGTTAACGGGTATAGTCTCACGGGAGATAACAGGCTCAAGTAAAGGTCTACCATCTATGGCCTCAACGGCCAAGGGTGTATCCCTTAACTGGGATGGGACAGTGTGTTTGGTAGCAAAGGCTTGGTCGATAAAATTCTCAGCAGCACCGGAATCTATCAAAGCCATAGTCTTTAGTACTCTCTTCTCCCAAGTTAAAGAAACTGGTAGCAGAAGCCTGTGATCTTTATAATTATGAGTAGAGGACAAAATAGAAACACCCAAGGCCTGTCCTCTAGAGAAACTTAGGTGCGAGCGTTTCCCGAACGATTAGGACAATTCAGGCGTAAGTGACCTCTGACTCCACAATACATGCATAATCCCTCTCTTCTCCTGTACTGTCTCTCCTCTTCTGAGGGGCGAGTATTGCCTATCTGCATAGGTTCAGGAAACAGTGAGGTAGTGGAATCAGGACTCTGAAATGCAGGAGTTAATTTAAAGGAAGGTTTAAGGTTCCTCTCTCGAGTGTTTTGTCTCTCTCTTAAATGCTCATCAATACGAGAAATGAACGAAATTAAATCCTCCAAATTTTCAGGGAGTTCTCTAGTAGCATCCTCATCAAGGATTACGTCTGATAACCCGTTCAAAAATACATCTATATAAGCCTGCTCATTCCACTTAACTTCTGACGCCAGAGACCTGAACTCTAGTGCATAATCCACGAGAGTTCGGTTCTCCTGTCTCAGGCGCAACAGTAATCTGGCTGCATTGACCTTTCTACCAGGAGGGTCAAAAGTTCTTCTAAAGGCAGCTACAAAGGCATTATAGTTATATACTAACGGGTTATCGTTCTCCCATAGTGGGTTGGCCCATCTCAGAGCTTTCTCAATGAGTAAGGTGATAATAAATCCAACCTTTGCCCTATCTGTAGGATAGGAGCGAGGTTGTAGTTCAAAGTGGATACTGATCTGGTTAAGGAAACCACGACACTTCTCAGGTGAGCCACCATAACGTACTGGTGGAGTAATACGGGAAGAGGCACCTACAGTGGCTACCTCTAGGCCTGAGCTCACAGGAGAAATAGAAGTAGTACGCGTCTCCTCTGGCGGGTTATTAGCACGAGACAATAACGCCTGTAGTGCTAGCGCCATCTGATCCATTCTGTGATCCATGGCTTCAAACCTAGGACGATTTCCTATTAGGACGCCGGCAGCTGCGCAGTGCTCGCCGGCGTCCGACTACACTTCCCAATACCCCCCTGGTTGTTTATGCCGGTCATGTGACCGAGCTATATTCAATACATGTTTGCGATTTCTTTCTGTTTAATAGTTCGTTTTACATATTTATAAGTACACTGTTGCTGCAATTATAAATTGTAACCACGTCATAACTGATTTTAACTGTTTCTAAAATGATTTTGTATATTAGTTCTTACTCTCTCTGTGATTGGTTGCCTAATTTTTGGCGCCAATTTTAAAGTATTGTATTTGCTATTTAATGCTCTTCTTGCCAGGTATTAGGTTCTCTTTTCCCATATTGATAACGCCGTATTGGCGAAACGCGTTTATGGTTATAATATTATGTATTTTAAATATTAAAGTATAATTTGTTACTTTTAATTGTATTTTTTTAATACATATTTATCCACTTTTTACCTGGCATTTTAATCATCACTCTGGACTCCAAGTAATCCTAGGTGGGGATAATACCACCAGCGCTATCAAAAGAGAGCAGCTGTTCTGCTCCCCCCTTGTGAGTACCCATTTTATTTCTTTATTTTATAATCAGCTTTTTATCCAGTGTGCACTATTGGTTGTTTCTTTGTACCCGAGTGCCTATTGTATCAAGAACGGAGGAAATTTCCCACAGACGGAGGATACCCACTGTATATCCCATAAGCGGGGATCATACCGCTGTACGCCCTTTCCACCTGAGCTGGTTTTAGCTCTCGCAAATGTGAGTTTACATTCACAAGTTTTATATATTTTATTCATTTATATTTTAACTTACTACACTATCCGGCTTCCTGTATATACCCTTTTTGTCTCCTATATGTGAGTGGATCTACAAGGAAGAACCAAACAAGGACATTTATTGCAGACTGAATACTGCCGTACTAGACGACTGCACGGGACACTCTTAGATAAGACTTTCTCCCTTTTATCCATCTATTTTATTTGGACTATAATTTTTTGACTGTTGTTAGGCGCAGCTTTTATTGTTTTTTCTTTTTTGTTATATCTCCCTTAAGGGTTTTAGAGGGATTCCCTTATCAAGTTGCTGCCTACTGTGTTATCCAGCGCTCACTCATTGTTTTGTCTAGGATCAGAAGGAGCAAGCTGACTGTTTGTACTTGCAGGATCCATTGGCCCTGTCGTAATGTCAGGATCGGGACAGGGATCCAACACGCAGAGTACAAACAGGTACAGGATACGTATACCGGACCTTAGAATGGCCGGAATAACGTACGGAGAGTATAGAGAAAGGTCAGAGACAAGCCGAGGTCGAGGGAACGAGAGGACAGGTAAGCGAGGAACAAGCCGGGTCAAGGATAACAGAGGTAAACAGAGTAAGTCAAACAAGCCGGGTCGGAACCAAAGGGATAACAGAAAATACCAGAGCACTGTGTGACTAGACAGGCTAGAACCACGACAGGGCAATGAGCAAATGGGAGAAGCAAGTTTAAATACCCTGGCTCGGAGGGAGAGACACGCCTCCGACGAGATCTGATTAGTCTCTACAGGATTGAGTGACAGGTCGTTCCGGGCTGGCATCATGACGTCGGTTACCGGACGTCCTGCTACAAAAGGAAGTGACTCCCTCGCGGCCGGCGTTTACGTGACCGGGTGGACCGCGAGGAACAGAGGAAACAGCCCGTCCGGACGGATAGACGTCTAAGTCTCTACCTCTCTCGGAGGTAGAGACTTCAGGTACCCTGACAGATACACACTGACACAGAGCAGAATAGAGACTGTCCCCCCTACATAGGGTCACTTGGCAGGTATGGATTGACACCTGTCCTCAAAGCCCCTGATACACACTGACACAGAGCAGAATAGGGACTGTTCCTCCTACATAGGGTCACTTGGCAGATATGGATTGACACCTGTCCTCAAAACCCCTGATACACACTGACACAGAGCAGAATAGGGACTGTTCCCTGTCCACAGAGTCCATGATACACACTGACACAGAGCAGAATAGAGACTGTTCCCCGTCCACAGAGACCATGATACACACCGACACAGAGCAGAATAGGGACTGTTACCCCTACATTGGGTCACTTGGCAGGTATGGATTGACACCTGTCCTCAAAGCCCATGATACACACTGGGGGGAGCTACTGTCCTCCCCAACCCCTGCGCGGTGGGTGGGGGCCATAAATCACAATGGGGGGACCTACTGTCCTCCCCCCCTCGGCCCCCACCCCTGCGCGGTGGGTGGGGGCCATAAATCACCCCACAGTGTTTGGTTCTAATGAGTGCAACGTAAATGGCTGCACAGGAGCTGGCCAACTGGAGAATTCAAAAGAGAAAACATGCACTGGAACTAATCGAGAAAGAGGAAAGACAGCCATACCAGATTCAGATGACAAAGCTGACACACAAGGGGTTAATTGAAATTGATACCGTGCCCGATCAGAACTTGACCCTAGAGGATCTGTCTGAGTCTGTGTGGCAGCCTCAGGATTCTCAGCAGGATTGCATCTCAGAGAAAAGGGACACAACATCCCAACACAAGAGCCACCTTTTAGATCAGGACTGCCTTATATGCAAAGGGCTGATAAACCCCCCAGGTGATGCTGACTTAAGCCAATGGGTAATTACCAAGAAACCAGAGAAAATATGGAAACACCATATAACTAATGGCAATCAACACTCTTCATGCATTGAAAAGAAGAACAAGAAATTGTATGATCCAGATACTAGACTCACAGATCCAGCAGACTCAAGTGTGTGGAAGGGATTCCTTCACATGTTCTCTATAAAGCAGTTTAAAGTTACAGCCACGCCAGAGTCTGGTTATAGCAGTCATCTTTGCCAGGATTTACCAAAAGTGTTAACATCCGAAGGATGCATTTTGCAAGAGTCTGTTTGGGAATATGTGGATCGTATCTGGCCAGAGTGCACCAAGGACATGTGTGTGATCCGACTGAATCAAAGAACGTCAAGTGATGCAGTTTCATATGCTCGGCTGTATTCTTATCTTAATCGGAAGCTGAGATATGCAATCATCAGAAGTCATGGCATGGAGGCGTTCCTAGTGCCTCTACCTGCCGGCCAACCCATCCCTCAAAGATTGCGTCCTTTGGGAGGTCCAGGTTTGGAAGACAACCATCCTATTCTGCTTCTGATCTTGCTTCTTCCAAGCCATCCTTCCTGGACAGCTTATCCCAAAAAATCTTCCAAGAAACATAAAGAAGGTTTGGATATCCCAGATGATATTTTCTCTGACATATTAGCAGATGTTGAACGAGAGGAGAGACAAATGGCCGAGCAAGGGCTCCCTCCTCCAGGTTTCCCAAATTTTGAGCAGTGGAATCAGAATTCTGAGGATACAGGAGAGGAAGTTGGCATGCCTGAGATCATGAATATGCTCCAAAATTTGAGCAATGGCCTTCAGTTCCCAGGAGAATTCTCTGTAATTATAGGAGAGAGTCAGGGTGCTAATATTATGCCACCTCCCCATGTGCCAAATACTGTTCCAGCAGGTCTACCATATCCATCTTTTCCATTGTATCCAGAAGCAGCCTACCCTGGCTGGCATGGTATGTTGCCCCCTACTCATGCAGTAAATCCATTGTCCATTGACCCAGCCAATCTCTTCTCTTACCCGCTTTCACAAATAATACCACCTAACTTCTTATCTGATCAACATTTTACTGCAGGACCTCAACCTTTTGCATAAATGTTGTAGTTTTGTTATATTTACGTTTTTTGGTTTTTTTTAACTGTTATGTTTTAGCGAAATATTGAAAAAAATACATGTAATGTGCTGAACATCAAAGCTGAAATTTTAATTTGTCTCAGTAAGTTGAAAGCCATACTTTCTATGGGAGTTTCAAATGTTCAATAATTGTTTTCTGAAGAAAGCATAACTGTCTGTTTTTAGCAAGCAACAACCCCATATTAAGCTGTTTATTCACTGAACATCTATTTGTACTGAATTGAAAACTGAATGACAAAATGTAGGCAGAAAACGAATGATTTGAATATATTCTTCAAATACCAGAATTTTTTAATTTGTTTTTTAGTTCACTACTATTCTGTGTTTAGTAATGTATAAGTGTGCCAGATGTGACAAGTTTACATAGGTTAATTATAGCCACTGTTATATCTGGGCTACAAATACATGCATTTTGGCAAACACCTCAAAGCCCATGTAAGCTTTGTGTTGTTGAATTTCAGTGATTTCTTTTATGTTGCATGTGTACAGTTGTACTGTAAAATGGGTAAAGCATGGGATATGTTTTTACATTTGTATACTAAAAATTTTAATATACGTTGAAAAAAAAAAAAAAAAAAAAAAAAAGGACGCATGAGCCTACAGGCATTGCGCATGAGCGTCCAGTAACGTGGCAAAAAAATTCCCAGCTCCCCAGAGGCTGTCCTAGCACCCCGGTCATACAAATATTCATTAACAGCTTTTTCTTGTTGGAGCAGGCGGTCGAACATTAGGAGTGTTGAATTCCAACGTGTAGGGCTGTCGCAAATCAAGCGCCTCACTGGCATGTTGTTTCGCCGCTGGATATCGGCAAAGTGAGCCATGGCCGTGTAGGAACGCCTGAAATGGCCACACACCTTCCTGGCCTGCTTCAGGACGTCCTGTAAGCCTGTGTACTTATGCACAAAGCGTTGTACGATCAGATTACACACATGTGCCATGCACGGCACATGTGTCAACTTGCCCAACTTCAATGCCGCTATCAAATTTTTTCCGTTGTCACACACCACTTTGCCGATATCCAGTTGCTGCGGAGTCAGCCACTTTTCCACCTGTGCGTTCAGGGCGGACAGGAGTGCTTGTCCGGTGTGACTCTCTGATTTCAAGCAAGTCAAACCCAAGACGGAGTGACACTGCCGTATCCGGGATGTGGAATAGTACCTGGGGAGCTGGGGGGTGCCGTTGATGTGGAGCAAGAAGCAGCGGCACAAGAGGACTCAGCCGAGGAGGTTATGGAAGAGGATGGAGTAGGAGGAGTAGAGGAGGTGGCAGCAGGACTGCCTGCAATTCGTGGCAGTGTCACCAACTCCTCTGCAATGCCACGCATTCCTTGCTTGTCAGCCGTCAGCAGGTTTACCCAATGCGCAGTGTAGGTGATATACCTGCCCTGACCATGCTTTGCAGACCAGGTATCAGTGGTCAGATGGACCCTTGCCCCAACACTGTGTGCCAGACATGCCATGACTTCCTTTTGCACAATCGAGTACAAGTTGGGGATTGCCTTTTGTGAAAAGAAATTCCGTCCGGGTACCTTCCACTGCGGTGTCCCAATAGCTACAAATTTTTTGAACGCCTCAGACTCAACCAGATTGTATGGTAAAAGCTGGCGGGCTAATAGTTCGGACAAGCCAGCTGTCAGACGCTGGGCAAGGGGGTGACTTGGTGACATTGGCTTCTTAAGCTCAAACATGTCCTTGACAGAAACACAGGACTGTGGGCAGATGAGCGGGAACTGCTCAAGGCGGGAGACGGAGTGGCGGATGGTTGAGAGGGGGCAAGAAGGACAGCAGTGGTTGACGTGGCTGAAGATGCTGGACCAGGAGGAGGATGGCGGCTTAGAGTAGGCGTGCTGCTTGTACTCATGTGTTGATCCCATAGGCGTTTGTGATGTGAGATCATGTGCCTACGCAAAGCAGTTGTACCTAGGTTGGTGTTGGACCTCCCACGACTCAGTTTCCTTTGGCACAGGTTGCAAATGGCATCGCTGTTGTCAGAGGCAGACACACAAAAAAAATGCCACACTGCTGAGCTCTGCAATGATGGCATTCTGGTGGTGGACACAGCATGCGTTGATTGGCGTGCTGTCGGGCTGACCCCGGGTGCCGATGCATGCTGTCTGACTGTGCCACTAGCTCCTTGCGACGACCCCCCCCTGCTTCCAACTCGTCTCCTCCTCCTCTCTGTCTCCCCATCTGAACTTTCGCCCTGTTCTTCTTCTTGCCGAGCGGGCACCCACGTGACATCCATGGACGCATCGTCATCATCAACCACTTCGCTTGTATCTGACAACTCATAAAAGGAAGCAGCAGTGGGTACAACATCATCATCATCACACCGTACCTCCATGTGTTTAATGCTGCCTGCCTGAGACATATCCCTGTTATCTACATCCTCTAGCAATAATGGTTGCGCATCACTCATTTCTTCAAACGGGTGTGTGAATAACTCCTCTGACATACCAAGTAAAGCGGCTGTGGTGCTAGTTTTGGTGGTGGCGGCAGGCGGGTGAGTGGTATCTTGAGAGGTGCCTGAAGCTAAGCTGGAGGAGTATGGTGCGTCAAGGTTCCGAGCGGAGGCTGTACAAGATTGGGTGTCCTGTGTTAGCCAGTCAACTATGTCCTCAGAACTTTTCAAGTTCAGGGTACGTGGCTTCTGAAAACTGGGCATTATTCTAGGGCAAAAGGGAATCACAGCACCACGACCACGATGGCCCCTGCGGGGTGGCCTGCCTCTGCCTGTCATTTTTGGGGGGATTAGTGGTACTATGCGTGCAAGCTACTGTGAGACCAGATATGATTGGCAATGTGAACTGTAACAGTTCTGCAGAGCACACACTGTAGGCCTCAGACACCCGCTTGAAGACAAGTAACTGCTATTCAATCTATAACAGTGAAAAACAAATTTTGGTTTTAAAAGCACGCTATAGAGACACCAGATATGATTGGCAATGTGCACTGGAACAGTTCTGCAGAGCACACACTGTAGGCCTGAGACACCCGCTTGAAGACAAGTAACTGCTATTCAATCTATACCAGTGAAAAATAAATTTTGGTTTTAAAAGCACGCTATAGAGACACCAGATATGATTGGCAATGTGCACTGGAACAGTTCTGCAGAGCACACACTGTAGGCCTGAGACACCCGCTTGAAGACAAGTAACTGCTATTCAATCTATAACAGTGAAAAACAAATTTTGGTTTTAAAAGCACGCTATAGAGACACCAAATATGATTGGCAACTGTCAAAGCACGCTGGAACAGGTCTACAGAGCACACGCTGAAGTAGGCCTGACACCCAGATGCTTGCAGACAACTAACTGATCTTCTATTACAGTGAAAAAAAATGATTTCTTTAAAATCTAAAGTTTAAGCTATTGTTAAAACAGATATGAGTGGTGGCACTGACTGTGCAAATGGGCAAGGCATCCAACCTGACACAGAAGCTGGCAGGCAGGCAACTGCTCTTCTATTACAGTGAAAACAAATTATTTATTTTAAATCTAAAGCTTAACCAATTGTTAAAACAGATATGAGTGGTGGCACTGGGCAAGTGGGCACAGTATCCAATGTGAACCTCACACAGAAGCTGGCAGGCAGGCAACTGCTCTTCTATTACAGTGAAAACAAAATTTTGGTTGTAAAAGCACGCTATAGAGACACCAGATATGAGTGGCAACTGTCAAAGTACGCTGGCAGGGTTGTGCAGGGCACACGCTGAAGGAAGGCCTGACAGAGCCGCTTGAAGGACACTGACTGTCTGCTATTAGCTTACACTGGAAACCTTTTTTCTTTGTAAAAGCACGCTAAAGAGACACCAGATATGATTGGCAACTGTCAAAGCACGCTGGCACAGGTCTGCAGAGCACACGCTGAAGTAGGCCTGACACCCAGACGCTTGCAGACAACTAACTGATCTTCTATTACAGTGAAAAAAAATGATTTCTTTAAAATCTAAAGCTTAAGCTATTGTTAAAACAGATATGAGTGGTGGCACTGACTGTGCAAATGGGGAAGGCATCCAACCTGACACAGAAGCTGTCAGGCAGGCAACTGCTCTTCTATTACAGTGAAAACAAATTATTTATTTTAAATCTAAAGCTTAACCAATTGTTAAAACAGATATGAGTGGTGGCACTGGGCAAGTGGGCACAGTATCCAATGTGAACCTCACACAGAAGCTGGCAGGCAGGCAACTGCTCTTCTATTACAGTGAAAAAAATTATTTATTTTAAATCTAAAGCTTAACCAATTGTTAAAACAGATATGAGTGGTGGCACTGGGAAAGTGGGCACAGTATCCAATGTGAAACTCACACAGAAGCTGGCAGGCAGGCAACTGCTCTTCTATTACAGTGGAAACAAAATTTTGTTTGTAAAAGCACGCTATAGAGACACCAGATATGAGTGGCAACTGTCAAAGTACGCTGGCAGGGTTGTGCAGGGCACACGCTGAAGGAAGGCCTGACAGAGCCGCTTGAAGGACACTGACTGTCTGCTATTAGCTTACACTGGAAACCTTTTTTCTTTGTAAAAGCACGCTAAAGAGACACCAGATATGATTGGCAACTGTCAAAGCACGCTGGCACAGGTCTGCAGAGCACACGCTGAAGTAGGCCTGACACCCAGACGCTTGCAGACAACTAACTGATCTTCTATTACAGTGAAAAAAAATGATTTCTTTAAAATCTAAAGCTTAAGCTATTGTTAAAACAGATATGAGTGGTGGCACTGACTGTGCAAATGGGCAAGGCATCCAACCTGACACAGAAGCTGTCAGGCAGGCAACTGCTCTTCTATTACAGTGAAAACAAATTATTTATTTTAAATCTAAAGCTTAACCAATTGTTAAAACAGATATGAGTGGTGGCACTGGGCAAGTGGGCACAGTATCCAATGTGAACCTCACACAGAAGCTGGCAGGCAGGCAACTGCTCTTCTATTACAGTGAAAAACATTATTTATTTAAAATCTAAAGCTTAACCAATTGTTAAAACAGATATGAGTGGTGGCACTGACTGTGCAAATGGACAAGGCATCCAACCTGACACAGAAGCTGGCAGGCAGGCAACTGCTCTTCTATTACAGTGAAAAAAAATTATTTATTTTAAATCTAAAGCTTAACCAATTGTTAAAACAGATATGAGTGGTGGCACTGACTGTGCAAATGGGCAAGGCATCCAACCTGACACAGAAGCTGGCAGGCAGGCAACTGCTCTTCTATTACAGTGAAAACAAATTATTTATTTTAAATCTAAAGCTTAACCAATTGTTAAAACAGATATGAGTGGTGGCACTGGGCAAGTGGGCACAGTTTCCAATGTGAACCTCACACAGAAGCTGTCAGGCAGGCAACTGCTCTTCTATTACAGTGAAAAAAAAATATTTATTTTAAATGTAAAGCTTAACCTATTGTTAAAACAGATATGAGTGGTGGCACTGGGCAAGTAGGCACAGTATCCAATGTGAACCTCACACAGAAGCTGGCAGGCAGGCACCTGCAATTACATTACACAGGAAAAAAAAAAAAAGCAGCCTGATGTTATAGCCCTAAAAAGGGCTTTTTGGGGTGCTGTCCTTACAGCAGAGATCAGATGAGTCCTTCAGGATTGTAGTGGACACTGAATACCCTAGCCTAGCTATCAATTTCCCTATCTAATCAGCAGCAGCTAAACTTTCCCTCCTCTCACTAAGGATGCATCTTCCGAATGAATCGAAAATGGATGCTGGGAGGGAGGTTGGAGGGTGTGGAAGGGAGGGAGATTGGCTGGAATGTGTCTGCTGACCGAGAGGCACAGGGTCAAAGTTTGCCCAATGATGACGAATAGGGGGCAGATCGAATTGCGCATGTGTCCGCCCGCCGTGGCGAACGCGAACACGCTAAGTTCGCCGGGAACTGTTCGCCGGCGGACAGTTCGGTACATCACTATTCTTGGGTAATAGTAATTCACATGTAACAAGCAATTCGGTCCTTTTATGTCCAGCTGTATCATTAATAAGGGTGTCCAGGCAGAATTCATAGTTCTGTCTCGAACGTTATTTTGAGGAAATATTGAAAAAGCTTATAAAGAGGTGTATGAAGACCTTATCAGACAAAAAAGGAAATAAAGAGGAATACAGAGGATGTTGCATTGATTTTTAATTATTGAGGGAAAATATGATAAATAAATATGTGTTTGTCCTTGCAGAAGATCCCCTTCTACAGAACATTGTTCCACTGCACTCTACGATGGTCTACACATGGGTACCAAACATAAAATGACACTTAGTGAAAAGTCGTTTAAAAATATAAGTGGGAATAATTGTATATATATATATATATATATATATATATATATATATATATATATATATCGATTTTTTTTTTTAATAATGATTTTTTTTTTTTAAATATGGGTACTGATTAGCCTGCATGGGCAGCACAAAATAAAGTGACGAGGGACTGTGAGGGGGAGTCCACGGACATAGTATATAAAATTAGACCGTTGCTAACTTGTAACACTACCAATATTATTTGTTTTAACCTGCCAGTGTAAATGTCAATATATAACCACAAAGTCCTATGTATCACCAACCCAGGAAACCCAACAGGCTAGGTACAGAGCAGACATTGTCTAGAAGGGGTTATTCACTTTGCATGGGAAGAGGGACTCTTTCTGTTGGAAGACGAGGTGTATCAAGACACCAAGATATTCGGACAGCTGCGAATTCCATTCCTTTAAGAAAGTCCTTTAAGAATGTACTAACGTGGAGCTTGCGTCTTTTCAGTCTACGTCCAATGGATACATGGGCGAGTGTAGTTATAGAGGAGGGTATGTGGAGGTTGTGAACTTACACCAAGACATCGCAGCTCAGCTGGTTAAAATGCTGTCTGTCCAGCTCTGCCCTCCAGTCTCAGGACAGACAGCTATGGATGTGGTTGTGAACCCACCAAACCCTGAAGAAGAGGGTTTTATCAGGGAGAAGGAAGCTGTTCTGTCAAACTTGGCTTATAAAGCTAAACTAACGGAATAAATATTTAACCAAATTCTGGACAATAAATGTAACCCTCTGCAAGGCGTCATGTATGCCTTCCCCAGGATGTTCATCCCTGATAAAACCGTACAGAGAGCTGAGAAACTCTGAATGGCTCCTGATATGTTTTTCTGTATGCAGCTCCTGGAAGAGTCTTGGATCTGTATTGTGCCAGGGAGCGGGTTTGAACAGAAAGAAGGGACATATCACTTTAGAATGACAATTTTACCAGCCGTAGAGAAATTGAAGACAATAGGGATGACATCTCGCGAGAAGCATCAACATACAAGGCGAAGATTGTAGACTGAAAGAACATTTACTAATCTCGAGCAAGTGTTATAACCGTATTAATGCATGTTTGCTATAGGATGGACCATTTTACCAACTTTCTGGAGAAAACATTGATAGATTTGTTTTATGTCAAACAGTAAATTAGAAGTTTTATTTATGGAGCACTCTTCCTGGGGAATACAGTAAATGAAATGTAATACATGGCTAGTTTACTTCATTTTCAAGTCCGATATGAATTGAGTGGGTGGGTGGATGCCAATAAGTGTCTACAAATTGGCAACAGAAAAACAGATTATGGACAGTTCTTGCTGAGGGATACAGGCAATTTAAGGTATAATTCTGGTTTTCTCCATTCACAACCTAAATGTGAATGGGGGAGACTGGTGCCAAGAATTCTCCAATATTGTATCAAGTTTTACATTGACTTGTTTTCTCTAACCTTTTCTCTGTCTCTAAAGTGTGTAACACTTTCCCTCTGCCTGACCACCATCTTCTAACCTCAACGTATTAGTCCTAGCTTATCTCGGACTATCATAAACCTAATTCTGTTTTGTCTACTGCACCAATCGAAGCTCACTTGATGCATCAGCCACACCTTCATCCCTGGCATAGCATGCTCACCCGCTATCTCCAATGATGCTCCTATACTGCAGAATGTTGCTGGAGAAACCCTCACACCACACTCTACTTCCTACACTACAAATTCATGCTACGTTCATACACCTCTGCTCCCTCCCTTGCCAAGCAAGAGTTACATAGTTGCTAAGCTGAAAAAAGACATGCGTCCATCAAATTCAGCGTTTCTCCTGTTTGTTTTTGCTGTTGATCCAAAAGAATGCAAAAAAAAACCCAATCTGAAGCATGTCCAATATTGCAACAAACCACGAATAAAATAAATCATTGACCCCAAAATGGCAGTCAGATGTCTCCTTGGAGCAAGAAGCTATTACCCCACTAATTAAACATTATACCCCTGTTTTACAAGTAATTTTCTAATTGCTATGTAATATATGGCTGTGGTAGAAATAAAATTACCCCTCACAGGGTAAGAACAATAAATTGGGCTGCTTCACACTATGAACAGGCATATCAGCGGGCACTTTCAAGTGACCTTGAGGTGCTGCTTGATAACATTCCTAAACCCTCACCCCCGAAAATAATCCGCTGTGTGGCGAATTTTGACGCAGGCTGGGATATATCTAAAAAAATTCTGGCAAGATTCTGGCCATTACTCACACAAGATAGACATCTCAAAGATGTGATTCCATCACACGTCTCCATAACAGCAAAAAGGGGAAGAAATCTCAAGGACCTGTTAGTTCCAAGCCACCTTTCAAAACACAATGAACATAAGAAAAATTGGCTCAATGTCTATGGCACCTACCAGTGTGGACGCTGTGTAGCCTGTTGCTACATAGATAGAGATTCCAAGTCCATAACTGATTCCTCCGGTGTACATAAGACCCCAATTAAACAATTTTTCAATTGTAATTCAACGGGACTGGTCTATCTCCTCACATGTAAATGTGGTAAAAATATGTAGGGAAAACAATACGTCCCTTCAAGAGGCGCATGATGGAACATGTCCATTCGGTTTCATCCGATAGAGACACCCCTGTAGCAAGACATGCTAGAACACACCAGAGTGACACATCTAGATGCTTCAAATTTGCAGGGGTAGAAAAAGTCAACGTGGGCAAAAGAGGGGGAGACCTTGATCTTATCCTGAAGAGGAGAGAATGTTTTTGGATTCAGACATTAAACACCATGTCCCCAAATGGCCTCAATGAAGGTTTTACCTTCACCCCTTTCATTCTATAAAGATACTTCATTTTATAGTTATAAATCCTTCACATGTTTTTATACTTGTTGTATGTTAATGTACATATTAAATGAATAAATCACATCTTTAACAGGTCATCATCATGAACCTCACTTCTAGCGGCTATACCTGAGTTCTACCAGTCAGCTAATGTACAGTGCGGATGTACCCACAGTATCCTCTTTTAATATGAGATTATATACATGGATACTGTAAGATTTCAATATTAACCCTTGGATGGGTATAACTCATTTAGTTCCTAGTTCGTCCTATATGAACACACATAGGACTCTAAAATCATGTATTACAAGGTTATCATCGGAGTGATTAATCCCCTCTGTTGTATGAAATCCTTTAATTGCTGTAACACTCACAAGGCATTCAAGCCGGTGCCACTGTTAGCACTACATATTGTGATTTAGTTTCGGCACTTAGTCCCGCCCTCCATCCGCTCTGATTGGCCAGAGCCTGTAAGATTGACGACTCTCGCACATATCACAAACGGTGGGCGTACGTAACTGTAGTTCCGCCCACGGCTACCGCTGATTGGCTGAATATCGGCCGCTATTCATATTTAACAAGTACACTTGAGCATTTGCTCAATGACAGCCTTTGAGAAAGGCGCTTTTCACAGCGCCGAAACGCGTTAGGCAGGCAGGCAGATGATGATGATTTTATAATCACGCCACTTTTTTATTTATTTTCACTTCACACTGTTTGGGGTGCTTTATTAGGATAAGAGGAGCTGGGGCCGGTATGGAGAATTTTTTGGAGGGAATAAGGGAGCAGTACTATGACTACAACTAGCTGAGGATTTCTTGCTAGAACAGACAGAGTGTGTTACGCTGCAATACTAGTCCTACTCTGACCAGTCAGTGCATACAGCACTGGGGCTAGTTTCAAGCAGTGTTGTGTCCGGTAATACTAACAAGGGGGACATTCAAGTCTCCTATTTAATATTTACTACTCTTTAACCGGAGGTTTCTTTTCACACTATTTGTCAGTATCTGAGTGCCACTGTAGGACCAGCTCTATATTGTATATGCTGCCCACCCTCTATTGGGGGAATGTCCTACTAGCACTTAGTAATCTACTTGTGGCCATATGAGCGATTACGTAACACTGCATGTTGCAGTACCCTCTAGTGTAACTCTGTTGTGGCTTTAATGTCTCTATACCTCTATATGGTTACACGTTTTGTGGTTCTGTTTGGCATTCATTAGCCAGTGTATCATACCAGTTTACCCTATTCTTACCCGTATCCAGGGATAAGGATTTGTCTATACATTAGCTGTTAACACGAGTAGTCTCTGGTCTCTCCCACCGATATTTCCTATTAGCGAGGTATATATCTAGAGCAACATTATTCTATGCTCATACCTCTCCCATAGCTCCCTGAGCCCCTTAAGATCTCCTCTTTCACTATTTGGGTGCGTTTTCCTATTTATTTTTTATTTTTCATTATCTTTTTGTTCATGATTATGTATACCTAATTAAAGATTATAAATTTTAACAGACAACTGAGATCTGTATCTCACCAGTGTTTCCTAGACCTATGGTCTCTGGTTTACACTATCTTTTTTTCTCTCTCTCTGTATATTATATTATTATCAGAACTAAAATGAAGATATTATATTATTATTAGAAATAAAATAAAGATATTATATTATTATTAGAACTAAAATTAAGATATTATATTAATATTAGAAATAAAATTAAGAGGGGGGCGGAGCCAAGCCAGCGAACTGAACAGACGTGCAGAGCTGTAGCTCCGTACCAACAAGCCTAAAAACAGCAACTAACCGGGTGAAAAATCACCGGTACACCGACTAGCACCCCACCTACACAATGGGAAAACGAACCAAGAAGCTCAAGGCAGCAATGGCATCAGGAACCCGTAATATTGGGGAGTACATGCAGGGAAGCCTACCGCGCGTGGCGCCCAAGATGGCGGACCTACATGCGGAGGCCTCGTCGGAGGAGGAAGAAGCCTCCATGGACGCCCTAGATGATATCCCACAAGCTGGCGGCCTGTATATGGAATCCTCGGACGAGGAGAACAACACCCCGGCCACAAAGGGGGACATTAAGTCGCTCCTCCGCGACATCCGTAAGATGTTTCAGGCGGACCTAGCGATATTGAGAGAAGACATGCTCTCGCTCACAGGGCGAATCAAGGCCGCAGAAGAAACAGCGGCCCACCTTAAAGCCGAGCAAACCACACTTGCAGCAGAGCAGAAAAGGGTAACCGCCTCACAAGCAACAACGACTCAGAAACTAACCGATTATGAAGACCGCAGTCGCAGCAAGAACATCAAGATTAGGGGTATCCCTGCCTCGATAGATAAGACTGACCTGCCACAATACGTGGGGCGCCTGCTCCAGCAAATACTTCCCCACAAACAAGCTAAGAACATCCTGATGGACAACATCTACAGAACCCGCAGGCAGGGCGGACAGCCCCAACAGACAAGCGGCGATGTCATTCTACAGCTTGTCACACACCTAGACAAAACGGCGATCATGGCAGCGGTGAGGGACCTGCCGTTCCTGTCCTTCGAGAGACATAATCTGACATTCTATAACGACCTCTCCAAACCCACCTTGCTGTGGAGGCAAACAATGCGCCCTGTTACCAGCACGTTGAGACGGCAGAAGATTCTGTACCGCTGGGGCACATCACGCTCTCTTCAGATTACCACGGAAGGGATAACCCATACCATTCGCTCACCGGAGGAAGGCCAATCGTTCCTGACCCAGCAAGGCATTGCAGCACAGAGAGAGCCCAGAAGGGGCAGCCCTCGGGGACAACAATGGGATGTGGACAACATCGCCCCATTCGAACCACGGAGAGACCACCACTCGCCTGAGACAGAACCAGGGGACTAAAAACCGAGACAACCGCCTCATGACTTCGTGAAGGCATGGGACTTACAGACTAGTTTGGGACACTTGCATTAACCATATATCTTTATGATTCACACTTTGGAATGCATAACATGTCTGGTATGTTTTAAAAGTTACTGGACTTCCTCGGAGGACAGGCGCTAGGTTGTAAATACCGCTGTTTTTGCCATGTTTGTTTTAGCTCTCTCAGACTAGTAACTCTAAGTAGATTGATTTAGACTATTTGGTGTGTGTAAACGTTATAGGACTTCCTGCTAATGCTTAGAAGCTGGCAAGCGAAAGGCGATATGGGTCGCTACCATAGCGAACCTTACTCTACTCTCTCGTAATAGACATTCGTATTGTATTGTCTACTGTTTACGCATAGGCATGACCACACACAGTAATAGCCTAACGAGGCTCTACAAAAGAGCCTGCTAAACGGCGTTTAAACTAATTGTAGGCGCCCCTATCGACCACAGATAGCAGGTTACCTCGACCACCCTGAGCAGATCACCTTACCCGGTCCACTGCCACAAGGTTGAGGGACCACTATAATTTGCCTCCCTCACGTACTTCAAATAGAAACATAGCTTACTATACCACTGTCGGATGCACACTGTTAAACTAAACTGAACCTGTACTTTGTGCCTAGCCTACTCTTAGTCGAAGACAGACCTATGATCAGAAATCTGCTAGTATAAAGGGAACCGCCTGCTTACACACCGCTTAGCTCTCCCGACAGCTATACCCATAACACGACGATATTAACCCAATGCTATGAGGTTCACGTAAGCAGCACTCTTAATCTGAATATCCCCTATGATTTTCTCTACCAGTCAGGCACAATTTGATGCTAAACTAAAGAGAACGGCTAAGCAGCCATAAATCTCGCATTAACTTAAACGTTTATACCGCTTCAGAAAAGCAATAACATGGAGACGACACGACAGTTAACAGAATCCTAAAGGTGACTAATCCATTCACAAACTTGACTAGCTTAGCGTGTTTTAACCTCAACTATTGCTGTTACAATGCCTGTTATTCCCATGTAATCTTTCTTTTATTTTTGTTATCAAAAAAAGAAAACGTGCTATTTAATCTGCCACACTTTACCTGGTAAAAATGTATTGAAAAGCTTGCAGCTGCTATCGTGGCTCTGCAGGCCTGTTGTTAATCTGCGCACGATAAAAATAAAGAATTTAAAGAAATAAAATTAAGATATTATATTATTATTATTAGAACTAAAATAAAGATATTATATTATTATTAGAACTAAAATTAAGATATTATATTATTAGAAATAAAATGAAGATATTATATTATTATTAGAACTAAAATTAAGATATTATATTATTAGAAATAAAATGAAGATATTATATTATTATTAGAACTAAAATTAAGATATTATATTATTATTAGAACTAAAATTAAGATATTATATTATTAGAAATAAAATGAAGATGTTTCTGCGTCTTCAGCAAAGACAGAACGAGTGCATGTATGAAGCCCTATTCACGTCACAATAGCATCACTCTACGCACCATAACCACTGTAACCAACAGTCCTGCATGCCCTGGACACGTAAGGCAGGCAGGCAGATGATGATGATTTTATAATCACGCCACTTTTTTATTTATTTTCACTTCACACTGTTTGGGGTGTTTTATTAGGATAAGAGGAGCTGGGGCCGGTATGGAGAATTTTTTGGAGGGAATAAGGGAGCAGTACTATGACTACAACTAGCTGAGGATTTCTTGCTAGAACAGACAGAGTGTGTTACGCTGCAATACTAGTCCTACTCTGACCAGTCAGTGCATTCAACACTGGGGCTAGTTTCAAGCAGTATTGTGTCCGGCAATACCAACAAGGGGGACATTCAAGTCTCCTAATTAATATTCACTACTCTTTAACCGGAGGTTTCTCTTCACACTATTTGTCAGTATCTGAGTGCCACTGTAGGACCAGCTCTATATTGTATATGCTGTCCACCCTCTATTGGGGGATTGTCCTACCAGCACTGAGTAATCTACTTGTGGCCATATGAGCGATTATGTAACACTGCATGTTGCAGTACCCTCTAGTGTAACTCTGTTGAGGCTTTAATGTCTCTATACCTCTATATGGTTACACGTTTTGTGGTTCTGTTTGGCATTCATTAGCCAGTGTGTCATACCAGTATGTGTTAAACAGACAGAGTGTGTTACGCTGCAATACTAGTCCTACTCTGACCAGTCAGTGCATACAGCACTGGGGCTAGTTTCAAGCAGTGTTGTGTCCGGTAATACTAACAAGGGGGACATTCAAGTCTCCTAATTAATATTTACTACTCTTTAACCGGAGGTTTCTTTTCACACTATTTGTCAGTATCTGAGTGCCACTGTAGGACCAGCTCTATATTGTATATGCTGCCCACCCTCTATTGGGGCAATGTCCTACTAGCACTTAGTAATCTACTTGTGGCCATATGAGCGATTACGTAACACTGCATGTTGCAGTACCCTCTAGTGTAACTCTGTTGAGGCTTTAATGTCTCTATACCTCTATATGGTTACACGTTTTGTGGTTCTGTTTGGCATTCATTAGCCAGTGTATCATACCAGTATACCCTATTCTTACCCGTATCCAGGGATAAGGATTTGTCTATACATTAGCTGTTAACACGAGTAGTCTCTGGTCTCTCCCACCGATATTTCCTATTAGCGAGGTATATATCTAGAGCAACATTATTCTATGCTCATACCTCTCCCATAGCTCCCTGAGCCCCTTAAGATCTCCTCTTTCACTATTTGGGTGCGTTTTCCTATTTATTTTTTATTTTTCATTATCTTTTTGTTCATGATTATGTATACCTAATTAAAGATTATAAATTTTAACAGACAACTGAGATCTGTATCTCACCAGTGTTTCCTAGACCTATGGTCTCTGGTTTACACTATCTTTTTTTCTCTGCTTCACACTATAAAACGAGCGACTTAATGTAAGATATAAAAACTAAACAGAGAGTCAAGTGTGAGCGCTGCTTCATAAAAGATAAAATAAGATAAAGCATGAGAACATTACTTTATTATGGAATCCCACAATATAAAAAAGAGTGCTTATAGAATAAAATAAATTAATAGTATGCACCATTCAAATAAACCTGTATACATTCTACCTAAGTTGCAAGCATGTTATAAATCTGCTACAAAAAGTATCTTACACACTTAGGATCTATGTGTTAGTTAGTGAAAGCCCAAGGGGATGATCTGCTAAGCAGAGCAATCAGGAAAAATGGGCAACTGTCAAAATGGCCCAGATGGTCAAAGGCCCAAGGTAGGTACAATGTATAAAAATAAAGACCACTATAAACATAAAGCCGATTCTGAAAAAGACATAAATAAACTAACAGAAAGTCCCCCCCCCTCCCGGCTCCCAGTTTTTCAACTTTTATCAGAATGATTTCTTCATACCTAAGGGATTTCTACCAAGGGTATGTTAGTGGTTAAATTACCCGTGAACCATAGATGGTTAATTCTGAATAGATCAGTTTTATGGGAATATAAGTATCAGGATTTTATCCTAAATGTTTAATTTAAAATTATTAGGTATTTTTGTGTATAGATGTCAGGGTACCTGAGGTCTCTACCTCCGAGAGAGGTAGAGACTTAGACGTTTATCCGTCCGGACGCCATGTTTCTCCTGTTCCTCGCGGTCGACCCGTTCACATAAACGCCGGCCGCGAGGGACTTACTTCCTTATGTAGCATGGTGCCCGGAGACCGACGTCATGACGCCAATCCGGAACGACCTGTCACTCAATCCGTTGGAGACCAATCAGGACTCGTCGGAGGCGTGTCTATCCTCTCTAGCCAGGGTATTTAAACATACTTTGCCCTGTTACTCATTGCCCTGTCGTGGTTCTAGCCTGTCTAGTCACACAGTGCTCTGGTGTTTTTCAGTTATCCTTTTGGTTTCGACCCGGCTTGTTTGTCTTACTCTGTTTACCTCTGTTATCCTTGACCCGGCTTGTTACTCGCTTACCTGTCCTCTCGTTCCCTCGACCTCGGCTTGTCTCTGACCATTCTCTATACTCTCTGTACGTTAGTCCGGCCATTCTAAGGTCCGGTATACGTACCCTGTACCTGTTTGTACTTTGCGTGTTGGATCCCTGACCCGATCCTGACATTACGACAGGGCCAATGGATCCTGCAGGTACAAACAGTCAGGTTTGCCCCTCTGATTCCAGGTTTGATGCCATGGAACACAGAATGGACCAAATGGCCTTAGCACTACAGGCGTTATTATCTCGTGCTAATAACCCACCAGAGGAGACGCGTACTACTCCAATTTCCTCTGTAAATTCAGGCCTAGAGGTAGCCACTGTAGGTGCCTCTTCCTGTATTACCCCACCAGTACGTTATGGTGGTTCACCGGAGAAGTGTCGTGGTTTTTTAAACCAGATCAGTATTCATTTTGAATTGCAACCTCGCTCCTATCCTACCGATAGGGCAAAGGTTGGATTTATTATCACCTTACTCATTGAGAAAGCTCTGAGATGGGCCAACCCATTATGGGAGAACGATAACCCGTTGGTATATAATTATAATGCCTTTGTAGCTGCCTTTAGAAGATCTTTTGACCCGCCTGGTAGGAAGGTCAATGCAGCCAGATTACTGTTGCGCCTGAGACAGGAGAACCGAATACTTGTGGATTATGCACTAGAGTTCAGGTCTCTGGCGGCAGAAGTCAAGTGGAATGAGCAGGCTTATATAGATGTATTTTTGAACGGGTTATCAGATGTTATCCTTGACGAAGTTGCTACTAGGGAGCTGCCTGAGAATTTAGAGGACTTAATTTCGTTCATTTCTCGCATTGATGAGCGTTTAAGAGAGAGACAGAACACCCGAGAGAGGAATCTTAGACCTACCTTTAAGTTAGCACCCGCATTTCAAAGTCCTGATTCCAATACCTCACTGTTTCCTGAACCTATGCAGATAGGCAATACTCGCCTTTCAGAGGAGGAGAGACAGTACAGGAGAAGGGAGGGATTATGTATGTATTGTGGAGTCAGAGGTCACTTGCGCCTGAATTGTCCTATTCGCTCGGGAAACGCCCGCACCTAAGTTTCTCTAGAGGACAGGCCTTGGGTGTTTCTATTTTGTCCTCTACTCATGATTATAAAAATCACAGGTTGCTGTTACCAGTTTCTTTAACGTGGGAGAAGGGAGTGCTAAAGACCATGGCCTTGATAGATTCCGGTGCTGCTGAGAATTTTATCGACCAAGCCTTTGCTACTAAACACACTATCCCATTCCAGTTAAGAAAGATACCTTTGGCCGTTGAGGCCATAGATGGTAGACCGCTACTCGAGCCTGTTATCTCGCGTGAGACTATACCTATTAACTTAACTGTTGGTATCTTACACGAGGAGAACTTATCACTTATGCTCATTTCGTCTCCTTCTGTTCCCATAGTTCTGGGGTACCCATGGTTAAGGAGACATAATCCTATTATCGATTGGGAGTTAGGGTAAATACTCTCATGGGGTCAGGGTTGTCAGGAGAGGTGTCTACGCAGGGTATCCCCATTGGCTGTAATTAACACACCAGACAGTTCTACCCAGTCTAAGGGGATACAGATACCTCCTCTATACCTGGATTTAAAAGCAGTGTTCGACAAGAAGAACGCTGATACGCTACCCCCACACAGGACATTTGATTGTAAAATTAATCTATTGCCTGGTACCATGCCGCCCAGGGGTCATGTATACCCTCTATCCACTAAAGAGAATGCTGTTTGAGAGGAATATATTCAGGAGAATTTAGACAAGGGATTCATTAGGAGATCTTCCTCTCCTGCCGGGGCTGGATTTTTTTTTTGTTAAAAAGAAGGATGGTTCACTCAGACCTTGCATCGATTACCGAGGTTTGAATAAAATAACCATCAGAAATGCCTATCCTATTCCCCTGATTACCGAGCTCTTTGACCGGCTAAAGGATTCTAAAATTTTCACCAAGTTGGATCTCAGAGGGGCATATAACTTGGTGAGAATTCAGCAAGGTCACGAGTGGAAGACAGCGTTTAATACCCGCTATGGTCATTATGAGTACACGGTCATGCCCTTTGGTCTTTGCAACGCACCTGCAGTTTTTCAAGATTTGATTAACGAAGTTCTTAGGGAATTCCAACATGATTGTGTTATTGTCTACCTGGATGACATACTCATACACTCTAGAGAGATTGAGATTCACCATAGACAAGTCAGAAAGGTGTTACACAAACTTCTGCAACACGGTTTATACTGTAAGTTGGAGAAATGCAGTTTTGACCAGACCCAGATAGACTTTCTGGGATACGTGATTTCTGGGGAAGGCTTTAAGATGGATCCTGACAAACTCCAGTCTATTCTAGATTGGCCATTACCTAAGGGACTCAAGGCTATTCAGAGGTTTATTGGGTTCTCCAATTATTATAGGCGCTTCATTAAGGGTTACTCGTCTATTATTGCGCCCATTACCAATATGACCAAACAGGGGGCGGATACTAAGACGTGGTCTACTGAAGCTCTCGTTGCTTTCAAGAATCTCGAAGAACTTTTTGCCTCTGCTCCAATTTTAGTCCATCCTGATACGACTTTGTCGTTTCTACTCGAGGTCGATGCCTCTGAGACAGGAGTAGGTGCCTGAGAGCAGATATGACATCGGAGACAGGGAACTGTTAGCGGTCATTAAAGCCTTAAAGGAGTGGAGACATTTATTGGAGGGGACCTTACACCCTATTACTATTTTGACGGACCACAAAAACTTGTCCTATATTGGGGAGGCCAAGCGTCTGTCTTCTAGGCAAGCGCGTTGGTCCTTATTCCTGACTCACTTCAATTATGTGCTGACTTACAGACCTGGTTCTAAGAACTCTAAAGCCGATGCTTTATCTCGCCAATATGAACCTTCTACTATACCGGAACCGGTCCTTTCTTCTATAGTTCCGAAATGCAATATTGTTGCTAATACGAATCTCAGGATTCACTCCCCGTTACTGGCCAAGATCATTAAGCTGCAACATCTAGCACCTAAACAGACTCCTGCGGGTCGACATTTCGTTCCTCCTGCTCTTCAACTGGAACTGTTGCAGTGTCTCCATAACAGCAAGATGGCGGGACATCCTGGTATTCGCAAAACATTTGCTTTGATCTCCAAAGACTTCTGGTGGCCTGCTTTACGTAAAGATACTAAAGATTTCATCGCTGCTTGTGAGGTTTGTACTAAAACCAAACAACCCCATACACTCCCTTGTGGATTCCTGCATCCCTTAGAGGTTCCAGAGAAACCATGGTCCTGTTTGGCCATGGACTTTATTGTCGATCTACCTATCTCTAAAAAACAGACTGTTATTCTCACCATGGTTGACAGATTCACTAAGATGGCTCACTTCATTCCTCTGCCTAAACTACCGTCTTCTCCCGAATTGGCAGAGATATTCGCTAGGGAGATTTTTCGTCTACATGGGATACCCTCCCAAATTGTATCTGACAGAGGTTCTCAATTTATTTCCCGATTTTGGAGGGCCTTCTGTTCACAACTAGGTATCAAGTTGAACTTTTCTTCTGCCTATCATCCTCAGTCTAACGGAGCTGCTGAACGTACCAACCAGAAAATTGAACAATATTTACGATGTTTTGTTTCCGAACACCAGGACGATTGGGTCGGTTTGATTCCTTGGGCGGAGTTTGCACACAACAATCTCGTCTGCGATTCTACTCATTCAAGCCCCTTCTTCATGAATTATGGCTTTCATCCGTCTATTCTTCCTTCGGCTTCTCCTTCCCAGGGGGTGCCGTCGGTTGATGTTCATGTGGCCAATTTGAGGAAGTTGTGGGACCAAACTCGACAAATCCTTATGCACAACTCTATGCTGGTTAAGAAACACGCTGATAAACGTAGAAGATCGGCTCCGGTCTTTGTTCCAGGTGATAGGGTATGGCTGAGCACAAGGAACATCCGTTTAAAAGTGCCCTCCATGAAGTTCGCTCCCCGTTATATTGGTCCTTACAGGGTACTGACTCGAATCAATCCAGTTGCGTACCGTCTAGCTCTTCCTACTACCTTACGCATCCCTAACTCGTTTCATGTTTCATTGCTGAAACCACTTATATGCAACAGATTTTCCTCCACAACAACCCCTCCTCGCTCTGTTCAGGTGGAGGGTCAGGAGGAGTATGAGGTTAACTCTATTATTGATTCTCGAATCTCACGGGGGAAGGTTCAATATCTTGTCGATTGGAAGGGTTATGGTCCTGAAGAGAGGAGTTGGGTACCTCAAGAGGATGTCCATGCTCCTCGTCTCCGCAGGGCGTATCACTCCCGCTTCCCATCTCGTCCCGGTTCCTTCCGCCCGGTGGGCGTATCTGAGAGGGGGGGTACTGTCAGGGTACCTGAGGTCTCTACCTCCGAGAGAGGTAGAGACTTAGACGTTTATCCGTCCGGACGCCATGTTTCTCCTGTTCCTCGCGGTCGACCCGTTCACATAAACGCCGGCCGCGAGGGACTTACTTCCTTATGTAGCATGGTGCCCGGAGACCGACGTCATGACGCCAATCCGGAACGACCTGTCACTCAATCCGTTGGAGACCAATCAGGACTCGTCGGAGGCGTGTCTACCCTCTCTAGCCAGGGTATTTAAACATACTTCGCCCTGTTGCTCATTGCCCTGTCGTGGTTCTAGCCTGTCTAGTCACACAGTGCTCTGGTGTTTTTCAGTTATCCTTTTGGTTTCGACCCGGCTTGTTTGTCTTACTCTGTTTACCTCTGTTATCCTTGACCCGGCTTGTTACTCGCTTACCTGTCCTCTCGTTCCCTCGACCTCGGCTTGTCTCTGACCATTCTCTATACTCTCTGTACGTTAGTCCGGCCATTCTAAGGTCCGGTATACGTACCCTGTACCTGTTTGTACTTTACGTGTTGGATCCCTGACCCGATCCTGACAATAGATAACCAAAATCATAATTAAAAGTATTATATATTTGTCTGTTTTACATATAATTTACTCTCAGATTTATATTAATTAATTTGGTAATCCATGCCTGACTTTAGATTTTAACCCTAAATGTGCCCAATTTAGTGGGTATGTATCGGGACCATTTGCTGTTAGATCTTTGTCTTGAAAAAGTCTCAGTTAAGAGACAAAACGCGTAGATTTGAGGTCTCTTAATTTTGGTTCACACATTTTTATTGTGCTATCTCTTTAAGATAACCGTGGCCTTTTTCAAAGTTACCGGCCGCGGTTATATCCAGGATCCCAAATTGGTGTGATCCCCTTTTATTTATTTATTTATAAAATATTTTACCAGGAAAGATACATTGATATTTCTCTCGTTTTCAAGTATGTCCTGGGTCCACAAATCATTGCATTGTTACAATTAGGGTACAATAAAATACAAAAACAATATTAATACACAATAAATACAACATTTAACATAGAACAGGTAGGAAATATATAATCAACCAGGACACATGCATTTGGCGTGTGGTGGCTGCCCCTCTTGTTCGTGTGGTCACACAAGTTATTTCAGCTGGTCTCTGGTGCCCACCAGGGACGGTTTAGCCGCGAGGCAAACAAGGCATTTGCCTTGGGCGGCATTTTCCAGGGGGCGGCAAAAAACCCCGCCCCCAAACGCCCAGGGCAAATGCCTTGTTAGCCTTGCGGCTAACAGTCCGTCCAGCCAGGCGGGCGGCTATGTGAAAATCCGTGCGGGCGGCGCTGGCGAGGGAGCACTTCCTCTGAGCTGTCTGCTCAGCTCCCTCGCTCGCCGCCCGCAGAGTGAGGCTGGGAGCCGGAATATGACGTCATATTCCGGCTCCCAGCCTCACTCTGCGGGCGGCGCGCAAGGGAACTGAGCAGACAGCTCAGAGGAAGTGCTCCCTCGCCAGCGCCGCCCGCCCGACCGCCAAGCAGTCACTGGACCACCAGGGAGAGAAAGAACCCCCCCAGCATTCCCAAAGGTAAGGAGGCTGGGGGGTTCAATTTAAAAAGAACAAAAAACACTAGTGTGTGTGTGTTACTGAGTGAGTGTGTGTGTGTGTGTGTGTGTGTGTTAGTGAGTGTGTGTGTGTTAGTGAGTGAGTGTGTGTGTGTTAGTGAGTGAGTGTGTGAGTGAGTGAGTGTGCGTGTGTTAGTGAGTGAGTGTGTGCGTGTTAGTGAGTGTGTATGTGTGTGTGTGAGTGTGTGTTAGTGAGTGAGTGTGTATGTGTGTGTGAGTGAGTGTGTGAGTGTTAGTGAGTGAGTGTGGGTGTGTTAGTGAGTGAGTGTTTGTGTGAGTGTGTAAGTGAGTGTGTGTGTTAGTGAGTGAGTGTGTGTGTGTGTGTCTGTTAGTGAGTGTGTGTATGTCAGGGAGTGTGTCTCTTAGTGAGAGTGTATGTGTGTCTGTTAGTGTATGTGTGTGTCTGCTAGTGACTGCATGTGTCTGTTAGTGAGTGTGTGTGTATTTAGAAGGCGGGGCGGGGCAGGGAGGAAGGGTGGGGGGTGCGAGTTTTGTCCTGCCTAGGGCAGCACAAAACCAGGATACACCACTGGTGCCCACTACCGCTGGCAAGGGTTGAGTTCTCTGGGCAGACCTGGATTTGGTCTGGTACAGCCTCATCATGTGAGCATCTATACAGCCTACTTCTATCATCATCAGAATTTGTGGTTGATATCACTCCCATAGATTAATGGACATGTTTATATGCATTTTTCTGTTAGTTTATTTCTGTGTTTTTCAGAATCTGCTTTATGTTTATAGTGTTTTTTATTTTTATATATTGTATCTACCTTGGGCCTTTGACCTGGCCCATTTTGGCAGTTGCACGTTTTTCCTGATTGCTCTGCTTAGCGGATTATCCACTTGGGTTGTCACTAACACATAGATCCTTAGTTTGTTTTAATGTATTTCTTGTGGAATTTTTCTGATACTTTTTGTAGGAGATTTACAACATTCTTGCATTAATACAGATTTTCTGATTGATACATACTTTTAATTGATTTGATTTTATAAGCACTCCTCTTTTTATATTGTGGGATTCCCTAATAAAGTAATTTACTCATGTTCTCTGGTCACGGCATGACCAGACCCGTGTCAGACTGGCAATATGTATGAGTGCTCACATCATGGTCACACCAACGTCACACAAATACAGCCCTGCATTCAACACACAGCAACACACAGAAAATATAATAACTGAAGTATTAGATAATAACTGAAATATTAGAAAATATAACAACTGAAGTATTAGATAATGTAATAACTGAAGTATTAGAAAACATAATAACTGAAGTATTAGATAATGTAATAACTGAAGTATTAGATAATATAATAACTGAAGTATCAGATAATATAATAACTGAAGTATTAGATAATGTAATAACTGAAGTATTAGATAATATAATAACTGAAGTATTAGAAAACATAATAACTGAAGTATTAGATAATATAATAACTGAAGTATTAGATAATATAATAACTGAAGCATTAGATAATATAATAACTGAAGTATTAGATAATGTAATAACTGAAGTATTAGATAATATAATAACTGAAGTATTAGAAAACATAATAACTGAAGTATTAGATAATATAATAACTGAAGTATTAGATAATATAATAACTGAAGTATTAGATAATGTAATAACTGAAGTATTATAAAACATAATAACTGAAGTATTAGGTAATGTAATAACTGAAGTATTAGACAATATAATAACTGAAGTATTAGATAATATAATAACTGCAGTATTAGATAATATAATAACTGAAGTATTAGAAAATATAATAACTGAAGTATTAGATAATATAATAACTGAAGTATTAGATAATGTAATAACTGAAGTATTAGATAATATAATAACTGAAGTATTCGAAAATATAATAACTGAAGATTTAGATAATGTAATAACTGAAGTATTAGATAATATAATAACTGAAGTATTAGAAAATATAATAACCGAAGTATTAGATAATATAATAACTGAAGTATTAGATAATAACTGAAGTATTAGATAATATAATAACTGAAGTATTATAAAACATAATAACTGAAGTATTAGAAAACATAATAACTGAAGTATTAGATAATATAATAACTGAAGTATTAGATAATATAATAACTGAAGTATTATAAAACATAATAACTGAAGTATTAGAAAACATAATAACTGAAGTATTAGATAATATAATAACTCAAGTATTAGATAATATAATAACTGAAGTATTAGATAATATAATAACTGAAGTATTAGAAAATATAATAACTGAAGTATTAGATAATGTAATAACTGACGTATTAGATAATATAATAACTGAAGTATTAGATAATGTAATAACTGAAGTATTAGATAATATAATAACTGAAGTATTAGATAATGTAATAACTGACGTATTAGATAATATAATAACTGAAGTATTAGATAATATAATAACTGAAGTATTAGATAATATAATAACTGACGTATTAGATAATATAATAACTGAAGTATTAGATAATGTAATAACTGAAGTATTAGATAATATAATAACTGAAGTATTAGATAATATAATAACTGAAGTATTAGATAATATAATAACTGACATATTAGATAATATAATAACTGAAGTATAACTGAAGTCCAAAAAAGTCTTTGAAAGACAAAGTTCTTTATCTGATTCTATTGGACCATTAATGTGTCTGGACTATTTATTCAGTTATTTCATAGCCGTTGTGTTAATATATTCCTATTCAAATTTTAAGGATTTACTCTCATTCAACATATTAAGACTATTCGCTGTTTAGTTTAAGATTCCCCATTTATAAAGGATTTTTGATACAAGGCTGCCACCTAGTGAGCACACGCTTACCACAACAACTGATAATATATTCTATATATTGAGGGGGTTGGTCCTATATAAAGTGACAGCACAGGGGATAACCCTAAGTAGATAGATGCGAAAGGAGAGAGAAGAGGCTGTCTCTAAATCGTGTATAGGAAATCGTTAAAAAATCATTAGAAAAAATATATATATATGGTTTAATAAAATATTCAAGACACACACAATGACTGACGAAGTTGCTAGTCACTACTGTCTCAGTAATGGATACCTGAGGCAGACATGGTGGCTGCAGCTAGACAAACTACGTGAAAATGGGTACAGACGGGAAGACAATAAACAAAACATAAATGGACAAAGGACAGGGCAAGAACCACGCTACACTAGTAAGTTAGTCCCCACAGCAGAAGTAGTACAATGCATACGATATGATTGCCCTGTTACGATTGACTGGCAAGATCGTAACGTGTGGATGCAGAGTAACTGGAGTATCAGACGGAAATGACAGTGTGGCTACAATGTGCCAGAAATACCCCTAACTCTAAGAGAATAGGGGAAAACTGTAGTCAATTCCGGGTATAAGGTGGGAACTTAGTAGTGGGTGGGTGCGCTGTGCAACATATAAAGGTTTAAAACTTATAACCTCTTAGGGAAAGTTAACGCTTGTAGTTAACTCTGGCGTCCCTATATTAGTAGAGGGTATAGTAGTGGGTCAGCATCCCAGTATGCAACTGGTAAACTGTATATAACAGTGTCTGTATAGAGATATATCCTAGTATACAGCTAGTAAAGTACATGTGGCAGTGTCTGTATATAAGTATACAATTACGGTGCTTGTGGTTACAGTGTCGTCTTATACCCGTATCCTAAGCTTTGCCTCAAAAGGCACAAGGCTTCTCGTAAGGTTATGGTAGTGCTCGATGTACTGGGCACACATAAGCACCTAATGGACTATGCCAATGAAAAGTATTCGAGTGGTTAGTGAATGATATCCTGTGCCTATGTGGGCACCTAAATGGTTGGCGGGATAATGTTTGCTGTAATAGGCTGTTGTCGACTATGCCTTGGTGGGCGCTTAGCTATAGCCGTGCTGATAAACAAACCATATAGTTAGCGAAAGGTATAGCCTGAGTCTTAGTGGGCACCTAAATGGTTAACAATGTTCTGCTACCAATATTGCCAGACACATCGGTTGACGGAGGGTATCACCTGTGCCTTCGTGGGCACCTAAATGGTTAACAATGTACTGCTACCAATATTGCCAAACACATAAGTTAACGAAAGGTATCGCCTGTGCCTACAGGGGCACACCAAACCATATGGTGGACAGAAAATATCACCTGTGCCTTCGTGGGCACCTAAATGGTTAACAAAATACTGCCACCTATATTGATAGACAGATCAGTTCGCGGAATGTTTCACCTGTGCCTCCGTGGGCACCGAACTGGTTAACAGAAAAACTGTATATTAACAGGCCGTCCGGTTAGCAAGAGAACTCCTGTGTCTGAGTCTGCACCTAAACGGTTAACAAAATTGTTGCTGCCTATTGACGGCTATACTCAGCTGTGCCTTCGTGGGCACCTAGCTCTGGCCGTTCAATTTAACAGACCATCTAGTGAACAAGGAATATCCTGTGCCTTCGTGGGCACCTAAATGTATAATAAGATGCTACTTGCTATTGGCGGCTATTCTAAGCTGTGCCTTCGTGGGCACCTAGCTCTAGCTGTACAAATAGACAAACTGGGATGCTGACTGGAACCTAAGATCAGAGTCCAGTGATCCTCGGTGTAACTGAGCATAAATGGCTCAAATTGCTCAGATATTATAAGATTAGATTAAGCGTGTAAGGTCACACGAGCAGTAAATCAAATAAAATAAAAGTTGATAACACCGGATCAAATATCGAGCCCCGACGCGCGTTTCACCAAACACAGGCTCTTCAGGGGGAACCGGCTTCCCGATTGAGGCGAGTTTAAATAGGCCGCCTTTTTTCCTCATTGGACCAAAAGGTGTGACGTCATTGTCAGGAGGTACGGTGGCTGGACGTAGTCAAATTACGTCAGACTGCGCTGACTGAATGATGCCCCGTAGTGATCGGTTGGTATTTTCAAAAGGTGATAACCGGAAAGATGCTGATTTGAAAGGGGGGAACTCATAAAGATGGGAATAGTGCATCCTGCATGATAACATGATGGTGTATAATATATAAAAATTAATAAATGATAAATTGGTTCCCCTTGATGGGGGACACAGGTCTTGAAAGAGAGAGGTCCCTTTGCCCATTTGGTTAGTCGGGAAGCCGGTTCCCCCTGAAGAGCCTGTGTTTGGTGAAACGCGCGTCGGGGCTCGATATTTGATCCGGTGTTATCAACTTTTATTTTATTTGATTTACTGCTCGTGTGACCTTACACGCTTAATCTAATCTTATAATATCTGAGCAATTTGAGCCATTTATGCTCAGTTACACCGAGGATCACTGGACTCTGATCTTAGGTTCCAGTCAGCATCCCAGTTTGTCTATTTGTACAGCTAGAGCTAGGTGCCCACGAAGGCACAGCTTAGAATAGCCGCCAATAGCAAGTAGCATCTTATTATACATTTAGGTGCCCACGAAGGCACAGGATATTCCTTGTTCACTAGATGGTCTGTTAAATTGAACGGCCAGAGCTAGGTGCCCACGAAGGCACAGCTGAGTATAGCCGTCAATAGGCAGCAACAATTTTGTTAACCGTTTAGGTGCAGACTCAGACACAGGAGTTCTCTTGCTAACCGGACGGCCTGTTAATATACAGTTTTTCTGTTAACCAGTTCGGTGCCCACGGAGGCACAGGTGAAACATTCCGCGAACTGATCTGTCTATCAATATAGGTGGCAGTATTTTGTTAACCATTTAGGTGCCCACGAAGGCACAGGTGATATTTTCTGTCCACCATATGGTTTGGTGTGCCCCTGTAGGCACAGGCGATACCTTTCGTTAACTTATGTGTTTGGCAATATTGGTAGCAGTACATTGTTAACCATTTAGGTGCCCACGAAGGCACAGGTGATACCCTCCGTCAACCGATGTGTCTGGCAATATTGGTAGCAGAACATTGTTAACCATTTAGGTGCCCACTAAGACTCAGGCTATACCTTTCGCTAACTATATGGTTTGTTTATCAGCACGGCTATAGCTAAGCGCCCACCAAGGCATAGTCGACAACAGCCTATTACAGCAAACATTATCCCGCCAACCATTTAGGTGCCCACATAGGCACAGGATATCATTCACTAACCACTCGAATACTTTTCATTGGCATAGTCCATTAGGTGCTTATGTGTGCCCAGTACATCGAGCACTACCATAACCTTACGAGAAGCCTTGTGCCTTTTGAGGCAAAGCTTAGGATACGGGTATAAGACGACACTGTAACCACAAGCACCGTAATTGTATACTTATATACAGACACTGCCACATGTACTTTACTAGCTGTATACTAGGATATATCTCTATACAGACACTGTTATATACAGTTTACCAGTTGCATACTGGGATGCTGACCCACTACTATACCCTCTACTAATATAGGGACGCCAGAGTTAACTACAAGCGTTAACTTTCCCTAAGAGGTTATAAGTTTTAAACCTTTATATGTTGCACAGCGCACCCACCCACTACTAAGTTCCCACCTTATACCCGGAATTGACTACAGTTTTCCCCTATTCTCTTAGAGTTAGGGGTATTTCTGGCACATTGTAGCCACACTGTCATTTCCGTCTGATACTCCAGTTACTCTGCATCCACACGTTACGATCTTGCCAGTCAATCGTAACAGGGCAATCATATCGTATGCATTGTACTACTTCTGCTGTGGGGACTAACTTACTAGTGTAGCGTGGTTCTTGCCCTGTCCTTTGTCCATTTATGTTTTGTTTATTGTCTTCCCGTCTGTACCCATTTTCACGTAGTTTGTCTAGCTGCAGCCACCATGTCTGCCTCAGGTATCCATTACTGAGACAGTAGTGACTAGCAACTTCGTCAGTCATTGTGTGTGTCTTGAATATTTTATTAAACCATATATATATATTTTTTCTAATGATTTTTTAACGATTTCCTATACACGATTTAGAGACAGCCTCTTCTCTCTCCTTTCGCATCTATCTACTTAGGGTTATCCCCTGTGCTGTCACTTTATATAGGACCAACCCCCTCAATATATACATTTACTCTCAGGTTTCAATACCAACTTTGGTCCACTTTGGAGATCTATCAGCCTATACATTAAGATTCTCACTGGCTTTTCTAATATAAACTGTTAAAATTCTCCAAAACATTCAAAAGAGTGCCTGTTCTTATGACTGACCTATTGGAGAAATTGGGTGATCCCAATTTAGAACATGACGACATTACCAATGTTTTTTCGACTAATCCACTTGCCAATAACGACACGGTAAATACTGACATTAATCTCTCATTTTTTGCCATCCAAAAACTATACCAGGAACAAATTAAAAGTTTCTGGGAACTTACGAGCCTAAAGCAATACTCACAACAAAAACTAGTACCTAGAGGCCTACGCCCTGACATTTTGTTACCGGACAAAATCAAAACTGAAGAACAGCTCGATGAGTGGAATACAATTCTACTGAGCTGTTCTTTTCGGTTAATGGAATTCCTGATTAAATTAGAAACTACTATCTTTGATGATACAAATGTTAAATTACAAAATGAAATCATTAAAATAAAAAACTTCAAATCTGACAATCTCTATATACCTATGGAAAACAAACTCCAGACTAACATCACTAGCTTTAGACAGCACTTAAAAATTAAGAAACACCAGAAGTTTCAACGAGACTTCAAGGATTTCAAAAACGGTGACATTTTCAGACAAAAAAGAAAATACAACAGAAGACCAAGTAATTATAGGGGATCATCCTCTGGGGAGACGGACTGGTCTGACCAAGATCAATCCTCTAGAACTAGATACAAATCACCAGCAAATAGAAGCACTGAACGCAATAGGGATCACAGCACCCAAGTCTATCAGAATAGAAGCATACTTAGGAACTCAGACAAATCTGTTTCCTTTTTGGATATTCCCATTCCCTTGGAAACCAACAACCCAACAACCCAGTCCACTGCACAGTCAGCTACTTTTTTAGAGCAGGACCCCCCACGACAACAACGGGGGAGACTCAGGGACAGGGATCGGTGGGCATACAAAACCCAGGGCCGAACACAAAGGACATAACTAACAACAGAATCATAAATCTATCAGACTATACACTGTTAACACGTCATATTACCCTTCTCAGCAAGGGACTTTCCTTTGTGCCAACTCCACTGTGCAATAATTTCAACTGGTCGAAAGACATTAATTTATTCGGTAGAAAACTCGCCCTAAACATCATGCATGCCAAACAGGATTTACAACAAGCAAATGACCTAGGTCTCTCCCTAAAGGACTATGAGTTATCTAAAATTCTGACCAGCCTCCAGGAGGAACAGGATCCTCTCAGACCCCTAACCAATTTGAAACCACCTAGTTGCTTCACACCAAACTTCAAAGACACTCCTCATGTGGATCTCTTTGTTGAGATGTCCCTAAATCAGTTTGAAATGACAACCGACCATACCCCCATGCCTAACAACCTAAGCTCGCAAGAACGCCTGGCATTAAAAGAACTCACATCACTTGAAAATATTGTCATTAAACCAGCAGACAAGGGGGGCAATATTGTTTTACAAAACAGACAAGACTATATCAATATGTGTATGACACACCTAAACGACACTCTATCCTACAGGACCCTCCCTTCTGACCCCACTACTAAATTTCTAACCGAGCTGGACACTATACTAACGGAAGCTAGGACATTGCAGGTTATTACCTCGGATGAATTTAAATTTCTGATACCTCACAAACACCCAACAATCGCCACTTTCTACTGCTTACCTAAAGTGCATAAGGGCACCCGTCCACCACCAGGGAGACCGATAATATCGGGCAACAATTGTCTCACTGAACACCTTAGCCAGTACATGGAAAAAATCCTACATCCCATTGTACTTACGCTACCCTCGTACTTACAGGACACCAAGACTACGTTGCAACTTCTACAAAATATGACGGTCCCCCCCTACACCATGCTAGCCAGTCTGGATGTGGTCGCCCTATATACCAACATACCGCACCATATGGGCTTGAGAGCGTGTGAACACTTCCTGGAAAAAACTTCTTACAATGATTCTCAAAAGAAGTTTTTTATCAATGCACTTAACTTTATACTAACTCATAACTATTTCACTTTTAATGGACAGTACTACCTACAAACATCCGGGACTGCTATGGGCACTACTTGTGCACCCACATATGCCAACTTGTTCCTGGGATGGTGGGAGCAACAGATCGTCATGTCAGACAAATTTGTCCAGTATCACGACTATATTTTGAGCTGGCACAGATACATTGACGATCTGTTGCTCCTCTGGACAGGTCCCATCCACACTTTTGAGGAGTTCGTACAGACCCTGAATGACAATGAGATCAATTTAAAACTCACTCACGTGATCGACGATCATGAACTGGTATTTCTAGACCTAAAAATTATACTTACAGAAGCAGGTACCATCCAAACCGAACTATTTCGCAAATCCATCTCGACTAACAGTCTTCTCCACTGGAAAAGACACCACCCCTTCAAATTAAAAGCATCCATTCCTTTCGGCCAATATCTACGGGCAAGAAGGAATTGCTCTGAAGATTTGGCATATGACAGAGAATGCAAACTGTTAAGATCCAGATTCAAAGAGCTAGGATATCCGAACCGTATCCTTAAACAGGCATTCCAAAGAGCAAGCGGAATCAATAGACATCAGAGCCTCACCACGACCAAACCAAAAGTGGATTCCAAAATCCCCAGATGTGTCGCGACCTTTGACCAAGGCTGGGAGACAATGTCAAATATACTTCACACCAATTGGCCTATTCTGCTTCATAACCCACTCCTTAAAAACATTCTGCCAAACTACCCTCCTCTTACAGCACGGAGACCCACCAACTTACAAGATCGTCTGGTCCATAGCCACCTGCCACCATCACCCTCACCCGGTAACTGGTTATCTAGCACCAAAGGGACGTATAGATGCGGCCACTGCAAGGCTTGCCAATACATTACACCCTCCAAGACTGTCCATTCAACACAATCTAATATGACCATAACCACGAACGCTTTGGTTAATTGCAGCACCACCCGGGTGGTATATTTGATTACTTGCAGCTGTGGAACACAATATATCGGCAAGACCTTCCAACAATTTCGTAGAAGGATCTTGCAACACATCAATTCTGTCGATAATACCATTAATCCTACACCGGTGGCCAGACATATCAGGAATTTCCATGACGGCAAACCTGAAAATCTCAAGTTCCAGGCAATAGAAAAACTATTGCCAAATCCAAGAAAAGGCAATTTTAATAAAACACTATTACAAAAAGAATCCAAGTGGATCTATCTCTTTAAAACGTTGGCCCCATCGGGATTGAATGAAGAATTTAATTACACCGCATTCATTCACCGATGAAGAGCACTCTAGACCTCCTCTATCATGCATTAACACTTATACTGCATTCACACTATTGAGATACCTCTTAGTTAAAGTACTCTCTAAGACATACATCTAATGATATATTCTTCCTTTATGACCAACCACAAAACACTTTGTGACCTATACACTATGTATTTTCAATCGTTACTATACTCCTCACCCGGACTGCTGATTTATCATGCCATATAACCTAACCAAATGGGCAAAGGGACCTCTCTCTTTCAAGACCTGTGTCCCCCATCAAGGGGAACCAATTTATCATTTATTAATTTTTATATATTATACACCATCATGTTATCATGCAGGATGCACTATTCCCATCTTTATGAGTTCCCCCCTTTCAAATCAGCATCTTTCCGGTTATCACCTTTTGAAAATACCAACCGATCACTACGGGGCATCATTCAGTCAGCGCAGTCTGACTTAATTTGACTACGTCCAGCCACCGTACCTCCTGACAATGACGTCACACCTTTTGGTCCAATGAGGAAAAAAGGCGGCCTATTTAAACTCGCCTCAATCGGGAAGCCGGTTCCCCCTGAAGAGCCTGTGTTTGGTGAAACGCGCGTCGGGGCTCGATATTTGATCCGGTGTTATCAACTTTTATTTTATTTGATTTACTGCTCGTGTGACCTTACACGCTTAATCTAATCTTATAATATCTGAGCAATTTGAGCCATTTATGCTCAGTTACACCGAGGATCACTGGACTCTGATCTTAGGTTCCAGTCAGCATCCCAGTTTGTCTATTTGTACAGCTAGAGCTAGGTGCCCACGAAGGCACAGCTTAGAATAGCCGCCAATAGCAAGTAGCATCTTATTATACATTTAGGTGCCCACGAAGGCACAGGATATTCCTTGTTCACTAGATGGTCTGTTAAATTGAACGGCCAGAGCTAGGTGCCCACGAAGGCACAGCTGAGTATAGCCGTCAATAGGCAGCAACAATTTTGTTAACCGTTTAGGTGCAGACTCAGACACAGGAGTTCTCTTGCTAACCGGACGGCCTGTTAATATACAGTTTTTCTGTTAACCAGTTCGGTGCCCACGGAGGCACAGGTGAAACATTCCGCGAACTGATCTGTCTATCAATATAGGTGGCAGTATTTTGTTAACCATTTAGGTGCCCACGAAGGCACAGGTGATATTTTCTGTCCACCATATGGTTTGGTGTGCCCCTGTAGGCACAGGCGATACCTTTCGTTAACTTATGTGTTTGGCAATATTGGTAGCAGTACATTGTTAACCATTTAGGTGCCCACGAAGGCACAGGTGATACCCTCCGTCAACCGATGTGTCTGGCAATATTGGTAGCAGAACATTGTTAACCATTTAGGTGCCCACTAAGACTCAGGCTATACCTTTCGCTAACTATATGGTTTGTTTATCAGCACGGCTATAGCTAAGCGCCCACCAAGGCATAGTCGACAACAGCCTATTACAGCAAACATTATCCCGCCAACCATTTAGGTGCCCACATAGGCACAGGATATCATTCACTAACCACTCGAATACTTTTCATTGGCATAGTCCATTAGGTGCTTATGTGTGCCCAGTACATCGAGCACTACCATAACCTTACGAGAAGCCTTGTGCCTTTTGAGGCAAAGCTTAGGATACGGGTATAAGACGACACTGTAACCACAAGCACCGTAATTGTATACTTATATACAGACACTGCCACATGTACTTTACTAGCTGTATACTAGGATATATCTCTATACAGACACTGTTATATACAGTTTACCAGTTGCATACTGGGATGCTGACCCACTACTATACCCTCTACTAATATAGGGACGCCAGAGTTAACTACAAGCGTTAACTTTCCCTAAGAGGTTATAAGTTTTAAACCTTTATATGTTGCACAGCGCACCCACCCACTACTAAGTTCCCACCTTATACCCGGAATTGACTACAGTTTTCCCCTATTCTCTTAGAGTTAGGGGTATTTCTGGCACATTGTAGCCACACTGTCATTTCCGTCTGATACTCCAGTTACTCTGCATCCACACGTTACGATCTTGCCAGTCAATCGTAACAGGGCAATCATATCGTATGCATTGTACTACTTCTGCTGTGGGGACTAACTTACTAGTGTAGCGTGGTTCTTGCCCTGTCCTTTGTCCATTTATGTTTTGTTTATTGTCTTCCCGTCTGTACCCATTTTCACGTAGTTTGTCTAGCTGCAGCCACCATGTCTGCCTCAGGTATCCATTACTGAGACAGTAGTGACTAGCAACTTCGTCAGTCATTGTGTGTGTCTTGAATATTTTATTAAACCATATATATATATTTTTTCTAATGATTTTTTAACGATTTCCTATACACGATTTAGAGACAGCCTCTTCTCTCTCCTTTCGCGATAATATATTCTATATTCAATATTTAGTATCTTACCATTTTATGTGTTAATAAGTGGTTCCTATTGCGTGTTTATACATTTATAATTTCAGAGCTGTTATTTTATGTTCTGCTCATATTATTTTTACTATAAAAAAATTATAATTACAAGCAAAAGAAAGGCGCTATGTGATTATAGTGATCAAGAATATCTATAGTTAGTGAAACAGTATTTGTAAACTTGAAAGTCGCACCTTAAAGTGAGAAATAGCTCCAAATATCACTACATATACATCCAAAAATATTAAAGTGCGCTGTACCTTTTAAAACACTTAATATGTGTAAAACCTAATATTCCATGATATATAATATACCAATATTTTAAAGTGCATGTGCAATATCCAACATGTGAAAATATAAATCCAAAGGAGGAGAAACACACTTACAGATAATAACTGTAGGACGCAGCAATGGCGCTGATTACCCTTCGGGGTGATATACAAAGCAAACACAAGAAAGAAACATAGGGTAGTATGCAATAAATATATAAGATAAAATAAGAAAAAATACCACTCACAATGGTAGAGCAGTATAAGTCTGCTCTAACTGTGCTGGCATCAGTCCTCTTATCTCAGGACTAAGAGACCTTGTTAGAATCAGGACAGCAACTGGATCCTTCAGGAATACTTTATTTGTAAAAATACATATAAAAGTCACTCAAAGTGATATAGCTCTTATTGCCCGTGTAGGAGATATCCCCAAAATCAAAACGGTCGCCACAAATACAGCCGAAACTTGCCGGTTTCCAGACTGAACTACCACAGGCAAGCACTTCCGGGTTTCGGAGCGATCACGTGGTGACGTCGTGCGTGATGACGCGTTTCACCCAATCGGCTTCCTCAGATCACGTACTGGATCCTGCTGTCCTATCATTTTTATACAAACAAAAACAGCAAGATATGTGAACACAACCCAGTGAAAAGAAAATATAAATAAAAGCAAACCAGGACTTCCCCTATATTTTAGGTGGAGTATCCAGGTAGATCCCCGAAGACTTCCTCTTGTCTTCAATAGGTATATGCAAATAGGATAGGGGACAATCTGCCAAATACAAATAAAACAAAACAACATAGCGTATAACTGTGTGGAGACTGGCACTGTTATGTATTCATAATTTGTCACTCACAAATTTGTGGAGATAAAACAGCCTTGAGTGATATATTTTTCCTTCAGTGTCCAGAGTGTTGTCCCTCCTCACAAATTCATCAATCCATAGATGTATATATCTCAAGAAAGGGAAAATATATACAAAGAATGTAGAGTATGAATAAAAAAAGTATTTAATAACTTACATTCAAGTTTAAAACAAACAGCATGTCACCATAAAGCGTCCTACGCGTTTCGTCCTTAGCTTGGACTTCCTCAGAGACTTGGTGCCAATAAAGTGCAGTAAAATACAATAGCAGCAATAAATATATCCCTCCCACAGTCCTTTTATACATCCCCATTCAGTGTTGAAGATCTTTCAGCTGGTGTTCAATTTTCATTTTCGCGGCATGGAACCGGATGACGTCATCGCGTACGTTGCGTGCCTATCATTTTTATGCCTGACTCTCTGGGCGTGTTTTGTTCAAAGTCTCAGTTCATTGGGCATAATTACAAGTCTACTAATGAATAAATTAGTTCTCAATCCGATCATTATACAAGGGTATATCACCTAAACATATAACTCAAATGGAGGAAAAGCAATATAAGTTACCAATATCACTATATTATAAACAGTATAAAAGAAATATATTTACATTTCTTTCTTTCTTTCTTTCTTTCTTTCTTTCTTTATTTATTTATTTTATACTATTTATAATATAGTGATATTGGTAACTTATGATGCTTGGTTGGTCCTCCTACTTCAAATTTGGGGCACTGCGCGTGTAATCTAATGTGACACAAGATAGGAGTGGTGTGTTAAGTAGTACTATTCTTATCAGTTTAATCCCTGTTACGTCCCCTATCAGGGGACGTGTATATGGCATCGATTTTAGGAACCGGGAGATGGAAAAAGATGCTTGGTCAGTCCTCCTACTTCAAATTTGGGGCACAGCGCGTGCAATCTAATGTGCCACCAGAAGAAAACAAATGGTATGATGTCACTGATGGTGCCTTCGGTGTGACTGACTAGGTTTGTCACCTCCTCAAAAGGACGCATGAGCCTACAGGCATTGCGCATGAGCGTCCAGTAACGTGGCAAAAAAAATTCCCAGCTCCGCAGAGGCTGTCCTAGCACCCAGGTCATACAAATAGTCGTTAACGGCTTTTTCTTGTCGGAGCAGGCGGTCGAACATTAGGAGTGTTGAATTCCAATGTGTCGGGCTGTCGCAAATCAAGCACCTCACTGGCATGTTGTTTCGCCGCTGGATATCTGAAAAGTGCGCCATGGCCGTGTAGGAACGCCTCAAATGGCAACACACCTTCCTGGCCTGCTTCAGGACGTCCTGTAAACCTGGGTACTTATGCACAAAGCGTTGTACGATCAGATTACACACATGTGCCATGCACGGCAACTTGCCACAATTCAATGCCGCTAACAAATTTCTTCCGTTGTCACAAGCCACAATGCCGATCTTCAGTTGGTGCGGAGTCAGCCACTGATCCACCTGTGCATTCAGGGGGCGGACAGGAGTGCTGGTCCGGTGTGACTCTCTGCTTTCAGGCAAGTCAACCCCAAGACGGCGTGACACTGCCGTATCCGGGATGTGGAATAGTACCTGGGGAGCTGGGGGGGTGCCGTTGATGTGGAGCAAGACGCAGCAGCAGAAGAGGACTCAGCCGAGGAGGTTATGGAAGAGGATGGAGTAGGAGCAGTAGAGGAGGTGGCAGCAGGCCTGCCTGCAAGTCGTGGCGGTGTCACCAACTCCTCTGCAGAGCCACGCATTCCATGCTTGGCAGCCGTCAGCAGGTTTACCCTATGCGCAGTGTAGGTGATATACCTGCCCTGACCATGCTTTGCAGACCAGGTATCAGTGGTCAGATGGACCCTTGCCCCAACACTGTGTGCCAGACATGCCATTACTTCCTTTTGCACAATCGAGTACAGGTTGGGGATTGCCTTTTGTGCAAAGAAATTTCGTCCGGGCACCTTCCACTGCGGTTTCCCAATAGCTAAAATTTTTTGGAACGCCTCAGACTCCACCAGCTTGTATGGTAAAAGCTGGCGGGCTAAGAGTTCAGACAAGCCAGCTGTCAGATGCCGGGCAAGGGGGTGACTTTCTGACATTGGCTTCTTACGCTCAAACATGTCCTTGACAGACACCTGACTGTGGGCAGATGAGCAGGAACTGCTCAAGGCGAGAGACGGAGTGGTGGATGGTTGAGAGGGGGCAAGGAGGACAGCAGTGGTTGACGTGGCTGAAGATGCTGAACCAGGAGGAGGATGGCGTCTTTGAGTTTGTGTGCTGCTTGTACTCATGTGTTGATCCCATAGGCGTTTGTGATGTGCGATCATGTGCCTTCACAAAGCAGTTGTACCTAGGTGGGTGTTGGACTTCCCACGACTCAGTTTCTTTTGGCACAGGTTGCAAATGGCATCGCTGTTGTCAGAGGCAGACACACACAAAAAATGCCACACTGCTGAGCTCTGCAATGACGGCATTCTGGTGGTTGTAACAGCATGCGTTAATTGGCGTGCTGTGCCACTATCTCCTTCCGATGACCTCCCCCTGCTTCCAACTCGTCTCCTCCTCCTCTCTGTCTCCCCATCTGAACTTTCCCCCTGTTCTTCTTCTCTTCTAGCGGGCACCCACGTGACATCCACGGACGCATCGTCATTATCAACCGCTTCACTTGTATCTGACAGCTCAGCAAAGGAAGCAGCAGCGGGTACAACATTATCATCATCACACCGTACGTTCATGTGTGTAATGCTGCCTGACTGAGACATATCCCTGTTATCTACATCCTCTGGCAATAATGGTTGTGCATCACTCATTTCTTCCAACTGATGTGTAAATAACTCCTCTGACAGATTAAGTGAAGCGGCTGTGGTGCTAGTGTTGGTGGTGGCGGCAGGCGGGCGAGTGGTAACTTGAGAGGTGCCCAAAGCTAAGCTGGAGGAGGATGGTGCGTCAAGGTTCCGAGCAGAAGCTGTAGAAGATTGGGTGTCCTGTGTTAGCCAGTCAACTATGTCCTCAGAACTTTTCGAGTTCAGGGTACGTGGCCTGCCTCTGCCTGTCATTTTTTTTGATTAGTGGTACTATGCGTGCAAGCTACTGTGACAACAGATATGAGGGGCACTGTGCACTGGCAGAAGTTGGCAGAGTGGACGCTGTAGGCCTGACACACACGCTTGCAGACAACTAACTGCTTTTCAATCTATTATAGTCAAAATTGTATTTTTTTTTTTAAATGTACACTACTGTTACACCAGATATGAGTTGCACTGGTGTGACACTGTGCCCTGGCAGGCCCTGAAACACACACGTGTGAAGGAAACTGACTGCTATTATTTCACAGTCAAATTTCTAGTTTTTTGTTTTTTTATGTACGCTACTGTTACACCAGATATGAGTTGCACTGGTGTGACACTGTGCCTTGGCAGGCCCTGAAACGCACACGCATGAAGGAAACTGACTGCTATTATTTCACAGTCAAAAAGTTTTTTTGTTTTTTTTTAAATGTACACTACTGTTATACCAGATATGAGTTGCACTGGTGTGACACTGTGCCTTAGCAGGCCCTGAAACGCACACGTGTGAAGGAAACTGACTGCTATTATTTCACAGTCAAATTTCTAGTTTTTTTTTTTATGTTAACTACTGTTACACCAGATATGAGTTGCACTGGTGTGACACTGTGCCCTGGCAGGCCCTGAAACGCACACGTGTGAAGGAAACTGACTGCTATTATTTCACAGTGAAATTTCTAGTTTTTTTTTTTAATGTACACTACTGTTACACCAGATATGAGTTGCACTGGTGTGACACTGTGCCCTGGCAGGCCCTGAAATGCAAACGTGTGAAGAAAACTGACTGCTATTACAGTCAAAAAAGTTTTGTTTTTTTTAAATGCAAGCTATTGTGACACCAGATGTGATTGGTGGCACTGGGCAAGTGGGCACAGTATACGCTGTGAGCCTGACACACACGCTGGCAGGCAGGCAACTGCAATTAGATTACACATGAAAAAAAAAAAGCAGACTGATGTTTTAGCCCTAAAAAGGGCTTTTTGGGCTGCTGTCCTTACAGCAGAGATCAGATGAGTCCTTCAGGACTGTAGTGGACACTGAATACACTAGCCTAGCTATCGATTTCCCTATTAAATCAGCAGCAGCTACACTATCCCTCCTCTCACTAAGAATGCAGCTTCCGAATTAATCTAAAATGGATGGGGGGCGTGGCCGACCGGCAAACCTAATGGACGCACACTAATCCTCCAGCTCCGGACTCAAACGCAATCCAAAGCAATCGGAGAATTCTACGAAAAATGGGTAACCACAAAAAGAACAACAGTAACCAGGGACTATCAGGGAAGACTCCAACTACAAAATCGGGCTCCCTAACCCGTTACTTTAAAGAAAATCCAGACCGATCCAACGAGGCTGCGGCCGCGACCTCGAGTATTCTGGAAACAGACTCCCCATCGGATTCGCAACCTCGAAGCCCTTGTTTCTCTGACAGCTCACAACATGCTGATATACAAGAGGAGCTAGATTTAAAACAAATTATTAAAAACTTACCATCGAAAGCCGACATCCAGCAAATGATTAACAAAATGGAGTCGTCCTTTCAATCCAAGATGGAGAAAATGGACACAGGCATCCAACAACTGAACCTCCGAATCACGGACCTGGAAGAAGAAAAAGATTTAATGCAAACGCAAATTACTAATATCTCGACAACATTAGACTCACAAATCCTAAACTGGTCATCCACTCAACGCCATATCGACGATCTCGATAATAGGAGCCGAAGAAATAATCTAAGGATCAGAGGTATGCCAGAATCTCAAGGGGAAAATATCACAGGGCTTCTCACGGAGCTCTTTAATTTAATTCTGGGGAACGCCATAGATGATCCAATTCTAATGGATAGAGCCCATAGATCAATACGTCCAAGAGGTCTAACACAAGACTCCCCGAGAGATATAATCTGCAGGCTCCACTATTTTAATATTAAAGACAACATAGTGAAAATCTTAAGGGACACAAGCCAACCACTCTTATTCCATGGCACACCAATTCAAATATACCCTGATCTATCCTGGTATACCCTCCAAGCAAGAAGAGCGCTTAAGCCCATTACTGAACTTCTACGCCAAAGAAATATTAGATACCGTTGGGGATTCCCATTTGCCCTAATAGTAGCAGCAAAAAATACAATCTACTCCATCACGACATTCATAGATGTAATACCTTTCCTTCGAGCTCTAGATCTTCCAAATACATCAATTGTGGATTGGAATACTCCTTCCTCAAACCAAGAGCTGATACAACCCTCTCATAGGCAAAGATGGCTCACGCCAGCAAGGAAAAGACGTCAAGACAGAAGATTCCAATCTCCGGATCAGAGACTAAACAAGCTTCCCGTGGAAGGTACTCCACTAAGACAAAGTCTGAAAGATAGCCTCCCAACATAAGCATCTAACTCGTTACTCCAAGACATCATCAGGCCTCCTGAACCGGTGAGATCACCTAATACCCGTCATCACACAAGTGACTTTTACCACCTTCTTTAACTTCTCGGGACTTATGTGTACAGTTATCTCTACCTACTACAAACAGAGATTTAAGCATCCATTCCACTCAGGTCGTATAATATTCCACTGCAACGAGTTACTTGTGTCTATGTATATATTGTTTACCAGGACTTAGTTATCTAATATGCTGTGTCAATATGTCAATTCGTATATAGAATCGTTAAAATTTAAGTGTCTAAGCGAAATACTGTCTAGACAGGGCCCGCAAACAAACTTTTTTTTTTTCTCTTTTTCTTTTTCTTTCTTTGCCTGTCCCTTTCCTCTATACAATATGCTACTCCTACAGACAATCTGTAAAATGAAAACGATTCTATGACTTTAAGCCTATATGATTATGACATACTTACTTTATTTCCATAGAAGCTTACTTCCTAATCTCTAGACATCCACAGCGACAGATCACACACATAAAAGAGATAATAGATGTCACACAAGTTTCTTGATCTACTAAATATCCTGACTTTGAAACGGGATTATACTCCCGACCAAACAGCTCTCTCATAACTTCAGAATACACATCAACTTTGTCATTATATAGACATAGTCTTGACGAATCTACCCGACCCAAAGTAGGCACTTTTAAAATCCTTACTTAAAACTCTTGGAAGAAAATTATACTCTATTCCCAACTAAGGACCTGGTACTTACCTATAATTGACAATTAAGCAATAGATAACTAGGGGATATACCCCTTACAAATCTCACCGGATAAAGGAGGCAACACACAAAATATTTCTTCTCCACTAAGAAATCCCAAACTATAGGATTGCAATTTGAGCTCCCAGCCCAAGTCTGAGCTCACGACCCCAATATATTTTAGGTTCTAGCTTCAACGTCAAGTTAGAACCAGATATCCCTCAGGGGATTAATTTCTTTCCCTTGCTTCCTTTTAACCCTTTCCAACATCTTGACCTTAACCTGTCTCACTTCCACCCCTGCTTCCCCTAGACTTCTGTCTCCCCACCTCACCTTTGTCATCCATCCCCTCTTCCCTTTCAATTCCTTCCCATCTTCCCATCTTCCCATCTTCTCTATCTAAAATACAGGTTTCTTGGAAACCAAGATTAGCGAGTAATCTAATTATCTTCAAAACGCTACTCGAAATAGTTAGCCTTTGTAACCTGAAGAGGCTGTTGTATTGCTTACAAGTTACTAATAGAAATTCAGGTTATTGTTTTCTTTTTTTATTGCTATATATGTATTAACAATTACTCATTATTGTTTTGTTCCACTATTGATCACTGCTAAATTTACTTAAATCATCTCAGTACTAACTGTGCTAAATTTTTAGCAAGTTTACGCCCTATACCTTAGAATCCTAATATAGGAACTGGAAGATCGGGGACTTTTTCACGTGGCAGCAAGTAGATAAAACCCTATAAAATAAAACACACCAATTATACCTCACAAAAAATACTCTTACTTTAAAGCTTTCCTCAAATTCTCCCACAGAAGAAATTCGCTCCTGTCACTTGCTATTGCTCAGGTTGATTTCAACTTCTCACCCAGATAATCTCATAGACTTAAAACCGGATATACATTTAATCTCGGCAACCCCACACCCAACGCAGTTTAACCTTCATACACACAAATTGGCAATTATGACTACTGTCAATATTCTTACTCAAAATGCGAGGGGATTAAACTCTCCAGAAAAAAGATCTATAGCCCTCACTGACTTTAAAAGACATAAAGCACACATAATATATATTCAAGAAACTCACTTTAGGAAAAATTCTGCCCCTAAACGCCGCAATAAAGACTACCCACTTGGCTACTTCAGTCATTATTCAGAAGCAAAGTCCAGAGGAGTAGCAATTCTCCTAAGTCAACATATACAATTCACCTTCCAGGAACATCTGGTAGACGACTCCGGGAGATTTATATTTGTTAAAGGCAAAATATGTAATACTCAAGTCACTCTAGCCAATATTTACTTGCCAAACAAGAAACAAAATCTCTCTCTCAAAAAAATACTAAGCAAACTCTCCATATTCAGAGAAGGTATCCTCATAATGGGGGGGAGATATGAACATAACTCTTGATGAAACCTTAGACTCTACATCTAAATCTAGAGAATATCAAGCTCAAACACGTTCTCAGATTAAAAACTCCCTCTATGAGGCTCAACTCTATGACAGTTGGAGATCCATCAACCCCACCAAACGAGATTACTCCTTTTATTCCGCTCCTGCGGACACCTACTCCCAAATCGATAGAATCTTTTTGCAACATAGATACCTCTCGCTAATTAAAGGTGCAACATATGGTCCTATTACATGGTCAGACCATGCCCCTATGACATTGTCAATTTCTCTACCAACTACACCTACTCCATACTCACAATGGAAACTTAATGATCTAATTCTAAATGACAAAACAACATTACACAGGATAAAAGAGGCAACCTCTATTTACTTCTCAGAAAACACAAGCCCTGACACCTCCTCTATCATGACCTGGGAAGCTCACAAAGCTGTAATAAGAGGGGAACTTATCAAAGCAGCAGCTGCACTTAAGAAAAACAGAGAAAAACAAATAAACCAACTAACCAGAGACATTGTATCTCTAGAAAGTAAACACAAAACCTCTCTTTCCTGGGATGACCACAAATTGCTCTCTAGTAAACGAACAGAACTATCGGCCATACTACATCTACATGCTAGGAAGAAAATATCCTTAACGAAAAACTTGTATTACACCCAAAGCGGCAAAGCGGGCAAACTTCTAGCAAAATCCATACAAACAGAAAGACAATCCTCTTTCATATCTGAGATTAAGAAAAAAGATGGAAATCTAACATGTCGCATGCCGGAAATACTTTCTTCTTTCCACGAGTTCTACACTCATCTTTACAACCTCACAAACACAAAACCCACTTCTGAAGAAATAATGGAATTCCTAAAACCTAGAATTAAACGCTCTATCCCCATAAACGAAGTTAAATTCTTAGACAACCCCTTAACTACAGAAGAATTCATAACCACAGTCAAATCTCTACCCATTGGCAAAAGCCCAGGCCCTGATGGCTACACTGGGAAATATTATAAGGAATTAGCTAACGTCTTGGCACAACCCTTCATCAAAGCTTACAATATGAGGAAACTTTCATCCTCTATACCTAGCTCAGCTCTTGAGGCGATCATCGCCATAATACCAAAACCTGGTAAAGACACAACTCAATGTGGGAATTACAGACCTATCTCACTAATCAATATTGACTTAAAAATTCTAACCAAGATCATGGCTACTAGGCTCAAACCATTCATGCCGTCACTAATCCATTCAGACCAAGCTGGTTTTGTTCCAGGCAGAGAATCTAAAAACAATACAACGAAAATTATAAATATTATCCATTGGGCCCAAGTACACAAAACCCAAAGTGCTCTACTTGCCATTGACGCCGAAAAGGCTTTTGATAGAGTTAATTGGACGCTACTAAAACATACCTTACAATATCTTAACTTTGGTCCCAGATGGATCGAATGGATTGATACTATATACTCGAAACCCACTGCGAAACTAAGAATCAATGGCCAACTATCAGACCCAGTAAAGATCTCGAACGGCACAAGACAAGGATGCCCTTTATCGCCGCTTCTCTTTATACTGGTGCTGGAGCCCTTCCTGCAAGGCATTCGTGACAATAATTCGATTAAGGGAATCCAAATCAAAAACCAAAATTACAAAATTACTGCTTTCGCGGATGATCTCCTTTTCACAATATTAGATCCACACAAAACTATCCCTAACATCATCACTGAAATGCAACTTTACGGAAAAATTTCATTTTTTCAAGCTAACCTCACAAAATGTGACTTGATGCCAATCTATCTACCTGACTCCATTTGTCAAAAAATCAAGTCCAACTTTGCATTCCAATGGACTACGACTTCCATTAAGTATCTGGGAATACACATACCACACAAATTGAATTCTATATACTCAGTGAATTTCCCACCTCTGATAGATTCAATAACTAAAGACCTATCCAGATGGCACAAACCTTGCTTTGGGTTATTATGTCGTGTAAATATTATTAAAATGAATATCCTTCCTCGTATCCTCTACCTACTACAAACAATCCCGCTATTAATCCCATCAAAATTTTTCTCTACTATCAAATCTTTATTTTTGAAATTTATATGGGCACACAAATCTCCTCGCCTAGCCTATCATACGCTGATTAAAACTCGAGAACAGGGAGGATTAAATCTACCCGATTTAAACAATTTTTACAAAGCGACCCATCTACAAAGACTTTATGAATGGTCGAATACTTCTAGCAAGCTCCAATGGGTAGAGTTGGAAAATAGCTTCTCAGAAGTTCCACTCCACATACTCCCTTGGATTCAAATCGACAATCAACTTATGAGAAAACTCAACAGACACCCAACGATCTCGACTTCATTACATATTTGGCTCAAACTGAGGTCTCAAACAGAGATAGCTCCATACCCGTCACCAATATACCCTTTAACATCAAATCCCTACTTACTTGAAGGAGCCAATGTGAAACAATGGGGTCTACAATACGAAGGCCCTGTCCTGAAACTATGTGAAGCAACGAAAAAGAACAAACTAAAACCCTTAAAAGAACTCACTGGCACAGACGAACATTCTGGGATTCAGTTTTTTTTCTATGAACAAATGAAACACTTCATCGACTCTAACTTGCTCTTACCGATGGGTACAAGGTCTCTTACTAAATTCGAATGTCTTTGTATTGAGCATCCGCCAAAAATCAAAACCCTCTCAGCTATGAACTCAGTTATTAAAGAAGCACAATCACAAAACCTTCCCGCCTTCACTCAAAGATGGACAGAGGAACTCAAATTTACCCTTAATGACACACAATGGAAACAGGCCTTTACATTCATCCACAAATCGTCGACCTCTACACACGCACAAGAATGCAATTATAAAAAACTGACCCGTTGGCATAACACGCCAGTTAACTTACACAAATATTATCATAATTCTCCTGACCTATGTTGGAGATGCAATGCCCCAGGAGCCCACCACTCTCATATATGGTGGCAATGTCCAATAATATACAAATACTGGGAGAGAATCCACAAGATCATTATACTTATATTCCAAAAAAACTTCGAATGCACACCAGAACATTATATCTTTCTTCTCAAACCGAAAGAGTTTACTAAATTAGATCACGCACTATTCTGCCATCTAGCAATGGCAGCATCACAGCTCCTCCCTAAATATTGGAAACAAACTCATCCCCCTTCGACTCGGGAGTGGGTGTTAAGAGTCGAAGATATCAAATTGATGGAAAAAATCACATCAGCTAAACTAGGCAGACTAACTAAATTCCACTCTATCTGGAATCATTGGAATACATATAACACCATTAAATCTCAGGTTACCGGATAAAAAGTTACAAATTCACTAAAGAATCACTCCTAGCTTACCAACAACTGACGATATAGACCATTAACATATATTACTTTCCAAACTACTTGCACTATTTTATATACGTAATAATCACCCCTACACTTTCCTGATCTTCCGATTTCTATTTACTTACACATAAACTACGTTAATATAAAGATAAACAGTGACAATGTTTTTCATATTTTTACTATTATCTATTAACCTTTGTTATTTGGGATGATATTTACCATATATATGCTGTTGTCAACCTAAAGACTCGTTTCAAGATTCACTGGATTGACAATCAGACGAACTGTTAGCTTGGAATTTCTTGACCATCCTAAGATCAATGAGATAATTACTTCATTGCTTTATTAATACTTAACCGTCACTGTTGGCTTTCATATTTTATCATAAAACCTTTAATACTAATCTTTCTACCAATATATATAAGTGTTATGCAAAAGGTACTTTGAAATTGTTTATTCTTCATAACAACTATCATAATGTTTTTCTTGGAACATGTTAAACTAAGCGTATAACTTTCTGTTAATTCGCTATATCTGAATGTAAACTTGTTATATATAAAATACAAAACAATAAAAACATTGAAATATTAAAATAATCTAAAATGGATGCTGTCCAGGAGGTGGGAGGGTCTGGGAGGGAGGGTCTGCTGCTGATTGGCTGGAATGTGTCTGCTGACTGTGAGGTACAGGGTCAAAGTTTACTCAATGATGACGAATAGGGGCGGACCGAACATCACATATGTTCGCCCGCCGTGGCGAACGCGAATGTGACGAGACCAATCTCGCCACATTGCATTCGAGGAGTCTGGTTGCCCGCCTGCTGCCTTTGGATTATGGACCGGCAGTTAAAGGGTTAATTTTACTGTGCAGAAAGATTTATTTCTTCCTTTCTGCACAGTCGTTCGGTAGATTCTATCTACCGAACAAAACAGCCTTCTATCAGCCTCCCCAGAGCCGTGGGAAGCCGGTGCCGTCAATTGGCCACCCAGAAGCTGGCGTGTGCCCTCCATTTACCACCTTACAACCACGGTTAACCGCGGCTTAACGAGTGTGTGCCGGCAATTGACCACCCAGTAGCTGCGGTTAACCGCAGCTTAATTGACTGTTACTGGGTGGTCGCGGTTGCACCTAGCTGCCACACGATGGCGGTGTTCTGGAGCTCCCCGGGCAGCCATCGCTTTTATGCCCGGCTTTCATGCACTAGAAGCGGACACATTTACGTGCAGGCACCGCTGAGCCTCCAGCCCCCTGGTTCCTATTCGGGACAATTTAGCAAACACCTGGAACTTCGTGAGTATATTTTATGGGAATGTTGTAACCCAGATAGCCATGCCATGGAGCCTGTTCGTGGAATTAAAGACTTTGGCTCCATTGCAATTGAACTGTATTCGTGTGGTCTGAGTGCCATTCAGCGAATAATGTGCACTCAGACCTGAGCTATCTGGGAATATGTGGCATGTCTATGTTTTATGTGTAAAAGGTGACTTTATGTATTTTTAAAGTGTTTGCTGTTTTTGTGTCCCCACGTGTGTAATGGAGTTTTGCCTTTGTCCTGGGAGATAATTGAATTACTTCTCAATTATCTCCAGGGCAGAGGAGAGGAAGCCAAGTTGCATTGTGGGGAAGTGTTGTGACTGTATGTCCTGAAATGCTACTTGTCTGTCCATTGTTACAGTCTTCCATCTGGTCCCCTAGGGGAGTGTCCACCAGGTGGGAGACCTGCATAAATACAGGGGCAGGTAGCCCTCAATAAACAGACCGCTGCTTGATCCTCAACACCGAGCCTTGTCTCGTTCTTGGGGGGATTCACTGTATGCTGTTGGAGACTGATTGCCAGGAGTGTAAGCTGATTGTATGCTTTTCCTGTTCGACTGCTAGCAGCTATTCGTGAGGTTCCAGTTCGGGAGTTTTGAGTGCTACCTTATTCCCTTGTATGCAGTTCAGGAGTTTGGTGCATTCACTTATATCCAATTCGTGAGTTTTGGTGATTCTACAGTAGCTGTGCCTGTCTTTGAAAAGGGGATTATTGCCTAAACAATTTTAACCCCTTGTCTGCTGAAACGGTCCGTTACAGCGAACAAGCTATGTTCGCCAGGAACTGATGTGGAATTATTAAAAATCTTTATTGTACTTGTATTGAATTATTGTACTAACTCCATTTTAACTTTATACTGTGACTTCGTCCTCCATTTTGTCCTCCTAACCTGACTTCTTCAATCCTCCATTTTGTCCTCATGACTTAACTTGTTCATTTTAAAACTACATTACGTGACTGAACTTCTCAACCCAATTAATACAGTAGACAAAGACCGTGTTTCCTTCAAGGACAAGTACCAGGAGGTGCTGGCTACTCCTTAAGACTTGCTGGCTACTCCTTAAGAGTTTGTAAGATAGTATAGTTTGAAGGCCACAGAACACAGTAGTAATGAAATGTTCTATTCATAAGAGACCTTGCACCTGGACATAAAGCCTGATATCACTGACCGTGTAAAATGACGCTTAGGACCCCCTTGTCCCCCACCCGTGTCCAGAATAATCCCACCTCTGATGGGTGGGCACGGGACTAACCTCTTAATTTTACTAACCAATAGGTAAGACACTAACTCCGTCACTTAACAATTAATCCAATTGATGATGTTTATTTGCTGATATTCTAATAATCAATGATGACGCAAAATGCCTCTTAAAAGGGCCTGCGCGCCCGCTTTTACTGCACTTGCCAATAAACTTTCTCGAAGTTATTTTAACCTGAACCTCGTGTGTCAGACTTAATTACTTCAGCGTATATACGCAATTTAATTTTATTGATTTGGACAGGAACAGATAGACTTTAAACATTTTGGTTTACTTTCAAAAAGTACCATAACAACTTGGCGCCCAACGTGGGGCACCGGGCTATGTCTGGCCGGTGAGCCGTCCTAAGGAAGACAAGGGTGGACGGAGGAATCCAGGGGGAAGGAAGGGAGATTGATCACCTCCAGATACACGGTAGAGACTTCTGCAGAGCCACCGGTACGTTCCGGCCCCTTTGATTGACCCGTCCACGTGTCTGTGACTGCTTCCCGGGAGGACATCAAAGACAGGTAATATCTTGCCCGGTGCCTCGTTACTCACTTGTTTACCTGCATTTTAGTCTATCTGTTGCCTGGGTGTGTTTGAATTGTTTGCCTGTTTTCCCCTTTTTGGGATAAAGGGGGGTGGACCTGAGGGGACTTGCCTGGGTCTTCGGTTTGTCTGTTTATCTGTTTGTATTTTACCTCTTTTGGGATAAAGGGGGGTGGACCTGTGGATTCGTTCCTGGGGGTCTTCTGTTGCCTGTTTTACCTCTTTTAGGAACCACGGTGCTGTGGTTGTAAGGAAAAAGGGGGGTTGACCTGTGGATGTGTTCCTGGGGGTCATCTTTTCCTGTTTAACTCTTTTAGGAGCCTCGTGGCTGGGGCTGTAGGGAAAAAGAGGTGTGTTGGATCTGTGGAGATTGTGTAGACTCATAGTTTCCTGGGGATCCTTCTTGTGCCACTTTGATAGCCTAGCTAGCTTCTCTGTGCACGTTACTCTGCTTGCAGAGTGGTGGTACCCTCCAGCTTTGAGCGCTGAGCTGGAGCCATTCCAATTTTTATTTTGTGGTGTGTGAATTCGGGCAGGCATTGCTGTCTTCATCACCACGGAGTAGTGGGACTTATAAAGTGGGTCTTTATAGGGGCACTACAAGAGTGAGGGTAGCGCAGACACTATTAGTGGGCTGCTGTGACGAGGGAGGCATATGGATTTCGGACCGGTGTTAGTTGTTATCCTTGGCCGTTGGTAGTAAGATACTACGGGATTGAGGGAGGTGACTTTGGAGTAAGCACACGAGTAAAGGAAAGGAATTATTGTTGATTTCATTTGAATTGTGATGCATGCACTGTATTTCAACTGTATTGTTGTCTTGTTTGTTTAATAGGAGTCTCATGAACTCCTGTGTCTGTCTCTAAGGATTTTCCTTGCCTCTCATCTTTTCTGTACTTCCTATATTATTATACTATCCACTCCCATTCCTCTTGAAGGAGAAGTGATTGGTCACACACTTCTCACCTCGCTCCAATCCGTGTCTACCACCCCGGGTAGGCGGATTCAGTGACTAGTCTACGTTTTGGGAAGACGCACCTGAGAAAGTTTTACGATTCTCGGGTGGCAGTCGAGCATTGTAGACGTTCTTGTTCCGTTTTCCTTCTCTCTCCCTATATCTAGGACGCTGGTATAGGGGTAAAGGGATTATGGGGCAGGATTTAAGCAAGCCCAATAAGGGCTGGTTAGCATGTGATTTGGTAGAAAACAGAGAGGGTGAGGAGATGGTTAAAGGTGTTGTAAAGATTGCAAAAGTATGTAAAATTACTGTACCAACGGGTGGAAGATTGCAACCAGAAAGTTGGCGTAAGTTACTGGCAGAAATGAAAGGCAAGCTTACAGATAATGGTTTATTAAAGACTGCTGAAGCATGGTACAGAGTAGCGAAGGCTATTCAGCTAGAAGGTTGGGTTGAGGAAGAAATAAATCACAAGGGTGTGAAATTGTTTGTGTATCATCAGAATTGTGTTGCTGGGGTCTACCCTCAGCCAGCGCCCCAAAGTGGCGCCCAGGGGACATCTATCCCCAAGGTTCAGTCAGCAGTAGGTGATAGCCAGCTGACTATGTTCCCCGCTCCCAATCCTCCTAACACTCATCCCGCCACCTCCCCTGTTTGCCCGGTCCTGAATTCTGATGGATCTTTCTTTTCCCCCTCCCCGTCCCTAACACTCCCATCATCCTCGTCCACCCCTACGCTACCTGCTGTACCTCCCACTAACATTTCATCTGCCATTCCTTCCCTACGTTCCCTCTCCGTTCATGACCCCCTCCCCTCCTCATCCGCCCAACTAACCACCTCTTCCACCCTCGCCCCGACTCCTCCCCCTCCCATCTCCATCCCAGTCCAATACCCCACCTCCTTCCCCTCCCCAGCCTGGCCCTACCCCTTCCCGTATCCCACGACTCTGCCCTATCCCGGATATCCACTACCCCTTCCCCAAGCCACTCCCCAGATCCCGGTCATGCCCAGTCCGACACAGTCTGCCCCGGATGTGCCCTCTTCCAACATGGCCGCCGCTTCTTCCCTTAACCCTAATGTAACACCTTCTCCGGCCACCAATATGGCGGCCCCCAGTTCGGCCCTGATGCCGGTAATCCCCGGTGACTACCTATCCCCAGGTTATGACTCACTAGCCACCCCCGCATCTGGGGCTCGTTCCCAACCACCGATCCTTTCACCTCATTCGGGCCCTGCACCACGCAAAAGAGCCAATATCATAGAATTCGATGATGACGAGATGGACAGGGTGTCCCATGTCTCATCGGAGCTTGCCGCGGGAGCCCCAACTCACCGTTCTATCGATGACCCTTTTGGCCACAAGGGTCGGGGAGAACAGGCCCCTTCTAAATATGTTGCCTTTAACCCCACTCAAGCTAGCGCATTAATGAAATCGCTCCCCGACCCAGAAAAACAACCTATGCCTTTTTACCGAGGGATAGTTCAAATTCAAAAGACTTATTCCGCCGCATGGCGTGATCTACTCAGCATTTGTGCTATTAAAGCAGGGGATGCCTATTGGCCAAGTATGGCCCGTCACCTCAGTACAGATCTGCTTTCCAGTGATGTTGATTACCCCTCCGGGGTAACCTTTTGCACCCAATTAAGAGAATGGGCTAAGGACAAACTTGCAGATCAGGCTGCTGGCCTTACTGATGTTGTTCAAGAAAAAGGGGAATCAGTGGAAAAGTTTCATGCAAGACTGTATCAAATGTTCACAGATCTGGGGTTTGATCTTACTGACAAAATTCATTCACAAATGCTGTCAGGTGCGTTTGTCCAAGGCGTTAAAGACTCTATACGCAAGGGAATTATTGCTGCACGCCCTGAATATAAGGTTGTTCCCCTGGATACCCTGCTTTTAGTCGCTAGGGGCCTAGAATCTGCCCAGACCCCCAAAAGGCCAAGCTCTGCTCCTCTTATGGTTTCACGCAGTATCCCTGTTCCCAGGGGCACCAGACCAGAGGATAGCTTCTGCTTTAATTGCAAAGCTAAAGGCCATTTTAAAAGTGATTGCCCGGAACCCAAAAGAGAGATAAGAAAGCCATCCAGACCGGCCCCGGTCACTAAGACCGAAAAAGGGGTCCCAATAGTTGAGGAACCCGATGAATAGGAAACTGGCAAGCCTGTGTCTGTAACCCCTGTAATGGCAGTGTCTACAGGGGATAAGGGGGGACCACTTGCCACAGTGACTCTGCCCATTGAAGGCCACCCCACCACATTTCTAGTTGACACAGGTGCAGCCCGTAGTGTTCTACGAGAACAAGACTTGCCAGACCCATCTTTTCTGTCAAATATTGATGTCTCTTGTGTTGGAGTGGATGGCCAGCCGAGACATAGCCCTCTAACAACCCCGCTACGAGTTGGTTCTAGCCTGCTCGCTCGCTTTGTAGTATCCTCCACATGCCCCATTAACCTGTTAGGTGCTGATGTCCTCTCACGCCTGCAAGCATCCATCACGTTTACCCCGGATGGGCAGGTAGAAATGTTTACACCCCTGTCTGTATCAGACACTTCAGCCCTATGCTCTTTGCCTCTGATGCTGCATTTAGAAAAGCCCCGTGAGGAGACAGCAGAATTAAGGTCCAATTTCCCAGAGGAATTAAAAACACAGGTGCCCGCAAAGTTATGGTCCTCAGGCCCAGAGGACATAGGTCACCTAAATGTTCCCCCTGTGGTGGTAAAGCTTATTCCAGGAGCTAAGTTACCAAGAAAACCACAGTATCCATTAAAACCAGCACAGTCAGCTGCAATTTCTGTCCACATTAAGGCACTCTTGGAGAAGGGTGCCCTTGTCAAATGTAAATCTGAATGCAACACCCCGTTATTTCCTGTGAAGAAGAAAACTCCGAAGGGTGAGCCAGAGAAGTACAGGATGGTTCAGGATCTCCGTGCTGTTAATGAAGCTACAGTCCTGGACACCCCTCTTGTACCAAATCCTCATACTCTGCTTTCTGGAGTCCCACCATCTGCAAAATTCTTCACAGTTATTGACCTAGCAAATGCTTTTTTCAGTGTCCCACTGGACCCATCCTGCCAATATCTGTTTGCTTTCACTCATGAGATGCAACAGTATACCTGGACTGTCATGCCCCAAGGGGCACAAAATTCACCAAGTCAATTTGCAAAGGCCATGGCCACCATCCTTGACCCGTGGCAAGCCGAGCACCCAGAAGTTGTTCTGCTTCAGTATGTGGATGATTTGCTGCTCTGTGGAGATGACATACCCACCACCGAAGAGTGCTCAATTAGTCTGCTTTGTTATTTGGCAGAACAAGGATGCAAAGCTTCGCTCATCAAGCTACAGTTCTGCCAGCCTTCAGTAATTTTCCTTGGACACTGCCTATCTCAAGGTACCAGACATCTTACTCGGGACCGGGTAAGAGCTGTGCTGGATATTCCGCCTCCAAGGACTTCTAAGTCTCTTCATGCCTTCCTAGGCCTCATTTCCTACTGCAGAGCATGGATCCCAGAAGCCTCTCTGCTCATGCAACCTCTCTATGACGCACTTAAGTCTGACCCTTTCTGTTTAACTAAAGAAGCTATGGACAATTTTACTGCTCTCAAACGAGCCATTGCTTCTGCTCCTGCCTTGGGCCTCCCTGACTACTCCAAAACTTTCAAATTGTTTGTCTCTGAAAGACAGGGCCACGCAACAGGAGTGCTCACCCAAACTAATGACTTAAGAGGCCGCCAGAGGCCTATTGGATATTTCTCATGTCAACTGGACATTGTGGCCAGAGGGACTCCTTCCTGCCTCAGGGCTGTTTTTGCTGCGAGAGAACTCATAGAGAAGACCTCAGACCTGGTCCTTGGCCACCCTCTGGTTGTTTTGGCCCCTCATGACATCTCTGCCATCATCAACCAAGTCCAGCTCAAGCACGTGTCTCCAGCCAGACACCTGCGCTTACAGTGTCATCTTCTTTTGCCTGACAACATTTCCATCCAAAGATGTCAGGTGCTTAATCCGTCCACTCTTCTTCCACTCCCTGAGGGGGGTATCTATTATGGATTTATCACGGATGAAACCTACATTCACCTGCTCTGTGGATGTATTAAGAAAGTCATGCATCCACATTTGACATTTTATGAAGGAGAAAAACCTCTCTGTGAAGGCCCAGATCACGCCTTCTGCACCACGTGGTACAAACCAAACATTACCCCTGAACCTTGCTATGAAGATGAGCTTTACCACCGGACCGATGTAAAGCTCACTGCACAAGACTTCTATTGTGACTCTGAAGGCAATAGCATGGTCTTGATCCAGCTACCTCAACAACTTAACTACCTCTACCGTCATTGGGATACTGCTATCCCACATATTCCTGTTACCAAGTTGAAGACAAGGTCATGGAATGATCTTGGGCCTATGGCAAAACTATGGGCCACCATGGATGAAGAACAGCTACAGGAAAATGGTATTGTCAAATACCCAACAACTGACCTTCTAGAAGCATGGCCACGCCATTTCCTGGAGAAGGAATTCCAAGATCTAGTCATAAAGAATGATTATGACCCAGAAACACCTCATGACTGTTTTGAACAGATGAAAATGGAAACAGTGCACTTACCAACTGTGCATGAGAACCCATTACCAGATCCGGATTTTACCCTGTTTGTGGACGGATCGAGATATGCCGATGAAGGAGGAACATATCATACAGGATATGCCGTAACCACAACAGATGAAGTTATTAAATCATCATCCTTACCACCAGCAATGTCTGCACAAGAAGCTGAATTACAGGCTCTGACTTCAGCCTGCAAAATTTCCGAAGGAAAACGTGCCAACATCTATACAGATTCAAGATATGCTCTAGGCGTGGCACATGACTTCGGCCTAATTTGGAAGACTAGAGGATTTCTTACCACCGCCGGTACACCAGTCAAACACAGCACTGCAATCAAGGAGCTAATGGATGCCCTCCTACTCCCCAAAGAAGTGGCTGTTTTGAAAGTAAAGGCCCATGGGAAATTGGATACAGATGAAGCAAGGGGCAACCATTTGGCTGATCAGGCTGCTAAGTTAGCGGCCAGGGATTTGCAGGAAGTGGATGAAGAAGTGTCCGGACAAGAAGAAGAAGTCCCTATTTTTGCCCTGCAAACTCTTCCTACTGATTTGCGAATTTTACAAGAACAGCAAGCTGCAGTCACTCCTGAAGAAGTCCAGAAATGGAAAAAGAAAGGAGCTGTCCAAAAGGACGGAATATATTACAACAACTTCAAATTTTGTCTTCCCAGAAATTTGTATCCAGCAGTTGTCCAATGGGCACATGGGCCTGCACACCTGTCAAAAGAATTGATGGCCGCCCTCATACAGAAGTATTATGAAGCACCTGGAATCACAACATTGATCAATAGCTTCTGCAAGGCCTGTGTCATTTGTGCAAAATGCAATCCAGGAAAACCAGTTAAAGTACCTGCGAAACACCTGGCAAAGCCCATGTACCCCTTCCAGCGGATTCAAATTGACCACATCCAAATGCCCAAGAGTGGGCCCCATGAATATGCACTAGTAATAGTGGACATGTTCTCAGGCTGGCCAGAAGCCTACCCAGTGGCCAATATCACTGCAAAAACAACCGCAAAGCGCCTACTTACAGATATTGTATGTAGATTCGGACTCCCAGAAGTTATTGAGAGTGATCAAGGCCCAGCCTTTACAGCAACTGTGACTAAAGAAATTTGGACTGCTCTAGGGGTGACTCTAGCCTTCCACACCCCTTACCACCCACAAAGTAGTGGTAAAGTGGAGCGCATGAATGGCACCCTAAAAACTAGAATGTTAAAAATGTCACAAGAAACAAAGATGCCCTGGCCAGAAAGCCTACCAATAGCTCTATTTAGTGTTAGGCACACACCTAGAGGGAAGCATTCACTGTCCCCATATGAGGTTCTATTTGGGACAGCACCCAGACTAGGTTGTTACTATCCGCAGCAGTTGCAACTCCAATCAGATGTTTTAGTAGACTATGTAACTGAACTTGCAAATGTCCTAAACAAAATACATGCCCAAGTTTTCTCTTCAATTCCAGATCCCGAATTGGATACAGGTTCCCATAACCTACTTCCCGGAGATTGGGTCCTGGTCAAGAAGTTTGTGCGGAAAAATACCCTGGAACCAAGATTTGACGGTCCATTCCAAGTTCTCCTGATTACCGCAACCTCCGTCAAATTGGCCGGTAGGCCAAATTGGATCCACGCTTCCCACTGCAAGAAATCTCCTGCCCCAGAGGAAGCGAATATCGCACAAACATGTATCTCTGGTACATCTTCTCCTTAATTAGCTTTATGAAGGCCCAGCAAGTAGCCATTACCAAAGACATTAGTGGGTACACCTTCTGGTATAATTCCTCATGCACCCAGGTGGCTACTTATACCTTTGACTACTGTGATATTGTAGAATGCCCATTTCCCACACCACAAATCCAGAGCATCTATAGAGATATCCCTCATTCGAAAGACCCATATGTTTGTGTAGTTGACAAACAATGGGGGCACAATTGTGATCACTGGGGGGCGGCGGGATGGAATGCCGGGCCTGCCTGGGGTTACAAACCAAAAAGTGCCGTAGCTAAAGTAGATGATCATGGTAGATCGCTTCTCCAGAGAATGACTTTGAGAAAGCCTGGGGGGAGCACACCAATGAAATTAATCCTTAACATTGAGCGCCCAAGCCCAACAGATGCAGACCAGTATGTGATGGGAATGTACTGGAAAAAGGGTTCCTACCAGAAATTAGGGCATTTCTACCTCAAAGATATGTGCAACTCTTCTGAGTGGCAAGGGGCCACCCATATGGTCCCTAACCCATTAAAACCCCATATCCAGACCTTTCAGGACATGATGGCCATTGCTAACCCCACTTTTGAAGATACCATGGCCGCTGAAACAGGTTTTAATGATGTAAATTTATGGTTAGAATGGATGAAATATAATGCTAATAAACATAATAGAACCGCATGTTATGTGTGTGGAGGTGCCCGGCCTCACCTGGGTACCGTACCTTTAATCCTACCCGTAGATATAGAAGAATGTGTTTTAAGCCTTTTTGCCTATCACTATAATTTTAACAGGTCCATATGTATTGCATGGACAAAGGAGTATCCTCTTCTAGCCAAAGACGTCAAACCCCCTGATGGTATTACCGTATATAAAGGTAATTACACTTGCTATGCCATGTACGATGGTATTGGTAAATTTGTAGGTAACTTTTCCAAAGGCTATTGTGCTACATACAGAACTGTCCCTGTACGTTTGCTGCAACATCACACTAGGTCACTAGGAGACATTTATTGGTTGTGTGGGGATTTACAGCTAAGATCCAGAATGGACACAGAATGGTGGGGAGAGTGTACTTTGACTAAGGCCATTATGCCTATACATATTATTTCTGACACACACCTCAACACCCATGAGTTCAGCCACACTAAGGTTAAACGTGACGCCCCAGTGAAGGGAAGTTTTGATCCTCATGTATATATTGATGCCATTGGAGTGCCCAGGGGGGTGCCCAATGAGTTTAAAGCTAGGGATGAAGTTGCTGCAGGATTTGAATCAATTTTTACCATAGTTACCGCAAACAAGAATCTAAATTGGATAAATTACATTTATTATAATCAACAGCGTTTTGTCAATTACACCAGAGACGCCCTCCAGGGATTGGCCGAACAGTTACAGGCCACATCCCAAATGACTTTTCAGAATAGGATGGCCCTAGATATGATCTTAGCCGAAAAAGGAGGGGTTTGTAAGATTTTGCCCGACACCATGACATGTTGTACCTACATCCCAGAAAACACAGGCCCTAATGGTAAAGTCACACTAGCTATAGAAAAATTAAATGACTTGTCTGAAGAGTTAAAAAGGAACTCTGGGATAAAAGATCCCTGGGAAAGATGGTTTGGTTGGATGACAGGATGGCAAAAGGCTTTAATGCAGATTGGTATGGCTATACTAATTTTTCTCTTTATTTTTGCTCTTCTCTTTTGTTGTGTCCTCCCATGTCTGAGAAAATCCCTCATGAAGACTGTTGACCAAGCGGCACCCGCTTTTACCCATCTCGAAGTTGATGACCAAGAATCTCAAGACATCAACTCACCCTGTCTGCCGCTGCAAACATTCCCTTTTGTCGATAAAGTGCAGGAATTCTAGGAAGGGACTAGATTAGGGACAGCATCTGTCAGTGAATGGTAAAGGCCCCATGTGGAGAAGTGGTGGGTTAGCTGCCATGGGATACCCTTGGGTGTGAAGCGTTCGAGAGCCATACTGACGGATGGTTAGCCTATTAGGGTCAGATCTAGGGACAGCCTTGCACTTTGCATTAACATCTAGCTAGCGGCCACGGGGTTTCTGTGCCTTTGGGTTAACACGTCTTCTGATACTAACATAATAAAGTTTTATCTCTTAGAATCTAACATTTCATAGGGGGGACTGATGTGGAATTATTAAAAATCTTTATTGTACTTGTATTGAATTATTGTACTAACTCCATTTTAACTTTATACTGTGACTTCGTCCTCCATTTTGTCCTCCTAACCTGACTTCTTCAATCCTCCATTTTGTCCTCATGACTTAACTTGTTCATTTTAAAACTACATTACGTGACTGAACTTCTCAACCCAATTAATACAGTAGACAAAGACCGTGTTTCCTTCAAGGACAAGTACCAGGAGGTGCTGGCTACTCCTTAAGACTTGCTGGCTACTCCTTAAGAGTTTGTAAGATAGTATAGTTTGAAGGCCACAGAACACAGTAGTAATGAAATGTTCTATTCATAAGAGACCTTGCACCTGGACATAAAGCCTGATATCACTGACCGTGTAAAATGACGCTTAGGACCCCCTTGTCCCCCACCCGTGTCCAGAATAATCCCACCTCTGATGGGTGGGCACGGGACTAACCTCTTAATTTTACTAACCAATAGGTAAGACACTAACTCCGTCACTTAACAATTAATCCAATTGATGATGTTTATTTGCTGATATTCTAATAATCAATGATGACGCAAAATGCCTCTTAAAAGGGCCTGCGCGCCCGCTTTTACTGCACTTGCCAATAAACTTTCTCGAAGTTATTTTAACCTGAACCTCGTGTGTCAGACTTAATTACTTCAGCGTATATACGCAATTTAATTTTATTGATTTGGACAGGAACAGATAGACTTTAAACATTTTGGTTTACTTTCAAAAAGTACCATAACAGAACTATTCGCCAGCGAACTATTCGGGACATCTCTAATTGTCTGCCTACCTTTAAGTCATCAGAAATAATCACCCCTAAATCCCTTTCCTCAGATGTTGAGGTTAGGACTCTATCAAATATTCTGTACTCTGCCCTTTAGTTTTTACGTCCAAGATGCATTATCTTGCACTTACCCTCATTAAATGTCAGTTGACACAACTCTGACCATTTTTCTAGTTGACCTAAATCATTTGCCATTTGGCTTATCCCTCCTGGAACATCAACCCTGTTACATATCTTAGTATCATCAGCAAAAAGACATACCTTACCATTGAGACCTTCTGCAATATCACTAATAAAAATATTAAAGAGAATGGGTCCAAGTACAGATCCCTGAGGTACCCCACTGGTGACAAGCCCAAGCTTCGAATATACTCCATTGACTACAACCCTCTGTTGCCTGTCACTCAGCCACTGCCTTATCCATTCAACAATATTGGAATCCAAACTTAAAGATTGCAGTCTATTGATAAGCCTTCTATGTGCAACAGTGTCAAAAGCCTTACTGAAATCTAGGTAAGCAATGTCTACTGCACCACCCTGATCTATAATTTTAGTTACCCAATCAAAAAAATCAATAAGATTAGTTCGGCATGATCTCCCTGAAGTAAACCCATGTTGTCTCTGATCTTGAAATCACACACTTTGAAGCAGAACTTAGATGTAGCAACCAAGCTATATTCAAGAGCTGAAAAAGGATCAATGTTGCATTTCTGCAAGAAATAAGAACATTGTATGTTAGGACGTGTCTCACCACAGACTGTTTTGCAGGAAATTGTTAAGGTTTTGGTTTCTAAGTGTTTAATGTCTGGTCACTGACAGAATCATGTTATAAACTAAGAAAAACAGCATTTTATTTTAGACGAGGAACCTATAACAGCCTTAAGGACCAAACTTCTGGAATAAAAGGGAATCATGACATGTCATGTGTCCTTAAGGGATTAAACAAACAAACAAACACATGAAGGGTGAAAAAAAAGTGCCAACCAATAGCAGTATGTTGCTGCTAAAAATATGTAAAATGTGATATTATTGTAGTGAAATCATATGTGTGAGAGCCAGCCTTTCAACTCTATAGTGACAGCCAAGTGCAATCCCTTTATGATGCTTGATCTTCCACAGTTATATATGGGACTGAAATAAAATGATATAAAATAAAAATATACACAATAGAGTCTTATATAGAAGTTACGATCACTGAGTATGAGGTCATTAAGCTGAGTCTGGTGTCCTACATTGGAAAATATTGCGTGTTCTAAAATGTTATTAGCTCCACCTAATTCTAGTGACGACCACCCACGCTGACAGTTTTTACACAATGTACTGTGTGTTAATGTGCACACTGCGTATCCCTTTATTTGTTCATGTGTTTAAGCTTTATTTACAGTTTCCATCACCAGGCTAGCTTAGAGCTTCCTGATCCTGATCTCCGGGAAAAGGTGACCAGCGCTTAGCAGATTCCCGACAACTTTGCAAATAGTTTGACTACTTACTCGGGGCTCCAGGGCACTCACTTTAGTGGTTATGGTCGTCTGAGACTTCCTTTATGCCAGTTTGCAATCCAAGAACAAGAAGTTTCCTCTGATCCAATTGCTTTTAATTTGTGCAATAATCCATAAAGATTTCATCCACTTGGGGGGCGTGTCTGGCTTCCGGTGCGTTCAGTCGCATGGATTAGGAGCTCCGGCGTTATACCGTCCTGATCAGCTACAAACAAGCTACAACAAGCGGTAACTCAATTATTCACCTGCCCTTAACTCTGTGGTCGGGAAGGCATTACAGGATGTCTCCTTCCAAGCAGCCTAAGGCTCAAGAATCGACTAAATTAAAGAAAAAAGAACGCCATATACTAAACCAAGGTGGCGGCGATGAGCTAGAAAATATGTCGGACGGCATTTCTGACCAAGACTCAACTTCTTCTAAGTACTCAGACTCCCCAATTACGGAGAAGAGTCTCCATAAAATGTTACAGGAGCTGAGTGCGACAATAAAAGCTGATTTCCACCGCATAGATGGCGACCTCAGAAAGGAAATAGCAAGTCTGGGGGAACGGACTAGCCATCTTGAAAACAAAACAGGCGACCTATGCAATGCACACATGAAGTGGTGGATAAACCTCAATCCCTAACGGAAGAAAATGAGGTATTAAAACTAAAATTGGCAGACCTGGAGGACAGAACAAGAAGACAAAACATCCGATTCAGAGGTATTCCTGACGATGTCTCCCAAGACGCTCTTCCTACATATGTACATTCCATATGCACGGCCTTAGTCCCAGAACTACCTGACTCCTCCTGGGCCTATGACCGAATGCACAGACTTCCACGTCCGTCTCGGCTGTCTATTGAAGTACCCAGAGACGTGATCGTTAAATTTCATTACTATGCACATAAAGAGGCCTTACTGTCAGCAGCAAGAAAAATGCCAACACTTCCTGACCCGCATGCCAAAATCGCTTTATTTGCGGACTTATCAGCTGCCACCATGGCAAAACATAGAGAATTCATCACTATCACTAAAACGCTGCGGAACAATAATGTGAATTATAAGTGGGGATATCCGACGAAACTGATCATTTGGCGGCAAGGATCAACCCGAGTAATAAGCGACCCTAATGAAGATATGAAGGCACTCTCAGAATGGGGATTATGGCGTAATGCAGAAGAATGACAAGTTGAATCTGGGGAGGTCTCCCCGAAGAAAATCCAAGCTGACTGGCACATGGCAGGAGCACAGTCTAAAAAGAAATGAACTTTCACAGTCATTCATGCCGTAACCTCTTAGGTAGTATGGGTATGATAATTATATGTGTACATAGGTTGTATAGCTTGGTGTTTTAGCCACATCATGTGCCCTCACCTGATATGTTATTGTTGGCCGGTGTTTGTTGGACTACCCTTCGGCTACATAACAGCACGAATGGGGTCAATCGTCCACGATCATACCCCTTCCATTTGGCCATAGTATTATTTATAGTTTGTTTCACGCTCACGTGACCTTATGATTATCGTTCTCCTTTACTTACTTGGTTAACATGCTAACCTCTTCACTGGGTATGGTGTCTGCATGACTATGCCTTTATAAATCCTGTCTAAAGTTACCGGATCAAATTTGGGCATAGGCGATACGGCTTTCTCGTATATAATGATGTGGGTTACTTGGAGACTGCTACCTTAAAAAAGCTCTCCCACGATGTGAATGCTATCCCACGGAATACAATCTTAGTGACTTGTTACTCTCCCCCAGATTTCCCATTTAGGGATATCGCAAGCTAACAATTCAGATAGTGGTTGACCCGTGTGGCCGTGTTTTTCTTTTACTTACTTTTCGGGTAGTCATGGCAATGGCTACTACGGAGTAACTCTAATTCAACTTCGCCAATAGCGAGGTAACAAGCTATTAATATGTGGATTTGTTCCTAGAATGCAGATTAGTCATTTGGACACCAAGAGTCAATTTTATTTATTATATGTATAAGTGTTGTCTTCTGAATATGTGCTGCTGAATTGTATATCTTGTTATGATACCTCCATTCACACGAGCGCATATTCTTTCATCTCATGCATTTGAGTTGCACCCTATCAGGACGATAGGAGCTCCACGTTTCCCCCTCATCCCAGGTCACCTCTTGAGTTCACCACCCGGTGTTCTCTAAATGACCGTATTTCATCTCCTTCAAAGTGGAGATAACTGTACATACTTTAGTTTGTTGTTCCCCCTTAAAACTTTTCCCTTCTCCCCATTTTCCCACAAACTCTCGATTCATATACTAGATATCAGAGAATGTATCAGGTATTTACAGTGGATTAAATTTGATAGGAATGCACATTGCAGTCAATATGTAAGGCAGCGGTACACAGGGAATGTATTCAAACCGATTGATGGATTCTACTTCATGCTTTTTCCACATTAGTTATGGTCATACCATAAGCATTACTATAAACCCATCATTATGACTCACAACACAATGAAAATTCTGTCTCTCAATGTTAAAGGCCTGAACAGCCCCAACAAAAGACGTCAAGTGTTGAAAGATATGTATGCTTCTAACGCAGCAATAGTTTGCTTGCAAGAAACTCATTTTCATAAAGCGAATCCACCTAGGTTACATTCGCCACGTTATCCCTTAGGATTTCATGCATGTGCACCTAATAAAACTAAGGGAGTAGCCATACTTTTCCACTCAGATTGGGTTTTCACGCTACACAAACAACACGCAGACCCAGCAGGTAGGTTACTGATTCTAGTGGGCGACCTGAATGGAATTCAACTGACACTAGTCTCCCTTTATGCACCAAATGAAGCCCAATACTCATTTATAAAAAAAGCCATCAATAAAATTTCACGTCTCAAACAGGGCCATCTAATAATATGTGGTGATTACAATTGTACGCTGGACCCACAGCTGGACACACAACGCATCCACAATAAACCTCCTAACAAGGCGTCCGAACACATAGGCAAATTGTTCTCCCACCTGCTTCACTCATATGACTTGTATGATTCTTGGAGAAATCTGTACCCCTTGGCTAGAGATTATACCTATTTCTCGCAAGTCCATATTACGTACACACGAATAGACCTTTGTATAATAGACAAATCTACACTACCACATTTAATTAGCCAAACGATAGGACAACGTACATGGTCCGACCATGCCCCGATTGAAACTATTATTGCAGTCCCTTACCCTGCCAAAGGTCGGGGTAAATGGAGACTGAACAAATCTATCTTAGATTGCCCTATAAACGCTTTAGATTGCCCTATAATGCTACAGCATTAAACAATTACTTCAAAGCTAACTCAGATGATCATACCTCCATTGAAACACAGTGGCTCGCCCATAAGGCAGGCATTAGGGGTGAATTCATAAAAATAGGCTCCTAAAACAAAAAACGTATCCAGAATTCACTTACAGCGCTAACTCAAAAATTGGTGTTATTGGAACAATCCAATAAATCCTCCCCCCTCTAAATCCATATCTAAGCAAATAGCCAAAACGCAAGAGGCCCTCCACCAACTAAGCGCAAATGACTATATTAAAAATGCACGAAAGCTACAACAACAATACTAACACATGGGCAACAAAGCAGGTAAATTATTGGCGAACAAATTAAAATCTAAATACCTCCAAACAAAAATTCCCTATATCATTTCCAAATCAAACTCAAAAATTTACAACCCCAATAAAATTGTAGACGAATTGTCTTATTACTATGAAGACCTATATAATCTAAAAACACACACTGATACACATACACCCAATCTAGAAGAAATTCTGAACTATTTAACACTAATAGACCTACCACAGGTCACGCCACAGCAGAATGTAATGCTGAGCGCACCTTTTACGGAAGTTGAAGTTGAAACTACTATACGTTCCCTCCCCAAGCACAAAGCTCCAGGTCCTGACTGGCTTTCCAATTACTATTATATTAAAATGGCACCACAATTGACCCCACACATCACAAAAATATGTAACACAGTCCAAAGGTCTGGGTCATTTCCGCGAGAAATGTTGGAGGCTTTCATTATAACCCTGCCCAAACCAAACAAATCTCCAACGATATGTAGCAATCTTAGGCCAATATCACTTTTAAATGCAGATGTAAAATTGTATGCAAAATTAATCGCTAACAGATTAAAACCCCATACTGACCAATCTGGTCTCCACAGAACAAGCAGGCTTTGTTCCTGGTAAACAGGTGGGTGATAACACGAGATACTGTATGGATTTATTGGAGTGGGCAATTAAGAACAAAAAGAAAGGTACGTTAATGGCATTGGACGCTGAAAAAGCTTTCGATCGCCTAAATTGGTCTTATATGGAAAAAACTTTATCAGCGTTCCAATTTTCCAGCCCCTTCAATACAAGTATAAAAGCTCTTTACTCATCGCACTCTGCTAAGGTCTTTAATACAGGCTTTACTTCTCGTAGTTTCTCTATAAATTACGGGACCAGGCAGGGATGCCCCCTATCACCCCATATTTTTATTTGATGCCAGGAACCACTGATTAGACTAATCAAAAAAGACTCCTCAATCCCAGGCCTACTCACACCCGCAGGGGGAAAAAAGGTTGCGCTTTTTGCGGATGATATAATGCTATTTCTCACTAACCCGTCACATTCGATTCCTCATGTTTTAAACACTTTGACGTCATACGGTAAAATATCATATTACAAAAATAACATTACTAAGACACAAATTCTTCCCTTCAACCTAGACTCAAAGACGATAAACAATCTAAAGGCCCAGTATCCATTCGAATGGCGTAAAACCTCAATCTCCTACCTGGGCGTCAAAATAGCTCACTCCCTGAAACAAACTATCCTGGAAAATCATGAAGCGGTTCTATCAAAAATTTCAAAACAAATTGAGTCCTGGGATGGGGCAAATATTTCTTGGCTAGGTAGGATCACCTCCCTTAAAATGATGGTTATGCCTAATATATTATATCTGTTTAGGACATTACCTATCGCTCTTCCTAATGCACCCAGAGGGTTTCTTTTCGTTCCCTGTGGTACCCCGTAAAAAAGGGTGGCCTTCACATTCCTAACATTAAAAATTACTATATAGCAACAGTATTGGCTCAGGGTATTGACATTATAACGCACAAAGCTACTCCAGTGTGGCTTCAGTTAGAAGAGAAGTGCGGTAATTTACAGCCCTTACTTTATAGTTTATGGTCTGCATCAATTCCTACATCGTCAACTATGTTATCCGCCACAAATTTTTTATTTAAATCATGGTTGTCCTGGAGCTCATCGCTGAGTTCCCGTTCGGAACTGCTTTTCACAGCTCCACTACAGGCACTTACGGCCATATCTCCGGACCTGCCATTACATTGATGGATCTCCAGGGGTATATCCCATGTGTACTCACTGTATTCAAATACGGGTTTATTACCTTTCTACTCTCCAAGCACTCTTCAAGCTGCCCCTAAAAGATCTTTTCTTGTACTTAAGGGTTAAACACATTCTACAATCTAGGTCAATAGAATATGTCAACCCCTTATTGAGGAGCAAACTGGGTCACATATGTTTCATAGCTCACAAAAATTCATCCTCCATAAAATCTCTATCCTTTTGCTACTCGACCCTGTCATTGAACAATGACACTGTCAAGTTGCCCTATATGCTCCGCTGGGAACACGACCTAGACGAAATATTTCCCTTATCTAACTGGGAAAATGCTATTACGTATACTAAACAATCCTCAAAGTGTGTTACTCATTGGGAAGCATACTTCAAAATATTAATGAGGTGGTACATGACCCCGTCTAGACTAGGTAAAATATATCCTGGTTTGAACACGAATTGCTGGAGATGTGCCCATCCAAACGGTACATTGAAACACATATTCTGGGACTGCGAAGTCCTGCATACATTCTGGTTAAAAATACAACATTTAATCATATCAATCAGCGACCACAATCTCCCGCTTTTGCCAGCTACCTATCTCCTTCACTTAATACCGGACCTGGGTAGACTCCCTTCAAGGGCGGCGGTATTAAACATCCTTGTGGCAGCGAAAACTAGTATTGCCGCCCACTGGAAAAGCGTAACTTGTCCCACCGTTCAGGAGGTAATAAATAGAGTTAACACCACCTACATCTATGAAAAAGAATGGGCGCAAAGGGGAAACAAAACATATTTCGTAAAACTTTGGCATAACTGGGAATCTGTTGTGGAAACCAACCAATGATTTATCTTGCTCTCTGATATACTTGCACCTATACTTCCCTTCCCCCCCATCCCTGTTAATTAAAAATCTAAAGTTTTTCTTTACGTATTCGTAATATTATTCTGGGAGACTATTTTCATTCATACTGACCCTGTATAAGATGTTATTCACAAGCAAGACATTAGGATGTATAGAAATTTCACTTTGCTACTACTCAGGAACGTTCAGCTTATGAGTTGGTAATTTGCATTAGTCAGTCTTTATTGATGATCGCTTCCTTTTGTAGCCTACAGATATTGACATACAATTCACCGGTATTGCTTAATTGATATTCATTGGTGTGCATTATCGCGCAACGAATACATATGTTACATCTTACGTTTTACAAATGGTTTAAAGTTGAGCCTGCTTACTGCTTATCAACCATGAAAGATCATGTTGTATCAGACTTCCACACATCCTGTATCATATTAACTCCCACCCCAAAGGTTGTACATGTGTAAAATGTCTTGTCGTACGCTCCACGAGTTATACTATTTTTAATGTATACTATTAAAGGGAAATATGATCATTGACAGTATTATTGACTTTATCACTGTAATTACCACTGACATCAATGTTCCTTGATTCCTATCATCTGGTTGTAAAGTAAAAGAAAACTGTTTACTTTCATGTACTTTGCTGTACTTATTATGTTGTGCTCTACCTTATTTTATATTGTAATGATTACATCTCTCAGTGTACTACCAAATGTGAATGTTCTTCCTTTGCACACTTAATTCAATAAAAATATATATTGAAAAAAAAAAAAAAAGATGTCATCCACTTCACACCCTGATCTACTGACTTCTTCCTGGAATTCAATTAAAGGAATACTCCAAGCACCATAACCACTCCAATGTGATGGTCATGGTACCAGGGCTGCCCTAGTACTGACAAAATGTAAACAGCCAAACCATTTGCTAGCAGTTAGATCAATCACCTGGGGTCCTGCAGAAACCAGTCCCTGCTTGTCTCCTTCATGTGGCGTGTTTCTGTTAGTACTTCTAAGATAAGCTGTGATCAGTCTCAGCCAATGAGCTGAGTCCTGCACCTCCAAACCTTCCTCAGGCAGCATGCTTACAGCTGCTGTAGTGGAGACAGGGAGCAGTAACTGAAAGACCTCACGTAAGAAATCAAACCATTTTAAAATGGTTTGACAACTTACGGGGGGAGGCATTGGCACTAGAGTACTCATGGCTTGTAGTGTACCTTTAGAGAAGGTCTCAAGTGCTTCATCTCATATTTAGTTTAATGATAAATATCCTTCATCCTGTGCATACTGCCTGTATTATGAGCACTGCGAGTGACATGCAAGGGTGATGAAAGACCTGAAGAAGGTTAAACCACTCACACGTTTAATTACTGGCATTCTCTGACCCAGCAAAGAGGAAGTGTAACTAGTACTTTCTGTATTACTTGCGCCACAGATACAGTCAGCAGGAGAAGGTGCTAACAGACACAGCATCTTAGTGCAGCACAGGGCAGGCCTGGAGCGGTCGTCTGACGGACAAAGTGGGGAGCAAAGCTGGACAGGCAGAGAGAGCCTGGGATCTGAAGTGTGTAAACCTAGGTGGGTATCAAGAAATAATACTCGATAATGATCCTGGTAGAGAATTACAGATAGACAGACACAGACAGACAGACTAGTCAGTCTAGGCGATCTAACCACTTACAGTCTGTCTGTTTTCCTACAATGAATTACTCTATAGTCAGACCAATGAGTAATTCAGTAATTCTTCCCACAATGTGTCCAATTGTTGCTGCTCAGCTTTGTCTCTTCAATATCTGGTTTCAGGTTTTGCTCTATATTTCTCACAGTGTTTGTGGTAATTCGGTAAAATGGCTGAGGATGTTTCATCTAAAATCAATCTATCTGATCCAGGACCCACGGGGACCGCACACTCCAAAACCAACCATAAAGGTAAATTGAGAAGTCATGGTATTTAGCTAGAGAAAGTATTATAAGAGACAGTATGATAAGATCAAGGGAATGTAACTAGAGACAGCCTGCTAGAAGATGAGCTATATAACTAGAGACAGTGTGATTAAACATTGGGTATGCAACTAGAGACAATATGATAAGAGACAGGGGTATGTAACTAGAGACAATATGATAAGAGACAGGGGTATGTAACTAGAGACAATATGATAAGAGACAGGGGTATGTAACTAGAGACAGAATGATAAGAGAAAGGGTATGTAACTAGAGACAGTATGATAAGAGACAGGGTATGTAACTAGAGACCGTATGATAAGAGACAGAGTATGTAAATAGAGACAGTATGATTAGAGACCGTATATGTAAATAGAGACTGTATGATAAGAGACGGGGTATGTAACTAGAGACAATATGATAAGAGACCGGGTATGTAACTAGAGACAGTATGTTAAGAGACGGGGTATATAACTAGAGACAGTATGATAAGAGACGGGATATGTAACTAGAGACAGTATGATAAGAGACGTGGTATGTAACTAGAGATAGTATGATAAGAGAAAGTGTATGTAACTAGAGACAGCCTGGGTATGTAACTGAAGAAAGTATGATAAGAAATGGGATATATAACTAGAGACAGTATGTAAGATACGGGGTATGTAACTGGAGACAGTATGATAAGTAGACATGTGCAATTCATTTAGTTCCGAATGTACATTCGGTCGAATTTCATACAATGTGGACATTCGGATGCCTTTGAATGTCTGAAGTTCCGAAGTGCCGAGTTTCCAAAGTGCCGAAATTCGGTAATTGCGAATGCCGAAGAGCTTTGGAGTTTTGAAAAGTTGCAAAACAAGAAAGGGAGGAAAAATGATGTGATGACAGGAATCTTGAACAATAAGATAATTACATGTGTAAGTGGTTGTGGTGGGTTAGGGGTTAAGGAGCCCCTCAGATATGTAAGTGGTTGTGGTGGCAGTCTGGGCACTGGGAGCCCTATAGATGTGTCAGTGGTTGTGGTGGTAAGTGTTAGGGATTAGGGTTAGGAAGTCCTACAGATGTGTAAGTGGTTGTGGTGGCAAAGTGCTTCAGATTTCTGAAAAGTGGCAAAACAAGAGAGGGATACTTAAAAATGTCCGAATTGCCGAAGTTCCGATTTGCTGATGTTCTGAATTGCCGAAGTGCCGAACCGAACAGAATGTCATTGGTCCAAATTGCCGAAGCTGACACATTTTTTTGCTTACCTAAATTTCAGAACCTAACAGAATTTTTTGCCCATGCACATCCGTAATGATAAAAGACATTATATGTAACTAGATGTAAAGATTATGATAGACGGCCGTGTAGGTGACATTTTGGCATTTTAGAAGAGAACACCTCTTCTCCATGGCTCTGTCAAGCTGTGTAGCTGTAATATATGGATTTGTGGCTGCCATGACATGTCTTGGATAATTTTGAGAACTAGGTCATAAGTCCAGGGACAGACATTGTAAAATAAAGGATGAACTCCAGAGGTAACAATGGGGTCAGGGTCAGGAAGCAAGAGAAATGTTAGAGACAAGACAGGAATATAATTCAGGTCAGGAAAACAACAAAAAGGAAAATAAAGACATGAGAAAACATTGACAGTGGATAATGTGAGCTTTGCCAGCAAGACGCCAGAACAGGAGCCATCTCTGTACATAGCCAAATGACAAAGCACAATAATCCACATGTGATAGAAACATAGACCAATAGATGTGACTGCAGATAAGAACCATTCGGCCAATCTAGTCTGCTCAATTTTCTAAATATTTTCATTAGTCCCTGACCTATAAGTAGTTAGGATAGCCTTAGGATAGCCCACACATGCTTAAACTCTTTTACTGTGTTAACCTCTACCGCTTCAGCTGGAAGGCTATTCCATGCATCCACTACCCTCTCAGTAAAGTAATACTTCCTGATACTATTTTTATACCTTTGCCCCTCTAATTTAAGTATAGATAAGTATAAATACCATCATGGTGCTACACCACACCCCTCGTCATTGTAACTATGTAACTTCTGAACCCCTGGTCTGATTCATGCCATTTTGTGAAATGTTGTTCCCCTGAATGGCTTGATTGTGAATATATAATTTATGTGAATGTGATGTATATTTTAGAAGTTATGAATATGCTGTAAAAACTGTATTTTCCTGCCTGTGATAAATTACATTAACCCATTGTGTTCAGTAATTATATCACAGGGGGGGATTTTATGTGTTTGTGCTGGGTGTATTTTATGTTTTACTGTACGGGATTGGTTACATGTTGTCCCTCCCTGTGGGATGTCCCCCTGCATGGGGACTTGCATAAAAGTCTGTGAGTGTTAATTAAAACAGACCACTGCTTGACCCTCAACACGGAGCCTTGTCTCGTTCTTGGGGGGATTTACTGTATGCTGTTAGAGACTGATTGCCAGGAGTGTAAGCTGATTGTCTGCTTTTCCTGTTCGTCTGCTAGCAGCTATTCATGAGGTTTCGGTTCGGGAGTTTGGAGTGCTACCTTATTCCCTTGTATGCAATTCGGGAGTTTGGTGTTCTACAGTAGCTGCCTTTATATCTGGAAGGGGAATATCGCCTAAACGGATTTTAACCCCTTTTCTGCTGAAACGGTCTGTTACAGCTTTTCTGCCCAAAACCAGTAACACAGAGTCTTCCATCCTGGAGATAATTGGGAAGTAATCCAATTATCTCCAAGGACAGAGGCAAAACTCCATTGAACACATGGCAGCAAAAGACAATAAAATACATAAAAATATATAACTGTGCAGCCATTGCATAAACAGGTACATTCAACATATCCCCAGATAGCTCAGATCTGAGCGCACATTATTACTGAATGGTGCTCAGATCACACACATATAGTTCAATTGCCATGGAGCCAAAGTCTTTCACATAGTCTTTCATTATACGAATGGGCTCCATGGCATAGCTATCTGGGGTATCACCGCTCAAACAGGGCAAGCACCGAATGACCTGGCTTTCGTGTCTTTGCAGGGGAAAATCAAGCTTTTTAACATGGGGCCACAGTCCAGAGGCAACAGGCGGGCAACCAAACTTCTCCAATGCAATGTGGCGAGATTGGTCTTGTCACACTAATGTTATGGAAAGCAAATCAATGGCAGTAACTATGGAAAGGAACATTACAAGGAAAGAAATAGGAAAATGGGCAGAAAATGGTAAAATATGGTAAATTCATTACCATTACTCAATAGAATAGTACCATCCTGGGGCTAATGATAAAAGCTATGTTTAGCAGAGGGGGCAGCGGGGTTGTGGAGATATTATAATGAATAGAGGAAGAAATAACAGATTTAGAATGACCAGTCATATTCTCGTCTGGGCGTGCTATAAGTGTAATCCACCAACCACAGATACACGTGGAGGAGAATCCCCAGCTTTGTGCCCCGAGCTCAGAGATACCTTATGTTACGACACTCACCGCCTGGGGAATGAAGCCGCCGTTTAGTCAATAATCCCCTTTCTCCTGAAATGCAATTCCAGTATAACCGATCATAAAGCTCCCGAACGGAGCATACGAATGCGGTAACTCCCGATCAGCAATCCATCCGAAATCCTTCCACAGCTAGAAATAAACGAAAACGCTGTCCCAATAGTCAATCCCTCCACAAACGAGACAAAGCTCCGTCTTGAAGGTCAAGCAGTAGTGTGTTTAATGGGGGCTACCTGCCCAGTATTTATGCAGGTCTCCACCAGGTAGACACTCCCCTAGGGGACCTGGTGGAAGACTGTAAAATATATTAGACAGTAGCCAATCACAGTGGCTATAATACAATCCCTTCCCATTGTACCCATAATACATCTTTTCCTATCCTGGAGATAATTAGGGAGAAACCTAATTAACTCCGAGGATAGGAACCATCGCCATTTTAAAACCAAACACAAAAAATGCAATAAAATACATAAAATCAGAAGTACCGAATATATAGTGTTCGTGCAACGTATCCCCAGATAGCCTGGATCTGAGGGCATATTCCTACCGAATAGCGCTCAGGTCCGATGTACATAGTCCAATCGCCATGGAGTCAAAGTCTCTCATAAGTCCTTCGGTATACGAATGACTCCATGGGACGGCTATCTGGGTCAGGTCATACGGATGAAAGAAACTCCCGAACGGAACAGTGTTCGTATGCCTCCAAGGGAATAGAAGGGGAGACGGCCGTCTCTAGCGGTGTTCGGTAGATAAAGAGTCAGTTTTTAGATCCATGGGTTTTGCACCGAACACCGCTGATTCGCCTCGTGTCCAAAATGGCCGCCGCCTCGTGTTCAGCATACGAACGACGACCACCCGTACGGATGGAATGGAGAGGTGTTTGCGGTTAACCACAACATTCTAATTTGTGGTCAAGGTGTTAATGAGCCGCACACTCCTCTCCTGGGTGGCCGATGTTCGGTAGTTTCAATCGGTACTTTAGAAAACGTACGAACAAAAGTATACGGACAGGAAATCCACAAATCCAATGCAAACAGACGAACCAGCAATACAGGTCTATGCAGCAGGGTTCGTCACACGGCTCCCCCCTTGTGGAACACTCCGGCAGACCCGGCTTGGCCCTTTAGCGGGTCAACTTGGGGATGACCGGACTAGGAGGTAGCAAGAACGTCGGTTTGCCGTGATAATCCATCTGCATTCCCATTCTGCTTACCGGGTCGGTAGCTGATGGTGAAGTTATAAGGTTGTAATGCTAAACTCCACCGCAGCAGTCTACCATTGTCTCCTGAGACCCGGTTAAGCCAGACAAGGGGATTGTGGTCCGTGATAAGGGAAAATTCCTGTCCATACAAATAGGGACTCAATTTTTTCAATGCCCAGACCAGGGCCAAACATTCTTTCTCCACTGCCGCATAACTCACTTCCCGGGGTAACAGCTTTCGACTGAGATATGCGACAGGGTGTTCTCCTCCATCCTCCCCGACCTGGCTTAGCACAGCCCCCAGTCCATACATGGAGGCATCTGTATGGACGAGAAAACGTTTGTTAGGAACTGGGGCAGCCAGGACAGGGGCATTCACGAGAGCCTGCTTAAGTGCTTGAAACGCAGCTTCACAAGCTGGAGACCACAGGACCTGCTTAGGGAGGTTTTTCTTAGTCAGGTCTGTCAGGGGTTTAGCTATAGAGCTGTAGTCGGGGACAAAGCGTCTGTAATACCCTGCTGTCCCTAGGAAGGCCAATACCTGGGTCTTAGTGATAGGTGTGGGCCAGTTCGCTACTGCCTCTATCTTGGCTGGCTCTGGTCTCTGGCTCCCACACCCCACCCTGTGACCCAAGTATTGTACCTCAGCCATGCCTAGATGACACTTCTCTGGCTTCAATGTCAGGCCCGCGGCCCGAATTTTATCCAGTACTACCCCTACGTGCACCAGGTGTTCCTCCCAGGACCCACTGTAGATCGCAATATCATCCAGGTATGCACAAGCAAATTCCTGGAATCCATCAAGGAGCCTGTCCACCATACGTTGGAAGGTAGGTGGGGCATTCTTCATCCCAAATGGCATAACCTTAAATTGGTATAAGCCAAATGGGGTGACGAAGGCCGACTTGGGGATAGCGTCCTTGGCCAGGGGAATCTGCCAGTAGCCCTTACACAGGTCTATGGTGGTCAGATAGCGTCCCCTGGCAATGCGGTCTAACAATTTGTCTACCCGGGGCATCGGGTAGGCGTCAGTGGTGGTCCGCTCGTTGAGCCTCCTGTAGTCCACACAGAACCGGGTGGTCCCATCTTTCTTAGGCACCAGGACTACAGGGGAGGCCCAAGGGCTATCGGAGTGCTCGATGACCCCAAGCTGGGTCATCTCCTCTATCTCCTTCCGCATTCCTTCTCGGACTGCTTCAGGGATACGGTAAGGGGGCTGTCGTAAGGGGTTCTGTCCAGGGGTTTCTACCTTATGTACAGCTAGGGTAGTGTAGCCGGGTTCTTGGGAGAACGTCGCCTGCTTCTCCCACAGAAGCTGTTTCGCCTGTCCTTTCTCTGCGGGGCTTAACCTGTCCCCTAGCTATACGAGGTCAGTCAGATCCATCTGGGAACCTCTCGCTAATAAGTCGGGTAAGGGTAAGCTTTCGGTATCGTCTGCAGCGGGGGCACATACTGCAGCTACATCCTCAGGTCGTTCCTGATACTCCTTTAGCATGTTCACATGAAAGGATCGCTGGATCCTGTCATCTGAACAGCTGGCTATAAGATAGGTAGTATCACACACCTGAGCTAACACTTTATACGGGCCCTGCCAAGATGCCTGCATCTTGTTCGCCTTCACAGGTTTGAGCACTAGCACCTTCTGCCCAACCTGGAAGACTCGCTGCCGGGCACCCCGATCGTACCATTCCCTCTGTCTCCCCTGGGCCACCTGGAGGTTCTCTCTTACCATCAGAGACAGTTTCTCCATGCGGTCCCGGAGTTCCAGAACATATGGCACTATGGGGGTCCCTTCCTGCTCAGTCTCCCCCTCCCAGTGGCCTCTAATGAGATCTAGGGGTCCGCGGACCCTTCTCCCATAAAGCAGCTCAAAGGGGGAGAACCCAGTAGATTCCTGGGGCACCTCTCTGTAGGCAAACAACAGATGAGGCAGGAATCGCTCCCAGTCTCGGCAAGTGTCAGAAAAGGTCCTCAGCATCTGTTTGAGGGTGCCATTAAATCGCTCGCAGAGACCGTTAGTCTGTGGATGGTATGGGGAACTAAGTATCGGTTTAATGCCGCATACCCTCCACAGCTGCTAGGTGAGCACAGCGGTAAATTGGGTTCCCTGGTCAGAGAGGATCTCTTTAGGGAACCCGACCCTGGTAAAAATCCTAACCAGGGCATCAGCAACTGTCTCTGCCTTTATGTTAGACAGCGCTACTGCCTCTGGATATCGAGTGGCATAGTCCACCACGGTGAGAATGTATTTCTTACCAGATGGACTAGCCCTGGCCAGTGGACCCACAATATCAACGGCTATGCGGGCAAAGGGCTCCCCAATAATAGGCATTGACATAAGCCTACCTTTTGAGTGGTCCCCCCGCTTCCCTACCCGTTGACAAGTGTCACACGTGCTACAATATATCCGCACAGCCTGGTTAATCCCTGGCCAAAAAAAATTCCGCATAATCCTATGGCCTGTGCGGCGGGACCCTAGATGTCCAGCTAGTGGAACATCATGCCCTATCCGCAGAATCTCCCGCCGGTATTTCGCGGGCACTACCAGCTGTCGATTCGGCGGAGGGGCAACACTTTTCTGGGACGGCTTAGGGTTCCGATATAACCTGTCCCCCACCCACTCATACCGCTCCCCCTCTGCTCCTTCTTCTCCAGTGTCTGCTCTGCTCCTATACCTCTGGAGAGATGGATCTGTCTGTGTTTCCCTCCCGAACTCCTCTGGGGAATCCCAACTAGCTAACGTCTCAGCAGCAGGTGGGCCGGTTCCAGCAGCACGGGTCTGAGCACGGGTAGTCACTGGATTGGCTTCGGCAGGTCCCATAGCAGCATAGGCAGAAATCAGAGGGGCCAAATCATTTCCCAGCAAAACATCGGCAGGCAAGTCCTTCATAACCCCCACATTCACATGTCCAGCTCCCACTCCCCAGTCCAAATGGACCCGGGCAACAGGCAGGCGGAACACGGCGCCTCCTGCCACCCTTACTGCTACAGTATTCCCGGTCTGTTGGTGTTCCGAAACCAGATTCTTTTGGAGCAGGGTCATAGTAGCTCCGGTGTCTCTTAGACCAGTGACCACTTTCCCATTCAACTTAACGGTCTGCCTGTGGTGTTGGCGGTTGTCCTGCTGAGCTGCTTGTACTGGGTCTGCTTCGTGAAGGAAACCCCAAAACTCCTCCTGCTCAAGGCAGTGAGCAGAAGGCTGAGGTGGCTGCTGGGCTCCGCCGGCTGTTTTTTTCCAGGACTGTGCTTGGTTGGCACTGTTTAAGGGGCATTCTGTTCTTTTATGTCCCATCTGCTTGCATCCATAGCACTGGATCTGGTTGGAGTAACCCCGGTTGTTGAATCGGGCTGACTGCCCATGGTTGGTTGCTGGCGGCATAGTGGGGGTACGTTGTGCTGGGGGGTGGTATACATGGGTGGTTGGAGGTGCTGCCGGTTTGTACTCCACTCGGGCAAGGACCTTGGCTGCTGTCTGATCGAGCTTACGTGCATCAGTGTATTCGTCAGCCAGACGAGCAGCTTCATGGAAGGTAGCGGGTTTACGGTCCCTGACCCACTCACGAACTCCTGCAGGTAACTTGTCAAAGCAGTGTGTTAAGTCCAGCAGGCACATTAGCTATCTCCATTCCATGTGCCGTATCCATCTCTACCAATATAGCAATAATCTCTCTTTTCTTGAGATTGCTCGCTGATCGTCCTCTGCGCTCCAAAATGTCTTTAAGGGTAGCACGCCTTAACTCCTCATATTGCATTTCCAATCCGGGGTGTGTAGCTGGCCTTCAGGGCGGTGGGATTCATCCCGTCGCTTGCCACCAATTGTTACGACACTCACCGCCTGGGGAATGAAGCCGCCGTTTAGTCAATAATCCCCTTTCTCCAGAAATGCAATTCCAGTATAACCGATCATAAAGCTCCCGAACGGAGCATACGAATGCGGTAACTCCCGATCAGCAATCCATCCGAAATCCTTCCACAGCTAGAAATAAACGAAAACGCTGTCCCAATAGTCAATCCCTCCACAAACGAGACAAAGCTCCGTCTTGAAGGTCAAGCAGTAGTGTGTTTAATGGGGGCTACCTGCCCAGTATTTATGCAGGTCTCCACCAGGTAGACACTCCCCTAGGGGACCTGGTGGAAGACTGTAAAATATATTAGACAGTAGCCAATCACAGTGGCTATAACACAAGCCCTTCCCATTTTACCCATAATACATCTTTTCCTATCCTGGAGATAATTAGGGAGAAACCTAATTAACTCCGAGGATAGGAACCATCACCATTTTAAAACCAAGCACAAAAAATGCAATAAAATACATAAAATCAGAAGTACCGAATATATAGTGTTCGTGCAACGTATCCCCAGATAGCCTGGATCTGAGGGCATATTCCTACCGAATAGCGCTCAGGTCCGATGTACATAGTCCAATCGCCATGGAGTCAAAGTCTCTCATAAGTCCTTCGGTATACGAATGACTCCATGGGACGGCTATCTGGGTCAGTTCATACGGATGAAAGAAACTCCCGAACGGAACAGTGTTCGTATGCCTCCAAGGGAATAGAAGGGGAGACGGCCGTCTCTAGCGGTGTTCGGTAGATAAAGAGTCCGTTTTTAGATCCATGGGTTTTGCACCGAACACCGCTGATTCGCCTCGTGTCCAAAATGGCCGCCGCCTCGTGTTCGGCATACGAACGACGACCACCCGTACGGATGGAATGGAGAGGTGATTGCGGTTAACCACAACGTTCTAATTTGTGGTCAAGGTGTTAATGAGCCGCACACTCCTCTCCTGGGTGGCCGATGTTCGGTAGTTTCAATCGGTACTTTAGAAAACGTACGAACAAAAGCATACGGACAGGAAATCCACGAATCCAATGCAAACAGACGAACCAGCAATACAGGTCTATGCAGCAGGGTTCGTCACACCTTATAGCAGTAATTCATTATTAAACAATTAAACAGAACCACTACCTCTAATGACATAGCTGGACATTTATTGCCAGATTTCTAAGTGTTATTTCTCTTTCAGCGGATTCACCTTGTGAAAGATTGATGGTAGTTATCACAGCTCTAATGATGGCTTGTTCCTTCTTACTGATTGTCACAATAAGGCTGGGAGGCCACATCATGTACAGTAAGTACACATCATGTACAGTAAGTACAGTAAGTACACATCATGTACAGTAAGTACAGTAAGTACAGTAAGTACACATCACTCACACAGTATGTACAGTAAGTACACAGCGCTCACACAGTATGTACAGTAAGTACACAGCGCTCACACAGTATGTACAGTAAGTACATTAAGTACACAGCGCTTCCACAGTAATTACAGTAAGTACACATCACTCACGCAGTATGTACAGTAAGTACACATCACTCACACAGTATGTACAGTAAGTACACATCATTCACACAGTATGTACAGTAAGTACATTAAGTACACAGCGCTTCCACAGTAATTACAGTAAGTACACATCACTCACGCAGTATGTACAGTATGTACACATTACTCACACATTAAGTACAGAGCGCTCACACAGCATGTACAGTAAGTACATAGCGTTCACGCAGTAAGTACAGTAAGTACACATCACTCACACAGGATGTACAGTAAGTACACAGCGTTCACGTAGTAAGTACAGTAAGTACACAACGCTCACACAGTAAGTACAGTAAGTACACATCACTCATACAGTATGTACAGTAAGTACACATCACTCACACAGTATGTACAGTAAGTACATAGCGTTCACGCAGTAAGTACAGTAAGTACACATCACTCACACAGGATGTACAGTAAGTACACATCACTCATACAGTATGTACAGTAAGTACACATCACTCACACAGTATGTACAGTAAGTACATTAAGTACACAGCGCTTCCACAGTAATTACAGTAAGTACACATCACTCACGCAGTATGTACAGTAAGTGCAGTAAGTACACAGCGCTCACACAGTAAGTACAGTAAGTACACAACGCTCACACAGTAAGTACAGTAAGTACACAGCGCTCACACAGTAAGTACAGTAAGCACACATCACTCACACAGTATGTACAGTAAGTACATTAAGTACACAGCGCTTCCACAGTAATTACAGTAAGTACACATCACTCACGCAGTATGTACAGTAAGTGCAGTAAGTACACAGCGCTCACACAGTATGTACAGTAAGTACAGTAAGTACACATTACTCACACATTAAGTACAGAGCGTTCACGCAGTAAGTACAGTAAGTACACATCACTCACACAGGATGTACAGTAAGTACACAGCGTTCACATAGTAAGTACAGTAAGTACACATCACTCATACAGTATGTACAGTAAGTACACAGCGTTCACGCAGTAAGTACAGTAAGTACACATCACTCATACAGTATGTACAGTAAGTACACAGCGTTCACGCAGTAAGTACAGTAAGTACACAGCGCTCACACAGTAAGTACACAGTGCTCACACAGTAAGTACAGTCAATACGTAACACTCATTGACTGCCTCTCCTTACAAAGCTCTAGATGGAATGGTAACGTTTATGCTAAATGATAACTTTAATAAACTCATTTTTTTGGCCATTTTATTATATCTAAATCATTTCTAATAAACTGTATGTTTCCAGGAGCCAATGATGCAGATTGGAGCGTTACGTCTAAAGAGCGGACAGTCTGTGCAGAATTACAGCGTAACATTACATGGCTGGAGGAGAGACTGCGATGTCTGGAAACAACCATAACTGCAGCAGGTTTGTACATTAGATATTCGATGGATGATTGGAATATCACAATTTCATGTTATCCCTTTATCACAATACAGACGGGGGGTTTAGATATCCGCACATAAAATACATGGATTTATCGAAGGAATAAACCATTTCACTTTGATTTACTTTAAAGAAAACAGTGTGAGGGTTAATTTAGTGACACAGCTACAGCGCATTGTTTCAGCTCCCATAAGTTTAGTGGTGGAACTTTATTAAAAACAGCGTGTGTGGTGCACTGCCTGGGGGACAGAAATAAGGCATTGTCCATGTCCGATGGGGTTTAAAGATCTCCCTTATTATCTCTGTGTGTCTTACTGCTGTGTTTGTCTACAGAGCAGAATAAATGCCCCTCAGGATGGACTTTCATTTCCGATAAATGCTATTTCTTCTCTGATGATAAAAAACCAAGAGATGAAAGTGGTGATTTCTGTGCAACACATGGAGCAAAACTAGCGACTGTCAAAGGAAATGATCCAGAGTTACAGGTAGAGAGATCACATTTTAAGTATTATTTCAGTAAATACGTTGTTCTGTTATTAGTGAGTGTAACATCATAATGTGGCTCCCATACTGATTATTGATTACTGATTATTGATTGGTTACTAACATGACCAAGTCCCTATCAGTCCCCATGGAAAGAAACACGTGCTAGTTCCTGCAACAAAGTCCACAGTTCACATAAAGGTCACAATTCCTGCTTCTAAAGCACAAGAAATCCAAAAGATCAAACCTTCTTACCGGGCCGGCAGTGGCCAAAGATTAATATTCCATCCAGATAGCATCAGTGATTCAAATTCTGCTCCTATATATCTAAAAATATCGCTAACACTTTCCAGTAGTCTGCAGAGACTTACAAATTGTGTTGCATTGAATTTAATGCTTTTAATGTTAATCATTTTTTTAATCTCTCTCTAAATGTTTTGCACAATAATTAACACCTTTTTTTTTGTTTAATAAATATTGTTTTAGTTCCAGATAAAGCGCTCAGATTCCGTGTTTTGGGTTGGACTAATGCGGCGAAAGGAGGTGCAGAATCAGTGTTCCATCACAATGTGGACCTGGTCTGACGGAACCATACAGTACGCTGAATTTTAATTTATCCAGGGAAATGTCTGGACCGTAGGCATTCACAGCCCATTTCATTAGGGTGTGCACCGGGAAATCCTTCTCCTAGTTATGTAATGTGAATATTTTCTTAAATGTTGTGTGGGTATGTAGTGTGAGTGTGTGCCTTGTGTAGGTGTACGGTGGTTGTAAAGGTTGTAGCTTGTGTGAGGTGTGTGTGTTGTGGCTTTCTGTGTGTGATGTAGAGGGCTGGATGTATGCAATGTGAGTATAGCTGTGAGTGATGTGTGTGGGTAGCTGTGAGTGGTATGTGTAGCTGTGTGAGTCGCTGTGTGAGTCGCTGTGAGTGATGTGTGTGGGTAGCTGTGAGAGGTATGTGTAGCGGAGCTGCAATAGTAGAATCCACGATCTCCGCTGGTACAGTAGGTAATCCACAGTCAAGTGCTGAAAAGTAAGGCAATATCCCAAATCCCCCAGTAACCAGACGAAACACAGTTCTGGGAGTCAACTGAGGTCTTTATTCACAGCTTCCAGTATTTATGCAAGTCCCCATGCAAGGGGTTTCCTTACTGACATAGCAGGGGAAATACAGTAGGGGGCTACATGGGGGACTTAACATTTGGAGCATTTCTCCCATCAGGCACTGCTGCATGAGAGGGACACAACCACTGAAATACACCGTTAAGTGGATTATCCCTCCATGCAGCAGAACCGGCAATTCACATGAAAATCTATAACTTCAATAATATTCACTTTATTTGCACGAACGGACGTTTCGGAGATAGCTGGGGTCTGAGTGCACATTTCGTGAGAGTATCGCTCAGATCCCAGCTAAAACAACCGAACGCAGCACAAAATCCACTTTATTACTAAAGTCGTCTGAAAGTACCGAACACCGATGGGGAACCACAATAGGGGAAGACTGGAGCTCCTGAACGGCCTGGAAGTACAGCAGTGTTCGTGCCGTCGAGTAGCCGTTTTCAGTTCCAGGCACTCAACGACAAAACACCGCTGGGGAGACAAAGGATCCAAGATGGCTGACCGCTGTGTGGTCGGTAGTCGAACGACGGCCACCCAGGAAAGCACTTAACTACCGATTGCAACAATGTTGCAATCTGTTAATTGGTGCCACACGACCCTCAGTGTGTGGGTTTGGGTTCAGTACTTAATTTGTTTCACGAACAGCCGGTAAAGTTGCTGTTCGTGAAACAACCATGTAAATGCTAGCGGCTTTCGGCTGCCAGCATACGAATGCTATAGGAATACAGGTAATCATACGGTTCAATACAGAAAGCAAATTACATTTAAACACAATATGGCAGCAGTGTGTAGGACAACCTTAAGAGACACAGTTCTATAGTCTGAAGTGGCTAGGTTTTGCCACAGTATGTGTAGCTGTGTGAGTCGCTGTAAGTAATGTGTGTGGGTAGCTGTGAGTTGTATGTGTAGCTGTGTGAGTCGCTGAGACAGATGTGTGTGGGTAGCTGTGAGAGGTATGTGTAGCTGTGTGAGTTCCTGTGAGTGATGTGTGGGAAATAGTGGAATTTCCATTTAGTACAAGATGGGAATGGAGATTCATGTATGTACGTAGCGGGGAATGTGGTGCGACTAAAAGAAAGAGACTACCCACTTATCCCCCCAATAACGACAGACAATGCATATTAGATGAAACAGGCCACAGCATTTATTAAAACTTACAACTGTAGGACACATCCGAACTTTATTCTTTTCCTTTAATTCAAATATAAATAAACACATAAATATATATACATACCATAATTACCGTATATACTCGAGTATAAGCCGACCCGAATATAAGCCGAGGCCCCTAATTTTACCCCAAAAAACTGGGAAAACGTATTGACTCGAGTAAGACTAGGGTGGGAAATGCAGCAGCTACTGGTAAATTTCTAAATAAAATTAGATCCTAAAAAATTATATTAATTGAATATTTATTTACAGTGTGTGTATAATGAATGCAGTGTGTGTGTATGAGTGCAGTGTGTGTGTATGAGTGCAGTGTGTGCGCGTATATATTAATTGAATATTTATTTCCAGTGTGTGTATATAATGAGTGCAGTGTGTATGAGTGCAGTGCGTGTATGTATGAATGCAGTGTGTGTGTATATGAATGAAGTGTGAGTGTGTGTGATGCAGTGTGTGTTTGTGTATGTGTTGGTGGGGGTGGGCGTTTTGATATATTATTCATTTTTTTATTAATTATTATTTTATTTTTTATTTTGTAATATTATTATATTTGTTTATTATTATTATTTATTATTTATACTGAATTATAATTTTTTTTTTTTATTATATATTTTTTTCGTCCCCCCTCCCTGCTTGATACATAGCAGGGAGGGGGGCTCCTTCCCTGGTGGTCCAGTGTCATTGGCAGTTCAGTGGGGGGGAGAGGGGGGCTGGCAGAGCTGTACTTACCTTTCCTGCAGCTCCTGTCAGCTCCCTTCTCCTCCTCCGCGCGGTCTGTGCAGCTCCCTCTGTCAGCTCCCACTGTAAGTCTCGCGAGAGCCGCGGCTCTCGCGAGACTTACACTGGGAGCTGACCGAGGTGCTGAACGGACGGCGCGGAGGAGGAGAGAGCTGACAGGAGCTGCAGGAAAGGTAAGTACAGCTCTGCCAGCCCCCCTCTCCCCCAGTCTGTATTATGGCAATGCAAATTGCCATAATACAGACTCTGACTCGAGTATAAGCCGAGTTGGGGTTTTTCAGCACAAAAAATGTGCTGAAAAACTCGGCTTATACTCGAGTATATACGGTAACATATAAATTAACACTTATTGCCCTACAGCCTTCAACTTAAATAACCGTCCTTGCCAACGAACTTAACCAGGTACCTATGCACCAAAAACTTTACCCACTGGTGTCTCGCCTCCCCCCTCATCCAAACCAAATTCCCATCATCTTAAATGCTCTAACCACCAGTCGGCTCTTAGCTCGGTGGGCACGTCCAATTCGGTAACTTGAAAGTTTACCTTACAGAGCAGGGGAGGTTGAGACCCACCTTGTCCATCTCCTGACATTCCATCTGCTCCCCAAACCTGTTGGCAAGGACACGCTCCCCGCTAGCTGTGACGAAACAAAAACATAAATTAGGGTGGGTGGGAGGGAAGTTGTTTGCTGGCCAGAATCCAAACAGGCACTGAGGTAAGATGATCCCTGCCCCACTATAAACACATAACCACTCCGCTAAACACATACAGCCAATCACTAGCACCATCCCCACACTCATACATGTGCCCTTGTACGTTTAGCTGTGCTGACTCCCCAGGGCCTTGTATGTACGTAGCGGGGAATGTGGTGCGACTAAAAGAAAGAGACTACCCACTTACCCCCCCAATAACGACAGACAATGCATATTGAGACCCACCTTGTCCATCTCCTGACATTCCATCTGCTCCGTAAACCTGTTGGCAAGGACACGCTCCCCGCCACAAACCCTGCTGTTTTAAGCCTAAAATCAGCATGGAGCCCCACCAAAACCAACCAAGGCCTGTTCCACCGCCTCCTGGATTGCAAGATTAAAGAGGTCGAGCCCGACCTCCGTGAGGTGCACGCCATCACTCCTGAACAAATTAGCTGCCTCCCGGTCAAACGCCCTATGGCGCACCGGAATCCCGTTTACCCCCAACACGAACTTGGAGACCCTCCGGTTCAATTTAACCCGACAACGGTCCATCGCCCGTTGATTATGGGCCCGCTGCCAGAAGTTTCGTGAAATGACCTCCGACCAGACCTGGTGAACGTCCGGGAACAAAACCAATACCCGCACTAAATCCCTCTTAATTGCGTTCCCCAACCCCCAAATAGACATAGTCCCGAGATCATTACCCCCAAGGTGAATCACAAGAATACTAGGTGGACCCAAAAGCCGGGCAAGCTGAACTAGCTCAGGGATGAGCCGGACCCACTTCATACCTCTATTCCCAAACCAGCGAACCTCTGCTTCAGAAGGCGTGAAACCAAGCAGCTCACCTCCCGGACGGACAGCCGCCCGCCGTCTGGCTCAGAAGACATACGAGTGTCCGATCACCCAGACCCTGGGGGGACTCCCACCTAAGGAGAAAACATCAATTTAGGAGGCGGGAAGGACGAACATATGAGACAAAACGCCCAGATGCCCACCTCCCAATTCTCTGAACCGCTTGAGCCAACATTCCCAGCCTAGAAGCTTCAGTGGCAGCACCAATCCTAAATTAATGCCCCCCAAACTCCCTACTGTCAACCCCCAATACCTCAAATCCAGAACGAAAAACTCGAATAAATTGAAAATGGGACAGAAAACTCCCATCCTCATGAACCAAATGGGGGCCTGAGGAAACCGGGCGCAGCTCACAGAATTCCTGAAAGGAAGAAACCGGGCAAATATCTGAACCAGGGACAGCACCCAACTGCACCCATTTACCCCTTCCAAGGACATCCATTTTTGACCACCGTATCTGAAACGAAATCCTCCCCGGCTCGCACCGAACGTCGGCAAACAACACCCCCCCACAGCTGCGCTTACTAGGGCTCACCAGTTCCCCAATGCACATGGCCCCAAAGAATGCCAGCGAATAAGCCAACTTAAACAGCCGGGCCTCAAACACAGAGTAACAGATCTGTGGGAGTACCCCACAGAGTCTTGACAAAAGCACCGCAGAAACCGGCCTCCGTGCATCAACCGACGCAGCTCGGCGTCACAGTCACTTAAGTACCTGACACACAACAAACGCTTTAGTTGAATCTTCGCACCCGCGCAGCTTAAATAGAAAGCTAAGACCGGAGAAACGCACGGAGATTGCAGAGGGAGACTTACCCCAGTGGTCCAAGAGCTGCAGTAGCCGGTTGGGGAACAAAAACCACCCAACCTCCATTGCGCCCATTCACCCCGCACCTTACTGTAGCGATTCCAGGTGGCCTTGGAAACCAATCCACGGACCCATTCCATCACTCTGCCTGACCAAGCGACCAGATGTCCGCCGGGCAAGGCGTCCCCTCCGGTTCCGCCTGCAGAGCGACAGCCCGAAACTCTGACCACTGTGAACAAGAGAGAGCATCCGCCATCACATTGTGAACTCCCGGTATATGCTCTGCCCTACAATACACATCGAGACACAAACATCGGAGAACCAACCGCCTAAGCAAGCGAACCACCGGAGGGGAGGAGGCTGTCAGACGATTAATGGCCTGAACAACCCCCAAATTGTCACAGTGAAACACTACCCTTTGATCCTGCAAACGTGACCCCCCAGACCTCCACCGCCACCAAAATGGAGAAAAGCTCCAGAAAGGCCAGATTCTTCGTGAGCCCAGAGACATGCCAACTGTCCGGCCACACGGCCGCACACCAACTAGAGCCCAGAATTGCCCCAAACCCCTCCGAGCCAGCCGCGTCTGTAAATAGGTGGAGGTCGGCGTTAGAAACCTCCGGCTTTTGCCAGTAGGACCAGCCATTGTACTTTGCCAAGAAGGAGTCCCAAACCGCCAAATCGTCCTGCAGCGGCCGAGTAAGCCGAAGGAAATGGCAAGGCCTTGGAGACCCCGGCCGTTGCCGCAGCCAGACGCCGGTTAAAGACCCACCCCATGGGCATGAACCGACAGGCAAAATTCAGCTTCCCCAGGAGCGACTGCAGGCAGCGCAGCTGGATCTTGCGCCGCCCCATGGCTACGGCCACCTCGCACCGCAAGCCTTGAATCTTATCCAAAGGCAAGCGACATTCCACCCGCCAGAGAGTCAATCTCAATGCCCAGAAAACTGAGACAAGTAACTGGGCCCACCGTCTTGTCGTGAGCCAACAGGACCCCAAACCGATGGAACACCTCACTCAGAACCCGCAGCAGCATAGCACAGGCTGGCGAATAGGCGGGACCCACACAAAGTAAATCATCGAGGTAGTGTAGCAAGGAGTCTATCCCAGCCTCCTTCCTCACCACCCAGTCCAAGAATGTGCTGAAGCATTCAAAGTAAAAGCAGCATATGGAACAACCCATAGGGAGGCACATATCCACGTAATACCGGTCTTCAAAAACGCAGCCCAGAAGATGGTGACAGCAGACGGAAGGCCGATTCCACATCAGCCTTGGCCAACAAGGACCCAGGGCCCGCGGCCCTGACCATGGCGACTGCCGCATCAAAGGACGCATAAGACACTCGGCAGAGTTCCGAAGAGATGTCATCATTCACGAACCCCCCCTTGGGGTACGATAAATCGTGAATCAGATGGTATTTCCCTTGCTCCTTTTTGGGCACCACACCCAGGGGGGAGACCCGCAATTCCGGGAGTGGGGGGTCCCTAAAGGGACCAGCCATCCGACCCAAAGACACCTCCTTACTCAGTTTTTCCCGAACCACCCATGGGAATTCCCGGACCGACCGAAGGCTCCATACCAGAGGGGAAGGGGGACGACAAGTGAAAGGAATCCAAAACCCATGCTCAAACCCATCCAGCAGGATGTTGGCAGCCCAACGATTCCTATAACTGGCGAGCCAAGGGCGCATCGCGCTTATGACCACCATCGTCATCGCCCTTTGACCCCAAATCCCCTTTCTCGCCCACTTTGCCCCACTTGAAGCAGCGGGAGACGGGATGGGCTCCCCCCGCAGGTGGAACATTCATCCTTGAATCGGCAAGATGTCCCCCATTTGCAGTGACTGGCATTGAATTTCCAACAACAGCCTGGCCTCTGATGTGCGGCCGGTGAGGAGGAGTACCCCCCCACCGGCCCCCCAGAGAAAAGACGAGAACCCACCCTGCTGGGGGGCTGGGCGGGTCATAATGGAGAGCCAGAGGCCAATGTCCACCTGGTCCCATGAAATGGAGGGGCGCACCGCTAACCGTTGACGGAACTGCTCGTCATATTTCCACCACCCCAGACCGCCATAGGCACGACAAGTGTTCCAAATGGTATCCTGGTAGCAGAACAATGTGGAGCACTTCTGGGGAGCCCTTTCCCCAGGATCGCAAATGCGCGAATCCAATTCACGAAAGTCTTAGGAATCTTCCGGTACCGGTACTTCTCCCTGTCTTTGTCGGATTCCTTCCTGTCCTTTTCCAGTAAAGGAGGAGCCTCCTCTATATGAAGGAGGGAGAAAATCTCAACAAATTCACCCCTCTAAATTTTTTCCCGAACCTCCTGTTTAAAGTGCACGCCCAAGGGCCCTGACCAACACATATAGATGGACCCACGCGCAACGTCCGCAACACCCGGGGGGTCACCCGATGCCAGAGACCCCCCAGCAACCACCGGCGCCGAGGCATCCGATGCCGAGGCACCCGATGCCATAGCAGGGGTGCCAGCTTGGCCACCCACCCTGGAAGAAGGGGACCCCGTGACCCCAGGAACCGCCAGAACCCCCTGTGGCTGCAACGCTGAGGACCACACTGACCGAAGCAGACCATCTAATAGGGGGACCCTACCTGCTTGCGCACCCTGCTCCCACTGATCAAGAAAACCCCTAAGCCCTGACAGAAACCCCCCCCAGCGAGGGACCCCCAGATTGAAAAGAAGAAAAATTTGTAAACTCACTAGCCGATGCCCGAGGAACCTCCCGCGGCAAAGGATATAAAGATGAACCAGGCAGGACAGAGTTAACTCCATTTTCAATACTGCTCAGCCTTGCAGCAGTACCAGGCGCCATCTGCTGGACAGTCCCAGGAACTGCAGCCACAGCAGCCAGATCCTGTGAGAAGAGCAGCAGAGAGGAGGTAAGCTCACACCCCGCAGAGGAGGGCATCCGAGGTGAGTACCCAGGGTGGGGCAGGGGGTGCATAGAGACCAGGAATAGGGACAGAAGGGACAGGAGGGAGGGGGGCAGGAGGAAGGGAGACAGAGAGAGAGCCAGGAGAGGGAGCAGATAGAGGAAGGGGGCCCAGTCCAGCAGGAGAGGAGAGAGGGAAAGGGGGCTCTAGAGGGAGAGGAAAGGGATGGCATCACAGGGGGGGTGAGGAGAGAGGGGGGAATTGCTGACAGAACCTGGGGAGGAGAGGGGGACCCCCCCGGCCGACCCTCATCCGCAGAGGAGCAATCGGAACCTGGGGAGGATCCCCCTCCACCCCCCAACGGCAGCACAGCCGTGCCCCGCATGGCCCTGAGAGGCCCACTCACCACCACCGGCCCAGCTCTTGATCGGCCGGTGCGCCGACCACATGGGGGCTGGGAAGGCCTCCCAGACCCCCTCAGGATGCTCAGCAGGTCTTCTGGCACCCCTGGCCCGCTGTCCCCAGCTGGGGGGTGCGCTGCAGTAGTAGCAGGCCGCATGGCAGATGGAGCAGATGGAGCTGACACGCGGGCCTGGTGGTGCCTTGGGCCTGGGCTCTGGCTCCTATACCTGGCCCGAGGTGAGGGATCGGGGCTCAGCCGAACAGGTGGGCGGGAGCGCCGGCCTGTGCTCCTGCGGCCTACAGGGACTATAGCCGCGTGGGAGGCCCCAGGAGAGGCCTGACCGCGGGGGGGGTGAGCCAAAACCGGCAGCCACAGGTTGGAGGTGAGCATATTGCTCCCTTAAGTGCCTACCGCCATCCAGGGCAGCAGCAGCTCTGAGGGCAGACAGGATGCCTTCAATATCCATCCCTCAAGCAGGTAAAGCATGCAGGCCCAGGACAAACAGGAGCGCAGAGGCAGAGGCAGGAAGTTGTTTGCTGGCCAGAATCCAAACAGGCACTGAGGTAAGATGATCCCTGCCCCACTACAAACACATAACCACTCCCCTAAACACATACAGCCACACCCCCAAACACACACAGCCAATCCCATTTTCACATATAGCCACTCCCCTAAACACATACAGCCACTCCCCTAAACACATACAGCCAATCACTAGCACCACCCCCACACTCATACATGTGCCTTTGTACGTTTAGCTGTGCTGACTCCCCAGGGCCTAGTTAGCTGCCCCTCAGCCCAGTATCACTAGTGGGGAATTCATCATAGTTACGTAGGCCGAAAAGAGACACGTCCATCAAGTTCACCCTTTCTCACAGCTGTTTTTTGCTGTTGATCCAAAATAAGGCAAAAGCCCAGTTTGAAGCGATTCCAATTTTGCAACAAACTATTAAAAATTCCTTCTTGACGCCAAAATAGCAGTCAGATTTGTTTCTGAAACAATAAGCTATTACCCCACAAATTAGAAATCATATCCCAGAATATTATGTTTTTATTAAGTATTTATCCATTTGCTGTTTAAACATCTGTATCAAAGCTGATAAAACCACATCTTCAGGCAGAGAATTCCACATCCTTATTGTTCTTACTGTAAAAAAACAAAAAAACCTTTAATTTGCCTTAGACTAAATCTTCTTTCTTCCAGTCTAAACGCATGGCCTCGTGTCCTATGTAAAGTCCTGTTTGTGAATAGATTTCCAGACAATGGTTTGTATTGGCACTGGATGTAACCTTTCTTCGTAACTAAAATGCTCCATTCCTTTTATTAATTTTGTAGTGCACCTTTAAACTTTTTTTAGTGCCACGATATCCTTCTTTAGAACAGGTGCCCAAAATTGCACAGCATATTCAAGATGTGGTCTTCCAAATTAGTTATAAATAGGCACATTTATATTTCACCCCAATAATTTATGCCCCTATTTATACATGACAAACCTTACTACCCTTATCAACTGCAGATTGACATTGCATATTGTTGCATAGTTTGTCTATAACCAGTGGTGTATTTTGGATTTGTGCTGCCCTAGGCACGACTAAATTCGAGCACCCCCAAAATCAAAATGTGACCCCCCAATTCGTGTCAAGGCCACTTTTTTGATTGACACATGCCCTCATTGATACATGCACTGATATACACTCACTGACAGATACACAGTCATTGGCACACACATACAGTCATAGGCACACACTGTTTAACCAACACACACTTTCACTGACAGACACACACTGACACACCCACTCACTGACAGGAACACACTCTCAGATACACATAAAATGACATACACACACTGACACACACTCACAGGCACACCCATTCTCACCGAAAGACACACACTTTCACTCACTCACAGACACATACTGACAGCTACACTCACTCGCTCACAGTAAGGTGGACAGCCCAAGAACACACGACAAGCAAGGTCTGGGAGCTGGGGGTGGCATTTTTTGGCGCCCCTCCTGAAAGTGCTGCCCTAGGCAAATGCCTTGTTTGCCTTGTGGTAAATACATCCCTGTCTATAACAATTCCCAAATCCTTCTCGTGTGTGGTTATCCCTAATTCACTACCATTTAGGGTGTAAGTTGCTTGTGCATTCTTGACCCCAAAGTGCATAACTTTGCATTTCTCAAGTTAAATTTCATCTGCCCTGGAAAAAAATTCTTTACCAGCCCCATAATGCATCGTGCCAGCATAGTTTGCTGATATGGAAGCGGGAAAAAAAGCATTAAAACTGAAAACTATCACTCAAACGTGAAATAAAGCACTCATAGGGCTTCAAAATAAACAAAAGAGCGGATTTATTGTAAGCAGACGTGCATTTGTATATAACCAATGTTTCAGTCCAACTACCTTGACATATTAAGAACATTTTCGTAATGGGACTGAAATGGTGAATGTATGCTATAGCAAACCAATAAAAAAAAATATGTTATCTTGCTTTATTTTTTTAAAGTAATTAGAGTGTACTCTTCACTTTGGCTTACAACTGGATAAATTTCAGTCAATATGCCAATTCAATTCCCATAGGAAAGCATTGGGGGGCTATTGCCCATGTGCAGCAAAATGCTGCACTTCACCGCACCAATCAGCATCTCCATGCAGAGTGTGCAGCACTGGACTAGGAAGCAGCTCTAGTGGCCGTCTGAGTGACTGTCACTAGAGATGTGCCCAGGTAGCAATGTAGACACTGCCTTTTCTCTGAAAAGGTAGCATTTACAGTGCTCAGCCTACAGGGATAGGCTATAGACACCAGAACCACTACATTAAACTGTAGAAGTTTGGTGACTATAGTGTCCCTTTAATACAATGTCTTTCTCTCACCGGTCGACTCTGAGTTACAGGGAGAGCAGGAGACACAAGTGAAGATGCATTTTGTTTGTGTCTTTCTCCCCCAAGCCCCTTTCATGTGTCTCCTAGCCCCAGCCCCATTGTCTTTTTCTGACGTTATTGTGGCGAAACCAACTTCGCCACTGTGAACTGGAGAGGCCTGGTTGCTAGCCTCCTGCCCGCTGACTATGGCCCCTGGACATATTGCACTTTAAAAACTATATTTGGGCATGTAATAATTTATATTGCTGCTACTGGCCCTTTAAAATCAGCGATGGACATATTGGGACTTTTGGGACTAATGTCCCTTTAAGACTTTGTAACATATCACAGTAATACTGTCTTAAATATTATGTAGGTATTTATGTGTTCAGTTAAACTGGGGATATGTAGAAATGTGTGTTTTATGTGTTAAATGTATCAGTATGTAATTTTATGTATTTTACTGTCTTTTTGCAACCATGTGGTTAATAGAGTCTGACTCTAGTCCTAGATCATTGGATTACTTCTCCAATTATCTCCAGGGCAGAAGGGAGGAAGCCGGGATGCATTGTGGGGGATGTTTTACTTCTGTTTGAGCCAGATTGTGCCATGCTGCAAGCCAGGGCCCAAAAGATACTTTTAGTAACTTTTGAACCCCTGGTCTGATTCATGCAATTTTTGAGTATGTTGTTCCCCCGAATGGATTGATTGTGAATATGTATTTTTATGCGAATATGATGTATGGTTTTGAAGTTACAGATATTGTGTAAAAGTTATGTTTTAAACTGTATAATAAGTGGATTATCTCTCAGGCTAAGGGGAGGGGATGTGTGGGTTGTACCATATCTCGGATTGGTTATTTTATGCCTCCCCCTGGGTGTGGCCTGTATGTGGACTATTGTAATAAAAGCCAGGCTGGAGGAGCCAGTCCAGAGTTCCTGTTTTACCCTCAAAGTGATGTGTCGTCTCATTATTGGGGGGAAGGATTTATTGCATGCTTTCCAGTTGACTGCTAGGAGTACAAGCCTATTCGTATGGTTCCTATTCAATGGTCTACAGCATTCATATGCTTGGGAGAATTTAAAAGGTTTCTCGGATCCAGTGTTCGTGTGTCTCCAGTCGGGAGAATGGTGTTTGCAGTAGCTGCCTGTGCATCTGGAAAGGGGATTATCGCCTAAACGGATTTTTCCCCTTTTATGCTGAAACGGTCCGTTACAATTGGTGGCAAGCGGCGGGATCGTTCCTACAACCAGAGGGACAGCTACAGACAACACTATTCCTGGATTACAAAGTGAGGGCAACGCCAGTACCCGTACAGCGCCCCTATCTACGAAGGATTTTGGGAAAATGGGCAACACGCACACCTGGGCAACACACACACCTGAGGAAGAGAGTGAATTAGAATGGAGAGATAATGCCCGGATAAGATTATGGTATGATGCCCGGGAAGAAGTCCAGTATCAACGGCAGCAGCGCTTTCCTGGTGCCGCATACCTGTTGGAGGAACAAATGGCCTGGCGGATGCCGCTTCTGGGGGACCAACCCGGAGGGGAGCGGGTAAGACAACTTGAGTACCTCGTGGAAAGGGAACTGAGCCTGGACGTCTCATACCGGGCACTGTGGTGGTGCACTGTCCAGCCAGAGACGTGGAGGGCAGAGGGCATCCAGCCGGAGGGGGATCACTACACTAGCCCTGGCCTGTTGTGGAAGGCCCTAACAGAAGACGCCGACTTCGGCAGTCCAGCAGAGTCACGGTACTGGGCTATCGTGCATTACCGGAGTGAGATGTTACAGGGCCCGAGATCTATTGGACTGGGACGAGACCTCCGCCGTTTCGCTGCCATGGAACAAGGGCTGGAGATGGACTATGTAGAACTATTAAATTCCGGCCCAGATCCCCAACGGCAGTGTGTGTCCCAGGGAGCAGAAGGTGCAGTCCTTCCTCCCCAGCGGCAGTGTGTACCCCAGGGAGCTGATGGTGTCGTCCATCCTCCCCAGCGGCAGTGTGTGTCCCAGGGAGCAGAAGGTGCCGTCCTTCCTCCCCAGCGGCAGTGTGTACCCCAGGGAGCTGATGGTGTCGTCCATCCTCCCCAGCGGCAGTGTGTGCCCCAGGGAGCAGAAGGTGCAGTCCTTCCTCCCCAGCGGCAGTGTGTAACCCAGGGAGCGGATGGTGTCGTCCTCCCTCCCCAGCGGCAGGCTGAGTTACAGGGGGCAGAGGTTGTTGTTCCTGCCCCCCAGCAGCAAAGTGAGATGCCAAGAAGGCTGTGTGAAGTGAAGGGAGCGGAGAGCAGCGTCCTCCCTCCCCAGCGGCAGTGTGTGTCCCAGGGAGCAGAAGGTGCAGTCCTTCCTCCCCAGCGGCAGGCTGAGTTACAGGGGGCAGAGGTAGTTGTTCCTGCCCCCCAGCAGCAAAGTGATATGCCAAGAAGGCAGTGTGAAGTGAAGGGAGAGGAGAGCAGCGTCCTCCCTCCCCAGCGGCAGTGTGTACCCCAGGGAGCTGATGGTGTCGTCCATCCTCCCCAGCGGCCGTGTGTGTCCCAGGGAGCCGAAGGTGCAGTCCTTCCTCCCCAGCGGCAGGCTGAGTTACAGGGGGCAGAGGTAGTTGTTCCTGCCCCCCAGCAGCAAAGTGATATGCCAAGAAGGCAGTGTGAAGTGAAGGGAGAGGAGAGCAGCGTCCTCCCTCCCCAGCGGCAGTGTGTACCCCAGGGAGCTGATGGTGTCGTCCATCCTCCCCAGCGGCCGTGTGTGTCCCAGGGAGCCAAAGGTGCAGTCCTTCCTCCCCAGCGGCAGGCTGAGTCACATGGGGCAGAGGTAGTTGTTCCTGCCCCCCAGCAGCAAAGTGATATGCCCCAGCGGCAGTTTACCATCCAGAGAGAGGAGCTTGTTACACCCTCTCTCCAGCGGCAGCCTAACCCACCAAGGGGAGATGTTAAGCCCCACATCTGTGCAGATGGGACCGTAGTCTCTGCACTTACAGCACCAGGGGTAGGGACGGTCGGTCCTGTCCCCCAGCCACAGAGCGATATATCCAAAGGGGAGACAGTCGGTCTCCAGCAACCAGGCTCCAACCAGACTACTCCCGTGGTAGTGCTGGCAACAGGACAGCGTACCGCTGGTCTCTGCCCCCTCAGCAACCCACCAAGGCAGCCTACCAGCCCCCCACACAGCCGTGGTGAGGCACCTGAACCCGGACAAGATCCTCCCTCACCCAGGGGTAGTAACTATTTATTGTGGGTGGGCTGCTCTACTATTTCTGTTTTGTGGGTGGGTTGCTGGACTAACCAGGGCACTGACCGGCAGGAGGTCAGATACCCTGTTAGTCTAATTGGTAAAGGGGAGAATTGTGGCGAAACCAACTTCGCCACTGTGAACTGGAGAGGCCTGGTTGCTAGCCTCCTGCCCGCTGACTATGGCCCCTGGACATATTGCACTTTAAAAACTATATTTGGGCATGTAATAATTTATATTGCTGCTACTGGCCCTTTAAAATCAGCGATGGACATATTGGGACTTTTGGGACTAATGTCCCTTTAAGACTTTGTAACATATCACAGTAATACTGTCTTAAATATTATGTAGGTATTTATGTGTTCAGTTAAACTGGGGATATGTAGAAATGTGTGTTTTATGTGTTAAATGTATCAGTATGTAATTTTATGTCTTTTACTGTCTTTTTGCAACCATGTGGTTAATAGAGTCTGACTCTAGTCCTAGATCATTGGATTACTTCTCCAATTATCTCCAGGGCAGAAGGGAGGAAGCCGGGATGCATTGTGGGGGATGTTTTACTTCTGTTTGAGCCAGATTGTGCCATGCTGCAAGCCAGGGCCCAAAAGATACTTTTAGTAACTTTTGAACCCCTGGTCTGATTCATGCAATTTTTGAGTATGTTGTTCCCCCGAATGGATTGATTGTGAATATGTATTTTTATGCGAATATGATGTATGGTTTTGAAGTTACAGATATTGTGTAAAAGTTATGTTTTAAACTGTATAATAAGTCGATTATCTCTCAGGCTAAGGGGAGGGGATGTGTGGGTTGTACCATATCTCGGATTGGTTATTTTATGCCTCCCCCTGGGTGTGGCCTGTATGTGGATTATTGTAATAAAAGCCAGGCTGGAGGAGCCAGTCCAGAGTTCCTGTTTTACCCTCAAAGTGATGTGTCGTCTCATTATTGGGGGGAAGGATTTATTGCATGCTGTTCCAGTTGACTGCTAGGAGTACAAGCCTATTCGTATGGTTCCTATTCAATGGTCTACAGCATTCATATGCTTGGGAGAATTTAAAAGGTTTCTCGGATCCAGTGTTCGTGTGTCTCCAGTCGGGAGAATGGTGTTTGCAGTAGCTGCCTGTGCATCTGGAAAGGGGATTATCGCCTAAACGGATTTTTCCCCTTTTATGCTGAAACGGTCCGTTACAGTTATTCTGACGTTCCTATTTACCTCATATTTTACTATTTGTCCGCCAACTCTAAGGACCGGTTCTTTTCTATGTCTCTATTGTTCTGGTGGATTTATATACTGTGTGGTGGGTATAGCTTTACACTGCCTTTCTCTAATCGTCCGGTACAATTCCTGAATGAAAAGAATCAAGAAAGATTAAATACAGAGATTCACACTTAGCTCCTGTAGCAGAGCTCCGTGCACCCCGGCTGTATACCTCCGCCAAGGATCGCTTCCTCCCTGGAACCGGGGAAAACTTCAGCGCTTCTACCCCAGTCATGGTGTGCTTGACTGGGGTCTTTTTGGAGCCTCACCATCCTGGAGCAGTATAGCTGTATTCCCTCCCAAGGACTGGATGACACACAGTCCTGGGAGCTGTAGTCCTTACAAGCACTTTCCCCGCCGAATCCTCTACAAGCTGGAACAAGGTGCTGAGTAGTGATTAGCCCTTTCCCCTCCAAGCAACTAGACAACACATAAAACCACATCTTCAGGCAGAGAACTCCACATCCTTATTGTTCTTACTGTAAAAAAAAACAAAAAACTTTTATTTGCCTTGGACTAAATATTCTTTCTTCCAGTCCTGTTTGTGAATACATTCGGGTGCTCCTGCGGCTACAATAAGGGGTGCTCCGCCTGGCTCTCAGAAAGCGTTTGTTCCCCTTAGTCTCAGACCCCTTCCTTCTGAAAAGTGCTCTCCTGTCGGGTTGCAAAGTGGTCCAAAACCGTTGACCAAGTAGTCCGGGAACCGCACGGTCACCTCATTCCAAAAACAGTTCCATAACATTCGCGGCTAAGTCCTGCAGAGGTGACTGGGAACCCACAAAGTTCTCATGACGAAATTAGTTCCATAGCAGTCGCAGCTAAATACTGCTGAGGATTATTCGTGAATTTGGTTCATGTGAAAGTCCGCCAGAGAGCTAGTATTCGGTTCCATTCAAATGAAGGGAAAGTGCCAAAGCAGGGGCACCCAGGGAAAGCTGCTAATGGCAGGGCAGGGTAACTCCAAAATGGTGTCTCAAACCTGGACCATAGTCGGTGGGCAGGAGTCCAGCTTCCACACTCCTCCAGGAGTCCGTGGCAAATGTTTGTGGGAAGGTGCATTTGTCACAGCTCCTTAAGTATTCTTGGGTGAATACCGTTAGGCTCTGGATGTTTGTGTACATTAACTTTCTTTAGTTGCTGTAGACCCTTGTCTTGAGTCATCCAATCACAATTTTTCTACAAGTTTTTTTTGCAGCAATCATTGGCATATCTCTTGCCATAGGAGCCCTGTGAATATATATTGCGGAAAAAATATTTTAAATGTCTGCCTTTTCCTGGTCTTAATTAACCCCCATCCCTGTTTTCAGTGTACCTACACTTTCATTTTCAATTTTTTTTAGAATTGATGTACTTAAAAAATGCTTTGGGGTTGGTTTTGCTGTCTTTGGCTATCACTTCCTAATTTTGTAGTTTAGCTAATCAAATCACCTTTTTGCATGCATTATTGGCTTCTGTAACAGAACCTTACAATTACCTGGGAATATTTGTTGCCAAGTCAGCCCTTTTCAGAGACTATAACCACCCTGGAATGGATTACCTGGTTCATGTGGAATAATCAGCAGAATTCGTTTATTTTATTCCATCTGTACAGTAGAAATTCAACCTGTAAAAGAACGAATCAAACTACCGAACACTGGACCACCCGGATGTCAATTATGTGGTATTTTACCCCCTAGGTCGACCTTTGCTGTTCGTATACAAACGCACAAATTCCTTGTCTCACGTACTAGGTAGCTGCCCTTTCGGGACTTTTACACGTGGCCGCGACCATCTTAGTCCCGATCAGTGGTGATTTGCCGTCGAGCATCTGGAACCAAAATCGGACACTCGAGTAGGCGAACGCCGCTGAGACCTCCATAACACCGGGAATTCGTGCCAAAACTACCGAACCCCCTGCTGTTCGGTAGAAAGACTTAATAGACTATGGGGATTCTAGCGACCATCAAGAACCGAATGGATGGCAAGATTTTCGTGCCTTTTTACCACACGAACGAGGACCGACCGCAAGGCCAAATCTTATGGAACTATTTTCGGCTAGTGTGTCTGTGCGGTCGGTCAACATTTTGAAGCTCCATATCTCCCGAACCCCTTTACCGAATGGGATGATTTTTGACTATGTTGTACCCACAGACTAGGGCTATCTGGGGATACTAAACTTATTTTACCACCCTATGTAATGTTTCAAATTTTTTTTTCCTTTTTCTTCTCTTTCTTTTTTTAATTTATATTAATCACTTATGAATTTTAAAGTGCCTCCTTAATTTTATTTCTTTCTAATTAATTAAGTGCATGTTATTGTTCCTAAATATATAATTTTCTCCTCATGAATTGTGAAATTTCAAACATTATTTTGTGTGCCTTTTCTTACCTAAAACTTGATTTGGTGAGGAGAAAAAAAAAAAAAAAGAAAAAGAAAAACTAATCATGATCTTGTGGTCACTCTTCCCTTTACTTTTCTTTTCCTTCTCTTATTTACCTTTTAAACTGTGAGTTCTTTAATCAACCTTTCTATATCACTTTTTTTCTTTTCTATTTCCCCCCACCCTCTCTTCTCCTATACATACTATCTTCATTTATTTCTTACACCTTGTGTTTTAACTTTATACTTTTTAAATTTGTATTGATCTATTGTGATTTTATAGTGGCTCATTAAGTTCGTATTTTTCAAAATTTTCAATGTGCAGATTCTGTTTCTAAGTGTATCGTTTTTTCCTCATATAGTTGATATATCTTACTTAGTGTCATTGTGGCAAACCTAGCCACTTCTGGACTATATTCCTTGCAGGTTGTCCGTAGGCTAAATGTATAACGTGTCCCGTTGACTGTATGTGTATTGTACTGTGACCGTTCGCATGCTGGCAGCCGTACGCTGCCAGCATACAACGCATTCGTACGACGAAACACGGCTATCCTGGCCGTTCGCCGTACGAATGTGGACTCCCCAGGTAGACCACACATTCCCAGGTCGTGTGGCACCAATTAACCGATTGCAACATTGTTGCAATCGGTACTTAAGGGCTCTCCTAGGTGGCCGTCGATCCACTACCGACCATGCGGCGGTCGGCCATCTTGGATCCTTTGTCTCTGCAGCGGTGTTCGGTCGTCGAGAGCCTGGAACTGAAAACGGCTACTCAGTGATCCGAACACCGCTGGACTTCCAGAGCGTTCGGGAGTACCGCGTTCGGTACATTATGTGTCCCGTACTTATTCGGTACTTTTAAACTCACCTTGATGTTTAAATGTATTATGTGCGGCGTTCGGTCAATTCAGCTGGGATCGGAGCGGTATTCTCACAAAGTGTGCGCCCCGACCCCAGCTATCTACCGAACGTTCGGTTATTCTAAAGTGCCGAATATTACGGGAATTATGTATTTTAATGTCAATTGTCGGTTTTGCTGCACGAGGGGATAATCCACTTAATCGTCCATTTTAGTGGGAGTATCCTTCTCGTGCAGCGATGCCTGTTGGGAAAGTCACAATGCATGTTGGGAGAAATCCCCTGGAATATCTGTATGGAAACCCCTTGCATGGGGAACTGCATAAATACGCTGCTTGTGAATAAACCGAGTTAGTTGACTCCCAACTGTGTTTCGTCCGGTTATTGGGAGGATTGGGGATATTGCCTTGCTTTCTACTCTGACTGTGGATTTCCTGAAGATACCAACGGATATCGTGTACTAATATACTGCATTCCGTTACAATTGGTGGCAAGCGACGGGATCCGAACCTTACAGCCGAAAAGCAGCGTTCGTGTAAACTGGAACTACCGAACAAGGAAAGCAAGGGCAATTCGTATGGAGATTGATTATACCATACTGAAACGACAGACTTTAAAAGAACTATTGGAAGCCAGGGGTAAGATAGCCAGCAACAAATCTAAGGCTGTGCTGATCGCAGAACTGATGGAGGGAGACCAAGCCCGCAGCGCTACACCCCCACCAGCCATGGAAGAGACCCCATTCCAAAAAGAGCTACGAACCAGGTTGGCGTTCCTACCACAACCATTACCGCTGGAAATAATGACCGTGATGATATCGGATGTACAAGATTATCTGATGGCCACCAGCACACCAGCAACACCGCCTAGGGCAGAGTCTGTTACTGCCTCCACCTACGGACAGGTAAAACCCAAAGTCCCACATCACGCATTTAAAGCGTTTTGTGAAGAAAAGGACGAAATTGATGGATATTTGCAGGATTTTGAGCGGCTGTGCGATTTGCACGATTTGGAACCCGCCACATGGGTGCCGCTGCTGGCAGGCAAATTATCGGGTAGGGCAGCTGAAGCCTACCGTGCTGTACCCCGAGAGGACAGCAAAGATTACCCTAAGGTAAAGAGGGCGATCTTAGAGAGGTATGCTATTACCCCAGAGGCGTACCGGCGGAAATTCCGGGGCTTGCGCAAGCCTGAGAAAGATTCACATGCAGAATGGGCGCACAAGCTGGACCAAGCATCACTAGGCTGGATACAGGCCAGCAACGCTACCAACATGGAGGAGTTGAGGCAGTTAATGCTGCTGGAACAGTTTTTTAATGGTTTGTCCCCGGAAGCACAAGAATGGGTGAGGGACCGTAAACCACTCACCCTACCCGAAGCCGCTAAATTGGCGGATCAGCATTTTGATGCCAGGAGGCATCACGGTGCCCAAAATAAGACTCTCCCTCGGATTACAGGGACACCCAATAATTTTATCCCTACCAGCCCCACCGTACCCCTGCACCGGCTAGCACTGAATACTCCACCACCCCCCTCCCGATACAACGGCCGGGCTAACATTCAGTGTCACACATGCAAACAGTGGGGGCACATTTCTCGAGAGTGCACCCAAAACAGGAGCCGGCAAGCTTGGAATCAAGTGCGACAAAATTTGGCACCCAGGGCTGCTGCGCACCATTACCAGGTAGCCCCCGCCACCCAAGAATTGCTGAGTGCTCAAATTGAGGAGCCTCTAGGGGTGCTGCATGAGGTAATGTCGGTCCGGGCCACCGACAACCGACAACATCACCGGCAGCTAGTAACCCTGGAGGGGAAGGAGGTACAAGGGCTCCGGGATTCAGGAGCCACTCTAACTTTGGTTGCACCACATTTGGTACCAGGCGCAACCCACACTGGCGGCTCAGTGGCAGTACGGGTGGCAGGGGGAGCAGTATACCGGCTACCTACTGCCAAGGTTCATTTGGATTGGGGTGTGGGAGAGGGAACTGTGGAAGTGGGGCTGATGCAGAATTTACCTGCAGATGTTGTGCTGGGGAATGACTTGGGCCAAATGACTTCCGCTTTTATTCCCCAGGCTCCGTACCAGGAGGCACACCCCGTAACCACCCGACAACAGGCTCGCACCACGGCTACACCGATACACTCTGAGGCTCAGGTAAGAGACCCGGTTCCCCAACTGACCCCCATGTACTGGGATACCCCGACGACTTTTGCGACCGAAGTCCAGACTGATCCCACCCTCCAAGTATATAGGGACAGGGCACAAACAGACCAAGCAGGGCTAGAGGGGGAGCGGTTCATCTGGGAGAAAGAGTTGCTATACCGTGTCACGGCAAAAGATGTGGGGGGGTCTGTCACCTTAACTAATAAACAGCTAGTAGTACCCCAGAAATATAGACAGGAACTGCTGAGAATTGCGCATGACATTCCCTTGTCAGGACACCTAGGGATGACCCGTACCCGATACCGTTTGACCCATGCCTTCTTCTGGCCCGGGATCTCTCAGGATGTGCGCCAGTATTGCACCTCCTGCGACGTCTGCCAGCGTGTAGGTAAACGAGGGGATCGCCACAAGGCCAGGCTATGTCCCCTACCCATCATTGCAGAACCCTTCAGCCGAGTAGCGGTGGATATCGTAGGGCCCTTGCCAAAACCCAGTCCCTCTGGCAAAAGATATATCCTAACTATAGTGGACTACGCCACCAGGTACCCCGAAGCTGTAGCTCTCTCTAATATCCACGCTGAGACCGTAGCGGAAGCCTTAATGAAGGTATTTTCCCGAGTAGGGTTTCCCCAAGAGATCATCTCAGACCGAGGTACCCAATTTACGGCCGAAGTTACCCAACATCTGTGGAAGGTGTGTGGCATTAAGCCAATAGTTAATTCCGCCTACCACCCCCAGTCCAATGGGCTATGTGAGCGGTTCAACGGGACGCTGAAGCAGATGCTTCGGACGTTCGGGGAGACCCACAAAGACTGGGAGAGGTTTCTGCCGCACCTACTCTTTGCTTATAGAGAGGTTCCCCAGGAGTCAACAGGATTCTCCCCGTTTGAGCTACTATTTGGGAGGAGGGTGCGGGGACCCTTGAATTTGATTAGGGAACACTGGGAGGGGGAGAGTCCCACTAACGAAACCCCTATCATATCATACGTCCTGGAGTTCAGGGACCGTCTGGAGGCGCTAACTCAGGCTGTACACACCAACCTCCAGGCGGCCCAACAACGCCAGCGACGCTGGTACGATAGAGGAGCCAGGGACCGCAGCTTTCAGGTGGGACAGAAGGTCTTGATCTTAAAGCCCGTCCGCACCGATAAGCTGCAGGCCATCTGGCAAGGCCCATACCAGGTAGTGGAGCAGCGATGCGACACTACCTATGTGATCGGCCCCTGCTCAGGGGTAGGGAAGAGACGCATGCTCCACGTGAACATGCTCAAACCCTACCATGAGAGGATCGAGGATGTGACGGCAATCTGTGCCTCCTCCTTAGAGGATCAGGAGAACCTACCTTTACCTGACCTACTAGAACCCGAGGAACAGATAGAGCCTTCCCGGGGAGTCCAGCTGGGGGAGCGGCTAAGCCCCCAGGAGCGTGCCCAGGTACAGGCGCTGATTGTAGCCAAAGGGACTACCTTCTCCAATTTACCTGGGTACACTCCGTTAGCCACCCACCGAGTAGAGACCCCGGGACAGCTACCTATGCGCCAGGCTCCATATAGGGTTCCGGAATCAGTCCGTACCCATATGAAAGCCGAACTAGACGAAATGCTGCAGCTAGGGGTTATCGAACCCTCCGATAGCCCCTGGGCATCGCCGGTAGTCCTGGTACCTAAAAAGGATGGCACCACCCGATTCTGTGTCGACTACCGGAGGCTAAATGACAAAACGGTGTCTGATGCCTACCCGATGCCCCGGATAGACGAGCTGTTAGATAAGATGGCACGGGGCCAGTACCTCACTACCATTGATTTGTGTAAGGGGTACTGGCAGATTCCTCTAGCCGATGACGCCATCCCCAAGTCGGCGTTCGTCACCCCGTTTGGCCTGTACCAATTCAAGGTCATGCCTTTCGGGATGAAAAACGCTCCGGCTACCTTTCAGCGGATGGTAGATCGGCTACTGGACGGTTTTCAGGAGTATGCCTGTGCTTATCTAGATGATATAGCCATCTTTAGCCAGACCTGGGAAGACCACCTACACCACATAGGGGCGATCCTAGATCGCATTGGGGAGGCTGGGTTAACACTAAAACCTAGCAAGTGCCACATAGGTATGGCCGAGGTACAGTATCTGGGCCACCGTGTAGGATGTGGGCAGCAGCGGCCTGAGCCAGCCAAGATTGAGGCCGTAGCAAAGTGGCCTACCCCCAGGACTAAGACCCAGGTGCTGGCGTTCCTAGGGACGGCCGGCTATTACAGGAAGTTTGTCCCCGACTATAGCACCCTGGCCAAACCCCTAACGGACCTGACCAAAAAGAACCTTCCCCGACTGGTTGTCTGGGCCCCGGAGTGTGAGCAGGCATTCCAACAACTCAAAACAGCTCTCACCAATGCTCCTGTGTTAACTGCTCCTGATCCAACTAAAAGATTTCTTGTTCACACAGACGCTTCCATGTTTGGATTGGGGGCAGTACTGAGCCAAGTGGGAGCCGATGGCGGAGAACACCCCGTAGCCTATCTAAGCCGCAAGCTACTACCCCGGGAAGTGAGCTACGCCACCATCGAGAAAGAATGCCTGGCCGTGGTGTGGGCCCTTAAAAAGTTGCAGCCATATCTGTACGGACAACCTTTTTCCTTACTCACAGATCACAACCCGTTAGTGTGGCTAAACCGTGTGTCTGGAGACAATGCCCGGCTGCTGCGCTGGAGTTTGGCGCTGCAGCCCTTTGACTTTACTATCCATTACCGGCCAGGAAAACAAAACGGTAACGCTGACGGGTTATCCAGACAGACTGAACTCGAAAAGTGATCTGTGAGTACTCTCCCGGACATCCCCAAGCCGATCCGTTGGGATCAGACTGTGTATGCCGGCTTGGTTCTGGGGGAGCATTGTGGCAAACCTAGCCACTTCTGGACTATATTCCTTGCAGGTTGTCCGTAGGCTAAATGTATAACGTGTCCCGTTGACTGTATGTGTATTGTACTGTGACCGTTCGCATGCTGGCAGCCGTACGCTGCCAGCATACAACGCATTCGTACGACGAAACACGGCTATCCTGGTCGTTCGCCGTACGAATGTGGACTCCCCAGGTAGACCACACATTCCCAGGTCGTGTGGCACCAATTAACCGATTGCAACATTGTTGCAATCGGTACTTAAGGGCTCTCCTAGGTGGCCGTCGATCCACTACCGACCATGCGGCGGTCGGCCATCTTGGATCCTTTGTCTCTGCAGCGGTGTTCGGTCGTCGAGAGCCTGGAACTGAAAACGGCTACTCAGTGATCCGAACACCGCTGGACTTCCAGAGCGTTCGGGAGTACCGCGTTCGGTACATTATGTGTCCCGTACTTATTCGGTACTTTTAAACTCACCTTGATGTTTAAATGTATTATGTGCGGCGTTCGGTCAATTCAGCTGGGATCGGAGCGGTATTCTCACAAAGTGTGCGCCCCGACCCCAGCTATCTACCGAACGTTCGGTTATTCTAAAGTGCCGAATATTACGGGAATTATGTATTTTAATGTCAATTGTCGGTTTTGCTGCACGAGGGGATAATCCACTTAATCGTCCATTTTAGTGGGAGTATCCTTCTCGTGCAGCGATGCCTGTTGGGAAAGTCACAATGCATGTTGGGAGAAATCCCCTGGAATATCTGTATGGAAACCCCTTGCATGGGGAACTGCATAAATACGCTGCTTGTGAATAAACCGAGTTAGTTGACTCCCAAACTGTGTTTCGTCCGGTTATTGGGAGGATTGGGGATATTGCCTTGCTTTCTACTCTGACTGTGGATTTCCTGAAGATACCAACGGATATCGTGTACTAATATACTGCATTCCGTTACAGTCATATACATATACATATTTATACATTTACTAACTTAAATCTTATATCTTAAATCTTATAGAAAAAAAAAAAAAAAAAAACTTTAGATTTAAAGATTTCTTCTCTGATTTGATTTCTCCTTCTTTGGGTACAAACTGTTCTTTGTATTTTTATCATAAGTATTTTAGCGTCCTTTAAAGTCTCTAGATTTCTCTAAAACAATTAATATTACTTCTTTTAATCTCCAGTAGCCTTCGTCTTTCTTCCCTCTCACCTCCTCCCCTCTCCCTCCCCCCCTCTTCATCTTTAATTTTTTCCTTTTCTCTCTCTTTTTTTTCTCTCTTTTTTAAAGTCATCTCTCTTTCTTCTTTATCCACTCTTCAATCTGAGATGGAGTCGCAAATATCTCAGTTATTCCTTCTGTGATAATTTTTATTTTGCTGGGGTAGATCCACGAGTATTTGATGTTTGAATTTCTTAATGAGCTTGTAGCCGACATGAATTTCTTTCTTTGTTGTCTAGTATAAAAAGATAAATCCTGAAATATCTTTATATCACCAAACTGTTCTATGTTGATCTGTTTTTTTCGAAATGCATATATTATTGCTTCCTTAAAGTGAGAGGACTGAAAGTTGATTATTATGTCTCTCGTGATTGTTGAGGGGCTGTTCTAGGTTTGTTTATACGATGATATCTCTCCATTTTAGTATTTAGGGTCACCAGATCTAAGTTGAGTGTTGCCCATAGGGTATTCAGGTACTCCGGTATTTTCTCTTGTGTAACAGCCTCTGAGACGTTTCTTAGTCTCAAATTATTTCTTCTTGAGCGGTTTTCTAAGTCACCTAGTTTTTCTTCTATTTGTCTCACTTGCTTGTTCAGCTGGACATTTTGTTCTTTAATTAATTTGCTTTCATATTCTAAAGATGTGATTTTATCTTCACTTTGCTTTAGTTGTTCCAATATTTGCCCAAATTGTCTTTTTGTCTCGGCTGTATTTTTATTGAATTCGGCTGTTATTGCTACCAATTGCTCTTCTAAGCATTGTTTTAAAAAATCTGCTGTAATGTAGATTTCTGTTTGACTAGATGGGCTTTGAATTGACTCTTCACTTTTTGATGTATACATAATTGAGGTATCGAGGTTTTTTTCTTCATTTGATTTTTGTCCTGGTGAAAAAAAGTTTGAAGGGTTTTTTTTTTTTCTATTTGTAGATCTTGTTTTGCTGCTTTTTTTATGGCAGCTTTTCCTGAAGATTTAGTTGCCATTATCTCTCTTTACTTATTTCTTTTTCCTCCCCTTTATTTATTTATTTTTTTTTTTCCTTCGCCTTTCAATGAGGGTTTTCAATTGGGGGTTTTATTGGAGACTTATTGGAGACTTTCAGTTAGATTTTCAGATTTTCAGATTAGGGATTTTCAAAATCTCTCTTTTCCCCCTCCTTCAAATTTCCAGCTTTTTCAGTAGCTTTTTCGGATTATAAAACTCTTTTCTTTTTTTTATATTTTTTTATATTTCCTTCTTTCTTCCAATACTTCCAATACTCTCCCTTTAAATAAAGGTTGTTCTTTTCCTCGAATCTCTTAGTCTTAGACCTCTTAGTTTGGGCATATAATTCTGATTAATTAAATTACTCCTATGGTTTGATATTTTTTTTTATTTTCCTCTACTCCCTCTACTTCCTTTTACTATATCCTCCTTTTCTTTCCTCTGTTCAGTCCTCTCACTGCTTCTTGCGTTTTTTTTTTTCTTGATTATCTCATAATATTTAAGTTAAATTGAACTTAAATTATTCATATATATCGTAAAAAAAAAAAAAAATTCTTGTCAACTCCACCTTCTCTTTACTTTATCTTTCCTCTCTTGGTCTTCTCTCGTCTCTACCCCAGTGCAAAAAAAACAATGTAAGAGGAAAGTACTTAACTTATCTTCATAAAAGCAGGTTGTTTACTCTTAAATTTTTTTTCCTTGGCGTCCTTTAATTCTAGTGGCGTCTCGGAGCTTCTTGGGCGTCTGTATATGCTCACTGATTGGATCCGTGTATGCTCCCGCGTCTCCAACGATCACCAACACCTGTAATCACCCGGCTCAACGGTCAACGGTCAGGTCTATCTGTACTGTGTCAGCACTCCCGCTCCTGCGCCAGACCCGACCTGACTTCGCGCAGCCCCTTCAACCGGTTCAGGAGATCGACTTGCTTCCTCTGTTACAGAGCGCTACAGAACGCCGCCGCTCAACCTCCATTACGGGTTCAGCCTCCCCCGCCTTAGAGTGCGTGCGTATCTCCGCCCTACGTCATCACGCAATCCTAACCGAGAAATGTACCTTTCTAATATTTGTTTGAAGATATTCCATTTATCCTCTGTGTTCTTTTCATTAAATAGATTGTGCCAGGCAATAAATTGTAAAGCTTCCCTTAACTTATTGAAATTGCCCTTTTTAAAATAATATGTTTTAGTATACCCCATGTGCTTTCCTATAGGGTAAGATGTTGTAGTAAGGGGTAAGATGGCAAATGTGGCAGGATAGGGGATGTAGTGCAGGGTAAAGAACAGAAGTTAGGGGAACAGGGGCTGTAGTGGAGGATAGGGACTGTAGGGGGGATAGGAGCTGTTGGGGGATTACGGGCAGACTGGCACAACCGCTAGGCAAACTAGGCAGTCGCCTAGAGAGCAGAGCTGTTTAGGGCCTAACCTCTCTTTTGGCTTCACCATTGTTGGGGTTATAATAAACTGCTGGGCAAAGCGTTCCATGCACCTCACTATTGGACCGAACGTCCGGGGAGAGCCTTTCAGTGATACACAGACAACGTGTTTCAAATTGGGCTACTACCAGTGTATTAAAGGTCAGGCAAACATATATATAGACAGATGTTACAGCAAAAGTAACAGGACAAGATCACATCAGCTAAAAACGATATTGCTTATTCAGCAAAAACCAACATGTATTTCTGGTAGCGAGGTCACAAAGGTTATCTTATTGATGGTTGGCAACAGGTTCATTTTTAAGCTGACGTTTAACTTGACTATTTCAAGAATAAGCTGCCCATTTAATAATTTTTAACCCTTTCAACCATAAACTGCACCATGCTACTCTCAAGATGCAAAATAGAACAAAAAAAGGTTGCGCCTAAAATATACAGTAAAACATGGGTATCATCCCCATCTAAGGATTCTTTAGGCTTCTCGTCAGGTAGATAGTATATGTATAGTCCGGTGAAAAAGAAATCAAAATGGCTATAAAATGTTTTATGCCAAAGTATTTTCTTTATTGTAAAGTAATAAAATTAATATCTATTTTAGATATTAATTTTATTACTTTACAATAAAGAAAATGATGATTTTTTCTCTTTCCATTTTACTCTCAAGATGCACTGTTGTGCACAGCGCAGGCAGAGTTAAGGTTGGCTGAAGTTTGCGGGAGACGGCATGAAGCTGACTGATTAAGGTGAGTGTGACAGGAAATCTTAACGCTGCCTGCACACAACAAAAGTGAATTATACACTCAGCGTTAGGTTCTCCTGTCAGCTGTCAGTCATATTCACCTCACTCAGCCAGCTTGATGTCATTTCCCATGAACTTCAGCCAATCCGTGACCAGGACTCAGTAAGCCAGCAAATAACGTGCAAGCCGAGCAACATCCCTTCCTCCCACTGAGTCAGTCCCCACACCCAGAGTCAGTCCCCACACACTGAGTCAGTCCCCACACACTGAGTCAGTCCCCACACGCAGAGTCAGTCCCCACACGAAGAGTCAGTCCCCACACACTGAGTCAGTCCCCACACACTGTCAGTCCCCACACGCAGAGTCAGTCCCCACACGCAGAGTCAGTCCCCACACTCAGAGTCAGTCCCCACACGCAGAGTCAGTCCCCACACGCAGAGTCAGTCCCCACACACAGAGTCAGTCCCCAAACGCAGAGTCAATCCCCACACGCAGAGTCAGTCCCCACACGCAGAGTCAGTCCCCACACACTGAGTCAGTTCCCAAACACAGAGTCAGTCCCCACACGCAGAGTCAGTCCCCACACACTGAGTCAGTCCCCACACGCAGAGTCAGTCCCCACACAGAGTCAGTCCCCACACGCTGAGTCAGTCCCCACACACTGAGTCAGTCCCCACACGCAGAGTCAGTCCCCACACGAAGAGTCAGTCCCCACACACTGAGTCAGTCCCCACACACTGTCAGTCCCCACACGCAGAGTCAGTCCCCACACTCAGAGTCAGTCCCCACACTCAGAGTCAGTCCCCACACGCAGAGTCAGTCCCCACACGCAGAGTCAGTCCCCACACACAGAGTCAGTCCCCAAACGCAGAGTCAATCCCCACACGCAGAGTCAGTCCCCACACGCAGAGTCAGTCCCCACACACTGAGTCAGTTCCCAAACGCAGAGTCAGTCCCCACACGCAGAGTCAGTCCCCACACACTGAGTCAGTCCCCACACGCAGAGTCAGTCCCCACACAGAGTCAGTCCCCACACGCTGAGTCAGTCCCCACACACTGAGTCAGTCCCCACACGCAGAGTCAGTCCCCACACACTGAGTCAGTCCCCACACTCTGAGTCAGTCCCCACACAGAGTCAGTCCCCACACACTGAGTCAGTCCCCACACACTGAGTCAGTCCCCACACGCAGAGTCAGTCCCCACACACTGAGTCAGTCCCCACACTCAGAGTCAGTCCCCACACTCAGAGTCAGTCCCCACACGCAGAGTCAGTCCCCACATGCAGAGTCAGTCCCCACACAGAGTCAGTCCCCACACACAGAGTCAGTCCCCACACACTGAGTCAGTCCCCACACGCAGAGTCAGTCCCCACATGCAGAGTCAGTCCCCACACTCAGAGTCAGTCCCCACACTCAGAGTCAGTCCCCACACGCAGAGTCAGTCCCCACATGCAGAGTCAGTCCCCACACTCTGAGGCAGTCCCCACACGCAGAGTCAGTCCCCACACTCAGAGTCAGTCCCCACGCGCAGAGTCAGTCCCCACACGCAGAGTCAGTCCCCACACGCAGAGTCAGTCCCCACACGCAGAGTCAGTCCCCACATGCAGAGTCAGTCCCCACACGCAGAGTCAGTCCCCACACACTGAGTCAGTCCCCAGACGCAGAGTCAGTCCCCACACGCAGAGTCAGTCTCCATACACTGAGTCAGTCCCCAAACACAGAGTCAGTCCCCACACACTGAGTCAGTCCCCACACGCAGAGTCAGTCCCCACACGCAGAGTCAGTCCCCACACGAAGAGTCAGTCCCCACACACTGAGTCAGTCCCCACACACTGTCAGTCCCCACACGCAGAGTCAGTCCCCACACGCAGAGTCAGTCCCCACACTCAGAGTCAGTCCCCACACGCAGAGTCAGTCCCCACACGCAGAGTCAGTCCCCACACACAGAGTCAGTCCCCAAACGCAGAGTCAATCCCCACACGCAGAGTCAGTCCCCACACGCAGAGTCAGTCCCCACACACTGAGTCAGTTCCCAAACGCAGAGTCAGTCCCCACACGCAGAGTCAGTCCCCACACGCAGAGTCAGTCCCCACACACTGAGTCAGTCCCCACATGCAGAGTCAGTCCCCACACGCAGAGTCAGTCTCCATACACTGAGTCAGTCCCCAAACACAGAGTCAGTCCCCACACACTGAGTCAGTCCCCACACGCAGAGTCAGTCCCCACACGCAGAGTCAGTCCCCACACGAAGAGTCAGTCCCCACACACTGAGTCAGTCCCCACACACTGTCAGTCCCCACACGCAGAGTCAGTCCCCACACGCAGAGTCAGTCCCCACACTCAGAGTCAGTCCCCACACGCAGAGTCAGTCCCCACACGCAGAGTCAGTCCCCACACGCAGAGTCAGTCCCCACACACAGAGTCAGTCCCCAAACGCAGAGTCAATCCCCACACGCAGAGTCAGTCCCCACACGCAGAGTCAGTCCCCACACACTGAGTCAGTTCCCAAACGCAGAGTCAGTCCCCACACGCAGAGTCAGTCCCCACACACTGAGTCAGTCCCCACACGCAGAGTCAGTCCCCACACAGAGTCAGTCCCCACACGCTGAGTCAGTCCCCACACACTGAGTCAGTCCCCACACGCAGAGTCAGTCCCCACACGAAGAGTCAGTCCCCACACACTGAGTCAGTCCCCACACACTGTCAGTCCCCACACGCAGAGTCAGTCCCCACACGCAGAGTCAGTCCCCACACTCAGAGTCAGTCCCCACACTCAGAGTCAGTCCCCACACGCAGAGTCAGTCCCCACACGCAGAGTCAGTCCCCACACACAGAGTCAGTCCCCAAACGCAGAGTCAATCCCCACACGCAGAGTCAGTCCCCACACGCAGAGTCAGTCCCCACACACTGAGTCAGTTCCCAAACGCAGAGTCAGTCCCCACACGCAGAGTCAGTCCCCACACACTGAGTCAGTCCCCACACGCAGAGTCAGTCCCCACACAGAGTCAGTCCCCACACGCTGAGTCAGTCCCCACACACTGAGTCAGTCCCCACACGCAGAGTCAGTCCCCACACACTGAGTCAGTCCCCACACTCTGAGTCAGTCCCCACACAGAGTCAGTCCCCACACACTGAGTCAGTCCCCACACACTGAGTCAGTCCCCACACGCAGAGTCAGTCCCCACACACTGAGTCAGTCCCCACACTCAGAGTCAGTCCCCACACTCAGAGTCAGTCCCCACACGCAGAGTCAGTCCCCACATGCAGAGTCAGTCCCCACACAGAGTCAGTCCCCACACACAGAGTCAGTCCCCACACACTGAGTCAGTCCCCACACGCAGAGTCAGTCCCCACATGCAGAGTCAGTCCCCACACTCAGAGTCAGTCCCCACACTCAGAGTCAGTCCCCACACGCAGAGTCAGTCCCCACATGCAGAGTCAGTCCCCACACGCAGAGGCAGTCCCCACACGCAGAGTCAGTCCCCACACTCAGAGTCAGTCCCCACGCGCAGAGTCAGTCCCCACACGCAGAGTCAGTCCCCACACGCAGAGTCAGTCCCCACACGCAGAGTCAGTCCCCACATGCAGAGTCAGTCCCCACACGCAGAGTCAGTCCCCACACACTGAGTCAGTCCCCAGACGCAGAGTCAGTCCCCACACGCAGAGTCAGTCTCCATACACTGAGTCAGTCCCCAAACACAGAGTCAGTCCCCACACACTGAGTCAGTCCCCACACGCAGAGTCAGTCCCCACACACTGAGTCAGTCCCCACATGCAGAGTCAGTCCCCACACGCAGAGTCAGTCCCCACACGCAGAGTCAGTCCCCACACACTGAGTCAGTCCCCACATGCAGAGTCAGTCCCCACACGCAGAGTCAGTCCCCACACGCAGAGTCAGTCCCCACACACTGAGTCAGTCCCCACATGCAGAGTCAGTCCCCACACGCAGAGTCAGTCCCCACACGCAGAGTCAGTCCCCACACGCAGAGTCAGTCCCCACACACTGAGTCAGTCCCCACATGCAGAGTCAGTCCCCACACGCAGAGTCAGTCCCCACACGCAGAGTCAGTCCCCACACACTGAGTCAGTCCCCACACGCAGAGTCAGTCCCCACACGCAGAGTCAGTCCCCACATGCAGAGTCAGTCCCCACACGCAGAGTCAGTCCCCACACGTGGAGCTAAAGTAAGCCGCCGGGGAGGGAGCTGAGTAGGAGTCCTCCGTCTGTTCATGCTATTAAATAATTATTTGCTGTAAACAAGTAGATGGGTTCTACCACTTGGAAATTATTATTTAACTTGTAATGGTGCCTGTGTAAAATGCCAGAGGCGGCTCTCTAATTAGGCGGTTTAGGCGGCCGCCTAAGGCCTCGCGCTGGCTGGGGCCTCGCGGCTGCCTAAACCGCCTGAGGGCAGAGTGTGTCAGGTCCTCGGTCACTGACCGAGGACCTGACACCAGGAGGGGGCCCGGCGGCTTGCCGGTATGCCGCCGGGTGCAAGGCCCCTCCTGGCTGCCCGGCCACCATCGCAGACACTGGTCTGCAGCTCCGCAGTGTGCACAGCTGCAGACCATGTGACTCGCGAGAATTGGCCAATCAGAGCATTGCCGCGGGTTACCACGGCAACGCTCTGAAATCTCGCGAGACTACACGGTCTGCGTGGCCACCGGACCACCAGGGAGCCCACTGGACCACCAGGGAAAGGTAGGCTATCCCTCCGCATCACCCCCCCACACTCAGCCTCACCCCCACCACCATCACCCCCCCACCCTCACCATCACCCCCACCACCCTCACTATCACCCCCCACCACCCCTCACCCCCCACCCCCCTCACCATCACCACCATCACCCCCCACGACCCTCACCATCACCCCCCACCCCCCTCACCATCACCCCCACCACCCTCACCATCACCCTCTACCCCATCACCCCCCACCACCCTGACCATCACCCCCCACCACCCTTACCATCACCCCCCACCACCCTCACCATCACCCCCCACACCCCTCACCATCACCCCCACCACCCTCAGCATTACCCCCTCCCCCTTCACCTCCCACCACCCTCACCATCACCACCACCCCCCTCACCATCACCCCCACCACCCTCACCATCACCCCCCCACCCACCTCACCACCAGCCCTCCCCACCCTCACCATCACCCCCCACCCCCTCACCATCACCCCCCACCACCCTCACCCACCACCCTCACCATCACCCCTCCCCACCCTCACCCTCACCCCCCACCCCCTCACTATCACCCCCACCACCCTCACCATCACCCCCCACCACCCTCACCATCATCCCCCACCCCATCACTATCACCCCCACCACCCTCGCCATCACCCCCCACCACCCTCACCATCACCCTCACCATCACCCCCCACCCCCCTCACCATCACCCCCCACACCGCTCACCATCACCCCCACCACCCTCACCCTCACCATCACCCCAACCACCCTCACCATCACCCCCACCACCCTCACCATCTCCCCACCCCCCTCACCATCACCCCCCACCACCATCACCATCACCCCCACCCCCTCACCATCACCCCCCACCACCCTCACATCACCCCCACCACCCTCAGCCTCACCCCCAACCACCCTCAGCCTCACCCCCCACCACCCCCAGCCTCAGCCTCACCCCCCACCACCCTCACCATCACCCCCCACCACCCTCACCATCACCCCTCCCCACCCTCACCATCACCCCCACCCCCCTCACCATCACCCCCACCCCCTCACCATCACCCCCACCCCCTCAGCCTCACCCCCCACCACCCTCACCATCACCCCCACCCCCCTCAGCCTCACCCCCCACCCCCCTCAGCCTAACCACCCCCACCACCCTCACCATCACCCCCCACCACCCACAGCCTCACCCCCACCACCATCAACCTCACCCCCACCACCCTCACCATCACCCCCCACCACCCTCACATTGCCACCCCTCACTCTCACATTACCCCCCTCAGTCTCACATTACCCCTCTCTCACTCTCACATTACCCCCCTCTCACATTACCACCCTCTCACTCTCACATTACCATCACCCCCCTCCCTCTCACATTACCATCACCCCCCGCTCCCTGTCACCATCGCACCCCATCTCCCTCTCACCATCGCACCCCCTCTCCCTCTCACCATCACACCCCCTCTCCCTCTCACCATCGCACCCCCTCTCCCTCTAACCATAACACTCCCTCTCCCTCTCACCATCGCACCCCCCTTACTCTCACATTACCCCCCTCTCACTCTCACATTACCCCCTCTCACATTACCCCCCTCTCACTCTCACATTGCCATCATCCCCCTCCCTCTCACATTACCATCCCCCCGCTCCCTCTCACCATCACCCCCCGCTCACTCTCACCATCACCCCCCGCTCCCTCTCACCATCATCCCCCGCTCCCTCTCACCATCACACCCCCGCTCCCTCTCACCATCACACCCCCCGCTCCCTCTGACCATCGCACCCCCTCTCCCTCTCACCATCACCCTCTCCCTCTCACCCTCCCCTCCCCTCTCCCTCTCACCATCACCCTCCCCTCTCCCTCTCACCCTCCCCTCTGTCTCTCACCATCACCATCACCTCTCTGTCAGACACACTCTCAGGCACATACACAGGTAGACAGTGCATCAATGTGTATATGTGACACTTTTTTGTTAGTGGGGCCTCTAGTTTGCGTTTCGCCCAAGGCCTCATAAAGTCTAGAGCCGCCTCTGCTCACCATCACCCTCCCTCTCACCATCACCCTCCCCTCTCCCTCTCACCATCACCCCCACACCATCACCCGTCTCTCACCATCACCCGTCTCTCCCTCTCACCATCACACCCCTATACACACAACACACTTCAAGCAGCTACCCCATACACATAGGGTCTCAGACAAAAATGCAAACATGCTCACAGAGACATACATTCACACACACACAAGGATACTCTCTGTCAGACACACTCTCAGGCACATACACAGGTAGACAGTGCATCAATGTGCATATGTGACACTTTTTTGTTAGTGGGGTCTCATGTTTGCGTTTCGCCTAAGGCCTCATAAAGTCTAGAGCCGCCTCTGTAAAATGCCTATATATTAGTCACACTCATATTTCCCAGAGCTAATAAATCTGGCTCTGGTAAACGTTTTGGTCCTTCAGGCGATCACTCCCTTCTTTCAGGATGCCAGAGGAGTTCACCAGTTTCTCAGACAAAAAAAATGAAAATGAAACGAAAATGTAACATCGTAATATTGAAAACACAGATAATCAATACGTATATATAGATATATACTCACAAAGCTACAGCCTCCTTGTTTGGCTCTATGTGTGGGCTTTGTAGCAGACTGGCAGACTGAGAAAGCCAGCTTGGTGAAACGCGTCTCTGGGGCACTTTACTATTGAAAGACTTCTGGTATACTTAATATTTGTTGCTTTTTGTTGGTGTTTTAACATGTTTAAATATATAATAAAGTAAATACCTGCTGAGTGTTATAGTTCTTAACACATAGAGCCAAACTAGTAGCATTTTATATTTTTATCTTTTACAAAAGGTTCTGCACAATTGTGTATTTTTCATTTGTATTTCAAGGGTGTAATTTGCAGATTATCTGAAAGTACCGTTAATTTACATAAACATTTTGATGTTTTCTTTCACACTTATAAGCACTTCACTCGTATATTTTAGATTGCCACCATTGATTTATTTTGCATGTGTTTTTAAGAAATAAACACATTAATAGTTTATAGTATCACATTATTTGGAACATTCACTTATTCACAATTATTTATTTAGCACTTTTACTTTTTTGTCACCCTCCACCCACCCTCCCACCCCCATTTTACTTTTTTTGTCTTACCACTAGGGTGCAAAATAGTGTTGCACAGTCCTTATATAGGGGCAGACGAGGGTTATTAATGACAGCAGCTGGGGGAGGGTAAGAAGATGTAGTGTGGTGATGTAGTAGGGTATAACGGTTGTAGTTGGTAGTGGGGTATAAGGGCTGTTGTGAGGAGTAGGAGCTGGAGTGGGGTGCTAATGGCATTAGTGTGGTGTTAAGGGGCTGTAGCAAGGATTAGGGTCAGTCGTGGAGGATAGGATTAGTAGTGGAGGATAGGAGCTAAAGTGGGGTGTTTCAGAAGATGTAGTGTTGGGTAGTGGATGTAATATGGATTAGGGGTAGTAGTGGGGGTTTGGGATTAGGGGTAGTAGTGTTGGGTAGTGGATGTAATATGGATTTGGGGTAGTAGTGGGGGTTTGGGATTAGGGGCAGTAGTGTTGGGTAGTGGATGTAATATGGATTAGGGGTAGTAGTGGGGGTTTGGGATTAGGGGCAGTAGTGTTGGGTAGTGGATGTAATATGGATTAGGGGTAGTAGTGGGGGGTAGGAGTTGTTTTAGAAGATGTAGTGTGGGTATAAGCAGGGACGTATTAGCCGCAAGGCAAACAAGGCATTTGCCTTGGGCGGCATTTTCCAGGGGAAGGCAAAAAAAAGCCGCCCCCAAATGCCCAGGGCAAATGTCTTGTTAGCCAGGCAGGCGGGCGGGCGGCTAACAGTCCAGGCAGGCGGGCGGGTGGCTTTAGTAAAAGTCTGGGTGGGCGGTGCTGGCGAGGGAGCACTTTCCCCTGAGCGCTCTGCTCAGCTCCCTCGCGCGTCATATTCCGTCTCCCAACATCACTCTGCGGCGTGCGAGGGAGCTGAGCAGACAGCTCAGGGGAAAGTGCTCCCTCGCCAGCGCCGCCCGTCCGCCCAGCAGCCACTGGACCCCCAGGGAAAAAGAGAACCCCCCACCCCAGCATTCCCAAAGGTAAGGAGGCTGGGGGGGTTAAATTTAAAAAAATTAAAAGTGAGTGTTAATGTGAGTGTGTGTTAGTGTGTCTGTGTGTGTGCGTTAGTGTGTATTAGTGTGTGTTTGTTAGTGTGTTTGTATGTCTGTTAGTGTGTGTCTGTTAGTGTGTGTGTGTTAGTGTGTGTCTGTTAGTGTGTGTGTGTGTGTGTGTGTGTGTCGGTCTGTTAGTGTGTGTGTGCATGTCTGTTAGTGTGTGTCTTTAAGTGAGTGTGTGTATGTCAGGGACAGCACTCATGTTGTACATGGATATTTGGACTCAGTTATGTTGGCTGATGGTTAGAATTTCCAGTTTAATAAATTGCGCATAATTCACACCAATTAATGGAGTGCCAACGGGTGATTGATATTTACTTTCAGTTATGTAAAATATATATTTTCTGCTATTTTCAGGAAATCTCTGTATAATGAAATTCCTGCTCATTGTGCAGCAATGAATCTCACCATTGAATTCAAACCTTGCAAGTCTGCGCTGCGCTGGATATGTGAAAAGACAACAGAGAAACACAATTTATACGAACAAACAAAGAATTGCTAAACTGGAATAATGTAATAATAAGCTAAAGAATTATTTCCAGAGTTTATAAATTGCAAATAGTGTTTGAAATCTGTCCTTGTTAATAATGACTCTGTAACATAGAATCATAGTGTGTGACAGCATTCGGCCCACCTGGTCTGCCAATATTTCAAAATACTGTCATTAGTCCCTTTATCTTATAGTTAGGATAGCGCCCGGTGTATACTTACCGTCACACAGCCGTCACACACCCCATTAATTATAGAGCAGTCCCATTGCAGTAACTGGATAAGGCTCACAGCGCCCGGTGTATACTTACCGTCACACATCCGTCACACACCCCATTAATTATAGAGCAGTCCCATTGCAGTAACTGGATAAGGCTCACAGCGCCCGGTGTATACTTATTGTCACACAGCCGTCACACACCCCATTAATTATAGAGCAGTCCCATTGCAGTAACTGGATAAGGCTCACAGCGCCCGGTGTATACTTATTGTCACACAGCCGTCACACACCCCATTAATTATAGAGCAGTCCCATTGCAGTAACTGGATAAGGCTCACAGCGCCCGGTGTATACTTACCGTCACACATCCGTCACACACCCCATTAATTATAGAGCAGTCCCATTGCAGTAACTGGATAAGGCTCACAGCGCCCGGTGTATACTTATTGTCACACAGCCGTCACACACCCCATTAATTATAGAGCAGTCCCATTGCAGTAACTGGAAAAGGCTCACAGCGCCCGGTGTATACTTATTGTCACACAGCCGTCACACACCCCATTAATTATAGAGCAGTCCCATTGCAGTAACTGGATAAGGCTCACAGCGCCCGGTGTATACTTCCTGTCACACAGCCGTCACACACCCCATTAATTATAGAGCAGTCCCATTGCAGTAACTGGATAAGGCTCACAGCGCCCGGTGTATACTTACCGTCACACAGCCGTCACACACCCCATTAATTATAGAGCAGTCCCATTGCAGTAACTGGATAAGGCTCACAGCGCCCGGTGTATACTTATCGTCACACACCCCATTAATTATAGAGCAGTCCCATTGCAGTAACTGGATAAGGCTCATAGCGCCCGGTGTATACTTACCGTCACACAGCCGTCACACACCCCATTAATTATAGAGCAGTCCCATTGCAGTAACTGGATAAGGCTCACAGCGCCCGGTGTATACTTACCGTCACACAGCCGTCACACACCCCATTAATTATAGAGCAGTCCCATTGCAGTAATTGGATAAGGCTCACAGCGCCCGGTGTATACTTATTGTCACACAGCCGTCACACACCCCATTAATTATAGAGCAGTCCCATTGCAGTAACTGGATAAGGCTCACAGCGCCCGGTGTATACTTATTGTCACACAGCCGTCACACACCCCATTAATTATAGAGCAGTCCCATTGCAGTAACTGGATAAGGCTCACAGCGCCCGGTGTATACTTACCGTCACACAGCCGTCACACACCCCATTAATTATAGAGCAGTCCCATTGCAGTAACTGGATAAGGCTCACAGCGCCCGGTGTATACTTACCGTCACACAGCCGTCACACACCCCATTAATTATAGAGCAGTCCCATTGCAGTAAGTGGATAAGGCTCACAGCGCCCGGTGTATACTTATTGTCACACAGCCGTCACACACCCCATTAATTATAGAGCAGTCCCATTGCAGTAACTGGATAAGGCTCACAGCGCCCGGTGTATACTTACCGTCACACAGCTGTCACACACCCCATTAAATATAGAGCAGTCCCATTGCAGTTACTGGATAAGGCTCACAACGCCCGGTGTATACTTATTGTCACACAGCCGTCACACACCCCATTAATTATAGAGCAGTCCCATTGCAGTAACTGGATAAGGCTCACAGCGCTCGGTGTATACTTACCGTCACACAGCTGTCACACACCCCATTAATTATAGAGCAGTCCCATTGCAGTAACTGGATAAGGCTCACAGCGCCCGGTGTATACTTACCGTCACACAGCTGTCACACACCCCATTAATTATAGAGCAGTCCCATTGCAGTAACTGGATAAGGCTCACAGCGCCCGGTGTATACTTATTGTCACACAGCCGTCACACACCCCATTAATTATAGAGCAGTCCCATTGCAGTAACTGGATAAGGCTCACAGCGCCCGGTGTATACTTACCGTCACACAGCCGTCACACACCCCATTAATTATAGAGCAGTCCCATTGCAGTAACTGGATAAGGCTCACAGCACCCGGTGTATACTTACCGTCACACAGCTGTCACACACCCCATTAATTATAGAGCAGTCCCATTGCAGTAACTGGATAAGGCTCACAGCGCCCGGTGTATACTTATTGTCACACAGCCGTCACACACCCCATTAATTATAGAGCAGTCCCATTGCAGTAACTGGATAAGGCTCGCAGCACCCGGTGTATACTTACCGTCACACAGCTGTCACACACCCCATTAATTATAGAGCAGTCCCATTGCAGTAACTGGATAAGGCTCACAGCGCCCGGTGTATACTTATTGTCACACAGCCGTCACACACCCCATTAATTATAGAGCAGTCCCATTGCAGTAACTGGATAAGGCTCACAGCGCCCGGTGTATACTTACCGTCACACAGCCGTTGTAGCGGAGAGCTGATTTCTCGCAGCTATTCTCCACTTTAGATCCAAGGAAGGCTCAGGAACAAGTCATTAGTAAATCCACAGCAGAGTTTCCAGCAGGTAAAAGGTACAGAAATATCCCCACAGCACTCCCAATAACTGGACGACACACAGTTTCAGGAGTAGAACTGACAATCGTTTATTCCAGGGTTTCTTATAAAGCCTGCTCCCATGCAAGGGAGGGAACTACAGTAATTATGACAGTAACCAATGCAGTGCTTGTTACCTCCCACACATCTCCTCCCCTCAGAGAGCGTCATAATCCCCTTAACTGGTACAGTACTTTACCCCCAACTTGGATGTACCCCTAAACCATCACATATCTTTAATATTAGGGTACCGCTAGGTAGCCCTGATCTGGGTGAATATAATATCCAAAATTCACCCAGATCGGACCAGTGGTTCGGCAGTTACAGGAAGGTGAAGTTTGACCGACCGCACACGAGTTGGTATCCGAAAAGGGTTCCATGAGAATGGGCCCTGCGGTCGGTCTCCGTTCGGCAGTTAAAACAGACATTTATAACTGCCATCCATACTTTAATTCCCCTAGATAGTGATTCCCTCATTCGGTACTTTGTAACTACCGAATGGGGATTCGTTAACTCTCTCCGTTCGGCAGTTACGGAGCTCTGGAGGTCTCAGCGGTGTTTGGTTGTTTGAGTGTCCGATTTGAGTTCCAGACACTCGACGACAAAACACCGCTGAGATTTTCATGCGTAAGATGGCCGCCGCCACGTGTACGCATGCCGAATGGCGGCCACCCAGACACACTGTTAATGAGCCTGTTAACTTGCGGTTTGGAGAGAATGTGAACCTTAATTGCTGGCACACTTCTCTCCGGGGTGGTCTCTCCGTTCGGTAGTTTCCAGAAGTATATAGTACGGATGGAAACTACCGAATAACATACAATTCACATATTACATAGGCGAATAGCAATTTCAACATAGGTAAAAATATAACAATTACAGTCACACAGGCATTTTGCAGGACAGGCTTACTGCGTTCCGCTACACTGCTCCCCCTTGCCCACAAGCCGGCATACACAGTCTGATCCCACACGGATCGGCTTGGGGATGACCGGGGTGCTCACGGATTATTTCTCCAGATCAGTTTGTCGTGACAACCCGTCGGCGTTCCCATTTTGCTTACCCGGGCGGTATTGAATGTTAAAGTCAAAGGGCTGTAGCGCCAAACTCCAGCGCAGCAGCCTGGCATTGTCCCCAGCCACCCGGTTCAGCCAGACCAACGGGTTGTGATCCGTGAGCAAAGAAAAAGCCTGTCCATACAAATAGGGTTGTAATTTCTTCAAGGCCCACACCACAGCCAGGCATTCCTTCTCGATGGCGGCGTAGCTTACTTCCCGAGGTAAAAGTTTGCGACTGATGTAAGCCACGGGGTGTTCTCCGCCATCGGCCCCGACTTGGCTCAGTACTGCCCCCAATCCAAACATAGAAGCGTCTGTGTGAACAAGAAAACGTTTAGTTGGATTGGGAGCGGCCAAGACAGGGGCATTAACAAGTGCATCTTTCAAGTGTTGGAATGCCTGCTCACACTCCGGGGTCCAGGTTACTTGGCGGGGAAGGTTTTTACGGGTCAGGTCAGTGAGGGGTTTGGCCAGGGCACTATAATTGGGCACAAACTTCCGGTAATACCCTGCTGTCCCTAGGAAGGCTAATACCTGGGTTTTAGTTTTCGGGGTAGGCCACTGTGCTACTGCCTCTACTTTGGCTGGTTCCGGCTTTTGTTTACCACAGCCCACTCTGTGGCCCAGGTACTGTACCTCGGCCATCCCAATGCTACATTTCGCTGGTTTTAAGGTCAAGCCAGCTTCCCTGATCCTGTCTAGAACCGCTCCTATATGGGCCAAGTGTTCCTGCCAGGTATCGCTAAATATGGCAATATCATCGAGATACGCGCATGTATAGTCTTGGAACCCATCTAGGAGGCGGTCCACCATCCGTTGGAAGGTAGCCGGCGCGTTTTTCATCCCAAACGGCATGACCTTAAATTGGTACAAGCCGAATGGGGTGACAAAGGCGGACTTAGGGATGGCGTCCGGGGCCAAGGGAATCTGCCAATACCCTTTACACAAATCAATAGTGGTAAGGTATTGACCCCTGGCCATCCGGTCCAGCAACTCATCTATCCTAGGCATCGGGTATGCGTCGGATACGGTTTTCTCATTCAATCTCCTGTAGTCCACGCAAAAGCGGGTCGTGCCGTCCCGCTTTGGTACGAGGACTACTGGAGAGGCCCAGGGGCTATCGGAGGGCTCAATGACTCCTAACTGAATCATCTCTTCAATTTCCTTGCGCATATTCTCCCGTACCGCTTCAGGGATGCGGTACGGAGTCTGGCGCATGGGAAGTTGGCCAGGGGTTTCTACTCGGTGGGTAGCCAGAGGGGTGTATCCAAGTACATTAGAAAAGGTCTCCTGCTTTTCTTGCAGTAGTTGTTGTACCTCGATACGCTCCTGTGGGCTTAACCGATCCCCCAGTACAACTGCTCCTAAATCCCCAGCCATCTGTCCGTCCTCTAACAGATCGGGGAGGGGTAGGCTGTCGCCTTCTTCAGAGGTGGGGGCGCAGATAGCTGTCACCTCCTCTGATCGCTCTTGGTAAGGCTTTAGCATGTTCACATGGATCATGCGTCGCCCCCCATTCCCTGCGCAGTGGCCAATTATATAAGTGGTGTCACACCGTTGCTCTACCACCTTATAAGGGCCTTGCCAGGCGGCCTGTAGCTTATCGTGTCGGACAGGTTTTAAAATTAAAACTTTCTGTCCGACCTGAAAGCTACGGTCCCTGGCGCCTCTATCGTACCAGGTGCGCTGACGCGTCTGAGCTGCCTGTAGGTTTTCCTTTACCGTCTTTGTGAGAGCTTCCAGGCGATCTCGGAGGGCCAACACATATGGTACAATAGGGGTGCCGTCAGCGCTACGGTCTCCCTCCCAGTGTTCTCTAATCAAGTCTAGGGGTCCCCTTACTCTCCTCCCGAATAGCAGTTCAAAGGGAGAAAATCCCGTAGATTCCTGCGGCACCTCCCTGTAAGCAAACAGTAAGTGCGGCAGGAATTTTTCCCAGTCTCGGTGGGTCTCTGCGAAGGTTCGGAGCATCTGTTTTAAGGTGCCATTGAACCGTTCGCAGAGCCCATTAGTCTGGGGGTGGTACGGGGCACTAATGATGGGCTTAATCTTACAGAACTTCCAGAGCTGTTGGGTGACCTCTGCCGTGAACTGAGTGCCCTGATCCGAGATGATCTCCCTGGGTAACCCCATCCGGGGGAAAATCTGCATCAGCGCCTCAGCCACCGTCTCTGCATGGATATTAGTTAAGGCTACCGCCTCGGGGTAGCGAGTGGCGTAGTCCACTACGGTCAAAATGTACCGTTTGCCTGATGGGCTAGGCTTCCGGAAGGGGCCTACAATGTCTACTGCGACCCTATGAAAGGGTTCCTCAATTATGGGCAGGGGGTGCAGCTTTGCCTTACGCTTATCCCCCCTCTTTCCTACCCTCTGGCACGTATCGCAGGTGTTACAATACCTGCGCACCTCCTGGCTAATCCCTGGCCAGAAGAAACTTTGGGTCAGCCGATATCTGGTACGGCTGACCCCCAAATGTCCGGATAGCGGAATATCGTGCGCTATCCGGAGTAATTCGGTTCGGTACCTCTGCGGTACCACGAGCTGTCTTGCGGTTATGGGTTCTGACCCAGCTACCTCTTTACTTGTTTCCCGATATAATAACTGCCTGTCCCATACAAATCTTTCCCCCTCCGCCCCAGGTTGGATAGAGGTGACCTTGTCTCGATATACTTGTAAGGTAGGGTCAGTGATCACCTCGGCTACAAACTCGTCAGGAGGGGCCCACGGCATACAGTCTAGGGAAGGGGAGGAATCTCTTACCTGGACCTCCGGCAGTGCGTTGTTGTTGTGCTGGGTGCGGGCCTGTTGCCTGGTGACTACTGGGTGTGCTTCCTCAGTAGTTTGTGGTTCAAAGGCGGAGGTGAGTTTGCCCAGATCATTCCCTAGAACCACCTCAGCAGGTAATTGCGGCATTAGTCCCACTTCCACATTCCCAAACCCCGCACCCCAATGCAAGTGTACCCGGGCTGTGTCTAGCCGATACACGGCTCCCCCTGCAACCCTGACAGCCACAGTCTTATTCAGTTTGGCTTTGTCCGAAACCAAATGACTTTGCACCAGGGTGATGGTGGCTCCCGAGTCTCTGAGCCCCTGCATAGGCTTCCCTTCGAGATATACGGTCTGCCTATGGTGCTGTCGATTATCCGCCTGTGCTTGTAAGGGATTGGCCTCATGCAGCACTTCCCACTGTTCCACAGTCGTGACTGGAACGGCAGAGCTGTAGGTAAGGGGTATCTCATCTTGGTAGTGATGTGCGGCTGCTCTCGGTGGTGGTGGTGGAGGCCCTGGTCGGATCCAGGTGTTGCGGTCTCTAGACTGTGGACACTCTCGTTGAAAATGTCCCCACTTCTGGCATCGGTGACATTGTACAGAAGCAGGTGTGCGGTATCGCTGCTGTGCTGCTGCTGGTGCTGGTGGAGGGAGTTGTCTTGGTGGGGGTTGAGGGTTAGGAGAGAAGGAATTCACCCCTGGTGGCCGCATGGCAGGTTTGGTACTCACTGCCTTGGTTTGTCTGCGAGCGTCCATAAAATCATCTGCCTTTTTGGCAGCCTCGGTGAGGGTGATGGGGTTACGATCCCTCACCCATTCCTGTAGTTCTGAGGATATCCCCTCATAAAACTGCTCCAACAGCAGCATTTGTAACAAGTCCTCCATGGACCGTGCTTTACTGGACTGCATCCACCCAAGAGCTGCCCTTTCTAGTCGACAAGCCCACTCTGCGTGCAAATCTTTGTCCGCCTTTTTCAATTCCCTGAAGCGCCTCCGGTATGCCTCTGCTGTTATTGCATACCGGGCCAGGATAATTTCTTTTACCCGATTATAGTTCCTAATTTCAATATCAGGCACAGTGCGGTAAGCTTCAGCTGCCCTTCCTGACAGCCGTCCGGCTAATATGGGTACCCACTCTTCCCTTGGTATGTTATGCAGCGTACACAGTCTCTCAAAGTCTTGGAGGAAGGCATCTATATCCTCCTCTGCTTCCACATACGTTTTAAAAGCTTGATAGGGGATTTTGGGCTTACCCTCTTGTGTCACAGCTCCTGCTGCACTTCTTTCTGGTGTTTGTGGTCTCCTGTTTCTCATCACAAACTCCTGTACCTCTGTCATCGTTTTAGAGATGATCTCTGTTGGTGGGTTTTCTCCATAAAAGGCCAGTCTGAATTGTAAGTGCCTTTGGAACTCCTCCTGTTCTGTTTCAGGTCTTTGTTCCGTGGCCTGGACCTCTTCTGCTCTGTACTCTGCCATTACTTCGGTGATAAGCGTTGCTTTGGATTTGCTGCTGGCAGAACCACCTTTCGCTTCCAGAAGGTCTTTCAATGTGGTTCTCTTTAGCGTAGAAAGGTCAATCTCCATTAATCCTTGTTCCTCTGTGAGTCTGGATCCCACCGCTGCCACCAATGTAGCGGAGAGCTGATTTCTCGCAGCTATTCTCCACTTTAGATCCAAGGAAGGCTCAGGAACAAGTCATTAGTAAATCCACAGCAGAGTTTCCAGCAGGTAAAAGGTACAGAAATATCCCCACAGCACTCCCAATAACTGGACGACACACAGTTTCAGGAGTAGAACTGACAATCGTTTATTCCAGGGTTTCTTATAAAGCCTGCTCCCATGCAAGGGAGGGAACTACAGTAATTATGACAGTAACCAATGCAGTGCTTGTTACCTCCCACACATCTCCTCCCCTCAGAGAGCGTCATAATCCCCTTAACTGGTACAGTACTTTACCCCCAACTTGGATGTACCCCTAAACCATCACATATCTTTAATATTAGGGTACCGCTAGGTAGCCCTGATCTGGGTGAATATAATATCCAAAATTCACCCAGATCGGACCAGTGGTTCGGCAGTTACAGGAAGGTGAAGTTTGACCGACCGCACACGAGTTGGTATCCGAAAAGGGTTCCATGAGAATGGGCCCTGCGGTCGGTCTCCGTTCGGCAGTTAAAACAGACATTTATAACTGCCATCCATACTTTAATTCCCCTAGATAGTGATTCCCTCATTCGGTACTTTGTAACTACCGAATGGGGATTCGTTAACTCTCTCCGTTCGGCAGTTACGGAGCTCTGGAGGTCTCAGCGGTGTTTGGTTGTTTGAGTGTCCGATTTGAGTTCCAGACACTCGACGACAAAACACCGCTGAGATTTTCATGCGTAAGATGGCCGCCGCCACGTGTACGCATGCCGAATGGCGGCCACCCAGACACACTGTTAATGAGCCTGTTAACTTGCGGTTTGGAGAGAATGTGAACCTTAATTGCTGGCACACTTCTCTCCGGGGTGGTCTCTCCGTTCGGTAGTTTCCAGAAGTATATAGTACGGATGGAAACTACCGAATAACATACAATTCACATATTACATAGGCGAATAGCAATTTCAACATAGGTAAAAATATAACAATTACAGTCACACAGGCATTTTGCAGGACAGGCTTGCTGCGTTCCGCTACAGCCGTCACACACCCCATTAATTATAGAGCAGTCCCATTGCAGTAACTGGATAAGGCTCACAGCACCCGGTGTATACTTACCGTCACACAGCTGTCACACACCCCATTAATTATAGAGCAGTCCCATTGCAGTAACTGGATAAGGCTCACAGCGCCCGGTGTATACTTATTGTCACACAGCCGTCACACACCCCATTAATTATAGAGCAGTCCCATTGCAGTAACTGGATAAGGCTCGCAGCACCCGGTGTATACTTCCCGTCACACAGCCGTCACACACCCCATTAATTATAGAGCAGTCCCATTGCAGTAACTGGATAAGGCTCACAGCGCCCGGTGTATACTTACCGTCACACAGCCGTCACACACCCCATTAATTATAGAGCAGTCCCATTGCAGTAACTGGATAAGGCTCACAGCGCCCGGTGTATACTTACCGTCACACAGCCGTCACACACCCCATTAATTATAGAGCAGTCCCATTGCAGTAACTGGGTAAGGCTCATAGCGCCCGGTGTATACTTATCGTCACACACCCATTATTTAGAAAATGTCGTCAAAATCTATATTTTAAATCAATGTGATATATTCTGTTTATACTATTACCTAATACTATCCAATTTCTGCCCATGTCACTCTGTTCCCATCAACAATTTTGGATTGTAACCAATTTGGATTGTAAAGGGGATGTGCAACCCTACAATAAAGTCTTATTTTGAATTACTTATATAAAATCCTGTTAAACCTGGATCCTACCAAACTTCGATCTATCTACCCCACTCACATGTAAATATATAGTTTTAAATAAATTGACATAATCAACTAAATCCAAGTGGACACTATAATCAGCTTTGCTCCCATACAATTTTACATAATGGTATTTCACTAGTTCATCATAGCCATTCCCTTCCATTTTTTAACTAAGTTTTTCAAAGTCCATATATATATATATTCTTGGACATTTCCTTGAACCATCTAATTTTCTCCAGCAAACCTACGGTTAAAATTCTCCAATAATCCTATTACCAATTACCAAAGTGAACTATCAGCTCCTATTGGCTGATACTAATTCAAACTAAAAAATGGAGAAACATGTCCCCATCAAATACCATTTTTTGCCTCTGATCCAGTTCCCCTCTGATGAGCTGTGAGTCTTAAGGTTGCTGCACGCGAAACGCGCCAGGGACTTAATGCTTCTGTAAACGCGCTGCATCAGTAACCATACTCTTCTAATATAGAAGTTAGAAATCTAATCCAACAGGAGAAAATGGTCTTTGATTAAATGTTTTTTTTTTATATATATAAATCTTTATTTTCATTTTTTTTTAAAAATTCATTCAAGTACAGATACAGCTTTCAACTATATAATTTTAAACACAGTACAAAAAGTTACTTTGCAATAGTGATACAATAGATAATAATTATAAATAACAGTCGGGCCGTGCTTCTAATAAATATCTTCCAGTATTCTGCTGTATCTATAGCCATGCAAACATACCATACATTACATCTTGACCATACATACATCCCATTCTCTCTACTGCCTGCGGGTAGCTATCTCTATGAGGGGGGGGCCGGGGGGGGGATGTTTGCATTTTGTAGTTAATAAATCTAACCCAAGGGACCCAGACTTCATTATATTTTTCTTTAGATATCTTGGCTATCCCAGCTTCCATGTTGCGTTGGTAGTCAATCTGTGTACATATATCCTGCCAGTTTAACGCACCCATATTTCTCCAATTTCTGGCCATAATTATTTTTATTGCCATACAGATATGAATCAAAAGAATTTTTAGTTTTATATTGCTTTTTGGTAAATCTAAATGAAACAAAAACATTTGAGGCGTGATCTCAGTCTGAACTTCAAACATAAAGTCTACCAGTTCCGCTAGGATTAGTTTCATAGGATTCAACTCCTCACAGTCCCACCAGATGTGGGAGAATGAACCTAGCTCCCTACCGCATCTCCAACAATCTGGTAGGAGTGTGGGTTGGAATCTATGAAGGCGAGTAGGCACCAAATACCAACTGTATACTAGTTTGAAGTACACTTCCTGTATGTTCACCCCGTGTATATATCTTTTTACTGCTTGTAAACCCCACAACCAGTCCTCCACCGGGGATGAAAAATGAAGTTCTTGCTCCCATTTATACATTGCTGGCGCTTTATCTATTTGCCTTTGACTTCTTGCAAATTGATTATATCTGGAGGCAATTTTTTTTTTATAATGGAATTCTACAAACTGGTCCATTAGAGAACTTTCCAAAAAGTCTTTTCCCATAATAAAGGATTTTATTCTTAACTAATTAAAAATTTCCTTCGAAGGGAGATTATATTTGGATTGTAGTGTTGGAAATGGCAACATTTTATTATTATTTAAAAGTTCCGCTATTCTTTCTACTCCACCATTTTCCCATTCTTGGATATTTATATCCTTTATATAAAGTTTTAGGGTTGTTAATGGGGCATTTAGTGATATGTGTTTTGTTCCGTATTTCTTTTTCAAGTGCTTAACGATATAGATCATTGAGTTATTCATCGGATTGCTAGATCTTATATTTTTTAGAAATTCGCTATCGCACCACCAACGCGATAGAGGTTCCATGTCACCAAGATCTGATTTTTCAATATCCAACCAATTTGGTCTGGCCATTGTAAAGTTGTCACACTTAATTAGGTGTACTACCATGTTGTTCATATATAATTTCTGTATGTCTGGGAAACAAATCCCCCCTTCTTTCCAGTCTCTCTGTAATATTTCCAATGAGACTCTAGGTCTCCTATCTTGCCAAATATAATTTGATAATTGCCTTTGGAGTCCGCGTATCGTCTGGCATGACACCCTCAACGGGAGATTACTAAATAAAAATGTCAACTTAGGAAGGAGATAGAAATTTACTGCTTCAATCCTGCCCAACCAAGAAAGTTCCAGTCCCTGCCAGTTTTTTAAGATGTTCCTAAAGTGAATGGCGATATCAGTGTAGTTAAGTTCTCCAGTTTCTCTATAATCTAGAGAAAGTTTTACCCCTAAATATTTTTATGTTTCTTGCTTCCCAATTGCATTTAAAGTCTTTTTTGAGTTTGTCTACGCCTGGTCTACTTAGGCCTTTTATCAGGATTTGTGTTTTATTTATATTTATTTTATAACCTGAGTGTATACCAAACACGTTAATAAGCCGAAATACGGCTGGAATAGATCTAATTGGATCTGCTAGGGTCAGTAGAATATCGTCTGCATATAATGCAATCTTATTCTCCATCTTATTCACTTTTAGCCCGCTGATGTCTTTGTTCTGTCTAATCGCGGCTGCCAACGGTTCTATGGAAAGGATATATAACAGGGGTGCCAAAGGGCATCCCTGTCGCGTCCCATTTCTAATAGGGAACCAATTTGATTGAAACATGTATCCTGACACTTTAGCTTGAGGATCCTTATATAGCGCCATTGTGCACTCCTTAAAGTAACCCTCGATGCCGAAGGCCCTCAGTACTTCTTCCATGTACTTCCAGTTAACCCGATCGAAGGCCTTCTCGGCATCGAGGGTAACCACCGCAAAAGGAGACAAGCTTTGGTCTGCATGATATAGGACATTCAGTAGTTTCCTAATGTTATCAGATGTGCCCCTACCCTCTACAAACCCACTCTGATCTATATGTACAATATTGGGTATGATTAGTTTTAGTCTATCGGCCAGAATTCTAGAGTATACTTTGATATCTAAATTGATAAGAGATATTGGTCTATAGTTTGAAGTGTACGTAGGGTCCTTGTCTAACTTAGAGATTGGTATTATGGAGGCCTGGAGTAATTCCGTTGGGATGGCTTTATGGTTAGCAAAGTCTTCAAATGTTCTTAATATATATGGAGAAATTATATCACTTAATTTTTTATAGAAGATTGAAGAGAAGCCATCTGGGCCTGGTGCTTTACCTGCTGTTAGTGCTTTAATGGTATTACTAATCTCCTGAATAGAAAAAGGGGCATTTAATTGGCTCAAATTCTCCGCTGGTATTGTTGGTAAGCGCAATTTATCCAGAAACTGTTTTGTTTCGCCCTCAGATGGCTCATTAAATTTTATGTTGTATAGGCTTTTATAATAGTCTTCAAATGCTTTAGCTATTTGGGTTGGAGAGAACATTTTTTTACTTCCAACTGTTATATAGTTTATAGATTGAAGTTTATTTTAATTTTTTAATTTATTTGAAAGACTTTTCCCTGTTTTATTATTTCCATAGTACCATCTCTGTTTTAGAGTTAACATAGCTTTATTAATCTTTTCTTGAGTTCTTACTAATATTTTTCCCCTGATCTCTTTAATATCCTCCAAGATTTTGTAATCTATGGTGAGTTTATGTAAGCGTTCTTGTTTTGCCAAATCAATGTAAAGCTCGTTGAGCTCTTTTCCTTTCTTTTTTTTTATAGTAGCGCCCATTTTTATGAGGCATCCTCTCATATACGATTTAAAAGTGCACCATAGCATGGCATTGGAGACATCCCCTGTATCGTTACTTTCAAAAAATTCTCTGGTCTGAGTGCATAGTACATCTACATTTGTTTCAGATTTTAGTAAATTTTCATTAAGTCTCCATTTGTCTCTACATTTATATTCAGGATTATTTTTTATGACTAGACTTACAGGTGCATGGTCGGACCATGTTATAGGTCCAATTGACACTTTCTTAACTCGCTCCAAAGTTTCAGGTTTTACCAAGAAATAATCAATTCTAGTGTATGTCTGATGAACATTGGAAAAAAACGTGTAATCTCTCGCTTCTGGATTAGACGTTCTCCAGGCATCAAATAAACAGTTTTTTGCCAAAATAGTCTGCATCATAGATAGGCCTGTTCTTTGCTTGGCGTCTGTGTAAAGTCCCCCCCGATGATTAGGCTACCAGACGATACGCGGTCAATCTTTTGCATCAAATTTCCCAAGAATCTGTATGGGGATTGGTTTGGAGCGTAAACATTTACCAAAGTATACAAAATGTCATTAATTCGAACTATCACTATGAGAAACCTGCCGCCAGGGTCAGTCTCCTCATAGATCAGCTCATATTTTAGGCTACCTGAAAAAAAAATTGCCACCCCTCTTTTCTTGTTCTTTCCCGCCAGATTAGATCTATGGACCACTGGGAATTTTTTATAGTTCCATAGTTTAGGCATAGAGTTAGACCAGTGTGTTTCTTGAACGAAACCGATATCTGTTTTACTATCAATCAATAATTTATACAAGTAGCCTCTTTTCTGACCTGAATTTAAGCCCCTTGTGTTAATAGATAGTATGTTTAATGACATACTACCGCAGTTCACCCCACACCCTCATCCCCTCTATCCTCCCCTCAGATAGCATCCAACACTCAAATCCATTCATACCTTCGCCAGTCGGTCCTATATATTTGGACCTCCTGGTGAAACTCCAACTTTCTAATACCTCATTCAATCCATAATATGAAGTTCTGTATACAGTCTTCATATTTGACCCTGCTGCCGTCGCAGGACCCTGGACCAGGATAGTAGGCATTTTGTTCTTTATTATACTCCCTCTATCCTTCTTATGATTCTGCCCTTCTTTTCCCTTTTTCTTGCCAAACCTATTCCTAGAGGCGTAACGGTGTTCTTTCCCTTTATCCTGCCACGAGATCTATATGCTAAGTCCTCCTTCTACTGGCTTTTATTTTATCTGGGGCATTTCTATCCTCCTATTTTTCTCTTCTGATACTCCCTTTCCCTAGCCCTTGATTATAGTCTATATAATCTACCTTCTCCTCCTTTTATGTGATTATAAGCTTGTGTTTATTGTGAAACCCTTTTTACTCCTTTTCCCTATACATTGCTCTATATGTAAATCTATAATTATTACTCTATATGTGAATCTGTAATTATATTCATTATATACGTGAGTGGGTAACCCAATATAACACCTTTTCTACTGGTGCCTAAAAAAAAAAAAACTTATAAATTGTTTTCTAGAATTATAAGTGCTATATACACCTTTTTCGTTCACTTCATACTTATGTTAATTTATATATGTTTATATTAATTATAACTTTAAATCTGTGGTTCCCCCTCTATACATTTTAACATTTCTATACATTTCTATAAGAGAAGAAAAAAAAAAAAAAAAAAGAGAAGGAGGAGTTCGGTTTGACTAAGGGATCAGTTTCAAACTTGTCATCTTCTGCTTTAGTGCCAAGTTGTCTCTGAAGATATATGATTTATCTTTAAAAAAGACCATAATTGCCGTTGGGAACAGCCACTTGTATCTAATCTCCTTATTCCTAAGGATAACCGTTTCTTCGGAAAAGGTTCTTCTTGCTTGTCTTGTCTTTTGGGATAAGTCCTGATAAACTTTTAAATGTCTCCATTCTTCCGTGTCTGGGGTCCCATTCCTTATCTTCTGCATTATTTGGTTTTTCATCCAAAAACTAGAGAAACAAATCATAACATCTCTTGGATAGGACTTGTCGGTTCCATTTGATCTAGCCAGTCTGTGGAATCTTTCGAAGATCTCAGGGCCCAGCGTCTGTCTGGATAGTATTTTTGAAAAGAGACTGTTCAAATACAGATATGTCTTCTTGTAAGATTGATTCCGGTATACCTCTGACTCTTACATTATTTCTCCTGGATCGATCCTCTAAGTCAGTCAACTTCATCTCGGTGTCCTGCAGTCTCTTCTCTAACTGTATATTAGATGCTTTAATTTGTTCGTATTCCTCTTGGACTTTTTGTAGTATAATTGCCTGGTTTGTAAATTTCTCTGAGAGGGTAGCAATTTCTGATCTGACATCTTTAGAGTTATTTTCAATATCCATTTGGATCTTTTTATGTAAATTGTCCAACATTTGAGTTAACAGTTGTTGTGTCAATCCCTGTGAGTTTTTTGACGGATGTGGTAGGTCGTCCTCTGATATATTTGATAATTGAAGTGCAGAGAGCTGAGCATTTTCTAATGACAGGGACTTTCGTTGCCTCTCTAGTTCTATGCTAGGCACTTTGGGTGAATAAAATGTGCCTATTGTTGCCTTCTTTTTCTCCATATTTGGGGCTCTCTCTTTTTTAGGAGCAATATGAAGAGCTAAAGCTTCTAATTTAAGTTTTATACTCCTCTAGAGTTAGCTGTTGAGGATTTATTTTGTCAACTTTAGCGGAATGTCTCCTTTGCTCTTTGCTGGTACACCAGATACTGTCCCTTTAAATTAACTCTTATTTGTCAAATGTGGAGTAAAGATCAGAGGACAATACGTAATTAAATATATTTTTACTCACAAAAATTGTTTTATACTTTCTTTATCGCAATTAACACCAAAAATTTCCTTTCCTCTTCACTGCAACACCGGATGACTGTCCCTTTAAGTTAGCTCTTATTTGTCAGATGTAGAGTAGAGATTTAGTTACAAATGGGTGGATGAATATATTTTTACACACAGACTTTAAATTATACCCTCTGGGACCCCTTTCCTTTCCTCTTAAACTCTGCCGAAATCAATCTTCTATTTACAAACTCAAATACATTCAGACTATAGATGTATACTTATCGCACTCAGCGTCTTCTCTTCTTCCGTGTGTCAGCAGCGCCCGGTAACTATCCCTTTAGTTAACTTTTAATCAACAGATAGGAGTAGAAAATCAGTGGGAGATGGTTGCCCCAATGTATCAGCTTTGTGGCTTTGTATCCTTGTAACAGCTTTGTAGGTTAGTAGCAGTTTACTCGTGAAAAGTTAGTGTATCCACTTTGTAACGTTGTAACTTTGTGACTTTATAACTTGGTAACAGCTTTATGTCTGCTGCTCATCGCCCTTGTGGAAATCCATGGCAAGTGGGCTCACAGTGTACCGGCTTTATAATTCGACAGCTTTGTGAACGCTGATCCAGTACCTGAAGCAGCTTGTAGCTTTATAGAGGCTGCTCCACTGCTCAGCCGCCTGTCGCGCTCGTGCCCAGCTGCCCTTCACAGTCTCTCCGCCCGGCGTTCTCACTGCCTCGACAGCCTCGCATGCTGCATTGCCCCACTTCCTGGTCCGTGGAGACGCGGCTTACGTGCGCACCGACGTCACGTACTGCCCGCCCATCACCGAAGTGTGCAGCACTCCAGATGTGTCTTTGATTAAATGTTAAATGTTGCAGACTATCAAATTTCTAGGGCCATAATGCTCCTGCAAAACGCTTAGTTAGCTATCTGACATAGAATATTAAGTTGTTTAGAAATGTTTTATATTATCAAGTTTTTTCTGCAGACTATCAAACATCAAGGAGCACTATGCTCCTGCAAACCGCTTAGTTAGCTATTAGACTCACATTATTAAGCTGTTTAGAAATTGTGAAAAAAACATCAAATTTCATTTTATTTTATCTTGCTCCTTCGTATGGGGTTTTTCAAATGCTGCCGACGACCGGACGAAGTGGAACGCATGTGCGTTCCAGTGACACACATCCGCTCAGCTCAAGGTGACGCGGGTATTTCCGGGTCCGTGGAACGCACGTGCGTTCCACGAACGTGAGCCGGAACTCCATATATGGAGTGTGTGAACGCATTGAGAATCAGCTGTTTGAAATCGATAAATTTGATCAAACGCCGGCGAGAAGATTTAAAAAGGGAATTGGAAGCCCCAGAAGGATTGAAGCACTCCACTACTCCTGAGGAAGTCTGGTGATCCGGACGAAACGCGTAGAGACTGACAGTGATTGCTATTTGCTATTTTTATTATTTTACCATTGTGTATTTGTTATGCCTGCCTGAAATTTCAACAAGGACGTTTGGCTCCATTTCGATGGGAGAAACAGATTTGTTCTGATGAGCCTTTTTACAATTGTTACACTGTAAGTGCAACCATTAAAGCTGTTATTTTATTTCATAACAACGCTATACTATGTCAATTTTTATTTTTTACATGTCCAAACTACTATTCTGACCCTGAGGGATTCAAGAAAATTCATCTAATTGATGTGCCTGAAAACCACATATATCCTGTGAGTGTGACATAAACATAAGGGGTACCTGTGTTTTTACGTTAATCCCCTATGAGCGTATTCTTGTCTAGGTATATTCTACCCTGTTACTATAGAAATCAAGTCATAAAAAACTATAAAACTCTACAATCTGCTCTTCCTATTCCTGTCCTCCCTGCAATTACCACTTGCTTGTAGTAATAGCTGACTCACAGTACGAACTGAGTCCTACTTTAATACAATTTGTGTACATGGTTTCAATACCAATTGAACTTGTTCTTAATATTGATACACACTAACTACAGCATTAAACGTCTCTCCGATACAGTGCATTGTGTAACATTGGCAACACTAGGAGCCCACTACTTACAGTGAAATTACACCTGAAGTGATAACAGGCCAATTGATTGATTATATCACAACTTCCCTTGTTTTTTATATTTCACTGTTTGGTTGAGTGTTCCTTATTTCTCGCAATAACAGACCTAATAGTATTTACTATAATCTGACAAGTAAAGGACAGCATTGCTCTGCTCTACCTACCTTATAGTCTTACCAGTAGATGACAGCATTGTTCTGCTCTATCTACCTTATAGTTTGACCAGTAGAGGACAGCATCATTCTGCTCTAGCTACCTTATAATCTGACCAGTAGAGTTTGGTTATGTATATATTCTGTTTATATGTTCACAGAACACAAAGTGTTCTGCTCCATCTACCTTATAGTCTGACCAGTAGAGGACAGCATCATTCTGCTCTAGCTACCTTATAATCTGACCAGTAGAAGACAGCATTGCTCTGCTCTACCTACCTTATAGTCTGACCAGTAGAGGACAGCATTGCTCTGCTCTATCTACCTTATAGTCTGACCAGTAGCATTGACAGCATTGCTCTGCTCTATCTACCTTATAGTCTGACCAGTAGCATTGACAGCATTGCTCTGCTCTATCTACCTTATAGTCTGACCAGTAGAGGACAGCATTGCTCTGCTCTATCTACCTTATAGTCTGACCAGTAGAGGACAGCATTGCTCTGCTCTATCTACCTTATAGTTTGACCAGTAGAGGACAACATTGCTCTGCTCCATCTACCTTATAGTCTGACCAGTAGAGGACAGCATCATTCTGCTCTAGCTACCTTATAATCTGACCAGTAGAAGACAGCATTGCTCTGCTCTATCTACCTTATAATCTGACCAGTAGAGGACAGCATCGCTCTGCTCTATCTACCTTATAGTTTGACCAGTAGAGGACAGCATCGTTCTGCTCTATCTACCTTATAATCTGACCAGTAGAGTTTGGTTATGTATATATTCTGTTTATATGTTCACAGAACACAAAGTGTCACATTCATAAGATACCAGAGATTCTCATTTCCAGTCTCTTCCCTTCCCTTATCTCCACACACTGACAGTAAAGAGGAACATGCACTATGTGACGCACTCCTAGCATCGCATTTTCTGGTCTGAAACCAGGTGACTCCTTTAACCCCTTAGTGACACATCCTCGTTTTGCTTGTTTTGTGCTGAAGATAACAATTAGTTTTGGCATTTCAACTGTGTCGGTGTTCAGCCGAAATGCTCGTATTACTTCTATTAAATCCACACGTTATAAACTACATTAAAGGATAGAGAGGATTTTAATTTGATGCAAATTATAAATATATCACTTTATATAAAATAAATACATATATATTTAAAAAAAGGGAAAAACAATGCAAAAAATATGCAATTTGTAAATTGTGCATTTTTTGCATTTTTGTTTATTTTGCCATTAATAATGTGTTAATAAAACAAGTTCATTGATTTGTGTAAATTTATAGAGTATATCATACATCTAGAATTTCAGTCTATTCCATCTCGTGATCTCAGCTGTATCTCCCAGATATCGATTTGCCGGATGTTTTCTATTCCATCTCGTGATCCCAGCTGTATCTCCCAGATATCGATTTGCCAGATGTTTTCTATTCCGTCTCGTGATCCCAGCTGTATCTCCCAGATATCGATTTGCCAGATGTTTTCTATTCCATCTCATGATCCCAGCTGTATCTCCCAGGTATCGATTTGCCAGATGTTTCCTATTCCATCTCGTTATCCCAGCTGTATCTCCCAGATATCGATTTGCTGGATGTTTTCTATTCCATCTCCTGATCCCAGCTGTATCACCCAGATATCGATTTGCCAGATGTTTTCTATTCCACCTCATGATCCCAGCTGTATCTCCCAGATATCGATTTGCCGGATGTTTTCTATTCCATCTTCTGATCCCGGCTGTATCTCCCAGATATCGATTTGCCAGACGTTTTCTTTTCCATCTCGTGATCACAGCTGTATCGCCCAGATATCGATTTGCCAGATGTTTCTATTCCATCTTCTAATCCCAGTTGTATCTCCCAGATATCGATTTGTAGGATGTTTTCTATTCCATCTCTTAATCCCAACTGTATCTCCAAGATATCGATTTGCCAGATCTTTTCTAGTCCATCTCATGATCCCAGCTGTATCTCCCAGATATCGATTTGCCAGATGTTTTCTATTCCATCTCGTGATCCCAGCTGTATCTCCCAGGTATCGATTTGCCAGATGTTTCCTATTCCATCTCGTTATCCCAGCTGTATCTCCCAGATATAGATTTGCTGGATGTTTTCTATTCCATCTCCTGATCCCAGCTGTATCACCCAGATATCGATTTGCCGGATGTTTTCTATTCCACCTCATGATCCCAGCTGTATCTCCCAGATATCGATTTGCCGGATGTTTTCTATTCCATCTTCTGATCCCGGCTGTATCTCCCAGATATCGATTTGCCGGATGTTTTCTATTCCATCTCTTGATCCCAGCTGTAATGTTTATTCTACTTTACATTAATTCACTGTATTAATCTGTGCGGCTAGTAATGTTTATTCTACTTTACATTAATTCACTATTAATCCATGCAGCTAGTATAGCTTGGTTGCTTCATCTAGGTGTTGCTTCTAAGTGTGTGTGTGGTTGGAGATATTCTGGAGAGTTTTACAGAAGCTTCAACTGTCTAAGATTTGTGCTGAGTTTTCTTTTTTACTGTTACAGGTAAGATTCATCTGTAGGAAAAGGTTACTGATTGCACAAGGTTTGATTTCCTGTTGGTAATTATAAGGCATTTGATTTGATTAGTTAGCTACTTGTTATTGATTGCTGTTTAAATTAGCTATTGTTTGCAAATAAGCAGAGGCCTGCCCAGGTGTTAAACATTCCTAGTGGGTGGTGATTTTAGGAGTATATAAGGGCTGTTGTCATTAGCTTGGCTAATATAGCTTGGTTGCTACATCTAAGTGTTGCTTCTAAGTGTGTGTGGTTGGAGATATTCTGGAGAGTGTTGCTTCTAAGTGTGTGTGGTTGGAGATATTCTGGAGAGTGTTGCTTCTAAGTGTGTGGTTGGAGATATTCTGGAGATAAACAGGAAAGAGATCTCTAATCTCTCTCCTTCCCCTATCATTATATCACCCAACCCCACTCCCCCTGCCACCCTATGCACATTTGCACCTGCTACAGCACAAGAGGTTTCTGCACTGCTCCTGTCCTCCCGCCCCACCACCTGCTCTCTCGATCCTATTCCCTCGCATCTCATCCGCACTTTGTCTCCCTTTCTTGCTCTTCCTCTCGCTAGCATTTTCAATCTCTCCCTTTCCTCTGGCACATTTCCCTCACCCTTCAAACATGCAACCGTAACCCCGATTCTGAAAAAGCCCAACCTTGATCCCAACTCCCCATCCAACTACCGCCCTATCTCACTACTCCCATTTGCCTCCAAGATCCTCGAGAGAGTTGTGTACGCCAGATTGACAGACTTTCTCGAATCCAACTCTCTGCTTGACCCCCTTCAGTCTGGATTCCGCGCTGGTCACTCTGTCGAAACTGCTGTGACCAAAGTATCCAACGACTTAATTGCTGCTAAATCTCACGGCCAATACTCTATCCTAATCCTCCTTGATCTTTCTGCCGCATTTGACACTGTTGATCATCAACAGCTTCTTCACATTCTTCGTAACTTTGGTCTACGGGATACTGCTCTCTCCTGGTGCTCCTCCTACCTCTCCCAGCGCTCTTTCAGTGTTTATTTCTCTGGTTCTGCCTCTTCTCACCAACCCCTCTCTGTCGGCGTCCCCCAAGGATCTGTCCTCGGCCCCCTATTGTTCTCCATCTATACTGCCTCCCTTGGTAAACTCATCAGCTCCTTTGGTTTCCAATATCATTTATATGCAGATGATACGCAAATCTACCTGTCCTCCCCTGATCTCTCTCCGCCCACCTTGACTCGTGTTTCTGACTGCCTCTCTGCTATTTCCAACTGGATGGCTGCTCACTTCCTTAAACTCCACCTGTCCAAAACAGAACTTCTAGTTTTTCCTCCCTCAAGTGCTGCTACTCCTGTTGTCTCCATCCAAGTCAACGGCGCTACTATCACCTATACCTCGCAGGCTCGCTGCCTAGGGGTTCTTTTCGATTCTGACCTCTCTTTTATTCCCCATGTCCAATCGATAGTCAAATCCTGTCGCTTCCAACTCAAGAACATAGCGCGCATCCGCCCATATCTAACGCCAGACGCGGCTAAGATATTGGTTCATGCTGTTGTTCTCTCTCGCCTCGACTACTGCAATCCCCTTCTGACCGGTCTTACATGTTCCCAGCTTGCACCGCTGCAATCTGTAATGAATGCGGCTGCGAGGCTTATTTTCCTGTCCGGTCGCACCTCCCACGCCTCCACGCTCTGTCAGTCCCTGCATTGGCTTCCAGTTAGATATAGGGCCCAATTCAAAATTCTGGCACTTGCTTACAAATCCCTACATAATGCTGCTCCAAAATACCTATCCTCCCTCATACACAAGTATGTCCCATCGAGACCCCTGCGCTCATCCCAAGACCTACGCCTATCCTCTGCCCGGATCCCCACCTCTGACGCTCGCCTTCAAGACTTCTCTAGGGCTGCACCTATTCTGTGGAACTCACTTCCCTCCTCAATCAGACTTTCACCCAGCCTCCACTCCTTCAAAAAATCTCTGAAAACTCACTTCTTCGTTAAAGCGTATCAATGAAACTGTCAGCAGGCTTCTCATCCCCCACCCCATGACTCCTTTCCTGCAACTGTCAAAAATGACCTACCAAGCACTCAATAAACCCTTCTCTAACAAACTACTTAATTCCCCTACTTTAACCCGTTTGTGTCACTATACCCCACTCCCTCTAGCATGTAAGCTCATTGAGCAGGGCCCTCAACCCCCTCTGTTCCTGTACGTCCAGTGGTCTGATTATGTGTCTGTTAGTCCACCCATTGTACAGCGCTACGGAATTTGTTGGCGCTATATAAATAATAAAATAATAAAATAATAAAAATAATAAACTGGAGGTAATCTGAGTTATTCAGGAGGATAAATAAAAAGTTAAAATGCGTTTGATTTAAATTATTTACCTCATTGGAATGGCAGACTTAGTTCAGTGTAATAGTTGCTTTGCATTTGTTTCACGTTCCACTTTTTGGAGGTTTGGTTGTTGTCTAATCTGTAGACAGTTCTCTATCTTGCGGCAGGAGATTGTATTTTTGTCTGAGATTTGTGAATTATCTGGTAAACAAACTCAGGCTGGAACTGCTGCAAAGCCACTGCCGCAGAGACATAATAGGAATGGCAGATGGATCACTGTAGGATCTGGTAGACTTAGAGTTGTGGATAAAAGGCATATTGCACAGTCTGTTGCTCTACATAATTCATTTTCTGCACTTTCAGAGTGTAATGGTGTTATGGAGAGAGGCACTGAGGGTAGTGGTGTTGTGGAGAGAGGCACTGATGCTAGTGGTGTTGTGGAGAGAGGAACTGAGGCTAGTGGTGTTGTGGAGAGAGGCACTGAGGCTAGTGGTGTTGTGGAGAGAGGCACTGAGGCTAGTGGTGTTGTGGAGAGAGGAACTGAGGCTAGTGGTGTTGTGGAGAGAGGCACTGAGGCTAGTGGTGTTGTGGAGAGAGGCACTGAGGCTAGTGGTGTTGTGGAAAGAGGCACTGAAGCTAGTGGTGTTGTGGAGAGAGGCTTGGAGACTATGGTGAGGCCTAATAGAAAGCAGTTGTTGTTGTTAGGGGATTCCATCATAAGAGGTGTGGAGATGGACAATGGTGGTCTTGTGAGGTGTCTTTCCGGAGCTACTGCTCACAGAGACAGGAGACGTATCTGTAATATTGTTAAGCGAGCAAAGCAAAGGGAAATTGGATTTACTTGTCCATCTAGGGACAAATGACTTGGCTTGCAATGAGGTTTCAGAGATTAAGGAAGTTTTTAGTGTTTTTGCCAATGATATACGGCAGGCAAAACCCCTAGACTAATGACATTTCCAAGTGCTAATTGGAGTGAGATGTCAGCCAACTTTAGTCCAATCAATGAGATGAGATTGGAGGTGTTGGTTACATCTGCCCTGCTCTATAAAAAACACACACCAGTTCTGGGTTTGCTTTTCACAAGAAGCATTGCCTGATGTGAATGATGCTTCGCACAAAAGAGCTCTCAGAAGACCTACGATTAAGAATTGTTGACTTGCATAAAGCTGGAAAGGGTTATAAAAGTATCTCCAAAAGCCTTGCTGTTCATCAGTCCACGCAAAGACAAATTGTCTACAAATGGAGAAAGTTCAGCACTGCTGCTACTCTCCCTAGGAGTGGCCGTCCTGTAAAGATGACTGCAAGAGCACAGCGCAGACTGCTCAATGAGGTGAAGAAGAATCCTAGAGTGATTACAAAAGTCACTGGCGAATGCTAACATCCCTGTTAGCAAATCTACAATATGTAAAACACTAAACAAGAATGGATTTCATGGGAGGATACCACAGAGGAAGCCACTGCTGTCCAAACAAAACATTGCTGCACATTTACAGTTTGCACAAGAGCACCTGGATGTTCCACTGCAGTACTGGCAACATATTCTGTGGACAGATGAAACCAAAGTTGAGTTGTTTAGAAGAAACATACAACACTATGTGTGGCGAAAAAGAGGCACAGCACACCAACATCAAAACCTCATCCCAACAGTGAATTAGGTTGGTGGTGGGGGCATCATGGTTTGGGGCTGCTTTGCTGCGTCAGGGCCTGGACAGATTGCTATCATCAAAGGAAAAATGAATTCCCAAGTTTATCAATACATTTTGCAGGAGAACTTAAGGCCATCTGTCTACCAGCTGAAGCTCAACAGAAGATGGGTGTTGCAACAGGACAATGACCCAAAGCATAGAAGTAAATCAACAACAGAATGGCTTAAACAGAAGAAAATACGCCTTCTGAAGTGGCCCAGTCAGAGTCCTGACCTCAACCCGATTTTGAGATGCTGTGCCATGACCTCAAGAAAGCGATTCACACCAGACACCCCAAGAATATTGCTGAACTGAAACAGTTCTATAAAGAGGAATGGTCAAGAATTACTCCTGACCGTTGTGCACGTCTGATCTGCAACTACAGGAAACGTTTGTTTGAAGTTATTGCTGCCAAAGGAGGTTCAACCAGTTATTAAATCCAAGGGTTCACATATAGTGTTGTCGTGAACCCGGAATTTTCGGTTCGCGAACGGCGAACGCGAACTTCCGCAAATGTTCGCGAACCGGCGAACCGCGCGAACCGCCATTGACTTCAACGGGCAGGCGAATTTTAAAAAACAACAGGGACTCTTTCTGGCCACAATAGTGATGGAAAAGTTGTTTCAAGGGGACTAACACCTGGACTGTGGCATGCCAGAGGGGGATCCGTGGCAAAACTCCCATGGAAAATTGCACAGTTGATGCAGAGTCTGCTTTTAATCCATAAAGGGCAGAAATCACCTAACATTGACACCTGTCCTCAAAGCCCAGCCCTGATACACACTGACACAGAGCAGAATAGAGACTGTTCCCCCTACATAGGGTCACTTGGCAGATATGGATTGACACCTGTCCTCAAAACCCCTGATACACACTGACACAGAGCAGAATAGGGACTGTTCCCCCTACATAGGGTCACTTGGCAGATATGGATTGACACCTGTCCTCAAAACCCCTGATACACACTGACACAGAGCAGAATAGAGACTGTTCCCTGTCCACAGAGACCATGATACACACTGACACAGAGCAGAATAGAGACTGTTCACCGTCCACAGAGACCATGATACACACTGACACAGAGCAGAATAGAGACTGTTCACCGTCCACAGAGACCATGATACACACTGACACAGAGCAGAATAGGGACTGTTACCTCTACATAGGGTCACTTGGCAGATATGGATTGACACCTGTCCTCAAAACCCCTGATACACACTGACACAGAGCAGAATAGAGACTGTTCCCTGTCCACAGAGACCATGATACACACTGACACAGAGCAGAATAGAGACTGTTCACCGTCCACAGAGACCATGATACACACTGACACAGAGCAGAATAGGGACTGTTCCCCCTACATAGGGTCACTTGGCAGATATGGATTGACACCTGTCCTCAAAACCCCTGATACACACTGACACAGAGCAGAATAGAGACTGTTCCCTGTCCACAGAGACCATGATACACACTGACACAGAGCAGAATAGGGTCTGTTACCCCTACATAGGGTCACTTGGCAGATATGGATTGACAAATCCCTGACAAACGGCTACCACATGCAAGGAAGGCAGCAGGGGCGCAAATGACCCACTCCTGACGCGGGAAGGTAGTGACGACAAATAACAATACAGGACTCTTTAGAGGCCCTGTAATTGTAATCACTCCACTTGAAATCCTTTAACTTTGATCAATTGGAGGGAAGTCTGGTGCAGAGCCACTGACCCATGTGCAGGGCCAGCCTTAGGCCTTTGGGCGCCCTGTGCAAGAAATCTTCACCCTGTCACACCCATGTGCAAGAAATCTTCACCCTGTCACACACACACACACACAGGCAGACAGCCATACACACGCACACACACAACTGCGACTGACTAGGTTTGTCACCTCCTCAAAAGGACGCATGAGCCTACAGGCATTGCGCATGAGCGTCCAGTAACGTGGCAAAAAAATTCCCAGCTCCCCAGAGGCTGTCCTAGCACCCCGGTCATACAAATATTCATTAACAGCTTTTTCTTGTTGGAGCAGGCGGTCGAACATTAGGAGTGTTGAGTTCCAACGTGTAGGGCTGTCGCAAATCAAGCGCCTCACTGGCATGTTGTTTCGCCGCTGGATATCGGCAAAGTGAGCCATGGCCGTGTAGGAACGCCTGAAATGGCCACACACCTTCTTGGCCTGCTTCAGGACGTCCTGTAAGCCTGTGTACTTATGCACAAAGCGTTGTACGATCAGATTACACATATGTGCCATGCACGGCACATGTGTCAACTTGCCCAACTTCAATGCCGCTATCAAATTTTTTCCGTTGTCACACACCACTTTGCCGATATCCAGTTGCTGCGGAGTCAGCCACTTTTCCACCTGTGCGTTCAGGGCGGACAGGAGTGCTTGTCCGGTGTGACTCTCTGATTTCAAGCAAGTCAAACCCAAGACGGCGTGACACTGCCGTATCCGGGATGTGGAATAGTACCTGGGGAGCTGGGGGGGTGCCGTTGATGTGGAGCAAGAAGCAGCGGCACAAGAGGACTCAGCCGAGGAGGTTATGGAAGAGGATGGAGTAGGAGGAGTAGAGGAGGTGGCAGCAGGACTGCCTGCAATTCGTGGCAGTGTCACCAACTCCTCTGCAATGCCACGCATTCCTTGCTTGTCAGCCGTCAGCAGGTTTACCCAATGCGCAGTGTAGGTGATATACCTGCCCTGACCATGCTTTGCAGACCAGTTATCAGTGGTCAGATGGACCCTTGCCCCAACACTTTGTGCCAGACATGCCTTTTGCACAATCGAGTACAAGTTGGGGATTGCCTTTTGTGAAAAGAAATTCCGGCCGGGTACCTTCCACTGCGGTGTCCCAATAGCTACAAATTTTTTGAACGCCTCAGACTCAACCAGATTGTATGGTAAAAGCTGGCGGGCTAATAGTTCGGACAAGCCAGCTGTCAGACGCTGGGCAAGAGGGTGACTTGGTGACATTGGCTTCTTACGCTCAAACATGTCCTTGACAGAAACACAGGACTGTGGGCAGATGAGCGGGAACTGCTCAAGGCGGGAGACGGAGTGGCGGATGGTTGAGAGGGGGCAAGAAGGACAGCAGTGGTTGACGTGGCTGAAGATGCTGGACCAGGAGGAGGATGGCGGCTTAGAGTAGGCGTGCTGCTTGTACTCATGTGTTGATCCCATAGGCGTTTGTGATGTGAGATCATGTGCCTACGCAAAGCAGTTGTACCTAGGTGGGTGTTGGACCTCCCACGACTCAGTTTCCTTTGGCACAGGTTGCAAATGGCATCGCTGTTGTCAGAGGCAGACACACAAAAAAAATGCCACACTGCTGAGCTCTGCAATGACGGCATTCTGGTGGTGGACACAGCATGCGTTGATTGGCGTGCTGTCGGGCTGACCCCGGGTGCCGATGCATGCTGTCTGACTGTGCCACTAGCTCCTTGCGACGACCCCCCCCCCGCTTCCAACTCATCTCCTCCTCCTCTCTGTCTCCCCATCTGAACTTTCGCCCTGTTCTTCTTCTTGCCGAGCGGGCACCCACGTGACATCCATGGACGCATCGTCATCATCAACCGCTTCGCTTGTATCTGACAACTCAGAAAAGGAAGCAGCAGCGGGTACAACATCATCATCATCACACCGTACCTCCATGTGTTTAATGCTGCCTGCCTGAGACATATCCCTGTTATCTACATCCTCTAGCAATAATGGTTGCGCATCACTCATTTCTTCAAACGGGTGTGTGAATAACTCCTCTGACATACCAAGTAAAGCGGCTGTGGTGCTAGTTTTGGTGGTGGCGGCAGGCGGGTGAGTGGTATCTTGAGAGGTGCCTGAAGCTAAGCTGGAGGAGGATGGTGCGTCAAGGTTCCGAGCGGAGGCTGTACAAGATTGGGTGTCCTGTGTTAGCCAGTCAACTAAGTCCTCAGAACTTTTCAAGTTCAGGGTACGTGGCTTCTGAAAACTGGGCATTATTCTAGGGCAAAAGGGAATCACAGCACCACGACCACGACGGCCCCTGCGGGGTGGCCTGCCTCTGCCTGTCATTTTTTTGGGGATTAGTGGTACTATGCATGCAAGCTACTGTGAGACCAGATATGATTGGCAATGTGCACTGGAACAGTTCTGCAGAGCACACGCTGAAGGAAGGACTGACAGAGCCGCTTGAAGACAAGTAACTGCTATTCAATCTATAAGAGTGAAAAACTAATTTTGGTTTTAAAAGCACGCTATAGAGACACCAAATATGATTGGCAACTGTCAAAGCACGCTGGCACAGGTCTGCAGAGCACACGCTGAAGTAGGCCTGACACCCAGATGCTTGCAGACAACTAACTGATCTTCTATTACAGTGAAAAAAAATGATTTCTTTAAAATCTAAATCTTAAGCTATTGTTAAAACAGATATGAGTGGTGGCACTGACTGTGCAAATGGGCAAGGCATCCAACCTGACACAGAAGCTGGCAGGCAGGCAACTGCTCTTCTATTACAGTGAAAACAAATTATTTATTTTAAATGTAAAGCTTAACCAATTGTTAAAACAGATATGAGTGGTGGCACTGGGCAAGTAGGCACAGTATCCAATGTGAACCTCACACAGAAGCTGGCAGGCAGGCAACTGCTCTTCTATTACAGTGAAAAAAAAATATTTATTTTAAATGTAAAGCTTAACCAATTGTTAAAACAGATATGAGTGGTGGCACTGGGCAAGTAGGCACAGTATCCAATGTGAACCTCACACAGAAGCTGGCAGGCAGGCAACTGCTCTTCTATTACAGTGGAAACAAAATTTTGGTTGTAAAAGAACGCTATAGAGACACAAGATATGAGTGGCAACTGTCAAAGCACGCTGGCACAGGTCTGCAGAGCACACGCTGAAGTAGGCCTGACACCCAGACGCTTGCAGACAACTAACTGCTCTTCTATTACAGTGAAAAAGAAATATTTATTTTAAATGTAAAGCTTAACCAATTGTTAAAACAGATATGAGTGGTGGCACTGGGTAAGTAGGCACAGTATCCAATGTGAACCTCACACAGAAGCTGGCAGGCAGGCAACTGCTCTTCTATTACAGTGAAAAAAAAATATTTATTTTAAATGTAAAGCTTAACCAATTGTTAAAACAGATATGAGTGGTGGCACTGGGCAAGTAGGCACAGTATCCAATGTGAACCTCACACAGAAGCTGGCAGGCAGGCAACTGCTCTTCTATTACAGTGGAAACAAAATTTTGGTTGTAAAAGCACGCTATAGAGACACCAGATATGAGTGGCAACTGTCAAAGTACGCTGGCAGGGTTGTGCAGGGCACACGCTGAAGGAAGGCCTGACAGAGCCGCTTGAAGGACACTGACTGTCTGCTATTAGCTTACACTGGAAACCTTTTTTCTTTGTAAAAGCACGCTAAAGAGACACCAGATATGATTGGCAACTGTCAAAGCACGCGGGCACAGGTCTGCAGAGCACACGCTGAAGTAGGCCTGACACCCAGATGCTTGCAGACAACTAACTGATCTTCTATTACAGTGAAAAAAAATGATTTCTTTAAAATCTAAAGCTTAAGCTATTGTTAAAACAGATATGAGTGGTGGCACTGACTGTGCAAATGGGCAAGGCATCCAACCTGACACAGAAGCTGGCAGGCAGGCAACTGCTCTTCTATTACAGTGAAAAAAAATTATTTATTTTAAATCTAAAGCTCACGGTGCCTAGAGAGATATCAGCTATGCCTCACTGATGATGCCTAACAAGGCTGAAACGATCGTCTGGGGTTGCTGTGTCTCTCGTGCAGAGAGAACTTGCTGGCATTTCGGATCTGGACTGCCCGTATGGGTGGGACCAGTCTGATATGCTTCAAATATGTTCTCTCTGTAATGGCACAAGATGAGCTAAAACCAGCTTGAGTTCTGAGCGGGGACCCACCGAAGGGCAGGCTATTTCAGCTGCTGTCCGTTCTCAGAATACTCTTACGACCTGTTTTTTCTCTCCATAAGTTTAAAGGGTAATCCAGACGTGGACCCCTTGCTCACGGTGCCTAGAGAGATATCAGCTATGCCTCACTGATGATGCCTAACAAGGCTGAAACGATCGTCTGGGGTTGCTGTGTCTCTCGTGCAGAGAGAACTTGCTGGCATTTCGGATCTGGACTGCCCGTATGGGTGGGATCAGTCTGATATGCTTCAGATATGTTCTCTCTGTAATGGCACAAGATGAGCTAAAACCAGCTTTAGTTCTGAGCGGGGACCCACCGAAGGGCAGGCTATTTCAGCTGCTGTCCGTTCTCAGAATACTCTTGCGACCTGTTTTTTCTCTCCATAAGTTTAAAGGGTAATCCAGACGTGGACCCCTTGCTCACGGTGCCTAGAGAGATATCAGCTATGCCTCACTGATGATGCCTAACAAGGCTGAAACGATCGTCTGGGGTTGCTGTGTCTCTCGTGCAGAGAGAACTTGCTGGCATTTCGGATCTGGACTGCCCGTATGGGTGGGACCAGTCTGATATGCTTCAGATATGTTCTCTCTGTAATGGCACAAGATGAGCTAAAACCAGCTTGAGTTCTGAGCGGGGAGCCACCGAAGGGCAGGCTATTTCAGCTGCTGTCCGTTCTCAGAATACTCTTGCAACCTGTTTTTTCTCGCCATAAGTTTAAAGGGTAATCCAGACGTGGACCCCTTGCTCACGGTGCCTAGAGAGATATCAGCTATGCCTCACTGATGATGCCTAACAAGGCTGAAACGATCGTCTGGGGTTGCTGTGTCTCTCGTGCAGAGAGAACTTGCTGGCATTTCGGATCTGGACTGCCCGTATGGGTGGGACCAGTCTGATATGCTTCAGATATGTTCTCTCTGTAATGGCACAAGATGAGCTAAAACCAGCTTGAGTTCTGAGCGGGGACCCACCGAAGGGCAGGCTATTTCAGCTGCTGTCCATTCTCAGAATACTCTTGCGACCTGTTTTTTCTCTCCATAAGTTAAAGGGTAATCCAGACGTGGACCCCTTGCTCACGGTGCCAAGAGAGATATCAGCTATGCCTCACTGATGATGCCTAACAAGGCTGAAACGATCGTCTGGGGTTGCTGTGTCTCTCGTGCAGAGAGAACTTGCTGGCATTTCGGATCTGGACTGCCCGTATGGGTGGGACCAGTCTGATATGCTTCAGATATGTTCTCTCTGTAATGGCACAAGATGAGCTAAAACCAGCTTGAGTTCTGAGCGGGGACCCACCGAAGGGCAGGCTATTTCAGCTGCTGTCCGTTCTCAGAATACTCTTGCGACCTGTTTTTTCTCTCCATAAGTTAAAGGGTAATCCAGACGTGGACCCCTTGCTCACGGTGCCTAGAGAGATATCAGCTATGCCTCACTGATGATGCCTAACAAGGCTGAAACGATCGTCTGGGGTTGCTGTGTCTCTCGTGCAGAGAGAACTTGCTGGCATTTCGGATCTGGACTGCCCGTATGGGTGGGACCAGTCTGATATGCTTCAGATATGTTCTCTCTGTAATGGCACAAGATGAGCTAAAACCAGCTTGAGTTCTGAGCGGGGACCCACCGAAGGGCAGGCTATTTCAGCTGCTGTCCGTTCTCAGAATACTCTTGCGACCTGTTTTTTCTCTCCTTAACCAATTGTTAAAACAGATATGAGAACTGCTCTTCTATTACAGTGAAAAAAAAATATTTATTTTAAATGTAAAGCTTAACCTATTGTTAAAACAGATATGAGTGGTGGCACTGGGCAAGTAGGCACAGTATCCAATGTGAACCTCACACAGAAGCTGGCAGGCAGGCACCTGCAATTACATTACACAGGAAAAAAAAAGCAGCCTGATGTTATAGCCCTAAAAAGGGCTTTTTGGGGTGCTGTCCTTACAGCAGAGATCAGATGAGTCCTTCAGGATTGTAGTGGACACTGAATACCCTAGCCTAGCTATCAATTTCCCTATCTAATCAGCAGCAGCTAAACTTTCCCTCCTCTCACTAAGCATGCATCTTCCGAATGAATCGAAAATGGATGCTGGGAGGGAGGTTGGAGGGTGTGGAAGGGAGGGAGTGCTGCTGATTGGCTGGAATGTGTCTGCTGACCGAGAGGCACAGGGTCAAAGTTTGCCCAATGATGACGAATAGGGGTCGGATCGAACTGCGCATGTGTCCGCCCGCCGTGGCGAACGCGAACACGCTAATTTCGCCGGGAACTGTTCGCCGGCGGACAGTTCGGTACATCACTATTCACATACTTTTTCCACCTGCACTGTGAATGTTTACATGGTGTGTTCACTAAAAACATGGCAACATTTCATTCTTTGTGTGTTATTAGTTTAAGCAGACTGTGATTGTCTATTGTTGTGACTTAGATGATGATGAGATCACATTTTATGACCAATTTGTGCAGAAATCCATATCATTCCAAAAGGGCTCACATACTTTTTCTTGCAACTGTAGATTAATTGCCCCCATTCACTGTTATAAGGTAGGGTGATTTATTTTTATTGGTGAATGGCTAAGGGATTAGGGATAATAAGTCACTTGGAGAGGGTATATTAGGAGACATACTAATATTTGGACATGCCATGTCCACTCAGTATTGTTTAATTAATTATTGCCCCACTAACCATCCATGAGTTAGGGCTGGGGGGAGACACTGGGTCCACCCTCTAAATATTATTATTAGGGCTCTGACCCACCACTAAAGGCTGTGAGTCAGAGGGGACACTAGGACCTCCCACTGTATGTCCCCATGTTTATTGGTATTAAACATCTATACACGAATCGATGGGAACTAGTGACAGGTCCCATTCCCTGCCCAGTTACTAGATATGCCCCTACCTGCTGTATGGCCAATGCGTTATAGGTAAATAAAATACCTCAATTATAGTAATATAAGGGTCTTAACTTTTTATTTATTTTTATTTTTTAATGTAATGTCATGATAGGGATGTTTTCCTTCTTAGCTGATGAATATTGTGACAAGCTTTCAAGATACAATTTAAAGCTACACACACTGATCCAATCGGACAAAGATTCCCACACATTCATTGATTCACAGACACACACCGATTAACACACACACAGATTCACACACATTAATTGATTCACAGACACACTGATTAACACACAGACAGACAGAATCACTCTCAGATTCAGGCAGACAGATTCTCACTCAAAATTGAAATCACAAATTCACAGACACAGATTCACAGACACAGATTAACACACTTTGAAAAAATCAAATACAGATTCACTCACCTTCATCAATTCACAGACACACAGATTAACACACATATAAAGATTCAGACAGATAGAATCACACTCAGTCACACAGAGTCACACATGCACACAGATTAACACACACATAAAGATTCCAACAGATGGAATCACATTCAGTCACACAGATTCACACACGCACACAGATTAACACACAAGGGAAGCATCTCCTTTCGAGATACGAATGCTCCCCCTGGTCGGCGTTCATCTATACGAATGGTGGTGGCCACCAGGGGAAGCACTCAATTACTTCCCTTGCAGTTTCACACTTGTTGTGAAATGTTATTGTGGTTTTGCACTTATGTTGTAAGTTGCCAACTTTCTAATTAATTGGTGCAAAGATTCCACGGGGCGCTGGGGAGGAAACTGAATAAGATGAGAAGAAGCCCGCGAATGCTCCCCCTGGTGCGGTGTTCGTCAAACAAACGGGCCGCCACCCACGGTCAGCACAAGCTGAGGCTTTTCCTGACGTTTGCGGTTTTCACACCTCGTTAGTGAGGTGTGAGCGTTCTACATAAATATTCTAAATGGGGATTCCTGTTTGGGAGGCGAATGGAACTTATTCGTATGAGCTCTCCTGAACGGGGAGCAGGCAGAGCACAGCAATAGACAAAATACATTCTTCTTCTTATTATTATTATTATCATTATGATATTTATATAGCGCCGTCAAATTCCTCAGCGCTTTACAATGGGTGGACGAACAGACATGTAGTTGTAACCAGACAAGTTGGACACACAGGAACAGAGGGGTTGAGGGCCCTGCTCAATGAGCTTACATGCTAGAGGGAGTGGGGTAAAATGACACAAAAAGGTAAGGATAGTATTAGACTAGTGACAGTTGCAGAAGAGGAATCAGTTAGGAGCTATTAACAGTTTAATTGATACGCTTTTATGAAGAAGTGGGTTTTAACGATTTTTTGAAGGAGTGGAAACTGGGTGAGCATCTAACGGAGGAGGGAAGTGAGTTCCACAGGAATGATGCAGCCCTCGAGAAATCTTGAAGGCGAGCATCAGACTTGGGAGTACGGAGAGAAGAAAGTCTTCAGCAGATCGTAAGGGCCTAGACAGGACATACTTGTGTATAAGGGAGGATAGATAGGTGGGAGCAGCATTATGTAGCAAGAAACAGAATTTTAAATGAAAGCAAGAACCAGAATTTTAAATTGAGCTCTATATTTTATAGGAAGCCAATGTAGGGACCGACAGAAGGGTGAGGCATGGGAGGTGTGGGAGGACAGGAAGATGAGCCTCGCCGCCGCATTCATTATGGACTGTAACGGCGCAAGTTGGGAGCACGTAAGACCACTGAGAAGCGGATTACAGTAGTCAAAGCGAGAAAGGACAGTGGAATGGACCAACACCTTAATCGCATCTGGCATTAAGTAGGGGCGGATGCGCGCAATGTTTTTGAGTTGGAAGTGGCAGGATTTGGCGATCGACTGAACATGAGACTTGAAGGAGAGGTCGGAGTCAAAGAGAACACCTAGGCAGCGAGCCTGCGTGGTGGAGCTGATGGTAGCACCGTTAACTTGGAGGGAGACAGACACAGGAGTAACAACACTTGAGGGAGGAAAGACCAGAATTTCAGTTTTGGTCAAGTTTAGTTTAAGGAAGTGAGCAGCCATCCAGTCAGAAACAGCAGAGAGGCAGTCAGAGACACTAGTCAAGAGGGACGGGGAGAGATCAGGAGAGGACAGGTAGATTTGCGAGTCATCTGCATAGAAATAATATTGGAAGCCAAAGGAGCTAATGAGTTTACCAAGGGAGGCAGTAAAGATGGAGAACAGTAGGGGATCAAGGACTGATCCTTGAGGGACACCAACAGAGAGGAGTTGGGGAGAAGAAGCAGAGCCAGAGAAAGAAACACTGAAAGAGCGCTGGGAGAGGTAGGAGGAGCACCAGGAGAGAGCAATATCTTGTAGGTATGGGAACATATCACACAGCATTTCCCGAACAGGCGGCTGTCCCGCCCCAAATATGTACTACAATATTCTGCAGGAGAAAGCTTTAGACAATGTATGATTTACAGAACAGATTTGTAATAGACTGTGAGATACGAGAGAGAAATCCCTGAGCTTACTGCCCATATTCTGAGTTAAATACTGAACATGCACTACCTTTGGTGAATTTCTCAATGTAGGAAACAGGAAGCATGGGTACCTTGTGCTCTTCTGCAGGGGGTGGTGAATGGGCCCACATAATTCCATGGTTCTGGGGCCCTGTGTATCCCCTGGGTACTAGGCAGCTGCCTATGGTCACCTTGTGATTAATCCTGATCAGGATGGATCTCTCAGAAAATGTTGATGATGCAGAGAGGCGTACAAATCCCTCAGCCATAATAATCTGTGGTGCTTTGTTTAATGTATCATCACAAATGGTGGGTTTAAGGTGTAATTTTATATTAATCATTTTTATCAATGTCGGACCAACAGTTTATTGACTAATAAGTGCTTTACAATTTTATTAGTGATTATTACAGAAAACAAATAAGAAACAAACTATTCGATTGTCTCCCATTGAAGCTTACAACCTCGAGGAGGTTTTATCTCATTGTTTAGTTAATAAACTCTAAACTAGGATATATGCTATCCGTGCTACTTCAAATTCAGGAAATGAAACCTGAACTAACCAGCCTTCCTGCGAGGAGAGGAAATGGTTAATGTCTACAAGGTGTGAGAGTCACGGCTGGTTCAGTGACGTTCCGGTGGTCAGTCTGCGTGCTTTAACCCCTTAAGGACACATGACATGTGTGACAGGTCATGATTCCCTTTTATTCCAGAAGTTTGGTCCTTAAGGGGTTAATGTTTAAACTGGATGAATAAACAAAACACAGTTTAACCCATTCACTGCCAAGCAGTTTGCAATATATATACACTTAGAGCAAGATTATTTCTGCTGAATTGCACTATTGGGTCTTATTTTCTTTTGTATTTCATATATGATGCGCATAGTTTGAAAATCCCACAAGACATATCGAGGCTCCGATGAAGATCCTGTTTGAGCCTATTTATCCTATGACAAGAGACTATACTGATTTAAGCAAATACTTTTGAGCCAGCAGACGACCCCTTGTTCCACGATTCAGCACTCAACAAGAACTGTCTTTTGTGAATGTATTATTATTTATTTGTTAGTATCCACAATGGTATAATCTATAAGTATTTTAAGTATATAGTTGTTTTGGCGTTTACTTGCTGTTGGATTGTAAGGGTATCTATCTAGCAGGTTTTGAGTTAGCGCTGTATCTATATTGTTTTGCTTTCATTCAGGAAGGGTTTATGATCGTCCTTGGTAGTTGGGGCTCTATCTTCCTCTCCCAATTCAGGTCATTTGTCAGCCTTTGCAGAAAGACCCTGGTTTCAGGAATCGGGTCTGGAGCATCATACTTCAAATCCTCCTAGGAACAGGAAGATATTCTCAGCGGTGGAGCCGCCATCTTAGGTCGCAGCCTAGTGCGGAGCAGATCCCAGATATCATGGGATCCCTCGCTCCTATCTGGCCGGGACTTGTAAGTCTTCTTTCCAATGCTAACCTGAGGTGTTAGACGTCAACAGGATTCAGGTTGTGAGCATAAAATATGACTACAAAGGGGGTCAGTTTAGCGTAGCTATCGAAGCTCATAAAAAGTACGACTTAGCACGATGGCCGCTAGCTACGCCCCCATATCAATTTTTTAATTATTTAAAAAAATAAAAAACATTAAACTCAACAATAATTTGTGTTTATTGTGTGTATTCTTATTTCTTAGCTATACAATACCTATATATTTGTTTACAAAAAAAAATACGTTATGTAAATATTATGCAATTAAAAAAGGATTTGGTTTATGCCACCTCTTACAATAATTGCCTAATTCATAAATCACAAGTCAATAGCCTGAACCAACAATGTAACAGTAGTATTTAAGGGTTTTATTGGACTGCAGGAAATGCAGTACGCAAATGTACTATTTAGCACCAAAAAAAAAAAATAAGTACTTAAAAATGCCTAGATGTTGCCCACTGAGCTACCAGAACAGTCGGGCAGTTAACAGTGTCTGTCATAGCATGTCTCCATTCAGTAATGCAGTGCACATGTAGGGTCCTCACCCCGGGTGCACAGGGTATAAACCCTTAAGTGCTGGCCATCAGCCTGATAGAGAGCTTCCCTCAGCTCTTCCAATAATTAATGCACTGTCATGGGAGATATTCCTTCAGGCAGTATGTCCTGGAAATCATATCCAACAGTTAGCAGAGGCTAAAAACCCTTGAGGTAGGCCACAGCTCTGACAGAGGGCATTAACCCACCTGTAGCCTGGGAGGGGAACTCCCATTAACATTAAGAAGGAATGTTCATTACTGTTTGTAGTTGTGTGTGTCTGTGTCTGTGTCTGTATGTGATATTTTTCTCACGTCTGTCACTGCAGCTGTTGGAAGATGAAACTTTAAAAACAAGTGAAACAACTTAAAGTAAAATAAATAAAATCACACATAAAAATAAATTTCACAGTAACAAGAAAACACACAGAAATTAATATAAAATATAAGAGCAGCTGATACATTTATCAGAAAACCAACATAAAAAGCATAAATTCTAACATTTTTAGTGTTAAAAATCATTAATATCCTAACGCAATTACCAGGCAAAAAAAACTATAGAGATCAGGTGGAAGTAAAAAAAATAAAACAATATATATATATATATATATATAAACCCTTCAAAGCATCAATTCAACAACATACAGGCCCTACACAGATACAGGCGTAAGACTGTCCTTTACATACTGGATCCAATATTGCTGCTGTCTGTGAATGCGTCTCTGAATGTGACCAAATGTTGTGCCTGCAGATAGACACTGGAAGCTGGGGTTAATCTTCTAGAAATTATCCAGCATGGAGAGTGTGGTATGGGTGTATCTTAACCCCTTAAGGACCAAACTTCTGGAATAAAAGGGAATCATGACATGTCATGTGTCCTTAAGGGGTTAAAAGCACAGAGTGTTGCCATAAATGTATTGATTAGGGTGAATAAATTACATTAAAAACCTCATAGTGGAATGGAGAGACGTAGTTCTATGGCTCCCAACAAACACTAATGTCAATATACGCCGAGTATACTGCCCAGCAGGTAAACCGTCCTGAATATCACTGAACCCTGAATGCTGTCCACATTCCAATCTGATAAAAGGGGCGCACCTGGCTGTCATGTTAAGGGTAAACTCGTAGCCAAAAAGAGAAAGAAGAGATCTGTCCCTAAAAAGTGTATAGATAAGAGGAATACAATCTCGAAAATACTTTATTGAGCAGAAAAAGACTCACATCCAATTAACAAAACAAACCCTAACTGTAGCTACCTGACTCAAAAAATAAGAGTCAATTACAGTAGTCTAAGTAAGGGGGGCAGATAAAAGGAAAGGGGGTAAGAAATGACACAAACGTGGAAAGATTAACTGAGCTGGCTCAAAATAGATATATCAATATCTAGTAATGTGTAAAGAAATGTCCACTGGAAAATATCCTAATCATGTGGAAAGCTAGTATTGTTAATCATGAAATCAGCCGGAACTCAGTATGAAATTGTCACGTATATTAGAAAGATTACATTGACAGAAAGTATCAAAAAAGCCCCTTGAGAAAAGTAACTGCTTAGCAACAATAGATATCAATGTGGCAGTGTATCCGGAGTGTGTCTGATACTCAGTAATGTAGCTCTTTGTATATTCCACCAACTATCAATGACAATGTGCACCGATGTATCGAGAGTGCATGGAGTATATATGAAGCAATATAGTTGAAACGTGTGCTCAACAAGTTACCTAAGGGCAATCAGCCAAGAAATCGATCTCTAATAATCACATACTAATTAACAGAAAGCCATATATGCCACACAAATGCTTATATCAGCATTAGAGCTGGAGACAGGAGCTAACGTGGCTGCCTGATAGTAGTGGGATTAATGGTACGTGCAGATATAATATCCTTAAGCTGCGAGGTTGCTACTTAATAGTCGGAACTGAAGTTTGTCTATACCAGTAACCCACATAAATATGATAAATGACAAAAGAACTACTTAAACTGAAGGTAGATAGTAGAGAATAAGGTAGTTGGGATAGTGCCTTCGTGGGCACCTTGTATAGCAAAGTAGTATAGAATAAAGATTTAGATGTAATAACTGTGTGTAGAATAAAGCAGTTCTAGTGTCAGATTGCTGCAAGTTTAACCAGTGGTGTATCCTGATTTTGTGCTGCCCTAGGCACACACACACACACACACACTCACACTCACTAACAGACACACACTCACACTCACTAACAGACACTCACACTCACTCACTCACATTAACACTTTTTTTTATTTATTTTTTTACTTCAACCCCCCCAGCCTCCTTACCTTTGGGAATGCTGGGGGGGGGGGGGGCATCATTTTTCCCTGGTGGTCCAGTGGCTGCTGGGCTGCTGCTGGGCGGTCGGGTGGCGCTCTTGGGCGGCTGGTGAGGGAGCACTTCATCTGAGCTGTCTGCTCAGCTCCCTCGCGCGCCGCACAGTGAGGCTGGGAGGCGGAGCCGGAATATGACGTCATATTCCGGCTCCCAGCCTCACTCTGCAGCGCGCGAGGGAGCTGAGCAGACAGCTCAGATGAAGTGCTCCCTCGCCATCCGCCCAAGAGCGCCGCCCAAGAGCGCCGCCCGACCGCCCAGCAGCAGCCCAGACATTTGCCTTGGGCATTTGGGGGGCGGCTTTTTTTGCCGCCCCCTAGAAAATGCCGCCCAAGGCAAATGCCTTGTTTGCCTCGCGGCTAATACGCCCCTGAGTTTAACCCCTTAAGGACACATGACATGTGTGACATGTCATGATTCCCTTTTATTCCAGAAGTTTGGTCCTTAAGGGGTTAAATTAGTTGTGAAGGAGATACCCTGATCGGTATCACATATTTTTGTATGTATTGATTGATTTTATTTGAATTTTGGTCCCTGAGGAAGTTCCTTTGCATAGGAACGAAACGCGTAGGACCTTCCCTTTGCTTTTATTTTCTACTGAATGCGGCTATTATTTGTAGCCTTTTTTCTACAATAAATTTGCATATTTATTTTACCTACCTCTACCGAAGTCTCATTCCATTTTTTGGTCCGCTCGGAGTTCCAGTGGAAAGTGGAGACGCTCAGCCGCCCAATTTATCGGGGCAGGCACCTGTTCAGGCGCATTATTCACTTTGATCTTGTGAGTGCATTATTATATTAGCGCATTACTTTGTGTTTTACTGTATCACACTATGTATCTTTTTCCGTTCCTGTTCTAGATTATGTACAGCCATATCTCATTTTCCTCTGTGTCTATGTATATGTTGTAAAAGGTCGGGAACTGGGCCACGACCTTGAGAGGCTGTTTTGACTTTATCAGATAAGTATAAGTATATCTAGATACCATTGTCACTTACTTTGAGGTATCACATATATATATATACTGTTTGTACTTTTGTATACTTGGATGCTGTATTTTTTTCTGGAGAACTTTTGAAATCAACACCCGAACTGCGAGCTATAATTACTCAGGCCCTGGGGAGATAGTGCAGCTTAGCGGACAAGGGCACATGTATGAGTGTGGGGATAGATGCGTGGGATTATGTTCTGGGAAAGAATGTGTGGGTGGGATTATGTTCTGTGTAAGTTAGTGTGGATCAGGTCTTAGGATTCGGGCCAGCAAACAGCTTCCTGTCCTCCTGCTCCTGTTTGCCTGGGCCTGTAGTTTCACAGCTTGAAGGATGGTTATTGAGGCAATCCTGGCTTCCCTCCAAGCTGCTGCAGCACTGGATGGTGGCCGGCAACTGTGGGACCAATTTGGAAACATCACTGGAGGTATGGCTGCCGGTGTGCCCCCCTCCCCCTGCGGCCTACCTCCCCCCTGGAGCACCCCGTGCTGCCTTCCCTGGCGGCCACTGCCCCTGGGGGCAGCACTGGCACTGGCCGGTGTTCTCGCCCACCTGCCAGGCTCCCCCCAGACACTGCTCCTCGGGCCCAGGCTCCCACTCCTCAGCCGGGCCCGCGTGTCTGGGGCCAGGATCTGTGGCCTACTAACGCCGTGCTCCGGTTGCCGGGCCTGCTTCTCCAGCAACTCCCGCCCCGGCCGCAAACCATGGATCGCGGGCCGGTGGCAGTGGACGGCGGTAACCTCATCCGGGCGGCGGTTGGCCGCTCTGCAACGTTCGAGGTCTCCCCGCAGTCAGTGGGTATGAAGGGGTGCCCCTGGGGCGCCAGGCGTAAGTAGGCCCGCAAGGGCTGCGCAGGGTACCATTGGTACAGCTGTTGGGGTGCGGGGGGATTCCCATTGTGGGTCGGGAGCTTCCTCTGCCAGTGAGGAAGGCTCCCAGGACTCTATTTCCCCTGTCCCATCTCATTCCCTTGGGTCCGTTGGCAGGGCCCCCTGGTTCCCTGGCAGGGCCCCCTGGTTCTTCTTGGCTCCTCTCCCTCCCTTCCCTCCTCTGTTGGGCCTCCCCTCCACCTTTTCTCCCCCCCCTCCCCTCTCAGGGTCCCTTCCTTCCCCCTTCTGGGTCTCCTCTGTCCTCTCCTCTCTTTCTTGCCTGGGCCCCCTCCCCCCCCTGCAGGTCACTTACCTTGGCCATCTCCGCTGGGGCGTGGGCTCACCTCCTCTGTGCTGCTCTCTTCTCAGGAACTAGCTCCAGTTTTCGGATCCGTCCAGCAGATGGCGCCTGGAACACAGCTGATGACCTCTCTGGATGCTGGAATCCCTCTTACGGTGCCTCAGCCTTCTGTGAGTGCAGTGCCAGGTTTGGACTGCCAGGATGCTCAGCAGGTGGCACCTGGAACATCTTGAAAGAACGCAGTGGAAGCTGAATTCAGTGTCTTCTGCCTGGACCTTCTACGCTTGGTATGCCGTGGGCATAACGCCGGGCATTGGCTGGTGAGTACGTTGTCTCTTCTTTTATCCAGTCGGGTCCCTGGGGGTGGTCTTAACGCTATACAAAAAAAAACATAAATACATTAAAAAACAAAAATAGTAAATAAATAAATACATGAATAAATCCATACATAAAGGAATAAATAAATGAAAAAGAAAAAAAAACTATACCTGGACACCGCTTACAGGGGGTCCACTCTGGTTATTCAGCCACCCCCATTCTCAGTATTTATCATATGCTATGGTACAGTTTCTTGCAGCGTCCTGCGCAGCTGATAGTGCTGGCAATGCCTCCCTGGAGACCGGCGTTTCATGTGGCTCGGGGCGCTGCTGATGTGCGTGAGTATGGCCCGCTTGGCTTGTGCTGGTTGTGAAGTACTAGGGAGCAGATGGGGGATGGGTTTATTGGAGATAGGTTCCCTCCTGCTGCTGGGGTCCCTTAATCGAGAGGGATGGTGGGGAATCCGGGAGGGACTTGGAAAAAATACAGTAATCGGATACACCCCATGACGCGTGGGAATTGTGTCCGGGCATCGTATGTTATGAATAGTTTTGTCGGGAGAGGGCTTCCCGAACTTTTTGCATTGTCTGCTGTCAGGACACTCTCTGGGACGTGTGTCGTCCATAGGGTAAGCTGGGTTGGTGGAGGTACGTCTTGCGCTTTTGTCCACAGTTGGCGGGCGACCCTACTTGGCCTGAAACTGGATTGACTTAGGCCTCTGGTTTCCTTATGGCTTGCCCGGCACCTCAGCACAACGCGTTTTCGTCCTCGGGGAACATCCTCCTCCTCACTGGCTAGGCTGTGGATGGAAATTCACAGACAGTCGCGGTAAGTAAGGTCCTTGTTCTGTTCCAGCACAAGGGCTCTGGTCCAAGGGGCCTATCCCGTCTCCCGTGGTTTCATGCGGGCAATCTGTCAGGATAGGGGATGTTACGGTTACTTCCAGGCTAGCTGGAAGCTGGACCGCTTGGATATCCTGGTTCCTGAATGTGGAGAGAGAGAGAGAAGAGCCGCTCTTGTCAGCATACCATGATAATCCTGCAAACGTGAAACAATCCCATTAGCTATGGTACAGCTAGGATACACTCTTCCCTACAAAACGAGTCGTCGCTGCGATTTGAGGGTCAAAACGAACTGACTTGACACACAGGCATGGCAATTTATGCAAGTCCATAGGTCCAGGGACAACCCCCTCTGGACCTGATGGGATACAGGACAATACAATATTTTAACCAATAGCATTACACTGTATCCTTTGAAAAAGTACCCGCCCAACTTGGAGATAATGGGTTCCAATGTTGATAATAACCCAATTATCTCCAAGCGCATAGAAAAACCACGTTTTATACCCACATGAAAAACATCACCCACAGCCAGAAGGACCGCTACAGGAGACACCATTCTGTGGATTGACAAGTTGGGGGCAACGCATGTCCCAGTACAGCGACCCTAAAAGCAACAGAATGGAACCAGCAGTGTTATACGAGGAGGACCTGGATGGCTGGGATGCATTAAGGAAAGGCATCTGGTACCAGGCCCTGGATAATGTAGAATACCAGCGGGGTGAGAGTCTCCCCAGTGAAGAGCAGCGGTTGCAGAAGCAAGTGGCCCTGCAGATGCCCTTCCTGGGAGAGCAGCCCCTGGAGGAATGGGTGAAGGAACTAGAGCACTGGGTATGGCAGGAGCTATGACTGGAGGATGCCTACCAGGTGCATTGGTGGTATATGGCACACTATATACCCTGGACAGCCGAGCATGACAAGCCAGAGGGAGAGGAGTTTGATGGTCCTGGCTTGTTATGGGAGTCCTTTGCAGAGCCTGACTTCGGGAGCAGTGCGCAGACCAGACTTCAGGAAATTTTCGACGAGAGGGAGGCTAGGCATGACTGGGATGACCACCATGAGGTAGAGCAAGACCTGGCAGACCTAGCAACCCTGGAGTGGGAACTGGAGCAGGACTACCGAGATCTCTTCCACTCCACTGGGAAGGCTCAGCAGGACAGCAAGGTGACACACCCAGATCCAGACCCCTTCAGCTGGGAAGATATTGTAGAGGAACCCCAGGCGGCAGGTGGAGATGGGACTGAGGTCTCTCCACGGCCCTACAGGGATGCTCCAGGGATGCTCCAGGAAGTATTGTTAGTTGTAGCAATAGAAAGTAAGACAGACTTGCGTGTAGGTAAAATCCGAATTAGCACTGAAGATTCTACTTAGCTTTTGATGAGAGTAGTTCCAGCTTGCTTTTAGCTTGTCGCTAAGCTGGGAAGGTTCCTGAGCATGGAGGGGTGGTCCGTGGTACAATCCAAGGTCATGGTGAGAAGAGAGGGAGTCAGCGATATCCAGTCCGGGTCTGGTACACGTGTAAAGAGAGTGAAGAACTTCAGCCGGGTATGTGATTGCGGTCGTAACCTTTTTCAATAATCCAGCAATTTGGATCTGGCGCGGTCTCCCTAAGTAGCGCGGGATGACCGCTTCAGAGAAAGGGGGCGTGGCAAGGCTCCGGCTACCCAGAAGTGTCAGGGTATTGGTGATACCATCAATTAAGCTATGACAGGTTTTTCCTATTCGGCAGCATTCGTATGGTTCCGGTTCGGCTGTTTACGGCATTCATATGCTTGTCCGGTGTATTGGTGTCTACAGTAGCTGTGCCTGTGTCTCTGGAAGGGAAGATCTACTAAACGGCTGTTAACCCCTTTGTAACGGACCGTTTCAGCAGACAAGGGGTTAAAATCCGTTTAGGCGATAATCCCCTTTCTGCGACACAGGCACAGCTACTGCAGAACACCAAACTCCCGAACTGGATACAAAATAGCACTCCAACTCCCGAACCGGAACCTCACGAATAGCTGCCAGCAGACGAACAGGAAAAGCATACACCAGCTTACACTCCTGGCAATCAGTCTCCAACAGCATGCAGTGAATTCCCCCCAAGAACGAGACAAGGCTCCGTGTTGAGGGTCAAGCAGTGGTCTAAGGTGCTGGTACACCCAGCCTGGTTTTTATTACAGTCTTTTCAAATACAGGACCGCCCACTGGGAGGTATAAAACAACCAATCACATCACAGTTACATCCCACATATTCCCTCCCCTTATCCTGAGAGGAAACTCAATTACACATACAGTTAAAACATACTTTTTACCCAACTTTCATAACTCTAAAACATTCAATTCACATAAAAAATTACATATTCACAATCAATCCATTCAGGGGAACAACATATCAAAAAATGGCATGAATCAGACCAGGGGTTCGGAAGTTAGTAAAATATCTTTTGGGGCCTGGCTGGCACATGGCTATCTGGCCCAGACCGGTTTTACAGAGCCCTCTCTCCTGGAGACAATGGGAAAATAATCTAATTATATCCAGGGATAGAGGCAGACTCCATTGAGCACATGGTTGCAAAAAGACATAAAATTACACAATGTTACAATTACTACATAAAACATATACATGCAACATATCCCCAGATAGCTTAGGCCTGAGCGCACATTATCGAATGGTGCTCAGACCACACACATACAGTCCAATTGCCATGGAGCTAAAGTCTTTCCCATAGTCTTTCATTATTTGAATGGGCTCCATGGCATTGCTATCTGGGGTATCACCGCTCACACAGGGCAAGTACCCCACTGTATTTAAAGGGCCAGAATAAGTGACATACACTCTGGTATGGCCGAATACTGTTTTTAAAGGGTCCAATCTCCCAGGGCCATAGTCCAAAGGCAGCAGGTGGGCAACCAGGCTTCTCCAATGCAATGTGGCGAGATTGCTCTCGTCACACCCTTTTATGCCTGGGGGGGCCGATAGAGTGCCCACACACTTTTCCAACCGCTGACTTCGTAAGGCAGGAGCTTACAGCTGATGTAGGCAATCGGGTGCTCCCCTCCATCTTCTCCTACTTGGCTGAGGAATGCCCCCCTGGGGCAGCCAAGACAGGAGCATTAATAAGTGCAGTTTTGAGAGTCTGAGCTTCACAGTGGGGAGACCACAGGACCTGTCGGGAAAGGTTTTTCTTAGTTAAGTCAGTTAACGGTTTGGCAATAGTGTTGTAGTCCGTTACGTAGTGCCTGTAGTATCCTGCAGTGCCCAGAAAGGCTAGGACCTGGGTCTTAGTGGTGGGGGTTGGCCAATTGGCGACCGCTTCTATCTTAGCCGGCTCAGATCGCTGCTTCCCACACCCCACTCGGTGACCCAGGTACTGTACCTCTGCCATTCCAATATGAAATTGTTCTGGCTTCGGGGTCAGGCCAGCAGCCCGAATCTGATCCAGAACCATTCCTACATGAGCTAGGTGTTCCTCCCAGGACTCACTGTGAATCGCTATGTCGTCCAGGTATGCACAGGCAAAACCCTGGAAGCCATCAAGAAGTCTATCTACCAAGCGCTGGAATGTGGCTGGGGCATTCTTCATCCTGAACGGCATGACCTTAAAGTGGTATAAACCAAACGGGGTGACGAATGCCGACTTGGGGATAGCCTCCCTGGCCAGGGGAATCTGCCAGTTACCTTTACAGAGGTCAATGGTAGTTAGGTAATTTCCCCTGGCGATACAATCAAGTAGCTTGTCTGTTACCGTCTTGTCGTTGAGCTTCCAATATTCCACACAAAATCGGGTAGTCCCATCCTTCTTGGGTACCAAAACTACTGGGGATGCCCATGGACTATCGGAAGGCTCAATAACCCCTAACCGGAGCATCTCATCGATCTCTTTATTCATTTCGTCCCGAACTGCTTCGGGAATTCTGTAGGGGGCCTGTCTTAGGGGTTTCTGTCCCGGGGTATCAACCTGGTGAGTTGTTAGGTTTGTGCACCCGGGGTCTTGGGAAAAGGTGGAGCGTTTGGCTTGAAGTAGCTGATTTAGTTGCTCACCCTATCTGGACCTGGGTCACTAGGTCTGGTGGGGGTTCTTCTCTAATAAGTCTGGTATAGGTAAGCTGTCAGGGTCTTCATGTGGGGGAAAGCAGATAGCTGCCATGTCTTCCGGTCTCTCTAAGTACTCCTTAGCATATTAACGTGGAAGGTTTTCCTAAGGTTTTCGTCGTGGCAGCTAGCTATAACGTAGGTAGTGTCCCCCCTCTTCTCTACGACCTGGTAAGGACCTTGCCAAGAGGCTTGTAGCTTATCTGCCTTAACCAGTTTAAGCACCAGCACCTTTTGCCCTATAGCAAAGCTTCTTTTCTGGGCTCCCCGGTCATACCTTACCTTCTGTCTTTTCTGGGCCGACTGGAGGTTATCCTGAACTGAGCTAGCTAACTGCTCCATTCGGTCCCGGAGTTCCAGTACGTATGGCACGATGGGGACTCCGGCATTCTCGGTCTCCCCCTCCCAGTGCTCCCGGATCAGGTTCAGGTCCGTAGAGCAACTCGAAGGGAGAGAACCCTGTCGTTTCCTGGGGCACCTCCCAATATGCAAACAGGAGGTGCGGTAGGAAGCGTTCCCAGTCCCTATACTCATCTGTTTGAGGGTCCCATTGGACCTCTCACAGAGCCCATTGGTCTGGAGGTGATAGGAGGAGCTAAGGAGAGACTTGATCTTGCAGACATAGCTGCTGCGTTAGTTCAGCGGTAAACTGGGTGCCTCTGTCGGATAGGATCTCTTTGGGAAATCCCACCCGAGAGAACACCTGAACCAACGCATTAGCAATGGTGTCTACCTGAATGTTAGATAGGGCCAAGGCTTCGGGGTACCTGGTAGTGTAGTCCACTACAGTAAGAATATAGTGCTTACCAGAGGGACTAAGAGTATCCAGTGGTCCCACTAAGTCTATGGCGACCCAGCTGAATGGCTCCTCTATAATGGGCATTGTGACGAGACCAATCTCGCCACTGTACATTGGAGGAGCCTGATTGCCCGCCTGCTGCCTTTAGACTATGGCTCCATGTTGAAACGCTTGATTTTCCCCTGCAAAGACATGAAAGCCGGGTCATTCGGTACTTGCCCTGTGTGAGCGGTGATACCCCAGATAGCTATGCCATGGAGCACATTCGTATAATGAAAGACTATGGGAAAGACTTTGTTCTATATGTTCTATACATATTCGCTGCACATCCACTCAGGAGCTCAGTCTATATTTATGTTTATTTTTCTTACCGTATTTTTTTTTTTTTATATTCTTTATTTTATTTGTGCATAGAAAATTCACATCTAGCTTACAATGCCATAACAGTTAAGACAGACATTTTTCATCACAGCATGACAGTAGTTAGGCATTAGTGGGTATAGCACAATTTTGTGTATAATAATGTTGCTTATCTAGGTGTTGTTCTATGTTGCTGAACAGGAAAGATGAATTACACGATTAGACAGAGCAGGATAAGATATGGTTAATGCTATAAGGTAAGGTGTTGCTATTAGGAGGTAGCTTGGCCCATAAATATCTGCAGGTCGATTGTGTAGCTATCACTAGTGATTATGCTAAATATCTAAAGGCTTCAGGCTTTTAGTACCTTTATAGTGTGGTAGTATAGCTTCAGCTAACACTGCTTACGGTTAAATGTGCAGGCCAAACCATCACAGCAAAAATGAATTTAACACAGGTCTCATTATAACGCTTGCCCCCAGTCTGCTCAGCCAAAGCTCCCAGAGGATGAGGGGCAGTGGGCAACCGAGGTCCAGCATGTGTGGGCAGGTCGCTCCTTCAAGCCCCTCTGATGTGGCGTGTACTGGAGGTCTATCCTGACCGCTCGCTAGAACTGTAGTGTGTGTGTGTTTCTGATTCTGGCACCGCTTAGTGAAGAGTCCTCCTCCTGCAAGTGGATTGCCGACAGGAGCCCTCCCGGGCAACTCGAGATCCAGGTGAGAGGCAGTTGGTGTGGATGTTGTGCCGTGAAATTGGAGCGCAGATTGCGACGTCCATCTGTGTCTGCACCTCCGCAATAGCTCGCGTGGGACACACAGTAGAGGCCGCCTCCATGCCTTTGTATCCTGTTTTCTTGGGCCGCCTGTGTAGCTTAACCTTGCTTCGCATGGCTGCGAGGTTTGGAGCCGGTTTCGCCGTCTCTCCGTGCGGCATGTCCGGGATGTCTGAGCCGCCTTGTTGGTTGTGAGCGCGGGATGGGAGCAGGTACTCCCTTTACCATCTGAGCACATGGCGCCCGCCATTTTAGCTGTGGCGGTCGGGCTCCCCGGCCTCAGTTGCAGTGTGTTGGTCAGGGGCCACAGGGTGAGGGCGGGGATCACCCCCCCCGGCCCAGAGGGGGGGAAACGGAGCCGGATCCGTGCCGGTCTGTACCCGCGGATGGGTTCCGTGGTGCAGGATAGTGGGGCAGCGGCTGTCCGCCCCACTCACTGCAAGAGAAGGCCTCGGTAGGGGCAATGCAATTTTCTCCCCCGGGGGACTGAAGCTCGGTGAGCCAGCCTCTCCCTGGTATCTCCGCTCTGGGTACCCACTCTGGCGGTCTGATTTTAGGTGGTGGGACCTGATTTTAGAAAGTAAATGTTGTCGAATTGCAGGAGCTGCTCAGGCTTGCGACCGTCCAGCTCGGCGGTCCGGCCCCGCCGCCTTTCTTACCGTATTTTATTTCTTTACATTTACACTTTTATTTTTTCCATTCTGTTTTATGTTTTATTTTTATATATGTATATTTTTTCTCTTTATATTTATTCTTATTTCTACTTTTTATTTATCTATTTTTATCCATGATCCCTGATTTAAAGGGACACTGCACATATTGAGTATTTAAAGGCACAGCACTTTATATTCACCTATTTTACTCCACATACTTTATTTGATATTATCTATACACAGTACTTTAGCCCAATCGTTACCCAGTAACACTTCGGCTGGTAAATTGTCCATTATGCCCGCTTTCACAGTCCCTTTTCCCGCTCCCCAATCAAGATGTACCTTAGCAGTAGGTATTTTATACACATCCCCCCCGCCACTCGAACGGCCACAGTCCTGATCGCTTGTGTTCTGGCACCAGGTGGCTTTGAACCAGAGTAATGGTAGCGCAAGTGTCCCTCAGCCCCTCAGTGGTGTGACCCTCAAGTCTGTTGGCGGTTGTCAGAGGTGGCATATACTGGATCTGCCTCATGAAGGGGTCCCAAGTATTCCTCCATGGGACCCTCCTGGTTGACACAGAGGGCTCTAGCGGGTCGAGAGGGACCAGAAGAGGGGTTATAGTTCTGGGGGGTTTGGTGGTTGTTGAGAGGGCAGCTTGCCATGAGATGCCCAGGTTGCTTGCACCTGAAACATGTTGGTCGGAGAAAGTCTGAACCGGTACTGCTGGGTGGTCCCGTGTATCGGGTGGGCCCTACTGGTACTGGGGCTCTGAAGTCGGGCCGGGCTGATGTTCGGTAGATTTCCCTATTTTCGGTACGAATCGCTGGTCGGTAGTTAGGGTTTTCGTGCAAACGGGAATCGTGATGTTCGTCAGCTAACTTCTCTGTGAGAGTAGTGGGCTAGCGATCTCGGAGCCATTCCTTTCCTTGCTGATCCATGCTGTTGTAGAAGTGTTCTAAAAGAAACAATTGTAACACATCCTTGGCTGTTACTGCTTGACACCCTTGCATCCAATGGTTGGCCGCCCTTCGCATCCTATGAGCCCATTCGGTATGAGTGTCATTCGGCTTTATTTTGGTGCTCCTGAATTGTCTGCAATATGTATCTGGGGTGACAGCGTATCGATGCAGCAAAGTGTCCTTAACCCGTACATATTGAGTCACCTTCTCGGGTGATAGTGTCCGGAAGGCATCCAGCGCCCAGCCTGACAGTTTCCTGGACAATATAGTGAGCCAATCCTCGCTGGGAATATGATGAAGCGCACACTGCCGCTCAAAGTCTGCTAGATACTCATCAATCCCTGTCTCATTCTCCAGGAATAGCCTGAAAGCCGCATAGGGAATCTTCTGCCTCCCGGTCGTTTCTGCAGGGGGGATGGTCGGCACCGTTGCGAGACTTTGCTGTGCTGTGAGCAAGTTGAGTTCACGGGCTCTGGCTGCTTGTATCTCCGCATCTACCTGTGCCATCGTTGTATCAGTTCGACAGACGGTTCGGCCTGAACAGGGAGAGCCTCTCCCTAACAATCCTAGTCTTTTCATCACCAGCTGTCATCAGAGCTTCTGCCATGGTGAAGCTTTGATCCAGTTCAGTCAATTCTGCAATCAGCTCCCTCCTAGGCCGGTTGCTTGCGTTCCCACCTCAACTTTCTAGTAGGTCCTTTAAGGTGGTGCGCTTCAGTTTGTCATAAGCGCTCTCCATCCACTCTGTATCTCTCCTAGGAAGTCCAAGACGATCCCGCCCCTGCCACCAAATGTTACGATTACCTCCAGGCTAGCTGGAAGCTGGACCGCTTGGATATCCTGGTTCCCGAATGTGGAGAGAGAGAAGAGCCACTCTTTCAGCATACCACGATAATCCTGCAAATTTGAAACAATCTCCCTAGCTATGGTACAGCTAGGATACACACTTCCCTACAAAACAAGTCGAGGCTGCGATTTAAGGGTCAAAACGAACTGGCTTTAATGACACGCAGGCATGGCAATTTATGCAAGTGCATAGGTCCAGGGACAACCCCCTCTGGACCTGATGGGATACAGGACAATACAATAGTTTAACCAATAGCATTACACTGTATCCTTTGAAAAGGTACCCGCCCAACTTGGAGATAATGGGTTCCAACGGCGATACTGACCCAATTATCTCCAAGCGCATAGAAACACCATGTTTTATACCCACATGAAAAACAGCATAAAAATACATACCGTATATACTCTAGTATAAGCCGACCCGAATATAAGCCGAGGCAGCTAATTTTACCACAAAAAAACTGGGAAAAATTATTGACTCAAGTATAAGCCTAGGTTGGGAAATGCAGCAGCTACTGATTAATTTCAAAAATAAAAATAGATACCAATAAAATTACATTAATTGAGGCATCAGTAGGTTAAAGGTTTTTGAATATTTATTTCAAAGAAAAACAGTAAACTAGCTCTGTAAGGGGAAAAAAGGGTCAACAAAAACAGTATGGTATCAACAATAACTTTAACAGTACAAAAACCTTAGCTCTATCAGCAACTAAGCTAAAACAGCTAAAAGAGTTAAAATCCTTCAAAACTGGGGGGGGGGCGGGGCCGGACCGCCGTGCTGATCGGTCGCATGGCGGAGGGGCTCCTGAGAAATCAGGCCTTTAGGCCATAATAAGCAGCCATCCACACTCGCAAACAGCGAGACACTACTCACTCAGCTGTGGGAAGGGTAGCGGACCCCGAGATCGGGAGTTGCGGGCCCCCCCACGGGAAGCCCGATACTTCGGAGGCCGCGGCCTACTCTAGGGGTGGCAGGGTGGACGGCCGCTGCCCTGTCTCCCCACTATTCTGCCTAACGCTGGAATGTTGTGTGCCTGCCGGCCCCTGTACCCCCCCCCCCCCCTGGGCCGGGGGGGTTATCCCGGTCCACACTGGGGCGCACTCAAGCCGACCTACAAGCTGAATAAAAGGCGCTGAACACGCAAGGCCCACAGCCCAAGATGGCGGCGACCCAGAGCACCTGCCTAACCACTCCTGCGATATGCCACAACAGCTGTCTAAACAACGGTACAGCGACCTCAGCGGACCCAGACCAAAGGGAGAAGGGCACCAAGAAATCCAGCGGGCCCTCTGCAACACGCACCTCCCTAGCCGAGATAATGGCTGGAGGGGACTCATGAATCATCGCCTGTCCAAGCGACACATGCACGGAGTTCCCCACAGCCTGATGCAGACCGGGTAATATGGGAGCTGACTACTCACCTCCTGGCATCTGGGAATAGACGCTCATGGACGAAGCATGCAGTCGTATCTGGCCCCCACCAACTTCTCCCCGCCGGGGCCCGCATGGACACATAACAGCAAGACAGCTCTGCCCCAGTGGTCTCACTTAAGCCTGTTTCCCCTCGCCCAAGACAACGAGTATACTCACCTTGCCTGTTTGGGACACTTAGCTCCATCACATAAGTAACACCCTAATACATGGTTTATCCTGCTTACTGTAATATAAATGTTTACCATAGTTGGGAATGCAGTGTCACATGCACATCAATTTGAGCATAACTAAACTTGTCTTACGTTACTTCACTATACAAAAGATCAAACCTACAATACTTACTGTCTAAGCCTGAACCTGTTAATGTTGTATGCTTATCTGCAAACTAGCCTGTAACTACAAACTAAAAATGCGCTACTGTCTATGCCACAGTTTAGCCTGTTTACAAAATCTACTTGTACGCTGTTGTGGCGTCTTTCAATGCTTATGTACCTTCATGCGCAACAAAAATAAAGAATAAAAAAAAAAAAAAATCCACTCACGTGTGATGAAATATAAAAAATGCAGTCATCCAACTTTGCAAGCATAGGAATAAAACCTTCGCTGATTACAGATAACGTAGGAGAATTTAATTTCTGAAAAAAAGAACAGGACTCAATTTAACAAACACGATCAAGAAATTAGTTCAGGTAACAAAATAAAGTAAATCCATGTATATGCATATTCTGCTAGCTAAAAACACGTTTATTATTCTGCATGTTAAAGGGGAACTTTCACGTCTCTGGAATGTACACCACTGAATAAAATTAAAAATCAACCAGAAAAAAAAAAAAATCCTTCAAAACTGGATTTCTCATCATCTGTATGTCCAAACAGAGCTTCAACTGAAGCTGGTGTGAGGTTATCAGCATAGACATTGTCATCATCAATGAGTTCGCAGTCATCACCATCACTGCTGTCGTTCTCATACAAAGCGCTGTCTTCTCTGCCATCCATAGCATTACTAATGCCACATTTCTTGAAGGCGTGTTGCACCATTTCCTCTGGAATCTCTTCCCATGCATCACAAACCCATTTTGCTATGAATTCTATGTCAGGCTTCATCAGCTTTCCAACGTTTGTCAGTCGGGGGTGACCAGATGACATCCATTCATGTCACCTTTTTCGCACACTTTCTTTGAAAGGTTTATTTAAACACACATCTAGGGGCTGCAATACAGATGTAAGCCCACCTGGAATAACGGCTAAAGTAACTTGAGAAGACTTTGCCAATTTTTTTATGTCATCAGATGTGTGGACTCTGAACATATCCCAAACTAGCAATGATGTTTTTTTCTTTAAGGCTGCTCCTGGTCGTCCGTTCCAAATTTCTTCCAGCCATTTTTTTGTTCCGTCTTCATCCATCCAGCCTTTAACATGTGCGTGCATTGTAATTCGTGGTGGGAATTTTACCTTTTTAGGCGAGGTCTTTCTTTTAAAAATAATGACAAGCCGTAGCTTAGCTCCATTCGCCAAACATGACAAAATGACTGAAATGTTTTTTTCATTTCCTGTGGTTCTGAGTAAAATAGATTTGTCTCCCAAACTTGCCACAGTTCTTGGAAGATCAAAGGTCATAGCTGTTTCATCCATATTCCATATATCTCCCAGGTCATAGTTATGGATCCTTCTTTGTTTCATGATGAATGAATGGAATGACATCAATTTTTCATAAAGGTCTTTTGGCAACTTCTGTGAAATCTTTGTTCTTTGCCGCAAACATAGGGCAAACCTACTCATGAAGCGGGTACACCATCCTGCTGACGCAACAAAATTTTCAATGCCTGGTGCTTTTAATTTGTCATCTTTAGCCATTTGAAGGGCACGTAAGCGAATTCCCATGCGTGTTACGCAGTAACCATTTTGACGACACTCCATAACCCATTCATGCAATTCAGTCTCTAGAGCCCCATTTGAAGTCGTTAAACCACGTCAAGCTTTTTTTGCCTTTGGAATCTTTTCCAGGCCAGCTTTCATTTTCCGCCACTCCCTCACTTGTTTTTCGTCAACACAAAATTCCCTACTTGCAATACTGTTATTGCTTTCATCTGCTCTTGACACAACCTTGAGCTTGAAACCAGCATCGCATGACCTGCATCTTTGTTTTGGTCCGGGATTAGAAGTATTGGGATCCATTTCAAACAGGATGAGAAAAAAAAGACTTTGAAAAAGAATGCCAACTATGTTTGCACAGAGCAGCCTGTGTTGGGGCTCATACTATACACGCTGTGTTACTGCATACGCTGCGTTACGGCCGGCTTTTAGGAGAAAAGAAGAGCGGTGATATCAACAGTCACTGGATCACCCACAGAGGCTGCAGGCGCCCGCAGATGAGCGGGAGAGACCGGTGAACACCCGAACTGCACCGGAGAACAGGCAAGTGGGACCAGTGGCCCCTCCATCCCTCCTTCTTACCCCCCGACAGACAGTAACACACACACACATACATACAGAGACACACACAGACAGACAGACAGACAGGCACACATACATACTGTGAAGAATCCCCCTCCATTTATTCGGTACTTTCCCTCCCTGCTACTTTATTCATGGATTTATTACTGTGACAAAGTGCCCTTTGCCACTTGTGCCTGGAGAGGACTGCTTGCCCGCCTCTTGCCCTGTGACTATGGACCCTGTGAGATTTGGCCCGTTCAATTCAGTATGATAGGAGTTATGTATTTTTGTATCCTTTTGTGTTTTACTGGTAACATGTGCTCAATGGAGTCTGACTCTATCCCTGGATATAATTGGATTATTTTCCCCATTGTCTCCAGGATAGAGGGTGTGACGAAACCAACCTCGCCACTGAGAACTGGAGAAGCCTGGTTGCCCGCCTGCTGCCTTTGGACTATGGCCCTGGGAGATTGGGCCCTTTACAAACAGTATTCGGCCCTAACAGAGTGCATGTCACTCATTCTGGCCCTTTAAATACAGTGGGGCCATTCGGTACTTGCCCTGTGTGAGCAGTGATACCCCCCAGATAGCTATGCCATGGAGCCTATTCATATAATGAAAGACTATGGGAAAGACTTTGGCTCCATGGCAATTAAACTGTATTTGTGTGGTCTGCGTGCCATTCACCTAATAATGTGCACGCAGACCTGAGCTATCTGGGGATATGTTAAATGTCTGTGTTTAATGTATAAAATGTGACTTTATGTATTTTAAAGAGTTTTATGTTGTTTTGCAACCATGTGGTTAATGGAGTCTGCCTCTAGTCCTGGATAATTAGATTTCTTCTCCAATTATCTCCAGGGCAGAAGGGAGGAAGCCAGGATGCATTGTGGGGATGTTTTACTTTTACTGTTTGAGCCAGGGGGAATAAAAGATACTTTTACTAACTTTTCAACCCCTGGTCTGATTCATGCCATTTTTTAATATGTTGTTCCCCTGAATGGATTGATTGTGGATATGTATTTTTATGTGAATGTGATGTATGGTTTTAAAGTTATGAAAGTTGTGTAAAAGTATATTTTGAACTGTACACATAATGGGATTAAGTGTCACACTAAGGGGAGGGGATGTGTGGGAGGTAACATCTATGTTATTGGTTATTTTGGTTATTTTATGCCTCCCCCTGGGTGTGGCCTGTATGTGTACTCATGTAATAAAAACCAGGCTGGGTGCCCAGCACCTCAGACCACTGCTTGACCTTCAACACGGAGCCTTGTCTCGTTCTTGGGGGGATTCACTGTATGCTGTTGGAGATTTGACTGCTAGGAGTGTAAGCTGATGTCTGCTTTTCCTATTCATCTGCTAGCAGCTATTTGTGAGGTTCCAGCTGGAGTGCTACCTTATTCACCTATATCCAGTTCGTGAGTTCTGATGTTCTGCAGTAGCTGTGCCTTTCTGAGAAAAGGGGATTATCGCCTAAACGGATTTTAACCCCTCATATGCTGAAACGGTCCGTTACAATTGGTGGCAAGCGGCGGGATCGTTCCTACAGCCAGAAGGACAGCTACAGAACACCATTTCTTTGGATTTACAATTTGAGGGCAACGCATGTCTGAGTACAGCGACCCTGACAGCACCAGGATGGAACCAGCAGTGGAGTACAATAAGGGTGACATGGATGACCGGGATGCAATAAGGAAAGGCATCTGGTACCAGGCCCTGGATAATGTACAATACCAGCGGGGTGAGAGTCTCCCCAGTGAAGAGCAGCGGTTGCAGAAGCAAGTGGCCCTGCGGATGCCCTTCCTGGGAGAGCAGCCCCTGGAGGAATGGGTGAAGGAACTAGAGCACCGGGTATGGCAGGAGCTATGGCTGGAGGATGCCTACCAGGCGCTCTGGTGGTATATGGCACAGTATATACCCTGGACAGCCGAACATGACAAGCCAGAGGGAGAGGAGTTTGATGGTCCTGGCTTGTTATGGGAGTCCTTTGCAGAGCCTGGCTTCGGGAGCCCTGCGCAAACCAGACTGCAGGACATTTTCTATGAGAGGGAGGCTAGGCATGAGTGGGATGACCCCCATGAGGTAGAGCAAGACCTGGCTCACCTAGCAGCCCTGGAGTGGGAACTGGAGCAAAACTACCAAGATCTCTTCCGCTTCATTGGGAAGGCTCAGCAGGACAGTAAGGTGACAGACCCAGATCCAGACCCCTTCCGCTGGGAAGATATTGTAGAGATTTACTGGGAAGAACCCCAGGTGGCCTGTAGAGATGGGACCGAGGTCTCTCCACCGGCCCTGCAGGGAATTGGGAGCCCAGTCTCCATACCCCAGCGGCAGGCTGAGTTACAGGGGGCAGAGGTAGTTGGTCCCACCCCCCAGCAGCAGAGTGATATGCCGGGAAGGCAGTGTGAAGTGCAGGGAGAGGAGAGCAGCGTCCTCCCTCCCCAGCGGCAGGCTGAGTTACAGGGGGCAGAGGTAGTTGGTCCTACCCCCCAGCAGCAGAGTGATATGCCGGGAAGGCAGTGTGAAGTGCAGGGAGAGGAGAGCAGCGTCCTCCCTCCCCAGCGGCAGGCTGAGTTACCGGGGGCAGAGGTAGTTGGTCCTACCCCCCAGCAGCAGAGTGATATGCCGGGAAGGCAGTGTGAAATGCAGGGAGAGGAGAGCAGCGTCCTCCCTCCCCAGCGGCAGGCTGAGTTACAGGGGGCAGAGGTAGTTGGTCCTACCCCCCAGCAGCAGCATGATTTTTGGGGAATTGGGAGCCCAGTCTCCATTCCCCAGCGGCAGTGTGAAGTAGAGGGAGAGGAGAGCAGCGTCCTCCCTCCCCAGCGGCAGGCTGAGTTACAGGGGGCAGAGGTAGTTGGTCCTACCCCCCAGCAGCAGCGTGACTTTTTGGGAATTGGGAGCCCAGTCTCCTTTCCCCAACAGCAGGACACTGTATTAGGAGAAGAGACGGTCGGTCTCCCTCCGCAGATGATGGAAGTATGCATGGGAGAGGAGCTTATTACCACCTCTCCCCAGCGGCGGATTATTAATGGGCAGAGTGTTCTATCGGGAGAAGAGCTTGTTACCCCCTCTCCCCAGCGGCAGTTTAATGTACCAGGGGGAGACTGTAAGCCCCCCACCGGTGCAGATGGGACCGTGGTCTCTGCACTTACCACACAGGGGGTAGGGATGGTCGGTCCTACCCCCCCACGACAGAACTATGTATCCAAGGGGGAGACAACCGGTCTCCCCATTCAGCAGCAGAGCTATGCAATGAAGGGGGAGACAATCCGTCTCCAGCAACCAGGCTCCAACCAGACTACTCCGGTGGTAGTGCTGGCATCAGGACAGAGTACCGCTGGTCTCTGCCCACTCAGCAACCCACCAAGGCAGCCTACCAGTCCCCTGCACAGCCGGGGTGAGGCACCTGGACATGGACAACTTTCTCCTCTACCCAGGTGTAGTAACCATTTATTGTGGGTGGGCTGTACTGATGTTTCTGCTTTGTGGGTGGGTTGCTGGACTAACAAGGGCACTGACCGGCAGGAGGTCAGGTACCCTGTTAGTCTTTTTGGAAAGGGGGAGAGATGTGACGAAACCAACCTCGCCACTGAGAACTGGAGAAGCCTGGTTGCCCGCCTGCTGCCTTTGGACTATGGCCCTGGGAGATTGGGCCCTTTACAAACAGTATTCGGCCCTAACAGAGTGCATGTCACTCATTCTGGCCCTTTAAATACAGTGGGGCCATTCGGTACTTGCCCTGTGTGAGCAGTGATACCCCCCAGATAGCTATGCCATGGAGCCTATTCATATAATGAAAGACTATGGGAAAGACTTTGGCTCCATGGCAATTAAACTGTATTTGTGTGGTCTGCGTGCCATTCACCTAATAATGTGCACGCAGACCTGAGCTATCTGGGGATATGTTAAATGTCTGTGTTTAATGTATAAAATGTGACTTTATGTATTTTAAAGAGTTTTATGTTGTTTTGCAACCATGTGGTTAATGGAGTCTGCCTCTAGTCCTGGATAATTAGATTTCTTCTCCAATTATCTCCAGGGCAGAAGGGAGGAAGCCAGGATGCATTGTGGGGATGTTTTACTTTTACTGTTTGAGCCAGGGGGAATAAAAGATACTTTTACTAACTTTTCAACCCCTGGTCTGATTCATGCCATTTTTTAATATGTTGTTCCCCTGAATGGATTGATTGTGGATATGTATTTTTATGTGAATGTGATGTATGGTTTTAAAGTTATGAAAGTTGTGTAAAAGTATATTTTGAACTGTACACATAATGGGATTAAGTGTCACACTAAGGGGAGGGGATGTGTGGGAGGTAACATCTATGTTATTGGTTATTTTGGTTATTTTATGCCTCCCCCTGGGTGTGGCCTGTATGTGTACTCATGTAATAAAAACCAGGCTGGGTGCCCAGCACCTCAGACCACTGCTTGACCTTCAACACGGAGCCTTGTCTCGTTCTTGGGGGGATTCACTGTATGCTGTTGGAGATTTGACTGCTAGGAGTGTAAGCTGATGTCTGCTTTTCCTATTCATCTGCTAGCAGCTATTTGTGAGGTTCCAGCTGGAGTGCTACCTTATTCACCTATATCCAGTTCGTGAGTTCTGATGTTCTGCAGTAGCTGTGCCTTTCTGAGAAAAGGGGATTATCGCCTAAACGGATTTTAACCCCTCATATGCTGAAACGGTCCGTTACAGAGGGCTCTGTAAAACCGGTTTGGGACAGATAACCATGCTGCCAGCCAGGCCCTAAAAGATACTTTACTAACTTCTGAATCCCTGGTCTGATTCGTGCCATTTTTGATATGTTGTTCCCCTGAATGGATTGATTGTGAATATATAATTTTTATGTGAATGTGAATGTGAACTGTATTTTTCCTGCCTGTGATAATTGCATCTTCTATTGTATAAGATAATTGAATCGCAGGCAGAGGGGAGGATTTTGTGTGGGATGTAACCTCTGTTTTATTGGCTACTGTAGATAACGTGTGTGTCCCTCCCCTGCATGGGAGCAGAGCATAAAAGAAACTGTAGCTTGAATATCTGTTGTTGTTACTTCCAGTAAAGTCTTGTTCCAGCATTAAGCCTTGGCTCATGTGTGGATTATTCGGCGATACCAGCGATTTATTACTCTGTCGATTACTAGGTGATTTTATTTTATGGGAAGAAGGGAATGCTTGACGGAGTAACGGATGGTACCGTCACACATACATACATACAGACAGACAGACACACACACACATATATATATGTATATATATATATATATATATATATATATATATATGACACACGCACACACACACACACAGACAGATAGACACAGTCAGACACACACACAAGCCATACATACAAACAGACAGGCACACATGCATATTACAGACAGACACATACATACATACAAACAAACACACACACACACACACACATATTTAATATTAAATATAGATATTTAAGTCACCCTCCTGTAGCCTACCTTTTAGATGCAAGAGGGTTACTCAGGTTGATGGGAGTCTGACTCCCTTTTCCAACTCCCTGTATATAATGCAGACTGTGTGCATTATATACACACACACTCTGCATTATATACACACACTCTCTGCATCATATACAGGTAGTCATAAAAGGGAGTCGGACTCCCTTCAACTGGGTGGGGGGAGGGCATTTTTATTATTTTTATATTTATAGTGTATTTATTTTAATATTACCGGTACATTTTTATAATGTTATTTTTAGTCCCCACTCCCTACTTCATACTTGGCCAGGGAGGGGGTATATCTCAATCCCTGGCAGTCCAGTGGCATCGATGTGCAGGGTTGGGGGGGGGGGGGGGGGGCAGAAAGCTCTTACTTTTCAGCAGCTCCCAGTGTAAGTCTCGCGGTCTGCGTGCCGTGTGGACCGTGACGGCCGCGGATCTCGCGAGACTTACACTGGGAGCTGAACAGGGGAGCTGCACGGAGCTGACCGGAGCTGCTACAAAGGTACGTAAGAGCTCGCAGCCAGCCCCCAACAAGACCGCCAGGCTTGTAATGAGCCCGGTGGTCCTGGTCTGTATTATTGCAATGTAAGTTGCCATAATACAGACAGTGACTCGAGTATAAGTCGAGTGGGGCTTTTTCAGCACAAATAATGTGCCGAAAAACTCAGCTTATACTCGAGTATATACGGTAACTTTAATGTCTTAATACTAACATGGCCCCATATGCGTGCACAGCCTATTGCATTAGGGTGTGCACCCTAAAGCATTAACACACACTGTGTGTATATGTATGTACATACATACACTGCTGTGTGTGCTGTGTGAGGGTGCCGGTAGTGTGCTATATGGGTGAGGGTACTGGCAGTGTGCTGTGTGTGTGTTGGTTAGGGTTCTGTTAGTGTGCTATGTGAGGGTGCTGTATGTGTCGTGTGTTTGTGAGGGTCCTGTTTGTACCGTCACAACTGGTGGCAAGCGGCGGGATTTTCCCTTCTATTCTCCTGCACAGAGGATTTAAGGAAGGCACTAAGTGTATAGTGCATGGAGGGCAACGCTAGCACTCGTGCAGCACCCTGGCTTCAGAGGAACTCAAGGGATAGAGCTAGCTACGGGCAGCGTCCCTATCCACAGCAACATGGAAGGATTGCTAGCAGCAAAACCAAGCAGGTCGTTATGGCTGAGTTAATGGAGCTAAACCGGAAGAACTTGGTTGCAGCAACACCAACCATTCAGGAGATGGAGACAACAGCGATTCGGGAGAATGAATCGCCAGCCAACAGGGAGATTTGGGAGAGACTAGCGTGGTTCGGTCCGAACCCAACAGCTGACATTGTTCTACAGGTAATGAACATTGTTGCGAAAGAGGCGAAACAAAAGAGGGAAATAGAGCTGCAAATGAAGCTAGCTGAAACCCTGGCTTCGGAGGAACTCAAAGGGATGGAGCAAGCTAGTCCCTGGGCAGCGTCAACCTACGAGGAGGAGTTCCTATGGAGGCTAAAAAATGCCTTGGCCCAGGAGTGTGGCCCTATTTCAACCGAGGAGGAGCTGGCCTGGAGAAATGGGTTACGGCGAGATCTCTGGCACGAGGCCTTGGAGTGGACACGAGGTTCATGGGGAGAAAATCTCCCAAGTGAAGCACAGCGCAGTCAGAAACAAGCGGCCCTGAGGATGCCCTTCCTGGGGTGTCTACCCCCAAGCGAGGGGGTACTAAAACTGCAGAGGTTGATCAGAAAAGAACTGTGGCTGGATGAGGCATACCGGGCGCTACGGTGGTTCTCAGTCCAGATGTGCCCCTGGATGGCTGAGAGTGAGAGGCCAGAGGGCAGTGACTACGATGGCCCTGGTCTGTTATGGGAGGCATTGGAGGAGGACAGTGAATTTGGCAGCACCAAGGAGTCCCGGTATTGGGACATCAGGGAATGGCGATTGGATGCACTGGAGCTCCCTGATGCTACTGACCTGGAACCAGATATCACCCGCCTGATCACCATCGAATGGGAGCTAGAACAGGATTACCATCAACTGTTCGACTTCGCCCAACCACTGTCCCTCAGCCTAGAGGATCACCTGGACACCGTACCCCCTTCTCTCCAACCAGCCCCAGAGGTGAGCAACCTTATAGAGCGGTCCTGGGGAGACCCACAGATGGCAGGTGGAGATGGGACCGAGGTCTCTCCACCGGCCCTACAGGGATGCTGGGTACCCGGCCAAGATCCCCAGTGGCAGTGCATATCACAGGGAGAGGAGACACCCGGTCTCTCTTCCCAGCAGCGGCCTGAGTTCCAGGAGGAGAAGATGGTAAATCCCTCCACCTTACAGCAACCAGCGTCCTGGGGAGGGGAGGCAACCGGCCAGAGGTACTGGAGATAGTAGACCTCATGGACTTGTCCTGGGGACGCACACAGAAGGCAGGTGGAGATGGGACCGAGGTCTCTCCACCGGCCCTACAGGGATGCTGGGTACCCGGCCCAGATCCCCAGCGGCAGTGCATCTCACAGGGAGAGGAGACAACCGGTCTCTCTTCCCAGCGGCAGCCTGAGTTCCAGGAGGAGGGGATGGCAGATCCCTCCACCGTACAGCAACCAGTGTCCTGGGGAGGGGAGGCAACCGGCCTCCCTCTCCTCCACCAACCAGAGGTACCTGAGGTACCTCATAGATGTGTCCTGGGGACGTACACAGATGGCAGGTGGAGATGGGACCGAGGTCTCTCTACCGGCCCTACAGGGATGCCGGGTACCCGGCCCAGATCCGCAGCGGCAGTACATCTCCCAGGGAGAGGAGACACCCGTTCTCTCTTCCCAGCGGCGGCCTGAGTTCCAGGAGGAGGTGATGGCAGATCTCTCCACCTTACAGCAACCAGCGTCCTGGGGAGTGGGGGCAGCCGGGCCCCCTCTCCCACTGCAGCAGGAGATACCGGGTGAGGGGGAAAACAACCCTAACTACACTGGTGCAGATGGGACCGCGGTCTCTGTGCCAGTACTACAGGGATGCGGGACAGGTGGTCCACATCCCCAACCAACCCCACAGGGATGCCAGGAGGAGGAGGTAAGCAAAACTTCCTCTCCCCAGCTACATCCCACCTGGGTCGTAGGGACAGTGGATGAGCCTACGATACCCACTGATCCCCTCCCAGCAGCAGAGCTGGTTGCGGCGCTTGGCTCGGCGCCATTCGAGCCTGGAAGTGTCTGGTCAGGCATGGTTTTCCCGGGGGTTCACAATGTACTGCATCTTGTTCACTGTACTTCAGGAAGGTGTTTTGGTGGGTTGAGTAAGCATCGGAATGGACTTCCTTCAGGCTTTTGCCGCTCGATGGCTGTCGTCTTTGGAAAGGGTAAGTTGGTAGCGGTTGGCTAATTCATCCATTGAATCTGTTCAATTCTTGGACGTGCTGGGGTTGACATAACCTGGCCCTTCCACATTCTCCTGAGGTAGATGGAATGCACAGGGTAATAGTTGGGCTCCTAACAGGATGTACTAGGTTCCCAGGATAGTTTGAAATATACCGTTCCGATTGGGGGGAGTGCCGGGTTCCAGCATTTGTCCTGTTTTTGCTTATGGAGTGCTATTCTGTCCCCTGGATTATTCGGCCTCCTCACCCCTTGTTTGGTTCTTGATGACGGGTTTTCTCTCCTGCATCCATTTCGTTGGGGTGCTCCACTTGGGGCTCGAATTCCTGGGTAATGATGGTGGGGAGTTCAGGGGGCATTTATTCTGGTTAGGGGCCGCTACAGATGCCACCAGGCTTGGTGTACCTGCGCCACTGGTTCAAAGGGCTCAGGATGGTAGGTTCCTTAGGTTCACCCTGTCGGTCTCCGGAATTGATTTCTCTCTGCAATTATGGTCCCCCCCCCGGAATAGGGATGGTGCAAGGCTCATATGTCATTTTGGCCAGGAGGCGGGGGGCGAGTGGTTCTTGAGCGTAGGTTCGGTGGTATGGCACCAGATACATGAGGGGGTGTGGCTCCTCCCCGTCCAGGGTCAGCTGTCCTGCCTCCTGGGGGTACCGGGGGTTTTGTCATCCATCTGGGTGGAATGACCTGGGTTCAGTGATCGTTGGCGGCGTTTCTAGGTTTGTCTTGGGGACTTGGGGGATTCCAATTCGCCTTAGCGTTTGAGCGGGAAGTGGCCTAGTTATCTCGAGGGGATGGGTGCGCTTGCTGGAGATCGGACTAGGCCTATGTTAATCTAGCGCTGCAGGAAGTGGTGGAACAGGCCATGGCTGGTTGTAGTGTGGTCCCCGGCTGATTTTAGGCGTTAAACAGCGGGGTTGTGGCGGGGGTATGTCCTTGCCAATTAAATTTGAGGGGTTAAGTTTAAGTTTATGGAACAAGTTTTTAAGGTGTCAACCTCCCCTGCTTCAAAGGTTACCTGGGGTGTCTTGCCCATCGAGCGTGGATAAGGTCGGCTGATGGCAGGCATTGGAAGGAAATGATTTTTATGACGAGGGGGGAGGTGAGAGGAAGTCGCACATAGGCGCATGGTCAGTTTATTGGCAAGGGCTGTTGGGTTCACTGTATGACACTATGTGTTAAGTTATATGCATATATATGTTAATTTATGGTTACTTGTTAGCAGAACAGCATTAATGATTGCAGCTGTGAGACTCACTTACAACCTAGGAGTGTAGATATATATTTAATGTGTGTGGGACTATATTTACAATACATAAATCAAAGAACACAATAAAAGGAATGCCCTGTGTAGGTTATGTGTCCCTTTCCCTTACTCTTTCTCTGTGTGTATCCAGATGATTCCTTGTTATATGTGATCTGTATATTTACTAAGAGGTGAGAGTCTCACAACAGGTGAGTCTATAAACAGATTTCGGAAGGAGAAGCAATATGTTCAATATATAATTTCCAATTGTAAAATGTATCATATCACTGAGTTTTTATGTTTTAATAAAATATTATTTCAGTCTATTCTCGATGGATTCGGCCATGTTTTTTTCACAGATCCAGCGCAGCTTTGTAAAACAATTCTCCAGTTGCAGCGAGCGTCCCATCTTCGCACAGGCCCCCATTGCATTTGTTTTATCGAGGATTCTACACACAAAATATAAAACAGATTAGAGAAAAGTTCTTCCAACTCATAATTGGGACCTGATTTAATGCTTCAAAACTCTCAACTAATAGACAGAATATCGAACTGCCTAAAAATAACAACACAAAATATATAAATGTTCAAAATACAAACAGAATAAACATAAATCACTGAACAATCTAATTAAGTTTTCCACAAAATGTGTCATATATAAGGGGAGCTTGACTTGTTCTATATCTTACCCCCAATTAACCCCGCAGATCACCATCCAGATGTTCGTGGCCACCATAGTATTACTCCCACTGTTTAATTCTGACTCCCCCTGTTATGGGGCCACATGTGGAGACCCCGATACAGGAATCTGAACATTGAACAGACTGATCCCCCTGTTACACACAAAGTATTACATGTTAGTGATATTATTTATCTAGCTCTAGCTTATTACGTACTCTTTGTTACCGTCAGACCATCTTCCTTCCCATTTTCCACCTTTATTTAATCCTGTGCAAAGTAATCCGATCCAGAAATCCTGCTCTGTGATCCGTATCAGTCTCTGGGATAATATAGGGTTGAGGGATTAGATCTTTGTATGGACTGGAGATGAAACATTTCAGAAAATTTTAAAGCCACAAAAAATAATAATAATTTCTGAATATATTTTAAAAATATGCAGTGTGTATGGAAGTGTGATGCTTCGAATAACAGTTCAGTTTATTCTGTAAATAATAAGCTAAAAAAAAAAAAAATCGTATTTTTTTTTTATTTTGCATTAAAGAAAAAGATAAAGGTTAGAGAAAGAAAAAGAGGATGATTACGAGGTACAAAATTGACATCAATCAAGGATACAATTATAGCTTTCTATACACCTAAATCATACAGAAGTATATATCCATCTGTTTCAATTTACTCATGGTAGGTATTCAGCCCAGGACACTGGCCCACTGAACCCTCTGCAGGGGCCTGCACTGCAGGAGTAAACATGGGGGACAGTTTGGTCTGGATTATCAGGTTAGATGTGTGGGGCTACGGTTCCGCTGACTATCTATAGGTCTGTCAGCTCTGACATGGTCGGGATTGGATGGCCCATGTGAATTGGCCATTTTAGGCCATTAGGTACACTTCATGTCTATAGACACCCTCTTGGCGTTTGATGTGTAGTCTTGTAGACTTGGGGGCAGGGGGGGTGCTTTGGAGATGGGGGAAATTGGGAAGTGTGGGGGTTAAATAAGATTGATACTGTGCTTACCATAGTAAGTTGGGTGAACAGAGGCGGCTCTAGACTTTATGAGGCCTTAGGCGAAATGCAAACATGAGGCCCCACTAACAAAAAAGTGTCACATATACACATTGATGCACTGTCTACCTGTGTATGTGCCTGAGAGTGTGTCTGACAGAAAGTATCCTTGTGTGTGCGAATGTATGTCTCTGTGAGCATGTTTGCGTTTTTGTCTGAGACCCTATGTGTATGGGGTAGCTGATGGTGAGAGGGAGCGGGGGGTGTGATGGTGAGAGGGAGCGGGGTGTGTGATGGTGAGAGGGAGCGGGGGTGTGATGGTGAGAGGGAGCGGGGGGTGTGATGGTGAGAGGGAGCGGGGGGTTGTTGGTAATGTGAGAGGGAGCGGGGTGTGTGATGGTGAGAGGGAGCGGGGTGTGTGATGGTGAGAGGGAGCGGGGGGTGTGATGGTGAGAGGGAGGGGGGGTGTGATGGTGAGTGGTGAGAGGGAGCGGGGGGTGTGATGGTGAAAGGGAGCAGGGGGTTGATGGTAATGTGAGAGGGAGCGGGGGTGATGGTAATGTGAGAGGGAGCGGGGGGTGACGGTAATGTGAGAGGGAGCGGGGGGTGACGGTAATGTGAGAGGGAGCGGGGGGTGATGGTAATGTGAGAGGGAGAGGGGGTAATGTGAGAGTGAGAGGGGGTAATTTGAGAGTGAGAGGGGGTAATGTGAGAGTGAGAGGGGGTAATGTGAGAGTGAGAGGGGTAATGTGAGAGTGAGAGGGGGTAATGTGAGAGTGAGAGGGGGTAATGTGAGAGTGAGAGGGGGTAATGTGAGAGTGAGAGGGGGTAATGTGAGAGTGAGAGGGGGGTAATGTGAGAGTGAGAGGGGGGTGATGTGAGAAGGAGGGGGTGATGGTGAGTGGGGGAGGCTGAGGGTGGTGACGGAGGGTTATGCTGAGGGTGGTGATGCTGAGGGTGGTGGGGGGTAATGCTGAGGGTGGTGATGCTGAGGGTGGTGGGGGTGAGGCTGAGGGGGGTGATGCTGAGGGGGGTGATGCTGAGGGGGTGATGTTGAGGGTGGTGGTGGGTGGTGAAGCTGAGGGTGGTGAGGGGTGATGCTGAGGGTGGTGAGGGGTGATGCTGAGGGTGGTGGGAGGTGAGGCTGAGGGTGGTGGGGGTTATGGGGGATGGTGAGGCTGAGGGTGGTGGGGGTGAGGCTGAGGGTGAATGGGGTAATGGTGAGGGCGGTGGGGGTGAGGCTGAGGGTGGGGAGGGGTGATGGTGGTGGGGGTGAAGCTGAGGGTGGTGGGGGGTGATGGTGACTGTGGTGGTGGGTGTAGCTGAGGGTGGTGGGGGGTGATGGTGGTGGTGGGGGGTGAGGCTGAGGGCGGTGGGGGTGAAGGTGGTGGGGGTGAGGCTGAGGGTGGTGGGGGTGATTGTGGTGGTGGGGGTGAGGCTGAGGGTGGTGGGGGTGATGGTGGGGGTGGGGGTGAGGCTGAGGGTGGTGGGGGTGAAGGTGGTGGGGGTGAGGCTGAGGGTGGTGGGGGTGATGGTGGTGGGGGGTGAAGCTGAGGGTGGTGGGGGGTGAGGCTGAGGGTGGTGGGGGTGATGGTGGTGGGGGGTGAGGCTGAGGGTGGTGGGGGGGTGAGGCTGAGGGTGGTGGGGGTGATGGTGGTGGGGGGTGGTGAGGCTGAGGGTGGTGGGGGGTGATGGTGGTGGTGGGGGGTGAGGCTGAGGGCGGTGGGGGTGAAGGTGGTGGGGGTGAGGCTGAGGGTGGTGGGGGTGATTGTGGTGGTGGGGGTGAGGCTGAGGGTGGTGGGGGTGATGGTGGGGGTGGGGGTGAGGCTGAGGGTGGTGGGGGTGAAGGTGGTGGGGGTGAGGCTGAGGGTGGTGGGGGTGATGGTGGTGGGGGGTGAAGCTGAGGGTGGTGGGGGGTGAGGCTGAGGGTGGTGGGGGTGATGGTGGTGGGGGGTGAGGCTGAGGGTGGTGGGGGGGTGAGGCTGAGGGTGGTGGGGGTGATGGTGGTGGGGGGTGGTGAGGCTGAGGGTGGTGGGGGGTGATGGTGGTGGTGGGGGGTGAGGCTGAGGGTGGTGGGGGTGATGGTGGTGGGGGGTGAAGCTGAGGGTGGTGGGGGTGATGGTGGTGGTGGGGGTGAGGCTGAGGGTGGTGGGGGGTGATGGTGGTAGTGGGGGTGAGGCTGAGGGTGGTGGGGGTGGTGGGGGTGATGGTGGTGGGGGGTGAAGCTGAGGGTGGTGGGGGTGATGGTGGTGGTGGGGGTGAGGCTGAGGGTGGTGGGGGGTGATGGTGGTAGTGGGGGTGAGGCTGAGGGTGGTGGGGGTGATGGTGGGTGAGGCTGAGGGAGGTGAAGCTGGGGGTGAGCCTGAGGGTGGTGGGGGGTGATGGGGAGGGAGAGCCTACCTTTCCCTGGTGGTCCAGTGGGCTCCCTGGTGGTCCGGTGGCCACTGCTCACGGTCTGCAGCTCCTCAGAGCTGCAGACCGTGTAATCTCGCGAGATTTCAGAGCGTTGCCGTGGTAACCCGCGGCAACGCTCTGATTGGCCAATTGTCGCGAGTCACATGGTCTGCAGCTCTGCACATTGCGGAGCTGCAGACCAGTGTCTGCGATGGTGGCCAGGCAGCCAGGAGGGGTCTCGCACCCGGCGGCATACCGGGCAAGCCGCCGGACCCCCTCCTGGTGTCAGGTCCTCGGTCAGTGACCGAGGACCTGACACACTCTGCCAACAGGCGGTTTAGGCGGCCGCGAGGCCCCCGCCAGCGCGAGGCCTTAGGCGGCCGCCTAAACCGCCTAATTAGAGAGCCGCCTCTGTGGGTGAATGTGTATAATTCCCTCTTGTTCATCCCTTTTGTTGAAGTTCCACCTATATCTAGGTGTATCCTTGTCATCAGTGTTGTCTACCTAGCTATTTCCCATTTTTCTCATTTAGGTCGCCCCTAATTCAAGCCAAGGTTGCCATATGGTGGTTAGTTTTTCCGAGCTGGAGTGGGAGTCAGTTGTTAGTTTTTTTTTATATACAGGTGCATCAGAGCAGGGATCTCTCTAATTTCCCCGAACATAGATTTAAAGGGATTCCCTGCTCTGGTGCACATGTCTATTGTAGCGAAAGCCACTTCGCCACTGTGGTTTGGAGGGGGCTGCTTGCCCGCCTCTTACCCTGTGACTACGGTCCCTGGGCGATTTGGCCCTTTATGCACGGTATTTGGGCATACTGTGGGTTATTGGGCTGCCCCAGGATTATGGGCCCTCTCATCAGCCCATACGAAACTTAAACCCCATGGCGTTTGAACTGTGTTTGTGGCATCTAAACGCTGTTTGGATATGTTGAGCGCTCAGATCCAAGCCATCTGGGGATGGGTTGAATGTGGGGGTTCTGTTTAGTATAACAGGAGTTATGTATTTTTATGTCTTTTGGTGGTTGCTGGTAACATGTGCTTAATGGAGGCTGTGTTTGTCCCTGGATATAATTAAATCAGCTTCTCCATTGTCTCCAGGATAGAGGATTCTGGGGAACTAGTTTGAGCTTCTAAAAACCATGCTTCCAGAAGGTCAAATGCACATTTGTACTAACTTTTGAACCCCTGGTCCAATTCGTATGATTTTTGAGTATGTTGTTCCCCCGAATGGATTGATTGTGTATATGTATTTTTATGCGAATGTGATGTATATTTTGGGAGTTATGAATGTTGTGTAAAAACTGTATTTTCCCTACCTAGGATAATTGTATTTTCCTGTGTGTACAGATAATTAGTTTACAGGTAGAGGGGAGGGCTATGTGTGGGATGTAACTATTGTGTGATTGGTTAATGTACGTTACTGTGTGTCCCTCCCCTTCATGGGAGCACCTAATAAAAAGGGCTGCAAGCTAGCAGCCAGAGAGTTCTATTTTTACCCTCAACTTGAGTCCTGTCTCTTATTGGGGGAATCTGCTACAAGGGATTGCTATGCTAGGCATATTCCCTTGCTATAATCACTGAGCTCTTGTAAGAGCTTGTTCCTGCTTCGTTCTGACGGGAGATAGCTGCAGCCTGCAGTGCTTATGGTGTCTGGTGGAGTGCTTGGAGTCCTCTGGAAGCGCTAGGAGCATCTTTCAACGGAGGTACCCAGTCGGGGTGCCAGTTGATCCGTTACATCTATGTTCGGGGAAGTTTCCCCGAACATAGACGAACACACCAGAGCAGGGAATCTCCACGATGGCTCGCACTTAACAATGGTCGTAAGTGCGAGACATCGTAAAACAGGTAGGTCGTAAAACGACGAGCACCTGTATAGGGTCAGGAATACATGTTTGTGTTCATGACCCTATAGTGTTCCTTTAAGCTCCCTTAGCCCCCTTAAAAGGAATTAAAACTCACCTTATTTCCAGCACTGTGCAGGTTTGTTTGAGCTGGCCCCGCCCCCTTGGTGACATAATCAGAATTGCCAATTTCTATCCAATCCAATGCTTTCCCATGGGGAAAGCATTGAACTGGCTAAAATTGGCAAGGGGGCAGGTCCAAACACAATTTTGGCCAATCAGCACCTCCTTATAGAGATGCACTGAATCAATGCATCTGTGCAGCACTGCCCCAGGAATCACCTCCAATGGCCATCTGAGGAGTGACCACTTAAAGGTGTCCCTAGGGGCAATGTAAACACAGCTTTTTCTCTGTAAAGGCAGTGTTTGCATGAAAATGCCTGCATTTACTGATTATACTCACCAGAACAACTACATTAAGCTGTATACCATACATTAAGCTGCAGTTATTCTGGTGACTATAGTGTCCCTTTAAGACCATAACACCATCAGCAAAAAAATCTTCACCTAACTGATGCAAAGAGGAGATATTTTCACTACTTCACTACAGATCTTAAAACCCAAAGGCCATGTGATTAGCCAAAACAAACTTCAATTCCACAAAGCACACATTTCTGCTGCATTATACCACAAACATTGTAGGCTACTTAAAAGAGAAAACCAAGACAATAGTTTAAAACAAAACAAATAAAAAAAAAACATTTAAAAAAAGAAAGAATATCAGAACTCTGAGAATGGACAAACATATAGAGAAGCTCAGAGGAACCACTCAGTTCAAAATATAGTTTTTGCTCACTTGTGCCATTACAGAGAGAACATATGTAGCGGACCCCCGATAACCCGACTCGTTACCTCCGCTAATTCCTCCTCTCAGCCAGACTACTCAAGCATTTATTTCCACAGTAACTAGACAAGACGTAGTTCTGGGAGTCAACTCATCTTATTCTGGCCACACACAGCTTTTATGCACAGACCCCTAGCATGGGACTCCAACAGATAAACTGGGAGAACAACATGCAGTAAGAGGGGATTCCCCAACCCCCAAACACAGACCTGCAAACTGGCCTCTCTGTCTGTCACCGTAGCCAGTCTGGAGCCGCTGTCTGAGCAGTTTTTATTACTATGGTTCATAGTCTTCGTGTCTTCTGAGATATAATAGCATTTCTTATCCACTTCAACCCAGTATGGGGGACACCGAGGAGAGGGGTCTGAGATCCAGGGTCGGGGACACACAGAAGAGCAGCCTGTTATAGGATAAGGAAAACATCACATAATAAATAATAAATGCTCACATAATGGTATCTACAGAGCACCGCATTATCCTAGTTATACTGATGGTGAATTGGAAGAAATAACAGTAAAATGATTAATTATAATGACACAATGACAGTTATAACCAATGTCACACTCAGTAACACTCTGAGGGGAATTACAATCTGACATTCGATATTTATTAACACATTCACTGCTGCAGATGAACTGTTAATGTTAAAGTGATCACAATTTCACCATTTTAACTTATTTTAAAACCAATTTTACTGTTTATCAGATTGATTAAAATGTTGCTGTACTTTATATTACACATTCCAGTTTCAGCAATCACAATCTTGCTGAAGATTAGTTATTAACTCATTAATGGAACCATTTAGACATTTAGCAAATGTAACATCTAACAAGTCTGGAAAAGAACTTGAAAATACTTTTGTAACATGAATAAACCCCAAAATATTTCTCAGTGTTAGTGTACATACAGACATCATAAACATCCCTCCTGACTTGATGACGGAGAGTACAAACAACATTCATTAACATTAATATGTTAAAGCAGTTAAATAACTCACGAAGGACTCAAACTAAAATAACTAGTAAAACTGTTGGCTTAACAAATAAAACTGTATATAAAACCTGAAATGTCTGTTATTAACACCTTAATGAAATATACACTGAGATATGCACATAGAGCATGTTATATGTAACACATTTGTCAGTTATTATCCTCAATAAGGACATATAATAAGGTACTATCACCTGAGAAAACCAGGTATGAATCCCAGACAGACCACCTTACCAGTACAGCTGTGGTCAAAAGTTTGCATACCCTTGGAGAATTGGTAATATATGTAACGTTTTTAAAGAAAACTTGAGTGAGCAGGCAAAACACATTTCTTTTATTTCTTATGGGATTCATATTCAACTGTAGGTTATAACAGAATGGCACAATTATAAAACAAAACATGGCAACAAAGAAAAAAATGAAATGATCCCTGTTCAAAAGTCTGCATACACTTAGTTTTTAATACTGTGTATAGCCCCCGTTAGCATCAATGACGGCGTGCAGTCTTTTGCAATAGTTGTCTATGAGGCCCTTAATTCTTGCAGGTGGCACAGCTTCCCATTCATCTTGGCAAAATGCCTCCAGGTCATGCAAAGTCTTTGGTCGTTCTGCATGAACCGCCCGTTTGAGATCTCCCTAGATTGGCTCGATGATATTAAGATCCGGAGACTGTGATGACCACTCCAGAACCTTCACCTTTTTCTGCTGTAACCACTGGAGGGTCAACTTGTGCTTAGGGTCAATGTCATGCTGGAAAGTCCAAGAGTATCCCATGTGCAGCCTTCGTGCATAAGAATGCAAATTGTCTGCCAGTATTTCCTTATAACATGCTGCATTTATCTTGCCATGAATTTTCACAAGATCCCATGTGCCTTTAGAGCTCACACTCCCACAAAACATAAGTGAGCCACCACCATGCTTCACAGTGGGGATGGTATTCTTTTCACTATAGGCCTTGTTGACCCCTCTCTAAACATAGCGTTTATGGTTGTGACCATAAAGCTCTATTTTGGTCTCCTCACTCTAAATTGCAGTGTGTCAGAAGCTGTGTCAAGTCAAGGTGTTGTCAGGCATATTGTAACCGGGCTTTTTTGTGGCATTGCATGGTCGAGTTGCCAGAAAGGCTCATTTTTGTTCAAGTATCGTCGTATTGTGCTCCTTGAAACAACCACAAAGTCTTTTTCAAGAGGAGCCTGTATTTCTCCTGAGGTTACCTGTGGGTGTTTCTTTGTATCCCGAACAATTCTTCTGGCAGTTGTGGCTGAAACCTGTCTTTCTAACTAAAATGGATCTTTGTACTGCAGACACTGTGCCCGAAAGGACTTAATATCGATTTTGATATCGGTACTCTCCTATGATTCTGTATACAACATATGCGCTCTTTTCTAGAAGCCTTATATGCACTTTATTGTTAACTTATATTATAGTTTATATTGCTTCTGCTTATTTTTCGTATTTTTTAATGGTTTTATGTAATTTTAGCTTGAGTTTATTTTGTATATTTTATATTACGTGCCCCTAGTAATTATAGGGAATACATTTGTTTTTGCATTAAATTGCTTGTGTTTAGAGTTGAGCGAACCCAAACCGCAAAGTTCGGACTCGTACCGAACATTACGGTTTTTGGACCCCGAACCCGGACATTTCAGTGTATGTTTGTGTTCGAGTTCGGTATTCAGCGATTTAATGGCGCGTTTTGAAAGGCTGCAGGGCAGCCAATCAACAAGCGTTTGACTTGTTTGCCCTTAGAAGCCATCACAGCCATGCCTACTAATGCCATGGCTGTGATTGGCCAGTGCAGAATGTGACCCAGCCTCTATATATAAGCTGGAGTCACGTAGCGCCGCACGTCGCATGAGCTCTTATTTGTGTAGGGGGAGAATGCTGCAGCTGTGAGGGACAGCTTAGGATAGAATTCTGGTGTTGAATCTGCAAACTACAGCGATTATTCAAACTACAGCGATTATTCAAATTCCAGCGATTATTTTAGTGGGTGCTATACTACATTTTTGTACCCTGCCCTGAGCCCAGTGCCACAGAGAGTGCAGTGCACTTGCAACTGCATGTGTGCCAGGCACATGACTTTATTTCCTGTTCTGGTAGCTCAGTGGGCAACATCTAGGCATTTTTAAATACTGCAATATCTTTTGCTGCTAAATAGTACATTTGCGTACTGCATTTTTTGTAGTCTAATAAAACCCTTAAATAATACTTTTACATTGTTGGTTTAAATAATCACACTTTTTTGTGCTAAATAGTACATTTACGTCCTGCGGTGCACTTCATATCTGAGAGTCAAATAAAACCGTCAAATACTGTGCTTACAGCGCAGTTTGACCCATTCAAATTTTTGGGGTGATAAAAAGTAAATTTGGGGTGAGCACTTCATATCTGAGAGTCAAATAAAACCGTCAAATACTGTGCTTACAGTGCAGGTTGACCAATTCAAATTTTTTTTGGTTGCTAAATAGTACATTTGCGGCCTGCACTTCATATCTGAGAGTCAAATAAAACCGTCAAATACCAATACAACAATATTGTAATTCGGGGGTAAACTGTTGCCTGGATACAATTCTAAAACAATTTCCATGTGTCCTTTGCAGACTTTACATGCTGGGAAAACACAGGTGCCAACTGCTGTGGCTTTGTGCAGTGTGCATACCGGCAAGGAGGGCAGGGTTGGGGAGTGGGCAGGGCCGTCTTTAATATTGATTGGACCCTGGGCAAGCATCTGCTTGGGCCCCCTGGGCATGCAATCACTCCCTCCACCCCAACCTAGAGGCAAAACTAATGTAGAGAGTGCCTTGGTGCAACTCCTGCGATGCTATGCCAGCTGGGGATCTACCATCCTTGCAGGGTTGTATTTTTAAGCAGTGTTTGTGCAATTGAATGTCAGCATGTTATTGTATAGAGTGTATGTGTGCATGTAGGGGTGTATTTGAATGTACTGTTACCATTGGAATGCAGTGGTGTACTTGTGTGTAGTGTTTGCTTTGAATGCAGGGATGTGTGATTGTCTGTAGTGTTGGCTTTTAAATGCAGGTGTACTTTTGTGTAGAGTTGGTGTTTGTATATAATTTTAGCGTTTTAATACAGGAATGTGTTTGCATGCAGGGGGATGTTTGGATGTAGTGTTGTGTTTTAAATGCATATGTACATTTGTGTGTAGTATTGGTGTTTCAGCAAACTGGTGTGTTTGCATGTAATGTTTGTGTTTGCAGGGGTCTGTTTGCATGTTGTGTGATTTCTATAACACATATACACATACACATTAACACGCAGATACACACATAAGCACACTGACACATGCTCAAACCTTGACACATACTTGCACATACATACACACACACTCAGATACACACCCTTTGACAAACAGATACAATCACTTTGATACACACACACACTGGCACATCCACACACAGAGATACACACACACACACACACACACACTCAGATACACACATACATAAAGGTATAAAAGCAGGGGTGTATATGTGTACAGTGCTAGAGATGGAATGTAGGAGTGTATTTGTGTTGGCATTAAAATGCTGGGATGTATGCATTACCACACACTCAGATGCACACTTACACACACCGACACATACAGACACACACACACACAAACACACAAACACACACACAGGTACACATACACACTGACACACAAGTACACATACACAGGTATACATACACACAGAAACACTGACACACAGACAAACACAGCCAGATACACACACTGACACAAACACAGCCAGATACACACAAGGACATAAACACAGCCAGATACACACACATATATGTGTACATTTACATATTTTAATCTCTGCCTTCTAGCAGCTCTTTGACAGCAACTCCCAGCAACCTTGGCCAATATAATGGCTCAACTCTGTTCTTACATACCCTGGTCCAGAATTTGGCAAAAGTGACATTTGGAAATGGTGTACAGCCCTTGAAAACACTTGATGCAATAATATGTTAAAATAAATACTTTTTACATTTATATTTAATAGGGAACTGCCAGGTTCTTCTAGGATTTTTAACATGTACTTATTCCCTGTGTGTTACATTACAAACACCAACACTTGAATAAAAGTGATATCAGAAATAAGCAAAACAAAAAACAAACAATATTTAGCCACCCTCCTGTCTCCTTACCTTTTGGGTACAGAAAGGTGGCTTCCCTGGGGTCCAGTGGCAGCTTGCTGGCCCAGGCTGATGGGAGTCTGCCATCAGCTTTCTCAGTCCCTCTCCCCCACAATGCTTGCGTCCTCCATGTGGTGTGTGCCCCCTCCCCAGCGGCACTGAGGAGGAGGTGATCTGCCCTCACTTCCTCCCAGCATGCCACGGAGAAGAAAAGGGATCACAGGGCAGTGTGTGAGGGGGCTAGCTGTGAGCATAGACATAGAATGTCTGTGGCTGTGAGTATGTATTCAGCCAACCCACATATTACAGGGCCCCGGTCCAGAGCAGTATTAAAGGGCTGTGGCCCCTGATTACCTCAGGTGCTGCAGGGGGCCCATGGGGCAGCTGCCTTAGGGCCCGAAGGAGTAACTGGGCCTGGGGCAGCTGCCCCTTTTCCCCCTCCTTAAAGACGGCCCTGGGAGTGGAATTAGAGTAGAATTACCACAGTTATCCAAGTAACAGATGGAGCAATCAAAGGATCTGTGGTGGAATCTCGGTAAAAAATAAATTTAGTAGGCCGAGATTACCACGTGGCATGTGTACGTGCATATGCTGACGTATCGATCAGTTGGTTGCACGAGGCAAGATACGATCAGTAGTGTACGGAGCATGTGCAAGAATACAGGATGTAGTATTCCCCTCCTCTATTGTGCTGGACAGGCCATGTGGTCAAACAGGAAGTTAATTCTTATTTGTGTTGATTGGTTAAGAGAATGTGCGGGTGGAGCTTAATATGGGAGGAGTTATATGCCTATATAAGGAGCCTGCACTATTGTCCGGGGCTCAGAACTTGTTGTATTTTGGTGACGTTAGTCCCTCTGAGTCCCGATCGGTGATCCAATAAAGAATCTCTTCCTTCCTGAAGAAACCTGTGTCCATCTCTCTGTGCTTGGCTTCCGTCAGTTTCTCCGGTATCATTTGGTGCATTGGCCGGGAAGCTCATCGTTCAACGGTAGCTGAGAGGCAGAGGCGTGAGACGGTCTATCTTTGCCCACGTTCTCTACGGCTGCACCCCTGAACTTCTGCGTGGACCTCCCTTCGTCTTGGCGCCACTGGTCTGTTGTCCAGGAGATCATCGGCCTCTACGTAAGAAGTGCTGGGGTGTCCCCGTCGATGAGTGTGAACTCAGGTTCAGGAACGAGGAGGTAAGACAACTGCTGTTTTAGACGGCAGACCCACTAGGGGTATACCGATTGTGCGGTAGGCCCATAAGGGGTTTGAATTGTGTATGGAATCTGCCCCCTCTGTCGGAGGGAAGGAGCGAAGGCGCACCGCTCGATCGAACGCTCTTTAGTCAGACCGTTTGATTTTGTTAGTCAGGCGGGGTTCTGGTGTAAATAGCCCTAGCCGGACACCGGTGTCTTGTCTAGACTAGCGTTCTAGGGTGTATATTTTGTTCGCTAGGTCGGAGGGACCGGGAGACTAAGCGGCGTCTGTGTAAATTCGGTTCGCTAGCTCTCAACCTATCTTGGCTAAGTGGGAAGGCGTGTAAATTTGGAACCCACTAGATTTTTGATAGTTATCGACTAAGAGGCGTCTGTGTAAATTCGGTCCTCTAGCTCGCTATATGGGGTGCTTGGGCAGTGTGGCTAACCAAAACGTATGTAGATTGTTTTTAGGTAGTCCATTCAAGGTACTGGCCAATAGTTTAGTTGGGAATTGTAAATGTGTTAAAGATTGTTTAGTAAAGTGTATATCTTGTTAGATAGCGCGAGCTCAGCCGTCTAGCGAGAGTGTTAATAGTGTGTTGCTGTATCATAGTGCACGGTACCATAACCCTGTATATTTACTGACACTGTATATAAGTACTAATCATTGTCGTCCATTGCATGTTTAACACCATAACCACTAATAATTGTATTGTGACCTTAAATTGTGCTTTGACCTATGCTAACCGTACTGTAACCGCTATTTGTAAAAGACGATGTTACTGGGGTGTGTTATAGACGGGTAATTCGTATATAGAGAATTATAGCGTGGGTGACTGTATAGTTTCGCCAAAGGGCATAATATTGATTATATAGTGACTGGTGTAACAGCTGTGTGTGTACGGGAATTCCCTGAGTGTTTATTGTGTTATTGTATACGTTTCACTTGGTAACCGTACCACGTGGTGCTGTTGCCAGAGGAAACGGGTGTGACTGTTGAATAGTACGCGTGTATAGTATTCGTTGTCGACGACGTTCCATTGTTAAGTATGGGCGCGTCGCAGTCAACGATTCCGGATCCCTTAGGTTGTATGGTGAAGAATTTTAAAAAGGGATTTACAAAATGTGATTTTGGGGTTAAAATGTCTTCTGTACGTTTGGTCACTTTGTGTACTAGGGAGTGGCCTACTTTGGTTGCGGCATGGCCGCCACGTGGCAGTTTGGATCCAACTCTGGTACAGCGCTTACACGTGGCTGTATCAGGTAGGCCTGAACTTTACGGACAGTTTCCTTATATTGATTGTTGGAGACAGGCCGTAAATGACTCGCCAAAATGGATCCAGACATGCCACGAGGAGCAATGTCGCCTCATGGTGGCTAGGACTTGTTTGTCCACTAGGACTGTGGTTAGGCCCATTTTGGACACGCCCCCTGAGTCCGAGATCCCTTTGCCGCCCCCTTACTTTCCTTTAAGAGGAAGTGACGCAAATGCAGGAAGTCCTGCAACCCTCCCCTCATTGCCCTCATCCACTTCCGCTTCCTCCTCCAGTACAGAATCCACCCCCTCTCGTACTAAATCTCCCCTTCCGGAATCAGAGCCAACCCCCATTAGATCTGAATATCCTGATTTGGCGCCACTTCAGACTTCCGGTCAAGCTTCTTCTAGCTCGACCCGAAGTGTTTTATTTACTACCTTTTCCCCAAACCAAGCTCCCACATCCTCATACCCTATCTCTCCCCGACTGGAACCCATAACTGACGCCCCTCCGCGTAGCTCCATACAAACCCGACAACTGACCGGTACCCAACAATTAAAACACTATCAGATGCCTCTTCGTCTGAATCCCGGGTCAGCCTATATCGATGCCGCAGGTCAAATGGCACATGCTGACCCAGTCTTCGTATATGTCCCATTCACGACAACCGATCTCTTAAACTGGAAGACCCACAATTCCTCGTATACTGAGAAACCACAAGCTATGACTGATCTGTTCACCTCAATAGTTCAGACACATAACCCGACATGGGCTGATTGCCAGCAGTTATTAATGACTTTGTTTAACAATGAGGAAAGGACAAGAATTAATCAAGCGGCCATTAAAGCGCTAGAGGACAAAGCCCGTACTTTGAATCAAGCCAATCCATCAGCATGGGCCGCAACACATTATCCTAACACCGATCCCGATTGGAATGTAAATGGTGCTGATATGGTTCAACTCAGAGCCTATAGAGACGCTATAATTGCTGGCATGAAAGCCGGAGGAAAGAAAGCCATTAATATGTCGAAGACAGTTGAGGTGATTCAGAAAAGTGATGAAGCGCCCAGTGTCTTTTATGACCGATTATTGGAGGCATACCGCTTGTATACCCCCTTTAATCCGGAAGACGCAGATAATTCCCGAATGGTGAACTCCGCCTTTGTCAGCCAAGCTTACGGAGATATTAAGCGCAAGCTACAGAAGTTAGAAGGGTTTGCAGGTATGTCTATCACCCAACTAATGGAAGTAGCGAATAAAGTATATATGAATAGGGAAACAGAAAGTAAGAAAGAGGAGGAGCGCAAGATGCGTAGAAAGGCAGATATGCTAGCGGTAGCAATCGCAGGCGTAGATAGACGGGGCCCAGATAGAGGCGATAGTAAGTGGAATGAGGAACCGCTAAGTAGAAATCAGTGCGCATACTGTAGGGAAGAAGGGCATTGGAGAAATGAGTGTCCGCGAAGAGAACAGTATGAGAGAGACAGACCTAGGACAGGTTATGAGAACTTTAGAGGCAGAGCGAGAGGTAGAGGAGGTCCCGGAGGGAGTAATGGTAATAGAGGGAGCAATGGGAACAGAGGAAGTGTTAGGGAAGATAGGTATTTCCCAGCAGCGCAAAGGTCCCGCGATAGAGAAGGTAGGGACTTTGTAGGATTGGCTGACACGGTCATGGAGGACTATTGATACCGACCGGGCTCCATCCCCCTTGGTCGAGCGGAGCCTATGGTCGATGTATCAATAGGGGGAAAAAGGAGTGCGTTCATGATCGACACTGGTGCTGAACATTCGGTGGTGACTAATCTAGTTGCTCCTCCATCTGGAAGGATTATTACTGTGATAGGAGCAACTGGAAGAAGTGCTGAAAAACCGGTTCTTAAAAGTCGACTCTGTACATTGGGAGGCCACGTAGTAAAACATCAATTCCTTTATATGCCTGAATGTCCAGTCCAATTGCTGGGACGTGATATGCTATCTAAGTTACAAGCGCAGATTACGTTCCTACCAAATGGAACAACATCCTTAAAGTTTAATGGACCTTCAGGTATTATGACATTATCCGTACCAAAGGAAGAAGAGTGGCGACTTTATACAGCGTTGACTAGCCAAAACCCTAGGAGTGATGACTCTTTATTCAATATACCAGGAGTTTGGGCAGAGAACAACCCACCAGGACTGGCCCGCAATATTCCACCTATTAAAATCGAACTAAAACTTGGGGTTTATCCAGTGAGCCTAAGACAATACCACATCCCGCAGAAGGCTGAGAAGAACATCCAATCTTATCTGGATAAGTTCATACGCGATAAAAGTAGCCGAAGTGACTCCGTGGATACATCACTCCAGGGTTAAACCAGCAGCAGTCGATTCTTGGCAAGTTACAGCAGATCCAGAGAATCCCTGCAAGATCCGGTTAAAACGCACTACTCAGTCGGAGTAACGAGGAACTTTGTGGATTATAAATTTTATTGTTACAGAGATTTGGTGAAGTGAGTGTTTAGACGGCCATAATAAAGCCTGTCCGCTCACCGACATATAGTGTATAAGCCAGGGAAAGTCTCGAAGGGACTCCTGTGAAGACGAGCAGAACTCCATTCCCTGCAGCCCTTACATCCTGGAAGCTGAGGTGCCTTCGCACGGACGAAGACTGAGGATGACGACGAAAGATGTGTTTTTGATAGTGTTTATTTATGTGTATTTTTATATTCAGGAAGGTAGAGGTACCAACACTCCTAGCTGTGAGGTATGCATTAAGACTACAAGAACAGGTAACCATATTTCCCAAACCCTAATTTGGCATTCACAATACGAGTGTAAAGGAGATGTATCAAGATGTAGATACCTTAATATAGAATATAGTGTGTGCCATTTAGGAGTAGGAGAACCTAAGTGCTTCAGTCCAGAGTATCAACCCCGTACAATTTGGTTGACTCTCAGGAATGGAGATCCTCAGGGGACCCTAATTAATAAGACGGTGTTAGAATCCATACATTCTTCGGGTGTTCTGCTATTTGATGCATGTAAGGCGATATCAAGTGGTAGAAAGCCGTGGAATGTATGTGGGGATCTTAGATGGGAGAGGACGTATGGGTCTAACGATAAATATATTTGTCCCAGTAGTAAAAATAAATATGTGAGTCCTAGATGCCCAAATAGAGATTATAACTTTTGCCCATATTGGTCTTGTGTGGGGTGGGCAACTTGGGGACAGACAGTAGACAAGGACATGATAGTTACTAAGTTGCCTACCAGCCCATATTGTAAGTCTATGGAATGCAATCCAGTCCATATACTTATAAATAACCCCGACAAGTTCTTAGACAAGTATGGTAATTTATTTGGGTTTCAAATATATGGGACGGGTTTAGATCCTGGGACAGTATTGTTTATAGGGATAGAGACTGATACGGTATCCTCCCAAACTCATCAAGTATACCATTCCTTTTATGAAGAGATGAGTATAGATAATAAGATCCCCCATAATGCTAAAAACCTGTTCATCGATTTAGCTGAAAGTATTGCCGGTAGTCTTAATGTTACCAACTGCTATGTGTGTGGAGGTACTAACATGGGAGACCAATGGCCTTGGGAAGCAAAGGAGGTAATGTCCGGTTCTGAGGCAGTTGACCAATTAATATCTACACAAGCCGATTATCATACGAGTGTTAGAGGTAAATCTGAGTGGAGATTAAAGACCTCCATCATAGGTTATGTTTGCATAGCAAGGAAAGGAATAATGTATAATACTTCTGTAGGAGAATTAACTTGTCTAGGGCAAAAAGCTTATGATGATGATACAAAGAATACAACTTGGTGGTCGGCTTCAAATGTCTCAGAACCATCTAACCCGTTTGCTAGATACGCCAATTTAAAGGATGTGTGGTTTGATCTATCCATCACATCTACCTGGAGAGCCCCAGCAAATTTGTACTGGATCTGTGGTAAGAAAGCCTATTCGGAGTTGCCACAGGACTGGGAAGGGGCATGTGTGTTGGGTATGCTTAAACCATCCTTCTTCTTGTTACCTATTGAAACAGGTGAGACTTTAGGTGTTAAAGTGTATGATGTGAATCATAGGAAGAAAAGGGGACCCATAGAGATAGGCGCCTGGGAAGATAATGAATGGCCTACCCAGCGTATTATAGATTATTATGGGCCAGCCACGTGGGCAGAAGATGGTACCTTTGGTTATAGAACCCCTATTTATATGCTCAACCGTATTATAAGATTACAGGCGGTGGTTGAGATTATTACTAACGAGACATCACAAGCGCTCAATCTTCTAGCGAAGCATAATACCAGGATGAGGACAGCAGTCTACCAAAATAGATTAGCCTTGGATTACCTTTTGGCAGTAGAGGGAGGTGTATGTGGGAAGTTTAACCTGAGCAATTGCTGTCTTCAAATAGATGACGAAGGGCAAGCAATAGCTGAGCTTACTAGCCATATGGTTAAACTAGCGCATGTGCCTACTCAGGTATGGAAAGGGTATAATCCAAGTAGTTGGTTTGGTAGCTGGTATGAGTGGTTTGGAGGGCTTAAGGCAGTGGTAGGTGGAGTCCTACTGATTTTAATGTTGTGTCTACTCCTGCCGTGTCTTATACCCTTAGTAGTTAGGTCTGTGCAAAGCCTGATAGAAAATATAGCAGAGAGGAAGGCTGCTGCACAGATAATGGCAATCTATAAATATGAGGCTCTAGATCAGGGAGAACCAATGCAGGAAGATGAATGTTGAAGATTCACATCATAAGTTAAGTCTGGTCTGGTTCAAGGTAACTTGCGGTGTATGCAAACTAAGGTTAAGTGATGCCTCAAGTAATTGTGAAATATCAAGAGGCATCAAAGGGGGAATGTGGTGGAATCTCGGTAAAAATAAATTTAGTAGGCCGAGATTACCACGTGGCATGTGTACGTGCATATGCTGACGTATCGATCAGTTGGTTGCACGAGGCAAGATACGATCAGTAGTGTACGGAGCATGTGCAAGAATACAGGATGTAGTATTCCCCTCCTCCATTGTGCTGGACAGGCCATGTGGTCAAACAGGAAGTTAATTCTTATTTGTGTTGATTGGTTAAGAGAATGTGCGGGTGGAGCTTAATATGGGAGGAGTTATATGCCTATATAAGGAGCCTGCACTATTGTCCGGGGCTCAGAACTTGTTGTATTTTGGTGACGTTAGTCCCTCTGAGTCCCGATCGGTGATCCAATAAAGAATCTCTTCCTTCCTGAAGAAACCTGTGTCCATCTCTCTGTGCTTGGCTTCCGTCAGTTTCTCCGGTATCAGATCCATAATAGAGTTGAGCGAACCCTAACTGCAAAGTTCAGTTCGTACCAGATTTAACGAGCCATTCGAAGTTTCACATTGAGGGCAGCAGTCCGGTGACCGGGACCCAGTATACCTGATGTTGAAGTTAGGAGTCACAGTGTGGAATGGTTTAACAGGGTCTGGTGCAGGGTAACCGCACGCCCCCTGGTGTTGAGCACCAGCATTTGTGCGGCCAAATACAAGAACCCTGATGCAGCTTCTGTAAAACGAGTACTGGATACCAGAAGCCATTACCAGGCTGATCCGCAACTTGGAACAGGATGTGACATTCACTGTAGCGGCTGTGCACGCTTTTGGCGTTCTCACCCTGCTGCTGCTCGCCTGTCTGCGCTGCAGCGTAACTTTGGACTTCCCACTCACCACCTCATATGCGACGTGCCCACAAGATCGAACTCCACCTTGCACATGCTGTAGAGACTGTGCGAGCAGCAGCAGGCGATAGTGGAGTTTCAGCTGCAGCACGCACGGGTCAGGTGCTCTGCACCAGACTTGCCCTCGAATTGATCCTAGTTAAAGGATTTAAAGTGGATTCATTACAATTACAGGGCCTCTAAAGAGTCCTGTATTGTTATTTGTTGTCACTACCTCCTGCGTCGGGAGTGGGTAATTTGCGTACCTGCTGCCTTCCTTGGATGTGGTAGCCGTTTCTCAGGCTCCCTCTCAGGAATCGAACCCTGATACCCCGTTACCCGTGGTCACCATGGTAGGTGCAGAAAGTCCATTGAAAGTTGTTAGGGCAGACATCCGAATGCATCGTCGCTGTCACGGGGACGTGCGATTGGCCCGAGTTTCTCCTGAGTCAACAAAGTGCCTGCGCAACTATAATCTCGACAGCTACTCTGCCTAACGGATCTTCACGAATAGGTGGAGAGGGGTCCTGTGCCGGTCCCTTCTCTTTCCCACTCTCTGGCAGACATCTGGCAGTACTGGCTCAGATCCTGAGAGATGCCTGGCCAGAAGAAGCTGTGTGTGAGCCGAGATGCTGTCCGGCTCCTGCCCAAATACCCTGCCAAGGGGATATCATGAGCTAGCTTCAGCAGCTCATACTAATACTTCTTGGATCTGGGGCTGGCTGGCTCTTACCAGCCGTGTCATTGGGGAGCCCATTGAAAAAGTGCTCTAGCATGACGAGATGGGTGATCTCCTCCGGGAACTTGGCTTGATGGGAGTTGAGCCAGTTCTGTGTGGCCCTTGTGATGTGGCATGCCCACTCCGCATGGGAGTCCTTCTCCCCTTTCTGGATCTCGCTAAACTTTCGGCGGTTTTGCTCGGGGGTGACCGCATACTGGGCCAGGAGGATTTGTGTAATAAAGGGATAGTCTCTGATCTGCTCTTCTGGTACAGCCCGGTAAATATCCGCTGCATTCCCCACTAGTTTGCTGGCCAGGATGGTGACCCAGTCGCTGGGGAACACGTCTTAGAGTAGGCACTGGTGCTCAAAGTCTTGTAAAAAGTAATTGATGCCTTCTTCTGCTTCCTTGAACTCTTTGAAGGCATTGTATGGTAGTGTGGTGGAATCTCGGTAAAAATAAAATTAGAAGGCCGAGATTTCTACGTGGCATATGTGTATGTTGGTGTATCAGTTAGTCAGTTACACGTAGCTAAGATACAATCAACAGTGTACTGAGCAAGTGTAGGAATACAGGATATACGAGTATTTCCCCTCCTCCATTGTGCTGGGCAAGCCATGTGGTCAAACAGGAATTTAGTCTCTATTCGGTTGATGGATAAGAGTATGTGTAGGTTGAACTGATTATGGGAGGAGCTACATGCCTATATAAGGGACCTACACTGTATGATCAGGGCTCAGACTTTGCTGTTTTTTGGTGACATTAGTCCCTCTGAGTCCCGGTCGGTGACTCGAATAAAGAATCTCTTCCTTCCTGAAGAAACCTGTGTCCATCTCTCTGTGCTTGGATTCCGTCAGTTTCTCCGGTATCATTTGGTGCATTGGCCGGGAAGCTCATCGTTCAACGGTAGCTGAGAAGCAGAGGCGTTAGACGGTCTATCTTTGCCCACGCTCTCTACGGCTGCACCCCTGAACTTCTGCGTGGACCTCCCTTCGTCTCGGCACCACTGGTCTGTTGTCCAGGAGATCATCGGCCTATACGTAGTAAGTGCTGGGGTGTCCCCGTCGATGAGTGTGAACTCAGGTTCAGGAACGAGGAGGTAAGACGACCACTGTTTTAGACGGTGGACCCACTAGGGGTATTGGATACCGATTGTGCGGTAGGCCCATAAGGGGTTATTTGTGTATGGAATCTGCCCCCTCCAGTGGAGGGAAAGAGCGAAGGCCCACCGCTCGTAATTAAACGCCCTGTAGTCAGCCCGTTTAATTTTGGTTTGGAGTCAGGCTGGGTTCTGTGTAAATAGCCCAAGCCGGACACCGGTGTCTTGTCTAGACTAGCGTTCTAGGGAGTATATTACGTTCGCTAGGTCGGAGGGACTGGGAGACTAAGCGGCGTCTGTGTAAATTCGGTCCGCTAGATCTCAACCTATCTTGGCTAAGTGGGAAGACGTGTAAATTTGGAACCCACTAGATTTTTGATAGAGTATATAGACTAAGAGGGTGCTGTTGTAAATTCCGCCCTCTAGTTCGCTATATGTGGTGCTTGGGCAGCGTGGCTAACCAAAACGGATGTAAATAGTTTTAGGTAGTCCATCGAGGTACTGGCCAATAGATTAGTTGTGAATTGTAAATGTGTTAAAGATTGTTGTAGTAGCGTGTATATCTTGCTAGGTAGCGTGAGCTCTGCCGTCTAGCGAGAGTGTGAATAGTGTGTAACTGTATTATAGCGCACGGTACCATAACCATGTATAATTACTGATACTGTAAATAACTACTAATAACTGTCGCCTATGTTGTATGTTTAACACCATAACCACTACTAATTGAACTGTGACTTTAAATTGTACTCTAACCAATGCTAACCGTACTATAACTACTGTTTGTAAAGACAATGTTACTGGGGTATGTTATAGACGGGTAATTCAGATATAGGGAATTATAGCGTGGGTTACTGTATAGTTTCGCCAAGAGGCGCAGTAATAGTTATTTAGTGACTGGTGCAACAGCTGTGTGTGTACGGGAATTCCCTGAGTGTTTTGTTGTGTGCGTTTCGCTTAGTAACTGTACCACGTGGTGCTGTTGCCGAGGGAACGGGTGTGACCGTTGGAAGTGTGTTTGTTTGGTTTCTGTTGGAGACGACGCTTCATTGTTAGTATGGGTGCGTCAAATTAAACGATTATGGATCCCTTAGGATGTGTGTTGAAAAACTTTAAAAAGGGATACACTGTGTATGATTTTGGGGTAAAAATGTCTCCAACACGCCTGACTACTTTATGTAGTAGGGAATGGCCTACTTTGGTGGCTGCATGGCCACCACGTGGCAGTTTGGATCCTAATCTGGTACAGCGTGTACACGTGGCTGTATCAGGTAGGCCTGAACTTTACGGCCAGTTTCCGTATATTGACTGTTGGAAGTAGGCCGTAAATGACTTGCCAAAATGGATCCGGGTATGCCACGAGGAACAATGTCGCCTCATGGTGGCCAGAACTCGCTTGTCCACTAAGGCCGTAATTACGCCCATTTTGGACACGCCTCCTGAATCCGAGATCCCCATGCCGCCCCCTTACTCCTCCTCCACAGGAAGAGGAAGAGGAGGTGCTGTTGGTAACGCTACTCCCCTTGCCCCGTTGTCCCCACCTACCCCCTCCTCTAGTTCAGAGCCCAGCCCTCTTGTTTTAAACCCTGCCCTTCCGGTACCTACCCCACCTATCCAGATTTGATGTCATATCTAGTTCCTGGTCAGGCTCCACCTAGCCCGGCCCAGAATATTTTACTCACTGATCTCCCCCTCAGTAAAGCGTCCCCTTCCCCTCGTCTTACTACCCCTCGACCGGAACCCCTAACTGACGTTTCTAAACGAAGCCCCATACTAACCCGACAACTGACCGGTACTCTCCAACCCCGTCATTATCAAATGCCTCTCCGACGGACACCAGGCCCGACACACATTAACGGTGACGGCCAGTTACAACACGCTGATCCAGTATTCGTCTATGTTCCCTTCACTACTACCGATCTATTTAACTGGAAGACCCATAACTCCTCATACACCGATAAACCTCAAGCCATGACGGATTTGTTTACCTCCATAGTCCAGACACATAATCCCACTTGGGCTGATTGCCAGCAACTGCTTATGACATTGTTTAACAATGAGGAAAAGACACGGATAAACCAAGTGGCAAGTAAAGCGCTGGAAGAAGTGGCCCGTACACAAAATCAGGCCAACCCAGCAGCATGGGCCGCAGCACATTATCCAAATACTGATCCGGAGTGGAATGTCAATGGCGCAGATATGGCCCATTTAAAAGCATACAGGGACGCTATTATTGTTGGCATGAAAGCCGGAGGAAAAAAGGCGATTAATATGTCTTAGACGGCTGAGGTATTGCAGAAATGTGATGAATCGCCCAGTGCCTTTTATGACCGATTATTGGAGGCATACCGGTTGTATACCCCCTTTAATCCAGAGGCTCCTGAGAATTCCCGAATGGTTAACTCTGCCTTTGTCAACCAAGCCTACGGAGATATAAAGCGCAAGCTACAGAAGTTAGAAGGGTTTGTAGGGATGTCCATAACCCAACTAATGGAAATAGCAAATAAGGTCTATATGAATAGGGAGACAGAGACGAAGAAGGAGGAAGAGCGAAAGATGCGAAGGAAAGCGGATATGCTAGCGGTAGCTATCGCAGGCGTAGATAGAAGGGAAAAGGAAGCGTATAGGGGAACGGATAAAGGCGAGAATAAGTGGAATGGGGAGTCTTTGAGTAGGAACCAATGCGCGTACTGTAGGGAAGAAGGGCATTGGAGAAGTGAGTGTCCCCGGAGGGAACAATATGAGAGAGACAGACCTAGGGCAGGGTATAAAAATAATTATAGTGGCAGAGCGAGAGGAAGAGGAGGCCCTGGAGGAAATAGTGGGAATAATAGAGGAAGTGTTAGTGGAGATAGATATTACCCAGCAGCGCAGAGACCCCGAGAGAGAGAGGATAGGGACTTTGTGGGTTTGGCTGACACAGTCATGGAAGACTATTGATGCCGACCGGGCTCTATCCCCCTTGGCCGAGCGGAGCCTATGGTCGATGTAGCAATAGGGGGAAAAAAGAGTTCTTTCATGATTGACACTGGTGCTGAACATTCGGTGGTGACTGACCTAGTCGCTCCTCCTTCAGGAAGAACTATCACCGTAATAGGAGCAACTGGAAGGAGTGCCACTAAACCGGTTCTTAAAAGTCGACTCTGTACATTGTGAGGCCACATAGTGAAACACCAGTTCCTTTATATGCCTGAATGTCCAGTCCAACTGCTAGGACGTGATTTGTTGTCGAAATTACAAGCACAGATAACATTTCTACCTAACGGAACAACATCTTTGAAGTTCAATGGACCCTCAGGTATAATGACAATATCTGTACCAAAGGAAGAAGAGTGGCAACTTTATACAGTGTTGACTAGCCAAAACCCTAAGAGTGATGAATCCTTGTTCAATATACCAGGAGTGTGGGCAGAGAATAACCCACCAGGACTTGCTCGTAATATCCCACCAATTCGTATCGAACTAAAGCTTGGGGTTTATCCAGTAAGCCTGAGACAATATCACATTCCACAAAAGGCCAAGAAGAACATACAATCTTATTTGGATAAGTTCATAAGGTATGGTATCCTAAAATTCTGTACTTCCCCCTGGAACACCCCATTGTTGCCTGTTCAAAAGCCCGGTGCAGATGAGTATTGCCCTGTGCAGGACTTGAGAGCAGTCAATGATGCGGTAGTAAGTATACATCCAATTGTGCCCAATCCATATAACCTGCTTGCTTTAATTCCGGGCGGGGCTACCTACTTCACAGTTTTGGATCTCAAAAATGCCTTCTTTTGCCTACAAATTGCTGCGGAAAGTCAGTGTATCTTTGCATTCCAATGGGAAAATGCTGTAACGGGCTCGAAACGCCAGATGACTTGGTCAAGATTGCCCCAAGGGTTTAAGAATTCACCTACCCTATTTGGATCAGCTTTAAGTCAAGACTTACTGGATTTCAAGTCCATCCCAGGAGAATGTGTACTATTACAATACGTAGATGATTTGTTGATAGCGGCAGTTACAAGAGAGATATGTCAGCAAGCAACACATGATCTACTGCACATTCTTTGGAAGGCAGGATACAAGGTGTCCAGGAAGAAAGCCCAGTTGTGTCAGCCAACTGTCAAGTATCTGGGATTCCATATCTCTGAAGGTCAAAGGATAATGGGGCCAGAGAGAAAAGAAGCTGTATGCCAAATAACAATACCCAAGAATAGAACACAAGTGCGAGAGTTCTTGGGGGCAGCAGGCTTCTGTAGGATATGGATTCCCAGTTATGTAATATTGGCAAAACCTCTTTATGTGGCTATAAAAGGTACAGAACACGATCCCTTCCTGTGGACCCCCGAACAGCAAAAGGCATTTGAAGATGTGAAGAAGGCATTGATGAGCGCCCCAGCATTAGGTCTACCTGAATACACACGCCCATTCTACTGATATGTACACGAGCAAAGAAGAATGGCTGTGGGAGTATTGACACAGTACTTGGGATCATGGCAACGACCTGTTGCATATATGTCCAAACAACTGGATGCAGTGGCCAGTGGTCTTCCACCTTGTCTAAGAGCTGTAGCTGCCACCGCCCTGCTGGTAGCCGAAGCTGATAAGCTCACTCTGGGTCAGGAACTCTACGTGCGAGTCCCGCACGCAGTACAGACGTTGCTAGACTATAAAGGCAATCATTGGTTTAGTAATAGCATCTAGAGACTGGTAATACCTTGAATCCAGCTACCCTTTTGCCACAACCTACTGAGAGTCAACATGATTGCCTGGAGGTGATGGATGAAGTGTTTTCAAGTAGACCGGACCTACGTGATGTTCCCATCCAGAACCCTGATGTCCAGTACTATACGGACGGCAGTAGTTATGTGAAAGAAGGGATTCTCTATGCAGGATATGCAGTGACAACCATAGACAAGGTGATAGAAGCTCGGCCATTGTCAAAAGGAACATCGGCACAGAAGGCAGAACTAATCGCACTCACACAAGCGTTACAATTGGCTGAAGGGTTGAGGGTGAACATCTACACGGACTCCAAGTATGCGTTTTTAACCACTCATGCCCATGGAGCTTTGTATAAAGAAAGAGGACTACTGAACTCAGAGGGTAAAGAAATCAAGTATGCAGCTGAGATATTACAACTACTGGAAGCCGTGTGGGAACCGAAAGAAGTTGTTATCATATATTGTCGAGCGCATCTGAAAGGTGATGGTGATGTAACAAAAGGAAATCGGATGGCAGATAATGCAGCCAAGCGTGCCGCTGAATCAGGAAAACAAGAGTATGTGGAACGTATAGCTGCTCTCATACCAACCCCTCTGTCTCAATGGACTCCAATTTATACAGCTCAAGAAGAAGAGTGGTTAAAGACTGAAACTGGGAAGTACCTGGAGAATAAGTGGTATCAGTTAGAAGATGGAAGAATAGCATCGCTAGCCGTAGAAATTGTCCAGAATTATCACAATGGGACACATTCCGGGAGAGATAGTATGGAAGAATCTCTTAGGAAGCATTTTGTAGTGGAGAGCCGATATCTCACAGCTATTCTCCACTAAAGATCCCAGTGAGGCTCAGGAACAAGATGATGTTAAATCCACAGGCAAGGTTTCACGCAGGTAAAGTAATACAGCAATATCCCAACAGCAATCCCAATAACTGGACGACACACAGTTTCAGGAGCAGAACTGACAAGCTTTATTCCACAGTGCCTTATAAAGCATGCTCCCATGCAAGAGAGGAGTTTCTAACAATCAGTACAGTGTCCAATCGGTGATTAGTAACCTCCCACACATCTCCTCCCCTCCTCGCACATCATAATCCCCTTATACTGTACACAAATTTCCCCGGTTTCTGGATGTACCCCTAAACGTAGGGGTACCCCTTTAAGAATGGTATCCCCTGATAGCCCTGATCTGGGTGAGAAACATACACAAAAATCACACAGATCGGACCAGGGGTTCGGGAGTTATGACCAGGTACAGATTTGACCGACCGCATGGGTAAAGTATCCGAAAACAGTTCCATGCATTTTGGCCCTGCGGTCGGTCACAGACAAGGGAACGAAAACCGATGAATTGCCTGGGTTATGGAGCCTAAGGGGGATTCGAATGAATCCCTTAGTTCGTGGGGTTCTTTCTACCGAACGGCGGGCCGTTCGGTAGTTCCCATACGAACTTCTGGAAGTATGGAGGTCTCAGCGGTGTTTGCCTAGTCGAGTGTCCGATTTTAGTTCCAGACACTCGACGGCAAAACACCGCTGTTCGGGAGTTTAAGATGGCCGCCGCCACGTGTTAGTTTCCCGAATGGCGGCCACCCAGAGGACAAAGAATACATTACATAGATTGCCAATTACCCGTTTGCAACATTGTTGCAACCGGTAATTGAAGGCACACTTCACTCAAGGAGGTCTGGTTGTTCGGTAGTTTCATTCCCTTGCTTTATTCGAATGATTCTACCGAACAACCAGAGGAATACATTATTTTACACACATAAAAACTGGCAATATACATGAATACAGTTATCCCATGAATTTCGTAGGACAGCCCAGTACCAATCCGCTACACTGCTCCCCCTTGCCCACAAGCCGGCATACACAGTCTGATCCAGCACGGATCGGCTTGGGGATGTCCGGGGGCTCACGGATCATTTTTCCAGGTCAGTTTGTCTTGACAACCCTTCAGAATTTCCATTCTGCTTACCCGGCCGGTACTGGATATTAAAGTCAAAGGGCTGCAGCGCCAAGCTCCAGCGCAGCAGCCTGGCATTGTCCCCAGCCACCCGGTTCAGCCATACTAACGGGTTGTGATCCGTGAGCAAGGAAAAGGGCTGTCCATACAGATAGGGCTGCAGTTTCTTTAGGGCCCACACCACAGCCAGGCATTCCTTTTCGATGGCGGCGTAGCTTACTTCTCGAGGTAACAGTTTGCGACTGATGTAAGCCACAGGATGTTCTCCGCCATCGGCCCCGACTTGGCTCAGTACTGCCCCCAATCCAAACATAGAAGCGTCTGTGTGAACAAGAAATCGTTTAGTTGGATTGGGAACTGCCAAGACAGGGGCATTTATCAGTGCATTTTTCAGGTGTTGGAATGCCTGCTCACACTCCCCGGAGTCCAGTTTACTTGGCGGGGAAGGTTCTTACAGGTCAGGTCAGTGAGGGGTTTGGCCAGGGCACTATAATTGGGGACAAACTTCCTGTAATACCCCGCTGTCCCTAGAAACACTAAAACTTCTTAGTCCGAGGGGTGGGCCACTGGGCTACAGCCTCTACTTTGGCGGGTTCGGGCTTCTGTTTGCCGCACCCTACTCTATGTCCCAGGTACTGCACCTCAGCCATCCCTATACTACACTTGGCCGGCTTCAGGGTCAAACCAGCTTCCCTTATCCTATCTAGTACAACTCATATATGAGCCAAATGTTCCTGCCACGTATTGCTAAAAATAGCAATATCGTCCAGGTAGGCACAGGTATAGTCCTGGAATCCATCCAGGAGTCGATCCACCATCCTCTGGAAGGTGGCTGGGGCGTTGTTCATCCCAAATGGCATGACCTTAACCCCTTAAGGACCAAAAGTCTGGAATAAAAGGGAATCATGACATGTCCCACATGTCATGTGTCCTTAAGGGGTTAAACTGATACAAGCCAAATGGGGTGACAAAGGCCGACTTCGGGATGGCGTCTGGGGCCACGGGAATTTGCCAATATCCTTTACATAAGTCAATAGTGGTGAGGTATTGGCCCCTGGCCATTCTGGCCAGTAACTCGTCTATCCGGGGCATCGGATAGGCGTCTGACACGGTCTTCTCATTTAATCTCCTATAGTCCACGCAGAAGCGGGTCGTACCGTCTCGCTTCGGCACGAGGACTACAGGAGATGCCCGGGCTGTCTGAGGGATCAATCACCCCCAGTTGGAGCATCTCATCGATCTCCTTGCGCATGTTTTCCCTCACCGCTTCTGGGATGCGGTAGGGGGTCTGGCGCATGGGTAGTTGTCCTGGGGTATCGACCCGGTGAGTTGCCAGAGGAGTGTATCCAGGTACATTAGAGAACGTGTCTCGTTTCTCCTCTAATAATCGCTGTACCTCGATCCGCTCCTGTGGGCTCAGCCGATCTCCCAGTGCAACCTCCCCTAAATCCCCAGACAACTGCCCATCCCCCAGCAAATCGGGAAGTGGTAAGCTGTCAAACTCTTCCGTGTTGGGTGCACATATGGCGGTTACCTCCTCGGCGCGCTCTTGGTAGGGCTTCATCATGTTCACATGGAGCATGCGTCGCCCCCTAGTCCCTGTGCAGGGGCCTATAATATAGGTGGTGTCACATCTCTGTTCCACCACCCTATATGGTCCCTGCCAGACGGCCTGTAACTTATCATGTCGGACAGGTTTTAAAATCAGTACTTTCTGCCCGACCTGAAAGCTACGGTCCCTGGCTCCCCGATCATACCACGTGCGCTGGCGGGTCTGGGCCGCCTGAAGGTTTTCCCTTACCGTCTTGGTCAATGCTTCTAGGCGGTCTCGAAAGGCCAGCACATATGGTATGATGGGAGTGCCATCTGCGCTCCGGTCTCCCTCCCAATGCTCTCTAATCAGATCTAAGGGACCTCTGACCCTCCTCTCAAACAGCAGGACAAACGGGGAGAACCCCGTGGATTACTGCGGCACCTCCCGGTATGCGAACAGGAGGTGTGGCAGGAATCGCTCCCAGTCCTTGTGGGTCTCATCGAAGGTTTGGAGCATCTGCTTCAAGGTACCATTGAATCGTTCGCAGAGCCCGTTCGTCTGGGGGTGGTAAGGGGCACTGATAATAGGCTTAATGCCGCAGATCCTCCAGAGGTGTTGAGTGAACTCTGCGGTAAATTGGGTACCCTGATCCGAGATAATCTCCCTGGGTAATCCCATCCGGGAGAATATCCGCATGAGGGCATCCGCGACCGTTTCAGCGTGGATGTTGGTCAGAGCCACTGCCTCTGGATACCTGGTGGCATAATCTGCTACTGTTAAAATATACCTTTTTCCTGACGGGCTAGCTTTCTTGAGGGGGCCTATCAAATCTACCGCTATTCGGCTAAAGGGTTCCTCAATTATGAGTAAGGGGTGGAGTTTTGCCTTCCTTCGGTCTCCCCTTTTTCCCACCCTCTGGCAGGTATCGCACGTAGTGCAATATCTGCGTACTTCCTGGCTAATCCCTGGCCAGAAGAAACTTTGGGTCAGTCTGTACCTAGTGCGACTGACCCCTAGATGTCCGGATAGCGGGATATCATGCGCTATCCGGAGTAACTCAGCCCGGTACCGCTGCGGCACCACTAACTGTCTCATCACTATCAGGTCTGACCCCGGAAAAATGCTTGTCTGTTTCCCTGTACAAAAGCTGTTTATCCCAGACAAATCTCTCTCCCTCCCCCCCGGGTGAGCCTGTGACAACTTTGTCTCTATAAACTTGAAGCGTAGGGTCTGTGGCTACTTCAGCTGCAAATTCATTAGGTGGGGCCCAGGGGACACATTCTAGGGGATGGGGTAGGATCGCTTACCTGGACCTCCGGCAGTGTGTTGTAGTCCTGGGTGCGGGCCTGTTGTCGGGTGACCACAGGGTTGGCTTCTCCTGTGGTAGGCGTCTGGGGCTCAAAAGCAGAGGTGAGCCTCCCCAGATCGTTCCCCAATAAAACCTCCGCCGGTAGCTGTGGCATCAACCCCACCTCCACGTGCCCTGTCCCCGCTCCCCAATGTAAATGTACCCTTGCTGTAGGTAGCCAGTACACCGCTCCCCCGGCTACCCGGACGGCCACAGTTTTGTTTAGCTTTGCCTGATCCGGGATCAGGTGGCTCTGTACCAGGGTGATAGTGGCTCCCGAGTCTCGTAGTCCTCGGACTGCTTTACCATTCAGGTATACGGTCTGCCTGTGATGTTGTAAATTGTCAACATTGGCCTGGACAGGATCTGCCTCGTGCAGTACCTCCCACTGTTCCACGGTGGTAATGGGAACTGCTGCACCATATGGGGTGGCCACTATATCCTGGTAGTGGTGGGCTGAGGCTGCCCTGGGTGGTGGGGGACCTGGACGGATCCAGGTAGAACGGTCCCGCAGCTGTGGGCATTCCCTTTTATAATGTCCCCATTTCTGGCAGTGATGACAGGGGCCAGAAGTGGGCTGGCGGAACCGTGGCTGTGCAGCGGGTGGTGGTGGTGGTGGTAATTGTCTAGGTGGGGCTGGGGTGTAGGTGGTTCCCCCAAAGGTTTTAAAAGTGGCTTTTGGAGCAGCAGGTTTTTGTTGCCTGCGTGCATCCAGATACTCATCTGCCTTTCTGGCCGCTTCGGTGAGGGAGGTAGGGTTTCTGTCCCTTACCCATTCCTGGACATCACTGGTTACTCCCTCATAGAACTGCTCCATCAGCATCATCTGGATTACGTCTTCCATAGACCGTGCCCCGCTAGCTTGCACCCACCCGAGTGCTGCCCTCTGTAATCTGCATGCCCACTCTGCATGTGAGTCCTTCTCTACCTTCTTTAAATCCCAGAATCTCCGCCGGTATGCTTCTGGTGTTATAGCATACCTGGCCAGTATAATCTCTTTTACTTTGTTGTAATTCCGTATTTCCTCATTAGGTACAGACCGATATGCCTCTGCTGCCCTCCCAGTTAATCTTCCGGCCAAAATAAGTACCCAGTCCTCTGCGCTAATTTTATGCAGTGCACACAGTCTCTCAAAATCTTGCAGAAAAGCGTCTATATCTTCCACTGCCTCCACATACGTTTTAAAAGCCTGATATGGTATCTTAGGCTTACCTTCTTGTGGTACATTTCTTGCAGAGCTGTGTTCTGGGGCTGTTGTCGCCTGTTTCCTCATGATGAATTCTTGTACCTCCGTCACCGTCCTGGCAATAATTTCCTCTGAGGGGTTTTCCCCATAAAGGGATAGCCTGAATCGAATCTGCCTCTGGAATTCCAAGTGTTCTGTTGTTCCTCCCGGCTCCCTCTGTTCAGGAACCGAATCGCCCTCCATTCTGTACTCTGCCATAAGTTCAGTAATGAGTCCCGCTTTCTTCTTGTTGCTGGCTTGTATACCCCTTGCCTCTAGGAGGTCCTTTAGCGTGGAGCGTTTTAGCGTAGTAAAATCAATCTCCATCCGTACTCCATTTATGCTTGTTCCTCTGTGAGTCTGGATCCCAGCGCTGCCAACCAATGTAGCGGAGAGCCGATATCTCACAGCTATTCTCCACTAAAGATCCCAGTGAGGCTCAGGAACAAGATGATGTTAAATCCACAGGCAAGGTTTCCAGCAGGTAAAGTAATACAGCAATATCCCAACAGCAATCCCAATAACTGGACGACACACAGTTTCAGGAGCAGAACTGACAAGCTTTATTCCACAGTGCCTTATAAAGCATGCTCCCATGCAAGAGAGGAGTTTCTAACAATCAGTACAGTGTCCAATCGGTGATTAGTAACCTCCCACACATCTCCTCCCCTCCTCGCACATCATAATCCCCTTATACTGTACACGAATTTCCCCAGTTTCTGGATGTACCCCTAAACGTAGGGGTACCCCTTTAAGAATGGTATCCAGACGAATTGCCTGGGTTATGGAGCCTAAGGGGGATTCGAATGAATCCCCTAGTTCGTGGGGTTCTTTCTACCGAACGGCGGGCCGTTCGGTAGTTCCCATACGAACTTCTGGAAGTATGGAGGTCTCAGCAGTGTTTGCCTAGTCGAGTGTCCGATTTTAGTTCCAGACACTCGATGGCAAAACACCGCTGTTCGGGAGTTTAAGATGGCCGCCGCCACGTGTTCGTTTCTCGAATGGCGGCCACCCAGAGGACAAAGAATACATTACATAGATTGCCAATTACCCGTTTGCAACATTGTTGCAACCGGTAATTGAAGGCACACTTCACACAAGGAGGTCTGGTTGTTCGGTAGTTTCATTCCCTTGCTTTATTCGAATGATTCTACCGAACAACCAGAGGAATACATTATTTTACACACATAAAAACTGGCAATATACATGAATACAGTTATTCCCATTGTTACAAATTGCTATTTGTAACTGGCCCTTTAAATGAGAAATTGCCCTGCTTCCCTGGATTGTGGAGAAGCCTATTTGCCAGCCTCCTTCCTCATGACTATGGCCCCTGGAAGATTGTGCCCATGAAAACTTATTAACTTTTATTGGGTGTGTATGGCCCTTTAAGAACCGTCTGGGGGCATATTGTGACTTTGCTGAACAATACCCCTTTAAGACTATGTCCCCAGACCTGTAAAATAACTTTCCCCTGGCTCTCTCCCACTTGGTTCAGTAAATAGGGCTTACTGAACCAAGTACCACACAGGCGGACCACCCAGAAGTTAAAGTGTGCAGGCAATTTACCTCCCAGGCTGTGAGGTTACTGCAGGTTAATTGCACGTGGCGGCGGCCATCTTTGTTCAGTCGAACGCGGTCAGCGGTGTATGCTAAAGATTCTGTGGAACTGAAATCGGCTACACATTTTGCCGAACACCGCTGACCCTTACCTTCTCCTACACTTCATTTTTCAGCTCCAGAGACTAAGTCCCGTTCGTTTTTTCGCATGAAATTGACCGGCCGCACAGCCCAAATCTATGGAACTGTTTTGGGCAGGAAATTGTGCTTGCGGTCGGTCATAAAGGGACCTCCAGCTAACTTTTGATCCACTGGGGGGATTTGGCTGATTTTTGGAAGTGTTTATGTTTGAAGTGTGCTGAGTTCAAATATGTAATTTGTATGGAGATTGAATGTATAGTTTTAAAGTTACAGTGTATGTGTGAAAACTGTATTTTTACTGTATGCTATAATTATGTTATGTGTTTATCTGAGGGGAGGAGACGTGGGGGTGGTACCAAGTATGTGATTGGTTAATTTCATCCTCCCCCTGGGAGTGTCCTGTATGTACCTTTTTGTAATAAAAAGCAGGCTGGGTGTTCCAGTCCTCAGTTCTTCTTGACCCTTCAAAACGTAGCCTTGTCTCGTTATTGGAGGGAATTGCTATATCACACTGGGGATTGCTATGCTCTGCATATTCCCCTGAGCTTAATCACTTAGCTCTTTTAAGAGCTTGTTCCGGATACGCTCTCCTGGAGGAGAGGTCTTCCCCACACGGTCCTGGAGGACAGAATCCGATCCAGGGTGGAAGGAAGACGGCGAGGCTCCAGTTAAGCTACGGCGGTTGTGGAGCCTGCGGTGGTTGTGGTGTCGTCTGCAGTGTTTGGAGTCCTCTGAGAGCGCTAGGAGCGTCCATCAACGGAGGGTACTCGGTCGGAGTACACGGAGCTCCGTTACACCCATGAATTTCGTAGGACAGCCCAGTACCAATCCGCTACACATTTCTACATACCAAGATTGTCCAACTTGACTCAAGCCATTGTAAGAAGATGTGTGATATGTGCCAAGAACAACGCAAGGCAAGGTCCAGTGAAACCACTGGGAGTCCAGTATATGGGAGGACTCCCTGTGTCCGATCTCCATATAGACTATAAGGCAATGCCTAAATCCGGCGGACATCGCTACCTACTAGTAGTTGTGTGTACCTTCTCAGGTTGGGTAGAAGCATGTCCTACTCGTACAGAGAAAGCAGGAGAAGTTGTGCGATTTCTGTTACGGGAAATAATACCCCGATATGGACTACCATGTTCTATAGGATCGGATAATGGTCCAGCCTTTGTTCACCAGTGCCTACAACAACTGACTCATATGCTCGGTATTAAGTGGAAACTTCATACGGCATATAGGCCTCAGAGTTCTGGAAAAGTGGAAAGGATGAACAGAACTATTAAGAACCAATTGGCAAAGATGTGTCAAGAAACTCAACTTAAATGGAATGTTCTTTTGCCAATAGCTCTGTTACGCATTCCTAGTACACCTACCGGAAGGATGGGTCTTTCACCTTTTGAAATTATGTATGGGCGTCCACCTCCCGTACTTGGTAACTTAAGGGGGGATTTAAGTCAGTTGGGAGACGGAATTACCCGGCAGCAGGTTGTAGAGTTGGGTAAAACTATGGAGGAGGCACAGAAATGGGTACAAGATAGATTACCTGTGAATATTTATCCACCTGTCCATTGTTATCATCCAGGAGATCAAGTTTGGATAAAGGAGTGTACCGTTGGGGCTAAAGTGGAGGAGTTCTTATGTTGTTCTTTTGTCTACCCCTACAGCTATAAAGGTGGCTGAAGTGACTCCGTGGATTCATCACTCCAGGGTTAAACCAGCAGCAGTAGATTCTTGGCAAGCTGAGGTGCCATCGCACGGTTGAAGAATGAGGACAAAGATGTCAGGAGTGATGTGTTTCATAATGTATATATGTGTGTTTTTAATTATTCAGGAAGGTAGAGGTACCGACACACCTGGCTGTGAGGTTTGCATGAAGAATACAAAAACAGGTAATCATATTTCCCAGACCCTTATTTGGCATTCACAATATGAGTGTAAAGGATATGTATCTAAGTGTAGATACTTAGGTATAGATTATAGTGTATGCCATTTAGGAGTAGGAGAACCTAAGTGTTTTAATCCAGAGTATCAACCCCGTACAATTTGGTTGACCCTTCGGAATGGAGACTCACAGGGGACCCTAATAAATAAGACAATACTAGTAACCGTACATTCTTCGGGTGTTCTGCTATTTGATGCATGTAAGGCGATATCGAGTGGTAGAAAACCGTGGAATGTATGTGGGGATCTTAAATGGGCAAGAACGTATGGGTCTAATGATAAGTATATTTGCCCCAGTAGTAAGAACAAGTATATAGATCCAAAATGCCCAAATAAGAATTATAATTATTGTCCATATTGGTCTTGTGTAGGCTGGGCAACTTGGGGACAAACAGTAGATAGGGATATGATTGTTACTAAGTTGCCTACCAAACCATATTGTAAGTCTATGGAGTGTAACCCAGTCCATATACTTAATAATAATCCTGAACAGTTTATAGATAGGTTCGGAAACTTATTTGTGTTCCAGATATATGGGACAGGTTTGGATCCTGGGACAATATTATTTATAGGGATAGAGACCGATACTGTGGCAGCCCAGACTCATCAGGTTTTCCATTCTTTCTACGAGGAGATGAGTGTAGAGAATAAGATCCCCCATAATGCTAAGAACTTGTTTATTGATCTAGCCAAGAGTATTGCTGGTAGTCTTAATGTAACCAACTGCTATGTGTGTGGAGGTACTAATATGGGAGACCAATGGCCCTGGGAAGCAAAGGAGGTAATGTATTCCGGTTCTGAGACAATTGAACAGATAACATCTTCTCAAGCTGATTATCAAATGAGTGTTAGAGGTAAATCTGAGTGGCGATTAAAGACCTCCATTGTAGGTTATGTTTGCATAGCAAGGAAAGGAATAATGTTTAATACATCTGTAGGAGAATTGACTTGTCTAGGGCAAAAAGCTTATGATGATAATACAAAGAATACAACTTGGTGGTCAGCTTCAAATGTCTCAGAACCACCTAATCCGTTTGCAAGTAATGCCAATTTAAAGGATGTGTGGTTTGACCTATCTGTTACATCTAGTTGGAAAGCCCCAGCAAATTTGTACTGGATCTGTGGTAAGAAAGCCTATTCGGAGTTACCACAGGACTGGGAAGGGGCATGTGTGTTAGGTATGCTCAAACCATCCTTCTTCTTGTTGCCTATTGAAACAGGAGAGACTTTGGGAGTTAAGGTATATGATGTGAATCATAGAAAGAAAAGGGGACCCCTAGAGATAGGTACCTGGGAAGATAATGAGTGGCCTCCCCAGCGTATTATAGATTATTATGGGCCAGCTACGGGGGCAGAGGATGGTACTTTTGGATATAGAACCCCAATATATATGCTCAACCGTATTATAAGGTTACAGGCAGTGGTTGAGATAATTACCAATGAAACATCGCAAGCGCTCAATCTCCTAGCGAAACATAATACTAGGATGAGGACAGCCGTTTACCAAAATAGATTAGCCTTGGATTACCTATTTGCAGTAGAGGGAGGTGTATGTGGGAAGTTTAACCTAAGCAATTGTTGTCTTCAAATAGATGATGAAGGGCAAGCAATAGCTGAGCTTACTAGCCATATGGTTAAACTAGCGCATGTGCCTACCCAGGTATGGAAAGGGTATAATCCAAGTAGTTGGTTTGGTAATTGGTATGAGCAGTTTGGAGGACTTAAGGCATTGGTAGGTGGAGTCATGCTAATTTTGATGCTGTGCCTTCTCCTACCATGTCTGATTCCTTTGGTAGTTAGGTCTGTGCAGAGCATTATAGAGAATATAGCAGAGAGAAAGGCTGCTGCACAGATAATGGCTATATATAGGTATGAGGCTCTAAATCAGTGAGAATTAGTACAGGAAGAGGAATGTTGAGGGATTTGTATCTTTAGGGAGTAGCAAAGTCTGGTCTGGTTCATGGCAACTTGAGGTGTAAGCAAACTATGGTTAAGTGATGCATCTGGAATTGTGAAATATCAGAAGCATCAAAGGGGGGAATGTGGTGTAATCTCGGTAAAAATAAAATTAGAAGGCCGAGATTTCCACGTGGCATATGTGTATGTTGGTGTATCAGTTAGTCAGTTACATGTAGCTAAGATACAATCAACAGTGTACTGAGCAAGTGTAGGAATACAGGATATACGAGTATTTCCCCTCCTCCATTGTGCTGGGCAAGCCATGTGGTCAAACAGGAATTTAGTCTCTATTCGGTTCATGGATAAGAGTATGTGTAGGTTGAACTGATTATGGGAGGAGCTACATGCCTATATAAGGGACCTACACTGTATGATCAGGGCTCAGACTTTGCTGTGTTTTGGTGACATTAGTCCCTCTGAGTCCCGGTCGGTAAATCAAATAAAGAATCTCTTCCTTCCTGAAGAAACCTGTGTCCATCTCTCTGTGCTTGGCTTCCGTCAGTTTCTCCGGTATCAGTAGCTTGTGGGCCAGGGTGGTTGTGCTTCCCGGCACCCTCTGCTCCCTTCATCTGGGTTCATGGAGGTTGCCCTCTGTCTATTGGCAAGGACATAGGCTTGCACTTCCAAAAAGGTCCTGCTGACAATCTACTCCTTGCACACTTCCTCCTCATCCCCGGCCCCTGGCTGGGGTTCGTTGCATCACTGCATGCCTGGTCGTCCTCCATGAGCGCAGCAGTCAATTCGGCCTTGTTACGCCCTCCAGGCGTTATTCCTCTGGCTCCACACAAGTCCTGCAGTGTAGGTCGCTTTAGAGCACTGTAGTCCATGGGTAGACGCTTGCCACCAATTTAAGAGGGACCTGGGTAATCGATGGTTATCCCCTTTGATTAGAATAGGTCAGACCCATTTCCCCAGTTACCGGATGGGACACAGTTCCTGGATACAACGTTTGATAATCTTTATTTGGGTACACAGCTTTTCCTCTTGTTGCCGCTTCTTCCTCCTCTACCACCTCCTCATCCAGTCAGCGTAACACCTTCACCACCAACTTCAGCACAGCCAGGTGGAAACGACAGCAGGCTGTTTTAAAACTCATATGTTTGGGGGAAAAACCCCACACCACGTAGGAGCTGTGGATGGGCATGGAACAACAGACCAATGAGTGTTTGTTGCAACTGAGCCTCAAGCCCGGCCTGCTGGTGTGCGATTGTGACGAGACCAATCTCGCCACATTGCATTGGAGGAGCCTGGTTGCCCGCCTGCTGCCTTTGGACTATGGCCCTGGGAGATTGGGCCCTTTTAAAAAAACGTATTCAGCCCTAACAGAGTGCATGTCACTCATTCTGGCCCTTTAAACACAGTGGGGCCATTCGGTACTTGCCCTGTGTGAGCGGTGATACCCCCAGATAGCTATGCCATGGAGCCTATTCATATAATGAAAGACTATGGGAAAGACTTTGGCTCCATGGCAATTAAACTGTATTTGTGTGGTCTGCGTGCCATTCACCTAATAATGTGCACTCAGACCTGAGCTATCTGGGGATATGTTACATGTCTGTGTTTAATGTATAAAAAGTAACTTTATGTATTTTAAAGTGTTTTACTGTCTTTGTGTAACCATGTGCTCAATGGAGTCTGCCTCTATCCCTGGATAATTGGATTACTTCCCCCCATTGTCTCCAGGATAGAGGCGTCTGTAAAACCTGTGTGAGCCAGATTTTGCCATGCTGCCAGCCAGGGCCCAAAAGATACTTTTACTAACTTTTGAACCCCTGGTCTGATTCATGCCAATTTTTAATATGTTGTTCCCCTGAATGGATTGATTGTGGATATGTATTTTTATGTGAATGTGATGTATGGTTTTAGAGTTATGAAAGTTGGGTAGAAAGTATGTTTTAACTGTTTGTGTAATTGAGTTTCCTCTCAGGATAAGGGGAGGGAATATGTGGGATGTAACTGTGATGTGATTGGTTGTTTTGTACCTCCCTGTATTTGCAACAACTGTAATAAAAACCAGACTGGGTGTGCCAGCACCTCAGACCACTGCTTGACCCTCAGCACGGAGCCTTGTCTCGTTCTTGGGGGGATTCACTGTATGCTGTTGGAGACTGATTGCTAGGAGTGTAAGCTGATGTATGCTTTTCCTGTTCGTCTGCTAGCAGCTATTCGTGAGGTTCCAGTTTGGAGTGCTACCTTATTCCCTGGTATGCAGTTCGGGAGTTTGATGCATTCACCTACATCCAATTCGTGAGTTTTGATGTTCTGCAGTAGCTGTACCTGTCTGTGAAAAGGGGATTATCGCCTAAACGTATTTTTACCCATTTTCTGCTGAAACGGTCCGTTACAGCGATAAAGGGCGAATTGTTGTAGCAGCTCTGGGCCTAGCCAGTTTGACTCACATCACTTGCCTGGCGCATGTGCTGAATTTTGTGGTGCAGAAATTCGGGAAAAACGACCCATATATATTAGAGCTGCTGCAGAAAGTGCGTGCCGTCTGTGCACGCTTTTGGCGTTCTCACCCTGCTGCTGCTCACCTGTCTGCGCTGCAGCGTAACTTCGGCCTTCCAATTTACCGCCTCATATGCGACGTGCCTACAAGGTGGAACTCCACCTTGCACATGCTGGAGAAACTGTGTGAGCAGCAGCAGGCGATAGTGGAGTTTCAGCTGCAGCACGCACAGGTCAGTCGCTTTGCGGAACAGCACCACTTTACCACCAATGAATGGGCCTCCATGCGAGACCTGTGTGTCATGTTGTGCTGTTTCGAGTACTCCACCAACATGGCCAGTGCCGATGACGCTATTCTCAGCCTTACTATCCTGCTTCTATGTCTCCTTGAAAAAACGCTTCGGGCGATGATGGAAGAGGATGTGGCACAGTAGGAAGAGGAGGAGGAAGAGGGGTCATTTCCATGGTTATCAGGCCAGTCATTCACAAGTGGCTCAGAGGGTGGGTCCCTGCACCAGCATAGGCCATGTTCACAATTTTCCATATACATATTTATGTGTGTGTGTGTGTGTGTGTGTGTGTGTATGTATAAAGTGTACCATCTTCTGCACTCTCTGCTTGTTTTTTTTTTCTCCCTCCCCCCATCACTCTGCTCTTTAGAAAGATATTTATGACCCTCTGCAAGAATGGTGTCTATTTTCCAACAAACCTGTGTCTTATCTGCACGCATGTCGCTTTAACCCCTGTATCACAACTCAGCTTTGAATTCTATGTGACGTCTTGCTCAGAAATGCTTCAGACTTGAGAAAGGGAGGTTCTCCCGAAAACTTGTCATTAAAAAAAATTCTGTTAGTCCAATAAAAAAGGTATTACAAGATACAAATTGTATCTGTTTTTTACATCTACTCAGCATAGAGAAATGTGAATATTACCATGAGGCCAACAGATGATCCTAGAGAGGTAGCTCAAAGGATATTTTTGTGGTATACACTACACCAACCTCAACAGCCCCTGGTGTTGGGCTCACCAGAACACATTACTAAAATAATGGAAGCCCTTCCCTGGGAGTGTCAGGAATTTCTCAGGCTTTTTGATCCAACACCAACAGACTTTTAAATGGTACTAACTAGAGCTGACAAGTGGTGGATCAAGCATCCTTTCACAGAACAGGCCTGCTCTGTTTCAGCCATAAGAACAATCAAGGTCGACTCTGGTAGAGATATAGATGGTAAATGAAGAAACCAGAGGTGGGATGTACCCCAGAACAAGAGGGATAATGAGAACTGGAGACCAAAACAGGACTTTGACAAAAGATGGAGAGATCTACAGAGGGACCATAGGAATAGGGACAGTGCTAAAGGAAGCAATGCAATGGGAGATAATTGGAGAAATAGATGGGAGGAGCCTCAGGTAATCAATAATAATTGGAATAATAATAACTGAGAGGCTAAAAAGGATAGATAATAACTGGGAAAATCACAGTTGGCGAGAAAAAGAGAGAAACAACAGGAACAGTTATTGGAAGAATAATTGGAGAAGAAATCATAGATGGGATGAGCATCAGACCAATAGACGGAATTGGGATAATTGGAGGAATAAAGAAGGGAATAGAGAATACTGGAATCTGAAGAGACAGACTGAGAGATTGGAGGCAGACATGAAAGCGCTTAGGGAACAGACGAGAGAGGAGGGAAAGATTGATCAATTGAGGGTCCCCAGCAATTAATAATTCCGTAATTTTTGTTGTCCTCTACATCTGTATGTATGTTTGTTTTTCTTTTTTTTTTCTATATTTTATCTGTCTCACCATTATCGTGTAACACTCCAGTTTATAGAGGACCTTATGTATTGTTAGATTTTTTTCATATAAAGGATAAGCCTCTAAATTCATTAATTACAGTCAGGTGGGCAAAATTCCAAATTATTTTTGTTTTTATTAGTTTAGCACGCCTGTCCTGCCGGCTATGTTTTATTTATTTTTGATGCTGGATTTATAATTATAAATTCATAGATTAGGTGAATTGTTGCCAACGTGAGGCTTATATTTGATCACACTGGAGAGATGTGATAGTGTAACTTTCTTTTTTTTTATTTGGTTACCAACAAACATAGCCTCAAGCTAATTTTTGATTTCGATTTTTGAATAGCAACAGACCATTGTCAGCTTTTTATAGATTGCACGCTGCCAAACTGTGTAATGGTAGCATGCAATCTATTTTTTTTTCTTTCTCTCTCCATCTTGATGCTTTGTTTTTAGTTTTTTTGTTGTTGTCATTAATATCCTTAAGGTGCGGTGGAGAATATAGGGAAAATAGATTGTGTTGAGTCAAGATGGGATGAATAATAAAGTGGCAATGTATGCTATTTGCTCTATTTGGCTATCCGCAGGGGGTTAAATGGTTATGGGTATAAGAATTTGCACCGACGTTCAATTGTGAATACATTTTTCACCCTTACATTTTTTCCACTCACATTCATGTATAATAATTTTCTGTTAAAACTGTGTACATTTTGTGATTATTGCATGTATTCATCAGTAAATTATAAAATAACTAATAGGGTTTTGTGTTCAACTCTCCATCAGGTGTGGAGTAAATGTTTAAACAAATCACATTTTCAGGAGACATTTGTGGGTCTTTTATCTAGCTCTAAAATTTAAACATAGACTTAAGACACCACATCCAAATAGATATTATTAGACAAAAAAAGTTAAGCCTTTGATACAAGAAGATATGCTTGTTGTGCATATTTTATTGCCTGTGTTCGAAAAAAGAACATTTAATCTGGAAGGCCCAGACAGGCGAAGTAAACTGACATGTCCTGTCACAGTTTACTGTACAGATAAAGAGGTGCTGGGATTACCAAGACAAATTATTATCCTAAAAACATGTGTTCCTTGTGGTTAACCTCAGATTTAGTACCTCTTTCATGGTGGGCCCCGTTCGTACACCGAACACGAGGTGGCGGCCATGTTTTGAGGTTGTTAAATACCCAGCCTAAAAACTATGGAACTAGAATCGGCCAAGGGTTTGCACGAACCCCGCTCAGATGCTGGTTGTCTTCTCCGTTCGTGAAAAAGCAGACAAACAGACTTTGTATTTAGAATTATCGTACACCGTTCGTGAGATCTGAGCGCAATTCGCATATCTTGTGCGCTCAGATCTGAGCTATCTAAAGGCTGGTAGAATGGGCTATGTTCGTATTAAGTATTTTTATGCTGTTTTTCATGTGGGTATAAAATGTGGTGTTTCTATGCGCTTGGAGATAATTGGGTTAGTATAACCGTTGGAACCCATTATCTCCAAGTTGGGCGGGTACCTTTTGGGCGGGTACCAATATTGTATTGTCCTGTATCCTATCAGGTCCAGAGGGGGTTGTCCCTGGAACTATGGACTTACTTAAATTGCCATGCCTGCGTGTCATTAAAGCCACTTCGTTTTGACCCTTAAATCGCAGCCTCGACTCGTTTTGTAGGGAAGAGTGTATCCTAGCTGTACCATAGCTAGTGAGATTGTTTCACATTTGCAGGATTATTGTGGTATGCTGACAAGAGCGGCTCTTCTTTCTCTCCACATTTGGGAACCAGGATATCCAATCGGTCCAGCTTCCAGCTAGCCTGGAGGTAACTTTAACAAAACTATTATCCTGAAAACGGTTACTATATAGATGAAGAAGTGCTGAGATTACCAAGTCAAGCTATTATCCTGAAAATGGTTACTATACAGATGAAGAAGTGCTGAGATTACTAAAACCAACTATTATCCTGAAAACGGTTACTATACTGATAAAGAAGTGCTGGGATTACACGTCAAACTATTATCCTGAAAATGGTTACTATACAGATGAAGAAGTGCTGGGATTACCAAATCAAACTATTATCCTGGAAATGATTACTATACAGATGAAGAGGTGCTGGGATTACACGTCAAACTATTATCCTGAAAACGGTTACTATAAAGATAAAGAAGTGCCGAGATTACCAAGACAAACTGTTATCCTGAAAACGGTTACTATACTGATGAAGAAGTGCTGGGATTACCATGTCAAACTATTATCCTGAAAACGGTTACTATACAGATAAAGAAGTGCTGAGATTACCAAGACAAACTGTTATCCTGAAAACGGTTACTATACAGATAAAGAAGTGCTGGGATTACCAAGTCAAAATATTATCCTGAAAATGGTTACTATACAAATAAAGAAGTGCCGAGGGAGCTGAGCAGACAGCTCAGAGGAAAGTGCTCCCTCGCCGCCCGCCCGCCGGCCCAGCAACCAGCAGCCTAGCAGCCTGACCGGCAGCCCCAGGGAGAGGGAGAACCCCCCCGCTGCATTTCTAAAGGTAAGGAGGCTGGGGGGGTAAATAAAAAAAAAGTGAGTGTTAATGTGAGTGAGTGTGTTTGTCTGCTAGTGTGTGTCTGCTAGTGTGTGTGTCTGGTAGTGTGCGTGTCTGCTAGTGTGCGTGTCTGTTAGTGTGCGCTTCTGTTAGTGTGCGTCTGTTAGTGAGCATCTGTTAGTGTGTGTCTCTGTGTGTGTGTGTCTGTGTGTGTGTGTGTCTGTTAGTGAGTGAGTGTCTGTTAGTGAGTGTGAGTATGTGTGTCTGTTAGTGAGTGAGTGTTTCTGTCAGTGAATATGTGTATGTATTTAGAATGCGGGGCAGGGGGGAAGGGTTGGGTGGGGGTGGCACATGGGGGGGGGGGTTGGACGCCTGAGTTTTGTCCTGCCTAGGGCAGCACAAAACCAGGATACACCACTGGGTGGAGGTACAATAGGCAGAGGTGACATCAGGCTGTAAATGAGCTGTCTGAGTAAAAAGTGTACTGAAGGCCTGAGCAAATTGATCCATATGGTGATCGTTCTCCTCTAGCTTTCTCTTGCAAGCTGCTATGTGTTGACACAATTCTGCAGGATCTATGGCTATGTCGTAATGTCAGGATTGCTAGTTGATCCAGCACGCAGAATAATATCACACCTAGGACTAAGGATAATGTATAACCGGACCTTATAATGGCCGGACTTAACGTAGCCAAGAATAGTCAGAATACTTGCCCAGGTCAGGGATACAAAATGAGACACAATGATGAGGGAAATCCAAAAGTCAAGGATACCAGAAATCAGGGAAGTCAAACGAAGCCAAAGTCAAATACCAGAAATACTACGATCAGGAACACTCTCTCGGATAACCAGCTAAGGGAAACCATGACAGGGCAATGAGTAAAAGGAGAAATGAGTTTAAACAACCCTCTTTCAGATCCGATTGGCCGTAACTGGCCTTTGACCCCAAAACGTGCGTGCGCGTGTTTTGCGTGACGTCACACGCACGTCAACGCCGTCAAAACCGTGGGCGGACGTGGAGCTACATTATGGCGGGGATTCACTGACATGTTGCAGCAGTCAGGCATTCTGGCGCAGGACCGCTAAGCACCTCCATTACTGCTAGGAAGGCAATTTTCAGTGCAAACATCACAAGGTGACGTGACATGATGGCATTGAATGGCTGCCCGGGTTGGTGCCCTCTGGGTTGGTATCGGAGCCGGGGTACCTCGGAGTGGGGTTGCTGTAGCTGGTGTAAACGGTGTTGCAGAGTACATCTGTGGCTGGAGATGGTAGCTGGGCATTGGGGCCGTCAGGTATCTGAATACTCATCGACCCACTGTGCTGCTTCAGTTATGGTTTTGGGTTGCCTGTCGCTCACCCATTCCTGCACCCTCGGTGGGGAGCCTGTTGTAGAATTGCTCAGCAGGAACAGTTGGAGGATTTTCTCTGGGGACTTGGCCTGCTTGGAATGCATCCAGTTTTGGGCAGCCCGGGTGAAGCAACAAGACCACTCTGCATGAGAATCCAGGCTCCCCTTTTTAAACTCCCAAAACTTCCTGTGATAGGCATCCGGGGTAATAATATATCTGGCCAGCAGGACAAAGTCATAATTTCTCTGCTCTTCCTCTGGCACGGCTCTGTAGGCATCTGCAGCCTTACTGGTTAACTTCCCAGTGAGCAAGGGGACCTAGTCGAAGGGAGTGTTTGTTGTGCAACATGCAGAGCCTTTCAAAGTCTTGTACAAATTCATCAATGTCCTCCTCTGCTTCGGTAAGAGCCTTAAACGTGTTGTACTGAACTTTAGGCTTCTGTTCAGTAGTTGCCAAACTCGCTGGGGGCAACGCTGCTGCCCGACCCTGCTGTGCCATCATGTATGTCTGGACCACCAAGATGGTCCTGGCCAGGATCTCCTGCGAGGGGCTCTCCCCATAGTAAGCCAGGCAAATCCTCATTTCCCTCTGGAGCTCATTCTCGCTGACTGCCGGTACAGTGAGATCCCCACTAGGCCGATCACTCTCCTTGGGACGGTTGCCGGCAACTTGTCCTAGGGGTTCCAGCAGCTCTTTCAGCGTGGTGTAATTCATGAATACGTTTGGCTAACGAATGCTGGCTCCGTTTGACTGGGAAGTCAACATCCCACTGCTGCAACCAGATGTAGGGGACCACTGGTAACCTGACCAGTTACCTCAGCCACTCTGGAACCCTTCAAGCATGCAGACCTGTATTCCCCCAGTAGCTAGACGAGACACAGCTCTGGGAGTACAACACAATTTTATTGTGCCACACACCGCTTTTATGCATAACCCCCTGCAAGGGGTCTTCCACACACACAGACAGGGGTTTCCATCCCAGGATCATGTGTGCCAGGGAGCCAAGATGCGGGAAAAAGGTCTCCCAGGCACAGAAAGCCCGCCACATAAGCAAGGGGCTTTCCACAAAAAATGACAGGAGTCTTCATCCCAGGAACCTCTGTCCCTCTAGTCCTTTTGTTTCTCAGACACAGAAACCCCGCCAAAATAGCCAGTACCCCAAAAGTGTCCCCACCAACCTCAGGAACCCCACAAAAGTACCTTTCCCCGTCTCCGTTCGTGAGGTTCCTGTGCTAATACCAGGCAAGGGAAGCGCTTATCTCGGGATACAAATGCTCCCCTTGGTTGGGCGTTAGTCTATTTGAAATGGCGGCCACCCAGGGGAGCATTAATTAATTACTTCCCTTGCAGTTTTGCACTTAGGTTATTGGTGTGAACTTTAGAAGTGATTGGTGTGAACATTCTAATGGGGTATCGGGTGGTTCTCGTTCGGGAGACGAATGGGTGTTGTTCATATGAACACTCCCGAACGGGGAAACAGGGCACAATGTACGAAATATACAGGGAAACAATGGGAAACACACGAATAAGCAGTGGTTCTGTCACACTCACAATTACCATTTGCCTCTAAGATCCTTGAGAGAGTTGTGTATGCGAAATTGACCAACTTCCTCATATACAACTCTCTGCCTGACCAGCTTCAGTCTGGATTTCACATTCGTCAAAATGGCTCACACCAAATTATCCAATAATACTTCAAAATCTAGTGGTCACTATTCTATCATAATTCTCCTTGAACTTTCTGCTGCTTGTGATACTGTTGATCATCAACAACTTCTTCTCATCTCTTCTTGGTCTACGACACACTGCTCTCTCTTAGTACTCCTCTCACCCAGTTTTCTTTCAGTGTTTCTTCCTCTGGCTATTCTCCACAACCCCTCTCTGTTTGTGTTCCCCAAGGCTCTGATCTTGCCCCCTACTGTTATCGATCTACACTGACTCCTAAAAACTGATCACCTCCTTTGGCTTCCAATATAATTTCTATATGGTTGACATGCAAATGTATCTGTCCTCTCCTGATCTCTCACCATCCCTCTTGACTCGTGTCTCTGACTGCCTCTCTGCTATTTCTAACTGGATGGCTGTTCACTTCCTTAAACGTAATCTTTCCAAAACAGAACTGTAACGGAATGCAGTAGTATAGTCCACGATCTCCGTTGGTATTGTAGGTAATCCACAGTCAGAGTTAGAAAGCACGGCAATATTCCCAATCCTCCCAATAACCGGACGAAACACAGTTTGGGAGTCAACTAACTCGCTTTATTCACAGACTTCCATATTTATGCAGTTCCCCTTGCAAGGGGTTTCCTTACAGATGTTACAGGGGATTTCTCCCATCAGGCAGTGTAATTATCCCAACAGGCATTGCTGCACGAGAGGGATCCTCCCACTAAAATGGACGATTAAGTGGATTATCCCCTCGTGCAGCAAAACTGGCAATTCCCATAGAAATCCATATTTCACACAATATTGCTCGCTTTTATACGAATGAACATTCGGTAGATAGCTGGGGTCTGCGGGCACATTTAGTGAGAATACCGCTCAGATCCCAGCTATTCTAAATGAACGCCGCACAAAATACATTTATCTATCAAGTTCGGTTTAAAACTACCGAACATCGATGGGGAACAGAATGTGGCGAACGCGGGGCTCCCGAACGCTCTGGAAGTCCAGCGGTGTTCGAGTCATTGAGTAGCCATTTTCAGTTCCAGGCTCTCGACGACCGAACACCGCTGCAGAAACAAAGGATCCAAGATGGCCGACCGCCGCATGGTCGGTAGCCGAACGACGGCCACCTAGGAGAGCCTTCAATTACCGATTGCAACATTGTTGCAATCGGTTAATTAGTGCCACACGACTGTGAGTGTGTGGTCTACTTGGGGAGCCCGCATTCGTTTGGCGAACGGCCCGGATAGCCGTGTTTCGTCAAACGAAAGGCTTGCATGCTGTTAGCGTACGGCTGCCAGCATGCGAACGGACATAATATAGTACATACACAACCATGATATACAGTAATACATTCAGCCTACGGACAACCTTTGTTAACTAGAGTCCAGAAGTGGCTAGTTTTGTCACAATGCTCCCCCAGAACCAAGCCGGCATACACAGTCTGATCCCAACGGATCGGCTTGGGGATGTCCGGGAGAGTACTCACAGATCATTTTTCTAGTTCAGTTTGTCTGGACAACCCGTCGGCGTTACCATTTTGTTTCCCTGGGCGGTAGTGGATGGTGAAGTTGAATGGCTGTAGCGCCAAACTCCAGCGCAGCAGCCTGTCATTGTCCCCAGCCACACGGTTGAGCCACACCAACGGGTTGTGATCTGTGAGCAAGGAAAAAGGTTGTCCATACAAATACGGCTGTAACTTTTTAAGGGCCCACACCACGGCCAGGCATTCTTTCTCAATGGCGGCGTAGCTCACTTCACGGGGCAACAACTTTCGGCTTAAGTAGGCTACGGGATGCTCTCCGCCATCGGCTCCCACTTGGCTCAGCACTGCCCCCAATCCAAACATTGAAGCGTCTGTGTGGACAAGAAATCTTTTAGTTGGATCAGGAGCAGTTAATACAGGAGCATTAGTCAGAGCCGTCTTGAGTTGTTGGAATGCCTGCTCACACTCTGGGGCCCAGACAACCAGTCGGGGAAGGTTCTTTTTGGTCAGGTCCGTCAGGGGTTTGGCCAGGGCGCTGTAGTCGGGAACAAATTTTCTATAATACCCTGCAGTCCCTAGGAAAGCTAGCACTTGGGTTTTGGTCCTTGGGGTAGGCCACTTGGCTACGGCCTCAATTTTGGCTGGCTCAGGTCTCTGCTGCCCACACCCTACTCGGTGCCCCAGATACTGCACTTCGGCCATCCCTATGTGGCACTTACTGGGCTTTAAGGTTAACACTGCTTCCCCAATACGGTCTAAGATAGCCCCTATATGGCGGAGGTGGTCTTCCCAGGTCTGGCTAAATATGTCATCTAAGTAGGCACAGGCATACTCCTGAAAGCCGTCCAGTAGCCGATCTACCATCCGCTGAAAGATAGCCGGAGCGTTTTTCATTCCGAAGGGCATGACCTTGAACTGGTACAGGCCAAACGGAGTGACAAACGCCGACTTGGGGATGGCGTCATCGGCTAGAGGAATTTGCCAGTATCCCTTACACAAGTCAATGGTAGTGAGATACTGGCCCCGTGCCATCTTATCCAACAGCTCGTCTATCCGGGGCATCGGGTAGGCATCAGACACCGTTTTGTCGTTTAGCCTCCGGTAGTCGACGCAGAAACGGGTTGTGCCGTCCTTTTTAGGTACCAGGACTACCGGCGATGCCCATGGGCTATCTGATGGTTCGATAACCCCTAGCTGTAACATTTCATCTAATTCTGCCTTCATATGGGTCCGGACTTATTCCGGAACCCTATATGGAGCCTGTCGCATAGGTAGCTGTCCCGGGGTTTCAGCTCGGTGGGTGGCTAGCGGAGTGTACCCAGGTAAATTGGAGAAGGTAGCCCCTTTAGCTACAATCAGCGCTTGTACCTGTGCACGCTCGTGAGGGCTTAGCCGCTCCCCCAGCTGAACCCCCCGGGAGGGCTCTATCGGCTCTTCCGGTTCTAGCAAGTCAGGTAGGGGCAGATTCTCCTGATCTTCTGAGGCGGAAGCACAGATCGCTGTCACATCCTCTATCCTCTCATGGTAGGGTTTGAGCATGTTCACGTGGAGCATGCGTCTCTTCCCTACCCCTGAGCAGGGGCCAATCACATAGGTAGTGTCGCATCGCTGTTCTACTACCTGGTATGGGCCTTGCCAGATGGCCTGCAGCTTGTCTGTGCGGACGGGTTTTAAAATTAAAACCTTCTGCCCCACCTGAAAGCTGCGGTCTCTGGCTCCTCTATCGTACCAGCGCCGCTGGCGTTGCTGGGCCGCCTGGAGGTTGGTGCGCACAGTCTGAGTCAGCGCCTCCAGACGGTCTCTGAACTCCAGTACGTATGATACAATAGGGGTTCCGTCTGTAGTACTCTCTCCCTCCCAGTGTTCCCTAATCAAGTTCAAGGGTCCCCGCACCCTCCTCCCAAACAGTAGTTCAAACGGGGAGAATCCTGTCGACTCCTGGGGGACCTCTCTGTACGCAAAGAGTAGGTGAGGTAGGAACCTCTCCCAGTCTTTGTGGGTTTCCCCGAACGTACGAAGCATCTGCTTCAGCGTCCCGTTGAACCTCTCACATAGTCCATTAGACTGGGGATGGTATGCGGAATTGACTATTGGCTTAATGCCACATACTTTCCACTTATGTTGGGTGACCTCGGCAGTGAATTGGGTGCCCCGGTCCGATATTATTTCTTGGGGGAACACTACTCTGGAAAATACTTTCATCAAGGCCTCAGCTACGGTTTCAGCATGGATGTTAGTGAGGGCCACAGCCTCGGGGTACCTGGTGGCGTAGTCCACTACGGTTAGAATGTACTTTTTGCCAGAGGGACTGGGTTTTGGCAGGGGCCCCACTATGTCTACAGCTACCCGGCTGAAGGGCTCTGTAATAATAGGTAGGGGACATAGCTTGGCTTTGTGGCGGTCCCCTCGTTTGCCTACTCGCTGGCAGACGTCGCAGGAGGTGCAATACTGTCGCACGTCCTGAGAAATTCCGGGCCAGAAGAAAGCATGCGTTAGGCGATATCTGGTGCGGGTCATCCCTAGGTGTCCTGACAAGGGAATATCATGAGCGATCCTAAGTAGCTCCTGTCTATATTTCTGTGGTACCACTAACTGTTTGTTTGTCAGGGTGACAGACCCTCCCACTTCCTTTGCCGTGACGCGGTATAATAATCCTTTCTCCCACGTGTACCGCTCCCCCTCTAGCCCTGCCTGGTCAGTGTGTGCCCGGTCCCTATATACTTGTAGGGTGGGGTCTGTCTTTACTTCTGTCGCAAAGGTAGTCGGGGTATCCCAGGACATGTGAGTCGGGTGGGGTTCATGGTCTCTTACCTGAGCCTCAGAGTGTATCGGTGTAGCCGTGGTGCGAGCCTGCTGCCGTGTAGTCACGGGATGGGCCTCCTGGTATGGAGCCTGGGTTATAAAAGCAGAAGTCATCTGGCCCAAGTCATTCCTCAGTACAACATCTGCGGGTAAATTTTGCATAAGCCACACTTCCACAGTTCCCTCTCCCACACCCCAATCCAAATGTACCTTGGCAGTGGGTAGCCGATATACTGCTCCCCCTGCCACCCGTACTGCCACTGATCCGCCAGTGTGAGTTGAGCCTGGTACCAAATGTGGTGCAACCAAAGTTAGAGTGGCTCCCGAATCTCGGAGCCCTTGTACCTCCTTCCCCTCCAGGGTCACTAGCTGACGATGATGTTGTCGGTTGTCGGTGGCTCGGACCGACATTACCTCGTGGAGTACTCCTAGAGGTTCCTCGGTCTGGGCGCTCAGCATTTCCTGGGTGGTTGGGGCTACTTGATAGTGATGCGCGGCAGCCCTTGGTGTTAAGTTTTGTCGCACCTGGTTCCATGCTTGCCGGCTCCGGTTTTGCGTGCACTCACGAGAAATATGTCCCCACTGTTTGCAGGTGTGACATTGAATGTTAGCCCGGCCATTGTATCGAGAGGGGGGTGGTGGATTATTTGGTGTGGGCCTGGACAGGGTTACTGTGGGGCCGGTAGGAGAAAAGTTATTGGGTGGCCCGGTAATCCGAGGGAAAGACTTACTTTGAAGTCCGTGATGCCTCCTGGCATCAAAATGCTGATCCGCTAGTCTAGCCGCTTCGGTTAGGGTGAGTGGTTTCCGATCTCTCACCCATTCTTGTGCTTCTGGGGACAAGCCATTAAAGAATTGCTCCAGCAGCATCAACTGCCGCAATTCTTCCATAGTGGTAGCGTTGCTGGCTTGTATCCAGCCTTGTGATGCTTGGTCCAGCTTGTGTGCCCACTCTGCATGGGAATCTTTCTCAGGTTTGCGCAAGCCCCTGAACTTGCGTCGGTACGCCTCTGGGGTAATGGCATACCTCTCCAAGATCGCCCTCTTTACTTTTGGGTAATCTTTGCTGTCCTCTCGGGGCACAGCGCGGTAGGCTTCGGCTGCCCTACCCGATAATTTGCCTGCCAGTAGGGGTACCCATACCGCGGGTTCCAAGTCGTGCAAATCACACAGCCTCTCGAAATCCTGTAAATACCCGTCAATCTCGTCCTTTTCTTCACAAAACACTTTAAATGCGTGATGTCGGACTTTGGGTTTTACCTGTCCGTATATGGAGGCAGTAACAGACTCTGCCCTAGGCGGTGTCTCTGGTGTGCGGTTTGCCATCAGATAATCATGCACATCTGACATCAGCACGGTCATTATTTCCATGGGTACTGGCTGTGGCAGGAACCCCATCCTGGTTCTCAGCTCTCTCTGGTATGGGGTCTCTTCCATGGCTGGTGGAGGTGTAGCGCTGCGGGCTCTGTCTCCCTCCATCAGTTCAGCGATCAGCACAGCTTTGGATTTGTTGCTGGCTATCTTACCCCTGGCTTCCAGTAGCTCCTTTAAAGTCTGTCGTTTCAGTAAGGTATAATCAATCTCCATACGAATTGCCCTTGCTTTCCTTGTTCGGTAGTTTCAGTTTACACGAACACTGCTTTTCGGCTGTAAGGTTCGGATCCCGTCGCTTGCCACCAATTGTAACGGAATGCAGTAGTATAGTCCACGATCTCCGTTGGTATTGTAGGTAATCCACAGTCAGAGTTAGAAAGCACGGCAATATTCCCAATCTTCCCAATAACCGGACGAAACACAGTTTGGGAGTCAACTAACTCGCTTTATTCACAGACTTCCATATTTATGCAGTTCCCCTTGCAAGGGGTTTCCTTACAGATGTTACAGGGGATTTCTCCCATCAGGCAGTGTAATTATCCCAACAGGCATTGCTGCACGAGAGGGATCCTCCCACTAAAATGGACGATTAAGTGGATTATCCCCTCGTGCAGCAAAACTGGCAATTCACATAGAAATCCATATTTCACACAATATTGCTCGCTTTTATACGAATGACCATTCGGTAGATAGCTGGGGTCTGCGGGCACATTTAGTGAGAATACCGCTCAGATCCCAGCTATTCTAACCGAACGCCGCACAAAATACATTTATCTATCGAGTTCGGTTTAAAACTACCGAACATCGATGGGGAACAGAATGTGGCGAACGCGGGGCTCCCGAACGCTCTGGAAGTCCAGCGGTGTTCGAGTCATTGAGTAGCCATTTTCAGTTCCAGGCTCTCGACGACCGAACACCGCTGCAGAAACAAAGGATCCAAGATGGCCGACCGCCGCATGGTCGGTAGCCGAACGACGGCCACCTAGGAGAGCCTTCAATTACCGATTGCAACATTGTTGCAATCGGTTAATTAGTGCCACACGACTGTGAGTGTGTGGTCTACTTGGGGAGCCCGCATTCGTTTGGCGAACGGCCCGGATAGCCGTGTTTCGTCAAACGAAAGGCTTGCATGCTGTTAGCGTACGGCTGCCAGCATGCGAACGGACATAATATAGTACATACACAACCATGATATACAGTAATACATTCAGCCTACGGACAACCTTTGTTAACTAGAGTCCAGAAGTGGCTAGTTTTGCCACAAGAACTTCTGGTCTTTCCTCTTGTTTTGTGTAAATATATTCCTGGCAGCTCAGCAAAAATTGGTTTAAAACTGGAACACCACTTATGTACCTTCACTGGCAAAGATACTATCTACCATGTAGGTTAATAAACATTGAGAAAAGATTTGGCCATTGAATCTATGAAAGCTTATAGAATTAAATGGGGAAGTTCTGCTCTATTTCCACAATTACATTAGCTTTTATAATAGATAATCTTATCAATACTGAATAAAGATTATTTAATTATTAAAATGGTGTTTGAGATTACTTTTCTGTGTTTGCTGTCCTAGTGTTAGGAGCATTGAGACCCTGAAAAGAGCTCTGATATAGCACCATCTAGATGGTACTCTTTTAGTGGGCAGGTTGATAGATTTATGTCCCTTTCACCCTACCAATGTCATAATACATGGTAGATGAGTTAGCACTGCATACCTACCTTACATACTCTATGAGTGATGTGTACTTTACATACTATACATGCTATATGTGTACTTATTGTACATAGTATGTGAGTCTACTTACTGTATATGCTATGTCACTGCTGTGTATTTACCATACATACTATGTAAATCCTGTGTACTTACTGTATATACTGAGTGCCGTGTACTTACCATACACACTATGTGAGTGCTGGGTACTTACTGTAAGTGTAATGCATTCCAAGCCTTATGGCTACAACCAGCACAAAGGAACAAGCCATAATTGCCGTAAAAGCTACGATCAATCTGCGGGGAGAGTGAGCTACAGAAATAGAAAGAAATCCCTCAGTTACCAGTAAGAAAGTTATATGTCACATACCGGATCATCAGATACATCAAGCAATATAAATATCTCTCCTAACTGGACTTATCTCCTAATCAGAGTATGGATCTCTGACAGAGCACTCCTTGACTGACGACTGCCTTTTATTAGATGTCGGCAGTGTTGAGAGAATGTGGGATCACCAGAAAAGGTCCCAGCATTTGGTCACTTAGGTGACTGCCTCCGGCACACTGGGGCCTCACCCCTCCCATACTGATCATAAAGTTTAGAATGTCACTGCTGTAGGTCTGTTATCTGGAGCAAATACATAAATATAGGTGACAGCACACACATAAATTACTCTTCCTTTTTAGATGTTTTAATATACATCCTTTACTAGATATATCTTGTCCTTATCTAGTTCAGCAAGGGATATCAAGCCCTATGCATGTATTGTTAAGTCTTCTTTATGGAGTAATATGTAAAGAATTATCTACATTTCCTTTTTGGGGTCACCAAACACTGGTGATTGTAGCAACACAAATATTATTTTATTCCGTTACTGTACTCTGTTTTTACCTGTTATCTGGAGCAGCTCTCTGGTAGTGACACGAGAGACACTCTCTGAATGAGACACATGTGGTGACACTGCGTGTCAGTGACTCCTCCCCCAGCCTCCGTTAACTTCTAGCCCGCGTGCTCAGTAAATAGTGAATGGTGAGCAGGTAGTGGATGGCCTAGTAGAGCCGCAAAATCATCTCAGCTCCAAGTGTATTTTTATATTTATTATAATATTTGGCTGGTTATTCCCGTTACTAATAATTGGTCAGACCCACTTCCCGCAGTAGCTGGACGACACACTGTTTCAGAGTATAACATTTGACAAACTCTATTTGGGCAACACAACACAATCCGAGGCAGGAGGGGGCTTGGTGACTTATAACCATCTCCCGCTCTGGGAGATACCAACAGGACACAGGGACACATATTAAAACACATTACATGCAAGGGGTAAACTTTGAGGCTCAGCGCCCTGGAATGAGAAGGGGTTACAGGGTTAAAACTTATATTGCTGAATAGCCCGGGTTCCATCTGGGATCCCTGCAAAAAGCGGGGCGATAAGATGTACAGAGCCCGAGAAATCAGCATTCAAAGTCTGGGGCTCGAGGCTCTGTACATCCCCGAAATTAGTTCCATGGAGTTGCCTGCTTTAGTCCGGCGGATTCAAACTTTGCGCCTAAACCAAGCAACAGCAAATCGGCTGAAAGGGCACAAACCAAATCGCGCCAATCAGCGCTCGGGGGAGGATGGAGTTTCGACGCCCAATCCGATGAGAGGGCACAAAACTCGGTTGTGCCAATTGGCGTTCGGGGGGAGAGGGGTTTCGCGGCCCAATCTGAAGAAAGGGCGCAAAACCACTGTTTGAACGGGGCGCCTGCTCTGATTGGTCGCCGGCGCCCCTGCTGACCAGCCAGGAGAATGGCGTGAAACCTAGTTTGCATGGGCGCTCCTTCTCCCATTGGTCAGCACGGACTTCCACACGGCCAGCGGGACCCTGCAACCGTGAGACCGACTCACTGCTTCAGAGATTCCATGCTGGCACGCGTCCCTCTCTCTGGTGGATACCCCCACGCAGGTATCCGCTGGAGAGAGCGTTCTCCTGGGCAGCCACGAGCCTAGCCTCGTAGCTGCCAGGTAGGGGAGCAAATGTGATTATAGCTCTGTTGGTGAGCGGGTTGGACGATCACCAACATGGGGATCGAAAACACTGCGCGCAGGCCAGTTCAGGATGTGTATGCTCCCCCTGGTGGGTGTTCGGTGATACGAACCGGTTGTCCACCCAGGGGAAGTACACGCCGCTTGTTCCCTTTCGGTCTGCATTTTTCATACCTAGTTAGCGAGGTGTGAACATTCTAACTAAACATTCTAAATGGGGTATAGGGTGGTGCGCCAGAGTGCCCCTGTGTGATTAAAAGGTAATTTTGATTTAGGGTCAAAATTACAGAAAGGGGGAAAATTACAAAGGGGAACACACATTCCAGGGGGCACATCCACAAATATGAAAGGGAAATTCAGTTAGGCAGCGGTCCCGCCACAATCACCATATGCCAAGATGTATAAGAAGTTTGGATTCATTTGGCAGGTAAGCTTACAATTTATTGGAGTGGTGGAAAATGTGCAAGTTATTTAAATTTCCAAAGGGATTTGGGATAGGGTGCAGGTGACTTTTTTGTTCTATATATTGTTTCAGTGTGTCTACATATGTATTCCCTGTTATTAGAATTACCATTGTCCCTGTATAAGAAAGGTTAAATGAATATGTTTGTGTATATATATATATATTTGTGTACGGGATTATGAAAGGGGGCGCACATTTAAAGTGAGTGTAATTTTGATAAATAATAGTCGGTTGAGGTGTGCCGAAACCGACGAGAGGTTAGGCCTGCAAAAAGAGGGCCCACCTGGATATAATGATATGAAAAGAGGGTGTGGTGGGAGGGGAATTTCCGGAATCGACGAAGACAGGTAAGCAGGGGGTTTGCTGGGTTTATATAGGCCATAAATCCCTCCCACAACTTCAGGCATACGCCTTCTATTTGTGTACGGGATTATGAAAGGGGGCGCACATTTAAAGTGAGTGTAATTTTGATAAATAATAGTCGGTTGAGGTGTGCCGAAACCGACGAGAGGTTAGGCCTGCAAAAAGAGGGCCAAAAAGTATGAACGTTTTATTTATTACCACAATAGCAACATTATTTAGACATATTGTAGAAAGAGAGTCTGATTTTTCTCTGGGTTTGGAACGTACCGGTTGTATGCCGAAGATTTCCGGCGTTTCCCTCTCTACGATATGTGTTGGCACTTGACTACTTGATGCCGCGGTGGCGGCCCCGATCCGGAATGAATGACCCGAGAAGGGATTTGGATTAAGGCCAAGTCTAAGTAATAATGAACGTATGTATAGCATAACTGTTATGTAGTGAGTGCTTAGAATGTATTTAATGGGGTATGTGGATAAGAAGGGAGTCTTGTTCGGGTAGAGAGTAAGCATGAAGAGCTGTATCCCTGTCCAGAATGGTTTGATGGTACTGTATGCTAGTTATGATGAGATGTGGCCAAAAGTTGTAACTGCAACCATGGTTTCTACAAAAATGATTGACTACGTTAAAATCGCGAACAAATACTTAGAACATGTCAAAAGCCCTACTATATATATATATATATATATATATACACACATATTTATTAATTTTTTATTATTTCTAATTTTATATATATTTTTTTTTATTTTTTTTGTTTCTTGATAAACCTGCCTGAGCAAGAATCATTCAGTGAGCCAACAATTGGTTTAAAGCATGATTAGTAATTTGAACCACAGGGGGGGTTTTGGGTAGCTTGTTCGCAGTAGGGTGCAGACCGAGAATTCCTGCAAATTAGAACGTTACAAAACGTCAGCTGCGTTATTAAAATCCTGGAACAGGCATACAACAGATATAAAACCATAATTCTACCAGCCAACCATGTGAGCTTCGTACGAAATACATAACAGACAGGGACTGAGAGCGGCCTTTGTTAACTATATCACAGGCCGCTAAGATAGCAGAATAACGCTTAACTATTTCACCCCCCCAATTCCACCCCAAGTGTGTGCTGCTGCCACAATGGGGAAGATTTCGAATAACGCTGAGGTGTTGTCGAAGTTCTCTAGCGTAACCGCCTCAGGTGGCCAACTGTCATATACCCACTAGACCCCAAACAATGCCGCGTACCCGACTGAAGCTGCAGCGTCAGTCCAGATAACTGGGGAATCGTCGGAGATGGGGGAAAAGAACGATGACCTACCAGTCCATGAGGATAACGGCGAAAAATGGCGTACCCAAATGATTGAATGTGCACGTAGAACGTTGTGAACGGTAGGCGCGAGCCGAGACAAGTCTCTACTAGCAGTCGGGGATTTGAATTGTATTCGTTCGTACGCAATGAAGGATAAATGATGCCTTGATGACCGACATGAAACAAGTGGGAACTCTGGTCCACCCTGTCATATTAGAATGCTAACGCTTTTACCTGCATTGCCTTATATAATTTACGTAGACTTGATAATTGAGTGACAGTATGAGTCAACGTATGGCAAATTTAGAACTTAACGTACCGAAAAGCCCCTAACAGGCTGCCAGTTAATAACAGTATATTTGTAATGAATAAAACTGGAAGCAGTCATATGTACAGAAGCATATTGAGGACCTGATGATGGTCTGCCGCAAGGGGAATAAGAATATGAATATTTATTAATTTAATTATTTTTTGCATTTTTCATACTGCTAAAATTAATTATGAAGTATACCCTTAGTTCGTAAGTTAGTAACGTATTGAACGCATGGAACATCCAAGTATGATAGTTCTGACATACTGCTTGAATTACTGTAAGGGTATATAGACTCACCTTTGAAACTAGAGCAATAATGAGGCGGGAAACAAACCGCTAAGATACCTGGTCGGATCATCGGTCCTGTAACGTAGTGGGTCTGCACAACGGGGTCTGCAGGTGCGGCCCCCCCAAAGGGCTACGTGTGTGTGCGCACGCGCGTGTGCTGGCTGACTAGCTAGTGCCGCCATGCGGCGAAACAATTACTCTAGGTTGGTGACAGGTGAGGCCCTGCTAATTGCCAAGCGGCTTGAGAGGCTCTATCTATGCGTTGGCGCAAGGGGATAGCGTGGCCACTGAGCGTTGTGGCGGGGTGTCGGCCTCTCGGTGACAGTTAACATAAGATAGACTGGGAGTGACAGGTGAGGCCCTCTCTATGCCACAATGCGAGGCGACTAACTATGATTTGGCCCGAGGGGCGTAGTACCTCCGAGTATGAGGATGGGTGTTGGCCTCGCGGGACCACTAACCTAAGGCGAAGAAGCCAGGGGGAATGATAACTAGTGGACACCTAGGAACCTAACAGCCAGCCATTGCTGCTAAGAGGGAAGGTTAGTTAGTGAGAGAGACATACCATGGGATGAAACATGAGGGATAATGAAGTAGAATTGTAAGGCTGACCGTAGCTGGAGTGCCCTGCGAGCGTGTCGGGTCCAGATGGACAGTATTTTTTTTTTTTTTTTATTATATAACGTATACCGTAGTGGAAAGAACGACAGGTTCAAGCTTTGGTGTTTAGCGATCTTGTAAAAGTGTGTAAAAGCGTACAATTGTGCACAACACCCTACCTACTGCCATTACATGACGACACCAAAACTACCGTATGACATTATAATGTGACACAATAACCATTACACAATTCATATTGCGACTACAACACCATAATTAACCGTACGATAACTATTAACCATACCATATCTACAGATGGTAGAGACGAATTGTTGAAAACGTGATGCGATCGGGCCAACGTATGGTTACTGCGTAGGTAATTGAATGAAATGAAACTTGGATCCATCGAGAATTGAATGGTCTCTGGAGGTTTTGATGCGTGTATATGTGGGCGACGTCGCACTTTCGTGCCACTTCTGAGGATCCTGTCAGGCTTATCCTGGTAGGGTGATGACTTGAAACAAGTGAGATTTATTCAGTACAGGTTACCAGAAGGGAATGCGTGAATTTTAGATAGGTTCCGAGGCCTCTCTCTTTAACTAATGTGGTGTATTTAACCCAGTAAGGCCCAATAGCAATCAGGAACAGTAACTGTACGACCCTTACAGGAGGAAAACTTACATAATTGTCGTCTTATTTATGTACAGCCTAGCGTAATTAGGAACATGAGATGCCGGAGACAGGAGTAGAGCGAAATTAAGACTTAGTAACCCCCTCATACATCAGTATTCACAACGCCGTATAAACGGAATGAACTAGAACTGCTAGGTATGAGGCAGTTCATACGAATAACGAAAGTCTGTGCGAAAGAGTGACCGTGTATACCAATGGAAAACAAAAGCGTTTATGCGAACGGATAACATACGAAAGTTTAACTGAAAGGCCAGTTAGCAATGCACAAGGCGGAATCCAAGCATAATCATACCCTGATTAGCATACTTGTACATTTATAAACCACATTAGCTACGCTTTGAGGAGAAATACTTTAATAAAATTATACCTCAACTGCCGTCGAGACATACTGAATTCGTATATTTTAGAGAGTAGAAAAACAAGGAAGTTTTCAAAGAGTGACACAATAAATGCTCCGACATTGAAAGCTTTACCAGCGCTGTTACAACCAGAGTTTCGCTTCTACTGCAAAGCCAGCAAGTTAAAGTAAAACCGATTATAACTCCCATACGAAAGTAATGAACGGAACCATGAAAGAAAAAAAATTGCCAAATAAACAAACACTTGCCATCCATTAACGGAAATGCACCAAGCAACATTGAAAAACCGTGAGGTAGCGCTATTAGTGAAACAAATTGACTAGTATACAAAAGCTGAAAATAAACCAAATGCGGGGAATAGCAGTGCTATAGCTGTATAATAGGGAATGCAGCACTAACAGGGAGATGACCACGAAAAAAATATGTTTTTATTTTTTTTTGTGGGGGGGGGGGGGGGGGGGGGGCAGGGGCTACCTCTGTAAATGGAGTAGTGTATTTAACCAAGAAGGCACCTGTTGCAATCAGTGACCGAATTTGTAAAAAACTTTAACAGGAGGGAAGAAAATTAACAAAGTTGACAACCTATTAAAACACAGCCTTGTGTAAATCGGACTAATGAGATGCAGCAGCAGAGCATAAATAAAACTTAACATGACATACCCATGTAGCAAAGCACCTTACTGTATAAGTTACACAGTGAATGTAACCATGTGCCATCCTGACAAGGGTACTGCTGTACGTTTTAACTCAGGCATAAATAACAAGCAAACGCTGTATTTAACGAAAACTGACATTGACCAGTTAGGTACCGGAAGGATTCAACGTGAGCCTTGTAGATGAAAGAAACCGTGTAGCTGAACGTGTGAGCAGGAAAGATGCTGTATAACTTACGATATAGCCGTTCGTGTGTTAGCTACCCACGTAATACTCACGAACACAAAGCAGAGAGATATGCAGACGGACTGCCGGCGGGCGAGAAAATGCTTGGAAGACGAATGAGCCCGTTCGTACGGGTGAAAATTACTTACAGTTAACAGCAGAACTCGACGAATGCCTCGGTCCGTGTGTTATACTCACGAAACTAGTGGTACAGTTTCCCGACAGTATTTTTTGGCGCGTCGCGAAAATATGACGTCAGAGGTCTCCCTGACCGGAAGAGAAGGCGTGAATTTCCGGAATCGACGAAGACAGGTAAGCAGGGGGTTTGCTGGGTTTATATAGGCCATAAATCCCTCCCACAACTTCAGGCATACGCCTTCTATATATATATATATATATATCAAATATATAGATGGATAGCACTCCAAGGACTTCGTATAAAATTTTACTTTTATTTCGTTCCAAAAATAAAAATGGTCAGCGTTTCAGCTTGATCTTATCAAGCTTTCCTCAGTAGTGATGTACTAAACTGTTCGCCGGCGAATAGTTCCCGGCGAACATAGCGTGTTCGCGTTCGCCACGGCGGGCGAACACATGCGCGGTTCGATCCGCCCGCTATTCGCCATCATTGAGTACACTTTGACCCTGTGCCTCACGGTCAGCAGACACATTCCAGCAAATTAGCAGCAGACCCTCCCTTCCAGACCCTCCCACCTCCTGTACAGCATCCATTTTAGATTCATTCTGAAGCTGCATTCTTAGATAGAGGAGGGAAAGTGTAGCTGCTGCTCATTTGATAGGGAAATTGATAGCTAGGCTAGGGTATTCAGTGTCCACTACAGTCCTGAAGGACTCATCCGATCTCTGCTGTAAGGACAGCACCCCAAAAAGCCTTTTTTAGGGCTAGAACATCAGTCTGCTTTTTTTTTTTTCTGTGTAATGTAATTGCAGTTGCCTGCCTACCAGCTTCTGTGTCAGGCTCACAGTGGATACTGTGCCCACTTGCCCAGTGCCACCACTCATATCTGGTGTCACAATAGCTTAAGCTTGCATTTAAAAACAAAAAAATAAGTTTTTCACTGTAATAGATTGAATAGCAGTTAGTTGTCTGCCAGCTTCTGTGTCAGGCTCACAGTGGATACTGTGCCCACTTGCCCAGTGCCACCACTCATATCTGGTGTCACAATAGCTTAAGCTTGCATTTAAAAACAAAAAAATGTTTTTCACTGTAATAGATTGAATAGCAGTTAGTTGTCTGCCAGCTTCTGTGTCAGGCTCACAGTGGATACTGTGCCCACTTGCCCAGTGCCACAACTCATATCTGGTGTCACAATAGCTTAAGCTTGCATCTAAAAACATATTTTTTTTCACTGTAATAGATTGAATAGCAGTTAGTTGTCTGCCAGCTTCTGTGTCAGGCTCACAGTGGATACTGTGCCCACTTGCCCAGTGCCACCACTCATATCTGGTGTCACAATAGCTTAAGCTTGCATTTAAAAACAAAAACATTGTTTTCACTGTAATAGATTGAATAGCAGTTAGTTGTCTGCCAGCTTCTGTGTCCGGCTCACAGTGGATACTGTGCCCACTTGCCCAGTGCCACCACTCATATCTGGTGTCACAATAGCTTAAGCTTGCATTTAAAAACAAAAAAAATGTTTTCACTGTAATAGATTGAATAGCAGTTAGTTGTCTGCCAGCTTCTGTGTCAGGCTCACAGTGGATACTGTTGCCACGTGCCCAGTGCCACCACTCACATCTGGTGTCACAATAGCTTAAGCTTGCATTTAAAAATAAAAAAAACTTTTTCACTGTAATAGATTGAATAGCAGTTAGTTGTCTGCCAGCTTCTGTGTCAGGCTCACAGTGGATACTGTGCCCACTTGCCCAGTGCCACCACTCATATCTGGTGTCACAATAGCTTAAGCTTGCATTTAAAAACAAAAAAAATGTTTTCACTGTAATAGATTGAATAGCAGTTAGTTGTCTGCCAGCTTCTGTGTCAGGCTCACAGTGGATACTGTGCCCACTTGCCCAGTGCCACTACTTATATCTGGTGTCACAATAGCTTAAGCTTGCATTTATTTTTTCCTTATTCGATTTTAATACCCCCTCATGTAGCATTGTTTTGCATGTTTGCACATTCCAAGGGATATTTAAAGGTATAGCAGCATTTTGCTTTGCATTTTTGCACATTTAAAGGGATATTTCGTTTATTTGAGATTTAAAGGCATAGCAACATTTTCTTTACACTTTTGCACATTTAAAGGGATATTTTGTTTATTCCAGATTTAAAGGCATAGTACCAGTTTTTTTATTCTCTACTTATTAGTATTCTAGCCATTAGTCACTTAGCCAGCTCCTGGTATTCCCACTCTTTCAGAGAGTTTTTTTTCCCTTGTTCTCTATAGGTTTTTAGTGAATCCCTATTTTTACCAGTTTTTGAGCAGCTTAGTGCTAGTCCGTCTCCCTCTCTCCTGTGTGGTACATTAGGTACACCAGAACTGTTCATTTTGTCCATACACGTAAGGTTGCAGCTTCTTGAGGGCCCACACCACCGCCAGGCACTCCTTTTCAATGGCAGTGTATCTACTTCCCTGGGCAAACGTTTCCGGCTTAGATAAGCCCCGGGTTGCTCGCCGCCATCTGCTCCGACTTGGTTAAGTACTGCTCCCAATCCAAACATAGAAGCGTCTGTATGGACGAGAAAGCGTTTAGTTGGATCAGGAGCAGAATGTACAGGTGATTTAATGAGCGCCGTCTTGAGCTGTTGGAAGGCCTGTTCACACTCTGGTGTCCATACTACTATCTTGGGGAGGTTTCTACGTGTTAGATCCGTGAGAGGTTTAGCTAGGGTGCTGTAATTAGCTACGGATTTCCTGTAGTACCCTGCGGTACCCAGGAATGCGAGGACCTGGGTTTTAGTGCGGGGGGTTGGCCACTTGGCGACTGTCTCTATTTTAGCTGGTTCTGGTTTCTGTAGCAGGCTCCCGACTATGTGCCCTAAGTATTGAACTTCTGCCATTCCTATATGGCACTTACTGGGCTTTAGGGTCAGTTCGGCCTCCCTAATCCGGTCTAGTATGGCTCCTATGTGGGTCAGGTGTTCGGGCCAGGAGCAGCTAAAAATGGCTATATCATCCAAGTAGGCACAGGCATACTCCTGAAACCCATCCAGTAGCCGATCTACCATCCTCTGAAAGTTAGCCGGGGCATTCTTCATCCCGAATGGCATGATCTTAAACTGATACAGGCCAAACGGGGTGACAAATGTCGACTTGTGGATGGCGTCCTCGGCTAATGGAATTTGCCAGTACCCCTTGCATAGATCTATTGTGGTGAGGTACTGGCCTCTGGCCATTTTGTCTAGGAGCTCGTCTATCCGGGGCATAGGATAGGCGTCTGAGGTTGTTTTATCGTTTAGCTTCCGGTAGTCTACACAGAAACGGGTCGTGCTGTCCCATTTCGGTACTAGTACTACCGGGGAGGCTCAATTCCGCATATTTTCTTTAACTGCTTCGGGTATGCGATAGGCAGTTTGGCGAAGGGGGGTCTGGTCTAGGGTTTCAACTTTGTGAGTGGTTAATGGAGTGTACCCAGGTAGGTTGGAAAACGTGGCCCCCTTGTCCTGGATTAGTCTTTGAACCTGGGTTCGCTCCTGGGGGTCTAAACGTTCTCCTAACTGTACTTCTCCCAGGTCCTCTCTGGCCCTCTTGGTCTAGGAGATCTGGGAGTGGCAAATTATCATAATCTTCAGTGGCAGGTGCACAGATCGCGGTTACCTCTTCCGGGCGCTCGTGGTATGGCTTGAGCATGTTCACATGGAGCATGCGCTTGCCTCCCGTGCCAGTGACCGCACCGATCACAAAGGTGGTATCACAAACCTGCTCTACCACCTTGTATGGGCCCTGCCAGGAAGCCTGCAGCTTGTCCTTGTGGACAGTGTTAATCCATATCTGCCAAGTGACCCTATTTAGAAGGAACAGTCCCTATTCTGCCCTGTGTCAGTGTGTATCAGGGTCTCTGAGGACAGGTGTCAATCCATATCTGCCAAGTGACCCTATGTAGGGGGAACAGTCCCTATTCTGCTCTGTGTCAGTGTGTATCAGGGTCCCTGAGGACAGGTGTCAATCCATATCTGCCAAGTAACCATATGTAGGGGGAACAGTCCCTATTCTGCTCTGTGTCAGTGTGTATCAGGGTCCCTGAGGACAGGTGTCAATCCAAATCTGCCAAGTGACCCTATGTAGGGGGAACAGTCCCTATTCTGCTCTGTGTCAGTGTGTATCAGGGTCCCTGAGGACAGGTGTCAATCCATATCTGCCAAGTGACCCTATGTAGGGGGAACAGTCCCTATTCTGCTCTGTGTCAGTGTGTATCAGGGATCCTTAGGATAGGTGTCAATCCATATCTGCCAAGTGACCCTATGTAGGGGGAACAGTCCCTATTCTTCTCTGTGTCAGTGTGTATCAGGGTCCCTGAGGATAGGTGTCAATCCATATCTGCCAAGTGACCCTGTGTAGGAGGAACAGTCCCTATTCTGCTCTGTGTCAGTGTGTATCAGGGTCCCTGAGGACAGGTGTCAATCCATATCTGCCAAGTGACCCTATGTAGGGGGAACAGTCCCTATTCTGCTCTGTGTTAGTGTGTATCTGGGTCTCTGAGGACAGGTGTCAATCCATATGTCGAGGTGTCAATATGTCAGGTGTCAATCCATATCCATTGGGATTTAGGAATGTTAGGTGATTTATGCCCTTTATGGATTAAAACCAGACTCTGCATCAACTGTGTAATTTTCCATGGGAGTTTTGCCATGGATGCCCCTCCGGCCTGCCACAGTCCAGGTGTTAGTCCCTGTGACGAAACCAACCTCGCCACTGAGAACTGGAGAAGCCTGGTTGCCCGCCTGCTGCCTTTTGACTATGGCCCTGGGAGATTGGGCCCTTTACAAACAGTATTCGGCCCTAACAGAGTGCATGTCACTCATTCTGGCCCTTTAAATACAGTGGGGCCATTCGGTACTTGCCCTGTGTGAGCAGTGATACCCCCCAGATAGCTATGCCATGGAGCCTATTCATATAATGAAAGACTATGGGAAAGACTTTGGCTCCATGGCAATTAAACTGTATTTGTGTGGTCTGCGTGCCATTCACCTAATAATGTGCACGCAGACCTGAGCTATCTGGGGATATGTTAAATGTCTGTGTTTAATGTATAAAAAGTGACTTTATGTATTTTAAAGAGTTTTATGTTGTTTTGCAACCATGTGGTTAATGGAGTCTGCCTCTAGTCCTGGATAATTAGATTTCTTCTCCAATTATCTCCAGGGCAGAAGGGAGGAAGCCAGGATGCATTGTGGGGATGTTTTACTTTTACTGTTTGAGCCAGGGGGAATAAAATATACTTTTACTAACTTTTGAACCCCTGGTCTGATTCATGCCATTTTTTTAATATGTTGTTCCCCTGAATGGATTGATTGTGGATATGTATTTTTATGTGAATGTGATGTATAGTTTTAAAGTTATGAAAGTTGTGTAAAAGTATATTTTGAACTGTACACATAATGGGATTAAGTGTCACACTAAGGGGAGGGGATGTGTGGGAGGTAACATCTATGTTATTGGTTATTTTATGCCTCCCCCTGGGTGTGGCCTGTATGTGTACTCATGTAATAAAAACCAGGCTGGGTGCCCAGCACCTCAGACCACTGCTTGACCTTCAACACGGAGCCTTGTCTCGTTCTTGGGGGGATTCACTGTATGCTGTTGGAGATTTGACTGCTAGGAGTGTAAGCTGATGTCTGCTTTTCCTATTCATCTGCTAGCAGCTATTTGTGAGGTTCCAGCTGGAGTGCTACCTTATTCACCTATATCCAGTTCGTGAGTTCTGATGTTCTGCAGTAGCTGTGCCTTTCTGAGAAAAGGGGATTATCGCCTAAACGGATTTTAACCCCTCATATGCTGAAACGGTCCGTTACAATTGGTGGCAAGCGGCGGGATCGTTCCTACAGCCAGAAGGACAGCTACAGAACACCATTTCTTTGGATTTACAATTTGAGGGCAACGCATGTCTGAGTACAGCGACCCTGACAGCACCAGGATGGAACCAGCAGTGGAGTACAATAAGGGTGACATGGATGACCGGGATGCAATAAGGAAAGGCATCTGGTACCAGGCCCTGGATAATGTACAATACCAGCGGGGTGAGAGTCTCCCCAGTGAAGAGCAGCGGTTGCAGAAGCAAGTGGCCCTGCGGATGCCCTTCCTGGGAGAGCAGCCCCTGGAGGAATGGGTGAAGGAACTAGAGCACCGGGTATGGCAGGAGCTATGGCTGGAGGATGCCTACCAGGCGCTCTGGTGGTATATGGCACAGTATATACCCTGGACAGCCGAACATGACAAGCCAGAGGGAGAGGAGTTTGATGGTCCTGGCTTGTTATGGGAGTCCTTTGCAGAGCCTGGCTTCGGGAGCCCTGCGCAAACCAGACTGCAGGACATTTTCTATGAGAGGGAGGCTAGGCATGAGTGGGATGACCCCCATGAGGTAGAGCAAGACCTGGCTCACCTAGCAGCCCTGGAGTGGGAACTGGAGCAAAACTACCAAGATCTCTTCCACTTCATTGGGAAGGCTCAGCAGGACAGTAAGGTGACAGACCCAGATCCAGACCCCTTCCGCTGGGAAGATATTGTAGAGATTTACTGGGAAGAACCCCAGGTGGCCTGTAGAGATGGGACCGAGGTCTCTCCACCGGCCCTGCAGGGAATTGGGAGCCCAGTCTCCATTCCCCAGCGGCAGGCTGAGTTACAGGGGGCAGAGGTAGTTGGTCCCACCCCCCAGCAGCAGAGTGATATGCCGGGAAGGCAGTGTGAAGTGCAGGGAGAGGAGAGCAGTGTCCTCCCTCCCCAGCGGCAGGCTGAGTTACAGGGGGCAGAGGTAGTTGGTCCTACCCCCCAGCAGCAGAGTGATATGCCGGGAAGGCAGTGTGAAGTGCAGGGAGAGGAGAGCAGCGTCCTCCCTCCCCAGCGGCAGGCTGAGTTACCGGGGGCAGAGTAGTTGGTCCTACCCCCCAGCAGCAGAGTGATATGCCGGGAAGGCAGTGTGAAATGCAGGGAGAGGAGAGCAGCGTCCTCCCTCCCCAGCGGCAGGCTGAGTTACAGGGGGCAGAGGTAGTTGGTCCTACCCCCCAGCAGCAGCGTGACTTTTTGGGAATTGGGAGCCCAGTCTCCTTTCCCCAACAGCAGGACACTGTATTAGGAGAAGAGACGGTCGGTCTCCCTCCGCAGATGATGGAAGTATGCATGGGAGAGGAGCTTATTACCACCTCTCCCCAGCGGTGGATTATTAATGGGCAGAGTGTTCTATCGGGAGAGGAGCTTGTTAACCCCTCTCCCCAGCGGCAGTTTAATGTACCAGGGGGAGACTGTAAGCCCCCCACCGGTGCAGATGGGACCGTGGTCTCTGCACTTACCACACAGGGGGTAGGGATGGTCGGTCCTACCCCCCCACGACAGAACTATGTATCCAAGGGGGAGACAACCGGTCTCCCCATTCAGCAGCAGAGCTGTGCAACGAAGGGGGAGACAATCCCTCTCCAGCAACCAGGCTCCAACCAGACTACTCCGGTGGTAGTGCTGGCATCAGGACAGAGTACCGCTGGTCTCTGCCCACTCAGCAACCCACCAAGGCAGCCTACCAGTCCCCTGCACAGCCGGGGTGAGGCACCTGGACATGGACAACTTTCTCCTCTACCCAGGTGTAGTAACCATTTATTGTGGGTGGGCTGTACTGATGTTTCTGCTTTGTGGGTGGGTTGCTGGACTAACAAGGGCACTGACCGGCAGGAGGTCAGGTACCCTGTTAGTCTTTTTGGAAAGGGGGAGAGATGTGACGAAACCAACCTCGCCACTGAGAACTGGAGAAGCCTGGTTGCCCGCCTGCTGCCTTTTGACTATGGCCCTGGGAGATTGGGCCCTTTACAAACAGTATTCGGCCCTAACAGAGTGCATGTCACTCATTCTGGCCCTTTAAATACAGTGGGGCCATTCGGTACTTGCCCTGTGTGAGCAGTGATACCCCCCAGATAGCTATGCCATGGAGCCTATTCATATAATGAAAGACTATGGGAAAGACTTTGGCTCCATGGCAATTAAACTGTATTTGTGTGGTCTGCGTGCCATTCACCTAATAATGTGCACGCAGACCTGAGCTATCTGGGGATATGTTAAATGTCTGTGTTTAATGTATAAAAAGTGACTTTATGTATTTTAAAGAGTTTTATGTTGTTTTGCAACCATGTGGTTAATGGAGTCTGCCTCTAGTCCTGGATAATTAGATTTCTTCTCCAATTATCTCCAGGGCAGAAGGGAGGAAGCCAGGATGCATTGTGGGGATGTTTTACTTTTACTGTTTGAGCCAGGGGGAATAAAATATACTTTTACTAACTTTTGAACCCCTGGTCTGATTCATGCCATTTTTTTAATATGTTGTTCCCCTGAATGGATTGATTGTGGATATGTATTTTTATGTGAATGTGATGTATAGTTTTAAAGTTATGAAAGTTGTGTAAAAGTATATTTTGAACTGTACACATAATGGGATTAAGTGTCACACTAAGGGGAGGGGATGTGTGGGAGGTAACATCTATGTTATTGGTTATTTTATGCCTCCCCCTGGGTGTGGCCTGTATGTGTACTCATGTAATAAAAACCAGGCTGGGTGCCCAGCACCTCAGACCACTGCTTGACCTTCAACACGGAGCCTTGTCTCGTTCTTGGGGGGATTCACTGTATGCTGTTGGAGATTTGACTGCTAGGAGTGTAAGCTGATGTCTGCTTTTCCTATTCATCTGCTAGCAGCTATTTGTGAGGTTCCAGCTGGAGTGCTACCTTATTCACCTATATCCAGTTCGTGAGTTCTGATGTTCTGCAGTAGCTGTGCCTTTCTGAGAAAAGGGGATTATCGCCTAAACGGATTTTAACCCCTCATATGCTGAAACGGTCCGTTACAGTCCCCTTGAAACAACATTTCCATCACTTTTGTGTCCAGAAAGAGTCCCTGTGGGTTTTAAAATTTGCCTGCCCATTGAAGTCAATGGCGGTTCGCCCGGTTCGCCGGTTCGCGAACGTTTGCGGAAGTTCGCGTCCGCCGTTCGCGAACCGAAAATTTTGTGTTCGCGACATCACTAGTGCAGAATATCAATCTATGTACTCCAAATGTGGAATTGACAATGACCGTGGATCTATTGACGGTAGACTTTCTGCATGTACGAATCTTTAGAGAAGGCAACAAGTTATCCTATACATTGTATTCAAAACCGACCAATTGGAACACTCTCTTACAAACCAATAGCTTTCATCCCAAGGCATTGAAATAATCCTTACCTTACTCACAATTCCTCAGGGTTCTGATGAATAATTTGAATAAGGAGAAGGCTCAAGTTCAATTAAGAGATGTAACGGATCACCTGGCACCCCGACTGAGTACCTCCGCTAATGGATGCTCCTAGTGCTTCCTGAGGACTCCAAGCACTCTGGCAGACACCACAATCACCGAGCCGATGCAGCATATGACTCTTCTCAAGCATATGAATGCTGTAGACCATTGAATAGGAACCATACGAATAGGCTTGTACTCCTAGCAGTCAACTGGAACAGCATGCAATAAATCCTTCCCCAATAATGAGACGACACTTCACTTTGAGGGTAAAACAGGAACTCTGGACTGGCTCATCCAGCCTGGCTTTTATTTCCATCTCACACATACAGGCCACACCCAGGGGGAGGCATAAAATAACCAATCCGAGATATGGTACAACCCACACATCCCCTCCCCTTAGCCTGAGAGATAATCCACTTATTATACAGTTTAAAACATAACTTTTACACAATATCTGTAACTTCAAAACCATACATCACATTCACATACAAATCACATATTCAGACTCAGCATACTTTAAACATAAACACTTCCAAAATTCAGGCAAATCCCTCCAGTGGATCAAAAGTTACACGGAAGTCCTTTTATGACCGACCGCAAGCACATTTTCTTGCCCAAAACAGTTCCATAGATTTGGGCTGTGCGGTCGGTCAATTCCCGGCATAAAAACGGCTAAGTCCCATTCGAAGTGTGCCTGTACTTCGACTTTGGTCGAAGTGTCGAAGTGGAGTTGATGTTAAGGGTCGGCGGTGTTCGAAGTTAAAATGGCCGCCGCCACGTGGTCCTTTGTCCGATACCGGCCGGTTCGACGACTTCGACAACCTCGGTAACTTCGACAGCTTCGACCGCTTCGACAGCTTCGACCGCTTCGACAGCTTCGACTGTGTCTGAAGTGCCATATACAAAAGTACCAATCTGTCTGTAACGGAACGCGGTATATTAGTCCACGATATCCGTTGGTATCCTCAGGAAATCCACAGTCAAGACAGAAAGCACGGCAATATTCCCCATCCTCCCAATAACCGGACGAAACACAGTTTGGGAGTCAACTAACTCGCTTTATTCACAGACTTCCATATTTATGCAGTTCCCCTTGCAAGGGGTTTCCTTACAGCTGTTACAGGGGATTTCTCCCATCAGGCATTGTACTTATCCCAACAGGCATTGCTACACGAGAGGGATACTCCCACTAAAATGGACGATTAAGTGGATTATCCCCTCGTGGAGCAAAACCGACAATTTATACAGAAATCCATATTTTATACATTTTTGCTCGCTTTTAGACGAATGACCGTTCGGTAGATAGCTGGGGTCGGCGGGCACATTTAGTGAGAATACCGCTCCGATCCCAGCTAAACTAACCGAACGCCGCACAAAATACATTAAAACATTGAGTTCGGTTTAAAAGTACTGACATCTATGGGGAACAGAATGTGCCGAACGCGGAACTCCCGAACGCTCTAGAAGTCCAGCGGTGTTCGGATCATTGAGTAGCCGTTTTCAGTTCCAGGCTCTCGACGACCGAACACCGCTGCAGAGACAAAGGATCCAAGATGGCCGACCGCCGCATGGTTGGTAGCAGGACGGCGGCCACCTAGGAGAGCCCTTAATTACCGATTGCAACATTGTTGCAATCGGTTAATTGGTGCCACACGACTTGTGAATGTGTGGTCTACCTGGGGAGCCCGCATTCGTACGGCGAACGGCTGGGATAGCCGTGTTTCGTCGAACGAATGCTTTGTATGCTGGCAGCGTACGGCTGCCAGCATGCGAACGGCCATAACACAGCACTTATACAGGTAAGGACATACAGTATACATTCAGCCTATGGACAACCTGCAATACATATAGTCCAGAAGTGGCTAGGTTTGCCACAATGCTCCCCCAGAACCAAGCCAGCATACACAGTCTGATCCCAACGGATCGGCTTGGGGATGTCCGGGGGAGTACTCACAGATCACTTCTCTAGTTCAGTCTGTCTGGATAACCCGTCAGCGTTACCGTTTTGTTTTCCGGGCCGGTAGTGGATGGTAAAGTCAAAGGGCTGCAGCGCCAAACTCCAGCGCAGCAGCCTGGCATTGTCCCCAGATACACGGTTTAGCCACACCAACGGGTTGTGATCTGTGAGTAAGGAAAAAGGTTGTCCATACAAATACGGCTGTAACTTTTTAAGGGCCCACACCACGGCCAGGCATTCCTTCTCAATAGCGGCGTAGCTCACTTCACGGGGCAACAACTTGCGGCTTAAGTAGGCTACGGGATGTTCTCCGCCATCGGCTCCCACTTGACTCAGCACTGCCCCCAATCCAAACATCGAAGCGTCTGTGTGGACAAGAAATCTTTTAGTTGGATCAGGAGCCGTTAACACGGGAGCATTAGTTAGGGCGGTCTTGAGTTGTTGGAATGCCTGCTCACACTCTGGGGCCCAGACAACCAGTCGAGGAAGGTTCTTTTTGGTCAGGTCCGTCAGGGGTTTGGCCAGGGTGCTGTAGTCGGGTACAAATTTCCTATAATACCCTGCAGTCCCTAGAAACGCTAGCACCTGGGTTTTGGTCCTGGGGGTAGGCCACTTAGCTACGGCCTCAATTTTGGCTGGCTCGGGTCTCTGCTGCCCACATCCTACTCGGTGTCCCAGATACTGCACCTCGGCCATACCTATGTGGCACTTACTCGGTTTCAGCGTTAACCCCGCTCCCCCAATACGATCTAGGATCGCCCCTATATGTTGGAGGTGATCTTCCCAAGTCTGGCTGAAGATGGCTATGTCGTCCAGGTAGGCACAGGCATAGTCCTGGAAGCCGTCCAGTAGTCGATCTACCATCCGCTGAAAAGTCGCCGGAGCGTTTTTCATCCCGAAGGGCATGACCTTGAACTGGTACAGGCCAAACGGGGTGACAAACGCCGACTTGGGGATGGCATCATCGGCTAAAGGAATCTGCCAGTATCCCTTACATAAGTCAATGGTAGTGAGATACTGGCCCCGTGCCATTTTATCTAGCAGTTCGTCTATACGGGGCATCGGGTAGGCGTCAGACACGGTCTTGTCATTCAGCCTCCGGTAGTCAACGCAGAATCGGGTCGTGCCGTCCTTTTTAGGCACCAGGACTACCGGTGATGCCCAGGGGCTATCTGAGGGTTCGATAACCCCTAACTGCAGCATTTCATCCAGCTCGGCCTTCATATGAGTCCGGACTGATTCCGGGACCCTATATGGTGCCTGCCGCATAGGTAGCTGTCCCCAGGTAAATTAGAGAACGTAGCCCCTTTAGCCACGATCAGCGCCTGAGCCTCAGCCGGGAAGGCTCTACCGGCTCTTCCTGTTCTAGCAGATCAGGTAGTGGTAAGTTCTCCTGATCTTCCATGGCTGAGGCACAGATTGCCGTCACATCCTCTATCCGCTCGTGGTAGGGTTTGAGCATGTTGACGTGAAGCATGCGTCTCTTCCCTACCCCGGAGCAGGGGCCAATCACATAGGTAGTGTCGCATCGCTGCTCCACTACCTGGTATGGGCCTTGCCAGATGGCCTGCAGCTTATCTGTGCGGACAGGTTTTAAAATTAAAACCTTCTGCCCCACTTGAAAGCTGCGGTCCCTGGCTCCCCTATCGTACCATCGCCGCTGATGTTGTTGGGCCGCCTGGAGGTTGGTGTGTACAGCCTGGGTTAGCGCCTCCAGTCGGTCTCGGAACTCCAGTACATACGATACTATAGGGGTTTCGCTAACGATACTCTCCCCCTCCCAGTGCTCCCTAATTAAGTTTAAAGGTCCCCGTACTCTTCTCCCGAACAGTAGTTCGAATGGGGAGAACCCGGTCGATTCTTGGGGAACCTCTCTATACGCAAAGAGCAGGTGAGGTAGAAATCTCTCCCAGTCTTTGTGGGTTTCCCCGAACGTCCGAAGCATCTGCTTCAGCGTCCCATTGAAGCGTTCACATAGTCCATTGGACTGGGGGTGGTAGGCTGAATTGACTATGGGCTTAATGCCACACACTTTCCACATCTGTTGGGTAACCTCAGCAGTAAATTGGGTGCCCCGGTCAGATATTATCTCCTGGGGGAACCCCACTCGGGAAAATACTTTTATTAGAGCTTCCGCCACGGTTTCCGCGTGAATGTTAGAGAGGGCTACCGCTTCGGGATATCGGGTGGCGTAGTCCACCACAGTTAAAATGTATTTCTTCCCAGAAGGACTGGGTTTTGGCAGGGGCCCTACTATATCTACTGCGACCCTGCTGAAGGGTTCGGCGATAATGGGAAGGGGGCATAACTTGGCCTTGTGGCGATCCCCTCGTTTTCCTACTCTCTGGCAGACGTTGCAGGACGTGCAATATTGTCGCACATCCTGTGAGATTCCGGGCCAGAAAAACGCGTGTGTTAGGCGGTACCGGGTACGGGTCATCCCTAGGTGTCCTGATAAGGGGATATCGTGAGCAATTCTGAGCAGCTCCTGCCTATACTTCCGTGGTACCACTAGCTGTTTGTTAGTCAAAGTGACGGACCCCCCCACGTCTTTGGCCGTGATACGGTACAGTAACTCTTTTTCCCACGTGTACTGCTCCCCCTCTAGCCCGGCCTGGACAGCTTGTGCCCGGTCCCTATAGACTTGTAATGTGGGATCGGTCTGTACTTCGGTGATAAAGGTAGTCGGGGTATCCCAGGATATGGAAGTCGGGGAAGGGTCGTGGTCTCTTACCTGAGCCTCAGAGTGTATCGGTGTAGCCGTGGTGCGTGCCTGTTGCCGTGTGGTTACTGGATGGGCTTCCTGGTAGGGTGCCTGTGGAATAAAGGCAGAGGTCATCTGACCCAAATCATTCCCTAACACCACATCTGCTGGTAAGTTCTGCATGAGTCCCACTTCTACTGTCCCCTCTCCCGCACCCCAGTTCAAATGTACTTTCGCCGTGGGTAGTCGGTATACAGCTCCCCCGGCTACCCGAACGGCCACAGATCCGCCGGTATGCGTGCCCTCCGAAACCAAATGGGGGGCTACCAGGGTTAAGGTAGCTCCCGAATCTCGCAGACCCTGCACTTCGGTTCCCTCAAGAGTTACCAGCTGTCGATGATGTTGCCGGTTATCAGTGGCTCGGACCGACATGACTTCGTGCAATATGCCCAGAGGTTCCTCCGCCTGCACACTCCATAAATCCTGAGTGGCGGGGTCCCTCTGGTAATGGTGCGCAGCCGCCCTGGGTGCGGGGTTTGGACGGCCCTGATTCCAGGTGGGCCTGCTGCGATTCTGGGTGCATTCTCGGGCCATATGCCCCCATTGTTTGCAGGAATGGCATTGGATGTTGGCCCGCCCGTTGTATCTGGATGGTGGCGGTATCTGTCCTTGTGAGGGACGGAACGGGGCAGCGGTGGGCGCTAGGGGTGTTGTAGCGCTAGGTAGTCCTGGGGGTCGGGAGTAGCTTTTGGCTACGGGTCCCTGGGGTCTCCGGGCATCAAAATGTTGATCGGCCAATCTAGCCGCTTCCGTTAGGGTAAGGGGTTTCCTATCCCGTACCCATTCTTGCGTCTCCGGGGATAATCCATTAAAAAATTGTTCCAGCAACATCAGCTGGCGCAATTCCTCCATGGTGGTGGCGTTGCTGGCCTGGATCCACCCTTGGGAGGCTTGATCCAATTTGTGTGCCCATTCTGCGTGCGAATCTCGCTCTGGTTTGCGTAAGTGTCGGAACTTGCGCCGGTATGCCTCTGGGGTAATGGCATACCTCTCCAAGATTGCCCGCTTTACTTTGGCATAATCTTTGCTGTCCTCACTGGGTACAGCACGGTACGCTTCGGCTGCCCGACCTGCTAGTTTGCTTGCTAGCAGTTGCACCCATACGGACGGTTCTAGCTCATGCAGATCACACAGTTTTTCAAAGTCCTGCAAGTACCCATCTATCTCGTCCTTTTCCTCGCAAAAAGCCCTGAAGGCCTGGTACGGGATCTTGGGCTTTACTGGGTTGTAGAGGGACCCTGGGTTTGACTCGGTTCGAGTCAGGGTGTGTTGCGGGCTGTGTGCCATAACATATTCCTGCACATTTGCCATTACCATATGTAACATGGCATCTGATATCGGTTGCGGCAAAAACGCTAGCCTGGTCCTCATTTCTCTTTCATAGAGCGTTTCCTCCATAACTACCGGGGGGGTAGCGCTGCGGGCTTGGTCTCCCTCCATCAGCTCGGCAATGATTGTCGCCTTGTTTTTGCTGCTGGCTACTTTCCCTCTGGCTTCCAGTAGTTCCTTTAACGTCTGTCGCTTCAGTATGGTATAATCAATCTCCATACGAATTGCCTTTGCTTTCCTCGTTCGGTAGTTCCAGTTACACGAACTCCGTTTTTCGGCTGTAAGGTTCGGATCCCGTCGCTTGCCACCAATTGTAACGGAACGCGGTATATTAGTCCACGATATCCGTTGGTATCCTCAGGAAATCCACAGTCAAGACAGAAAGCACGGCAATATTCCCCATCCTCCCAATAACCGGACGAAACACAGTTTGGGAGTCAACTAACTCGCTTTATTCACAGACTTCCATATTTATGCAGTTCCCCTTGCAAGGGGTTTCCTTACAGCTGTTACAGGGGATTTCTCCCATCAGGCATTGTACTTATCCCAACAGGCATTGCTACACGAGAGGGATACTCCCACTAAAATGGACGATTAAGTGGATTATCCCCTCGTGGAGCAAAACCGACAATTTATACAGAAATCCATATTTTATACATTTTTGCTCGCTTTTAGACGAATGACCGTTCGGTAGATAGCTGGGGTCGGCGGGCACATTTAGTGAGAATACCGCTCCGATCCCAGCTAAACTAACCGAACGCCGCACAAAATACATTAAAACATTGAGTTCGGTTTAAAAGTACCGAACATCTATGGGGAACAGAATGTGCCGAACGCGGAACTCCCGAACGCTCTAGAAGTCCAGCGGTGTTCGGATCATTGAGTAGCCGTTTTCAGTTCCAGGCTCTCGACGACCGAACACCGCTGCAGAGACAAAGGATCCAAGATGGCCGACCGCCGCATGGTCGGTAGCAGGACGGCGGCCACCTAGGAGAGCCCTTAATTACCGATTGCAACATTGTTGCAATCGGTTAATTGGTGCCACACGACTTGTGAATGTGTGGTCTACCTGGGGAGCCCGCATTCGTACGGCGAACGGCTGGGATAGCCGTGTTTCGTCGAACGAATGCTTTGTATGCTGGCAGCGTACGGCTGCCAGCATGCGAACGGCCATAACACAGCACTTATACAGGTAAGGACATACAGTATACATTCAGCCTATGGACAACCTGCAATACATATAGTCCAGAAGTGGCTAGGTTTGCCACACTGTCCCCAAAGTATTTAAAGGGCTAGGGACAGTATTATATCAATCCACATGTCCAAAAGTAGTTCTTAAAGGATCAGTACATTATGGTAGCAGTCCATAAGCCCCAATTCAGTCCCTTAAAGGGCAATACCTCCCAGGGACCATAATCACTGGGCAGGAGGCAAGCAACCAGGCTTCTCCTGTTCTCAGTGGCGAGGTTGGTTCCGCCACATTTCTCCCCTTTACCAATTAGACTAACAGGGTACCTGACCTCCTGCCGGTCAGTGCCCTGGCTAGTCCAGCAACCCACCCACAAAACAGAAACAGCAGAGCAGCCCACCCACAATAAACAGTTACTACACCTGAGTGAGGGAGAATCTTGTCCAGGTTCAGGTGCCTCACCACGGCTGTGTGGGGGACTGGTAGGCTGCCTTGGTGGGTTGCTGAGGGGGCAGAGACCAGCGGTACTCTGTCCTGTTGCCAGCACTACCACGGGAGTAGTCTGGTTGGAGCCTGGTTGCTGGAGACCGACTGTCTCCCCTTTAAATACACCGCTCTGCTGCTGGAGACCGACTGTCTCCCCTTGAGTTACACCGCTCTGCTGCTGGAGACCGACTGTCTCCCCTTGAGTTACACAGCTCTGCTGCTGGAGACCGACTGTCTCCCCTTTAATTACACAGCTCTGCTGCTGGAGACAGACTGTCTCCCCTTTGGCTAAACAGCCCTGTTGTGGGGGGGCAGGACCGACCGTCCCTACCCCCTGTGCTGGAAGGGCAGAGACCACGGTCCCATCTGCACAGGTGTGGGGCTTACAGTCTCCCCCTGGTACATTAAGCTGCCGCTGGGGGGAGGTGGTAACCAGCTCTTCTCCCATTAGAACACTCTGCCGCTGGGGAATGGAGACTGGGCTCTCTATTCCCTGTACATTAATGATCCGCCGCTGGGGAGAGGTGGTAACAATCTCCTCTCCCATGCATACTTCCCGTCTCTGCGGAGGGAGACCGACTGTCTCTCCTCCCAGCACAGAGTCCTGCTGTGGGGGAAAGGGGGCTGGGCTCTCTATTCCCTGCTGGATACTCTGCCGCTGGGGAATGGAGACCGGGCTCCCAATTCCCAACAAATCACACTGCCGCTGGGGAGGGAGGACGGCTCATTCAGCTCCCTGTAACTTGGGCGCAGAGACCACGGTCCCATCTGCGCTGGTGTGGGGCTTACGGTCTCCCCTTGGTGGGTTAGGCTGCCGCTGGAGAGAGGGTGTAACAAGCTCCTCTCTCTGAACTGTAACCTGCCGCTGGGGATCTGGGCCGACTGCCCAGCATCCCTGTAGGGCCGGTAGAGAGACCTCGATCCCATCTCCACCTGCCATCTGTGGGTCTCTCCAGGACCAGTCTATGAGGTCCCCTACTTCTGCAACTGGTAGTGAAGCAGGGGGTACCTCTGCCGCATTTTCCCAGCTATAGGCTAGCAGGTCTGGGTCTGCCACCCCGTTTTCCCGGTCTGCGTCCCTGCTCTGCGGCTGGCAGGAATTTAATAGTTCTACATAGTCCATCTCCAGCTCTCGTTCCATGGCAGCGAAACGGCAGAGGTCTTCTCCCAGTCCAATAGATCTCGGGCCCTGTATCATCTCACCTCGATAATGAAAGATAGCCCAGTACCGTGACTCTGCTGGACTGCCGAAGTCGACATCCTCCACTAAGGCTTTCCACAACAGGCCAGGGCTCGTGTAGTTCTCCCCCTCTGGCTGGATGCCCTCTGCCCTCCACGTCTCTGGCTGGACAGTGCACCACCACAGTGCCCGGTATGAGGCGTCCAGGCTCAGTTCCCTTTCCACGAGGTACTCGAGTTGTCTTACCCGCTGCCCTCCAGGTTGGTCTCCCAGAAGCGGCATCCGCCAGGCCATTTGTTCCTCCAACTGGTATGCGACACCAGGAAGGCGCTGCTGCCGTTGATACAAGACTTCCTCCAGGGCATCGTACCATAATTCTTTCCGGGCATTATCTCTCCATTCTAATTCACTCTCTTCCTCAGGTGTGTGTGTTGCCCAGGGGTCTACGAACCCCATTTTCCCAAATCTTTGTGTAGACAGGGACGCTGTAGGCACACTAGCGTCGCCCTCAATTTGTAAATCCAAACGTACTGTGTCTCCGAGCTGCTTTACCTCGCACTAGGACGCCATCCCACCGCTTGCCACCAATGTAACGGATCACCTGGCACCCCGACTGAGTACCTCCGTTAATGGATGCTCCTAGTGCTTCCTGAGGACTCCAAGCACTCTGGCAGACACCACAATCACCGAACCGATGCAGCATATGACTCTTCTCAAGCATATGAATGCTGTAGACCATTGAATAGGAACCATACGAATAGGCTTGTACTCCTAGCAGTCAACTGGAACAGCATGCAATAAATCCTTCCCCCAATAATGAGACGACACTTCACTTTGAGGGTAAAACAGGAACTCTGGACTGGCTCATCCAGCCTGGCTTTTATTTCCATCTCACACATACAGGCCACACCCAGAGGGAGGCATAAAATAACCAATCCGAGATATGGTACAACCCACACATCCCCTCCCCTTAGCCTGAGAGATAATCCACTTATTATACAGTTTAAAACATAACTTTTACACAATATCTGTAACTTCAAAACCATACATCACATTCACATACAAATCACATATTCAGACTCAGCATACTTTAAACATAAACACTTCCAAAATTCAGGCAAATCCCTCCAGTGGATCAAAAGTTACACGGAAGTCCTTTTATGACCGACCGCAAGCACATTTTCTTGCCCAAAACAGTTCCATAGATTTGGGCTGTGCGGTCGGTCAATTCCCGGCATAAAAACGGCTAAGTCCCATTCGAAGTGTGCCTGTACTTCGACTTTGGTCGAAGTGTCGAAGTGGAGTTGATGTTAAGGGTCGGCGGTGTTCGAAGTTAAAATGGCCGCCGCCACGTGGTCCTTTGTCCGATACCGGCCGGTTCGACGACTTCGACAACCTCGGTAACTTCGACAGCTTCGACCGCTTCGACAGCTTCGACCGCTTCGACAGCTTCGACTGTGTCTGAAGTGCCATATACAAAAGTACCAATCTGTCCCCAAAGTATTTAAAGGGCTAGGGACAGTATTATATCAATCCACATGTCCAAAAGTAGTTCTTAAAGGGTCAGTACATTATAGTAGCAGTCCATAAGCCCCAATTCAGTCCCTTAAAGGGCAATACCTCCCAGGGACCATAATCACTGGGCAGGAGGCAAGCAACCAGGCTTCTCCAGTTCTCAGTGGCGAGGTTGGTTCCGCCACAAGAGATATGTGGGATAAATTTCAACAATGTAATTACAGTAACTACACATTACAGAAAGCATTGGAAAAATGCCAACAAATTCGCATTACACCAGATAAGTCATCTATGGAGAGATTGGTGTTTCCAACAACCTATTCAACAGCTTCTTTACAATTTAAAGAAATTGTAAATAAAAATTGGAGAATTTTGAGAAATGATGTCACATTACCGGACCATTTTCGTCATCCGTCAATGATGTGTTATAAGAGAAATAAGAGTCTCAAGGCTATAGGTGTTTAGGATGTGTTACCTGTGGACACATGCTCTCAGGAAAATTCTTTACCCACCCACATACAGGGAAAAGATATAACATTAAACATCGAATAACCTGCACTACTGACTATGTAGTATATAAACTAAGCTGTCCCTGTGGGCTAACATACATTGGCAACGCTGACTTACCCTTACGAGAATGCATTCGGATTAATAGATCGAGTATAAGAGTGGCATATAGAGACCAGAAGTCAGACCTTCCTGTGGCTAAACATTTTTTGGAACAAGGACATACGCTACCAACCTTGAAACTAATGGCCATTGATCACATTCCAGTCCCACGAAGAGGAGGGGACAGGAAGAAAATGCTACTACAACGAGAACTTTATTGGATCAGAACTTTGAGAACCGTGTATCCAAATGGTCTCAATGAGAAATACACATTGTCAGCATTTCTATAATGTGTGGATGTTTAGATCATTCCACTACATTATTTCAAGTTCTATATAGTTGTAGGACGTCACGTTTAAGGTGTGATTGTGAGCCCACCCTGGGGGATAGGCTAACCAATCGTTTACCTATAGTGACTATTAATTGATGGGACTTTTTGTTTTGTTTCTTTTTTTCTATTGTTGATGATGAGTGTTTATACATTTGGCTATAGGCTAGGTTTCCATTGTATATTATATTAGAGGAAGGTCTTTTCTGGTAGCACTTTAAATGGATTCTTTTTGAGATTTGGGATCCATAATTCGATATGGACATCATTTCTTGATAATTGAGTTACACTAGCAATATTTCTCTTTATAACAGAATATGATGTACAGTACTGGATATTTTTGTAATATCTAGGATATCTATATGTCCATTTTTTCTTTTGGTGGTAGCTATAACTGCCTTTTTTTAATAGATCGCTAAGTGAGATCAGTTCTAAGCATTGTGAGAGTAGCACTCCATTATTTTAGTGGAGTGACTATAGGATGGAGAGTGAAGGTCCAGGAGAATTCTTATTAAGCTTTTTATGTAGATGTACAATTCATATTTTTTCAATTTGGTCCATATTTAGGGTCAGAACATGATCGTAATTGGTGTGTACTTGAGTATTCTGAAATATGAGATCAAATACTCCAGCGTTTTTTTTAGAAGTGCAGGATGTGAATAATGGGAGTGGGAGTCCTCTCCACTGTTGTGGAGGAGCTCTACCATAATGGTTATTATTAGAGATGTCCCGAACGGTTCGCTGGCGAATAGTTCCTGGCGAACATAGCGGGTCCGGTCCGGTGCCTCTCGTCTCTCCGCGTGTGCCTCAGAGGCCTTTTGACATCTGACAGCTGGCTTGTCTGAACTCTTAGCCCGCCAGCTTTTACCATACAAGCTGGTGGAGTCTGAGGCGTTCCAAAAATTTGTGAGAGGCAACGCAGAGAGAGGAGTCTGAAGAAGAGGAGTCAGAGGAGGAAGGTGGCTTTGAGGAGGTGGAAGACCAAACACAGCAGGCGTCCCAGGGGGCTTGTTGTCACCTTTCGGGGACCCTTGGTGTTGTACATGGCTGGGTGGAGGAAGAGACCTTCAATGACATCAGTGAGGACAAGGAACGGGACATGGCTAGCTTGGTATCCAACTTTGTGCAAGTGGGGAGTTTGCGGTTGTGCAAATGGACTGTTTGCGGTTGTTTGCGGTGCGTTAAACGGGGAGTCTGGTCTGTCACTGTGAAGCGGGCGTAACCCTTCCACTACCTGATCGATACAACATCATACCTGATGTTTTAAAGCACGTTATTCCAAACAATTTAGGAATTTTAGGTGATTTATGCCCTTTATGGATTAAAACCAGACTCTGCATCAACTATGTAATTTTCCATGGGAGTTTGCCATGGATCCCCCTCCGGCAGTCCAGGTGTTAGTCCCCTTGAAACAACTTTCCCATCACTATTGTGGCCAGAAAGAGGCCCTGTGGTTTTTAAAATTTGCCTGCCTATTAAAGTCTATGGCGGTTCGCCCGTTCGCGAACATTTGCGGAAGTTCGCGTTCGCCATTTGCGAACGGAAAATTTGATGTTTGCGACATCACTAGTTATTATTAAGTGTTTCTTTTCAGGATGAGATTGTGGTTAAGCTTATGTAGACCATATTATTGCCATTTAAGTTTATTTTGAATCACATTTATTGACACTTTAAAAATACATCTCTGTGTGGTATTCTAATTAACAATATGTTTGCAGTTATCATCCCCGCATTGTCATATAGCTTATAGGGTTGTTTTTATGTTGTTTGAATTATTTTTATATTTAGGTGTCCATGGCAACGACCCCTGGCCACGTCATTGAGCGCGACACCACGTGGCTGCGGACTTAAGTCATACAGCCCGAGGCAGTCTTGGTCCGGTCATCCTGGGAGTCGTATGCTACACAGGTGGGGGTGAGTAAGTTTTAAGTTTTATGCTTTATATGCTGCAATATTGTTTGTGCACAGTGGTTCCTGAGGAAAGCTTGAGAAGATCGACCATTTTTATTTTTGGAACAAAATAAAAGTAAAATTTTATACATAGTCCTTGGAGTGCTATCCATCTATATCTTTTATACTTTTTGTCTGGATAAAGCACCGGGCATTACATTAGTGGTTTTGGTGGAGTGCAAGATTTGTTGATATTTATATATATATATATATATATATATATATATATATATATATATGTATATATATATATATATATATATATATATATATATATATATATATATATATATATATGTATATATATATATATATATATATATATATATATATTCTGTTTATATAGTGATATATGCCGATATATATTCGCCACTATAGGGCAGAGAGAATAAGGGCACTTTGTAGTTGACGTTGATGTGAGAGGGGTAAATGGAGGGCACTATGTGACTGAGATTTATGTGATGAACAATGATAAAGTCATATTATTGGGTGGGATAATTAGGCTGGGGCTATGGATAATAAGGAAATTATGGGGATATAATGGTTATGGATGGGATTATGGAGATGAGGTAATACGATTGTGGCTTGGGTGCAAATGTGGATTATGGGGGTGAGATGGTTATGAGCTCGGGGTGATGAAGGGATTATAAGAATGATATTGAAATGATTTTGGAAGGATGAGGAGATTATGTAGAGGAGGATAAGATTTATAGTGCAGTAAGAATTTTATCAGAACGTTTATGGGTTGATGATATTAGGAGGTTTCTTTAAGAACTTTGACTAAGGACTTGCACGGTTACGGCATCCTCTTGATAGTCAGCAGCAAACGTTCTGGCATGTCTCTGTCTGTCTGACTCTGCTTATACAGTGTTATCATTGTATAGATTATTTTATTAATGGATGACATTTCCATCCAGCAAATGCTGAAAACAATTAATATGATCCAGTTTCAATGGGAGGCAATAAAATCATCCAATTACCTTTTTGGGTTGTTTTGGAGAGTGCTGCCCCGATGGGTCCTGGATCAGGAAGATTGTGTTTAGAGGAAACATTCTCAGCCATTGTATTGAATTACCAGCAAGCACTGTGAGTAATATAGAACCGAAACCTGAAACCAGATGTGGGAAAGACAGAGCTGAGCAGCAACAACTGGACACATTGTGGGAAGAATTATTAATAATCAGGCAACAGATTGGCTCATCATCCACAATACACTAACTCTCTTTATCCAATAATAGATCAGCTGATATGTGACTGTCAGTTAACAATATTTTTTATTTTAAATGTGATGGTTTTATTGTTTATCACCAATCACACGATTTTTAATGATACTTATTGTATTTACAGTTATGGATTCTGTGCGGAATTGTGTTATTTTAACCTTTTATTTGTCGTCCATGCAACTTGTAGCACAGCTATTATTATTGCTCTATCTTTACCATCCTTTGCTGTATCAATAAAAATGTAAAATAAAAGTAAATTCTAAACAATAGTAATATATCCCTTATATATTTAATATCATAATATGTAACAATTATTAAAATAGATAAATAATTTATAATTATTAATAATTTATATCAGGACTTTTTATTTTGCTGTAAAAAGTTATTTATAAAATAGTTTGTCACTAAAGAAACAGACTGATCTACATTGTAGATCTCAAGAAAAACAACCTATTTGGAATTTACAGAGAAATGTCCTTCACCATCATCATCTCTCTAATATTGGAGGAATAATCTGCAACACAACTCAATATTAAATACAACTGTACACAAAAATATGGACACCCGACCAAGTAACACATTTTGCTGATTTTCTTCATAAACTGATGTTAACACAACCTCTACAGTGAACAAACTTAAACTGTACATGTTTCTGCAAATTTCAATGCAGATATTTATTTTAAATGTGATGTGTAGGAGTGTGTGCCCTGTCAGTCAGTATGTATTAACTTTGCCTTCAGCAGAAATTACAGACTCCAAACATATCCCTACTTTAGGAAGGTGCTCCATTATTCCTAACATAATTATTCTAGTTTAGAATATTCTTAGTTTTATGTGTTTGAAATCAACCCAGAGATTTTGAATAATAGTCTGGGGACTGTGAAGGATAGTCCGGTGCAGCTCTAAAACAATGAGAATCTAATCTAGAAGAAGATAGTGAATTAAGTGTATTATCTTGACATGGATAGATGGAAGGACAGATGAACGGACAGACAGAGACATATAGATAAGCAGTCCATATTTCTTTATGATTATTTCCCAGTAGTATTCCTTGTTACTCACTCGGTTTCCACACTGGATTCTCCTTCCTCCAGATCCCAGGTTCTCTCTGCTTGCCCTCCCTTGTTCGCCACTTTCTCGTCAGATGGCCCTCCAGCCCTGCCCTGCACTGCACTCAGCTGCTCTGTCTGTTAGGACCTTCTCCTGCCGTATTAAAGAAAGTTATTGTTACACTTCCCCCTTGCTTGGTCACAGAACATATGTTTCCACCATATCTCACAGAACCAAACATTCCGAAACCAGAAACATCTAAAAGAGACCACATGAAATATAAATACATTCTACCTGTCTGTATACTGCAGTTTTTACAGTTATTATGCTCCTGATTGAAGAACCATGGTCAAGGGATCATAGTTTGCTTGAGAAATAATTATTATTTTTAGAAATGTCAAATATTTATACAAGTTTAAAAAAAAAAATGACCTCAAAAATAGGCATACATTTTGTTTCTTCTTTACGGATTATGTTAAAAAAATAATTAAGAGTGGGGATTCCTATAGATTTGAGAAGGTTATTCAATAGTCAATGCAAAGTTGTATGCTACAATGCTCCCACGTGGCTTAAGCAGGTGCAGACACTACAAGTCCACCCAGATCAGAGTTACTTTGTCCATAAAAGGCAAAGAGTAACACCATAAACCGGTTCCATGTGATTAATGCTGCACATCACATAGCCCTTTACTGATCCTCTCAAACGATATGGAGATGGCATTTGATCGGGTGGACATGCACTCTTCACTGCGTGGGATAGGGCTTGGAAACAACGTTTTGAAATGGATGGGAACATTATACACTTGTCCCACAGTGTGCATTAGCTTTAACAGAGTTCTTACAGACAAGATAGTTATTGCCAATAGAACCAGACAAGGCTGTCCATTATCTCCGCTATTATTTGTGCTTAATCTGGTGCTAGAAGCTGTATGACACAATACAAATATTAGGGTTCTAAATCACTGCATATTTTTCTTCCTAATATTTTAACAGATTTTAACACCTAAGGAAGACTCAGTAATTTGAAAATAATTACAGATATACCTGAAATATGAAATATTTCCTTATTAAGGGCAATTATTCCTTAGCTACCAGCGAGAATCCATTTCCCTTTGGGTAAGGACCAGCCTAAGTATCTAGGAATATAAGGAGAGCAAAAAACAGGGTGCAAGAGAATACTAGAAATGGACAACAGCTCAAATAGCCTGCCCTTCGGTGGGTCCCTGCTCAGATCTCAAGCTGGTATAGCTCATTTTGTGCCATTACAAATAGAACCAGGCCATTTGCATATCAGACTGATTCCACTCAAAAAGATGGAACTGATTAAAAATGCAGGCCAGCTCTCTCTGCACGAGAGACAAAGCAGCCCCAGATGATTGTTTCAACCTTGTTAGGCATCGTCAGTGAGGTGTAGTCGATATCTAGGATATCTAGGCACCTAGGAATATAGGAGCACCTTGTGTGCTTATATGAAGTGATGGATGGTCCTTCAAATATCTTGGCTCAGTTGCTGAAATTCAGTTAAAATAAATCTCCTTTTTAGGGCTTTAAATTTGTTTCAGACAATCCCAATAAATGTATTTTTAATTCTCTACTTATAGCTATTATTGACTTCATATTGCATGGCCATAGACCCTGGTTAAAAATAGCTCAATTAATACTTACTAAAGCTCTGGGGAGGGAATAACACTACTGTAACGGAGCTCCGTGTACTCCGACCGAGTACCCTCCGTTGATGGATGCTCCTAGCGCTTCCAGAGGACTCCAAGCACTCCACCAGACACCATAAGCACCGCAGGCTGCAGCTATCTCCCTTCAGAACGACGCAGGAACAAGCTCTTACAAGAGCTAAGTGATTAAGCTCAGGGGAATATGCAAGACGAGGCTACGTTTTGAAGGGTCAAGAAGAACTGAGGACTGGGACACCCAGTCTGCTTTTTATTACAAAAATGTACATACAGGACACTCCCAGGGGGAGGATGAAATTAACCAATCACATACATGGTACCACCCCCACGTCTCCTCCCCTCAGATAAACATATAACATAATTATAGCATACAGTAAAAATACAGTTTTCACACATACACTGTAACTTTAAAACTATACATCCAATCTCCATAAAAATTACATATTTGAACTCAGCAAACATAAACACTTCCAAAAATCAGCCAAATCCCTCTAGCGGATCAAAAGTTAGCTGGAGGTCCCTTTATGACCGACCGCAAGCACAATTTCCTGCCCAAAACAGTTCCATAGATTTGGGCTGTGCGGCCGGTCAATTTCATGCCGAAAAAACGACTAAGTCCCATTTCGAACGGGACTTAGTCTCTGGAGCTGAAAAACAAAGTGTAGGAGAAGGTAAGGGTCAGCGGTGTTCGGCAAAATGTGTAGCCGATAAATGTGTAGCCGATTTCAGTTCCACAGAATCTTTAGCATACACCGCTGACCGCGTTCGACTGAACAAAGATGGCCGCCGCCACGTGCAATTAACCTGCAGTAACCTCACAGCCTGGGAGGTAAATTGCCTGCACACTTTAACTTCTGGGTGGTCCGCCTGTGTGGTACTTGGTTCAGTAAGCCCTATTTACTGAACCAAGTGGGAGAGAGCCAGGGGCAAGTTATTTTACAGGTCTGGGGACATAGTCTTAAAGGGGTATTGTTCAGCAAAGTCACAATATGTCCCCAGACGGTTCTTAAAGGGCCATACACACCCAATAAAAGTTAATAAGTTTTCAGGGGCACAATCTTCAAGGGGCCATAGTCATGAGGAAGGAGGCTGGCAAATAGGCTTCTCCACAATCCAGGGAAGCAGGGCAATTTTCCATTTAAAGGGCCAGTTACAAATAGCGATTTGTAACAACTACAAAAGAGCACTTCCCACTTGACTAGAGTGGTACAGGCATGAGGGTGCAACAAGGGAGAGTTCAAAGAAATGAAGACTAGTTAGTGAATGGCTAAAAGATGCAATCCCAGGCGTTTTTTTAATACCTTTAACTCCCTTCTTCGCCATGCTGTTGCCATCCCCCAAACTAACCTTACATCAGTTAGCTTTGCATGCTACTTTACCGACAAGATTGAACAGCTAAGGAAAGAATTCTCACCACCTTCCCTGTCTATTTCTCAACCACACCTGGATCATGCCTTTCCTACCATTCAGACTTTATCCCCGGCTACTGAAAAAGAGGTGGCTGTGCTTCTCCTTTCCTCTCTTCCCACCACTTTCCCGCTTAATCCTGTCCCATCTCACCTTATCAGATCTCTCTCCTCTTGTCTTGTGCCTCCCTTAACACACATCTTCAACTGCTCTCTCTCTTCTGGTGTTGTCCCTGCTGCCCTTAACCCCTTAAGGACCAAGCTTCTGGAATAAAATGGAATCATGACATGTCACACACGTCATGTGTCCTTAAGGGGTTAAACTTGCTACTGCAGTACCCATCTTAAAAAAAAAAAAATCTCTTGACCTGTCCTCCCCTTCTAACTACCATCCCACATCCCTGCTCCCTTTTTACTCAAAGCTTCTGGAAAGACTGGTCTTTACCCATCTGACTTGTTTACTCAATTCCAACTCTCTCCGTGACCCTCTTCAGTCTGGCTTCTGCCCCCCCTCCACTCTACTGAGACTTCTCTTATTAAAGTCGCTAACAACCTAATCATAGCTAAATCCAAAGGGCACTACTCCATAATAATTTTTCTTGACCTCTCTGCTGCCTTTGACACTGTTGACCATGTTCTCCTTTTCAAAACTCTTCAATCACTCGGTCTAGGTGACACTGTCCTCTCTTGGTTTTCCTCCTATCTCTACCAACGCTCATTCAGTGTCTCCTTTTCTAATGATACCTCCTCCCTTCGTACTGTCTCTGTTGGAATCCCCCAAGGCTACTTAGTCCCCTTCTATTTTCTCTTTATACTGCCTCTCTTGGCAAACGTATTATCTCATATGGATTCCAATACCACCTGTACGCTTATGACACCTGTACGCTTAATACCACCTGTACGCTTATGACACTCAGCTATACCTCTCTGACTGGATGTCCTTCTGCTTTTTGAAACTTAATCTCTCTAACACTGAACTCCTTGTCCATTCTCCTCCTAATACTGATCCTCTCCCTTGAAGTTAGTGGAACCCATATCAGTCCATCCTTGCAAGCGTGCTGTCTTGGCGTTATAATTCTGGCCTCACATTTGAGCCTCACAATCAGTCTGTTACCAAATTCTGTAGATTCCACATTAAAAACATAGCCTGCATCCACCCATTTCTTATGCAAGATGCTGCTAAGGAGCTTGTCCATGCTCTAGTAATCTCTTGCATGTATTATTGTAGCCGCTACAGTCTGTAATGAATGCTGCAGCTAGAATGATTTTCCTCTCCAGTCGCTCCTCTCACACCTCTCCCCTCTGTCAGTCCTTACATTGGCTTCCTGTTTCCTATAGGAGTAAATTCAAGGTACTAATCCATACCTATCAAGCACTGATTAATTCTAGAACCTCCTATACCTCTTCACTGATCCGTGATCTTCAAAAAAGACTGCGGTGGAGAAGGGATAATGAGGATAAATGGGTGCAGAAAGGTGTAGGTAAATCAATAACTGCCCAGGTAGCTGGAGCCCATATAGATAAACCGTGGTCGGAGCCTTCAAAAAAGATTGCGGTAATCAGCCAAGTAAAGGTGGAACGCCAAACACAGGGGGAACTGGAAGATGGGAAACAGCCAGCAGATCGACGCGTTTCGTCCCAAGCTGTGGGACTTTCGCAAGATCAGCACGTGTACGTAAAACCCGCCCAGGGTTTAAATACCTGCTCTGGGTAAACCAGCAGGTAGAAACCTGAATGTGGTCCTGAATTTAGCGTTCACCGAACCGAATGCCAAACTTGTGGAAATCTAATTCAATGCAAAAATATGACCTCAGAGGTCACAATAGAAAGGTCAATTAACGTCCATGAATCTTAAGAAATTGCAAGATGACCTGGACCAATAAGAAATAACACCTGCCTATATATGTTCACCACTCCCATTCCTTGTGGCTTTGTTGTAGTTTTTGTTAGCGTATTACAGTTGGTAATTATCTTGGTTCTTTGGTGATTCTTTGACTACAGCTTGTTTATCCCCTTAAGGACCAAACTTCTGGAATAAAAGGGAATCGTGACATGTCACACATGGCATGTGTCCTTAAGGGGTTAAAGTTTATCCTGATTTCTGTATTGCTTTGACCTCGGCTATTCTCTCTGACTCTGTTTATCCATTAACCCGGCCATTCTAAGGACCAGCATATGGAAAGTCTATTTATTGTGATTCAGTCTGTGTTCTGGTTCCGCCCGATCCTGACAGTTTGGAAATTATGTGCTCGCAACTTCAACCAATAGGATCATGTGGTGGGATATTTAAAGGTAGAGGGATTTGCACTCCTGAAAAGTTGTGAGTAAAACTTGTGTCGAGATCTTTCCTCTGTGTGTATCTCTATTTCCCTTCCCATTGGTCATTGCTTGGTTTAGGAGCGAAGTTTGAATTTGGCAGACTAAACCAAGCAATGCCATGGAATTGATTCTGGGGATGTACAGAGCCTTAAGCCCCAGACTTTCGAAGCTGATATCTCCGGCTCTGTACATCTGATTGCTCCACTTTTTGCAGGGATCCCAGATAGGACCCCGGGTTATTCCCCCATATAAAATGTAACCCTGTACCCCCTCGCCATCCCCGGTGCTGAACCCCAAAGTTCACCAACCTGTATATGAAATGTACTCATGCGTGTCCCTGTGTCCTGTTAGTATCTCCCAGAGCGGTAGATGGTTATCTGTTCCCAGCCCCTTCCTGTATGCGTTTTGTCTTGTGCTGGATAGAGACCATGTTACCCAGGTCCCGCTACAACAGGAATCTAGTATTTTTGTGCTGATCAAATTGACTATTGTTTTTAAATTATTGGCCTTAGTGGCCTTTTTTGAGAAATAATTAAAAGTTACATTTTATTCATTCCAATTATTTTTATTTTATTCTGAATAAAACATAGCACAACATTATAATTTCATGAAAAATAATTTGAGATGGGTGGAATATGACTAGGGGATGGGTTAAGGGAGGGGAGATGAATGGGATGGGATGAGATGGGGTTAGTTAGGGCAATTAATGGTGGGCCCTTCATTATTATTATTGATGAACCATCACCTCCCTGGTTGTTTTGTTTCTCCTGTGACTGACTCCACTTACTATCTTATTACCAAGAATGAATTAATTTACCTGTTAGTACTAATACATATTGGAGACTGTATCTCATTGCCTAGTTTTTTTTTTTTTTTTTGTACAGACAGGACTGCACTATGAACATTTATAAGATGACCATGTTTTTCTTTATTTTCTGCTTGTTTTTGATATATCTTTATGTTGTTTATTATGACACTTTTACTGTGTTAACTGGAGTTAAGCAAGTATAACAGTAAACAAATCACTCCAGCAGGGGCAGATAACCAAACTGTTAATCCAGAGGGGCTTAGACCATGGTAAAGAATAGAGTTGAGCGAACCCGAACTGAAAAGCTCGGGTTTGTACCGAACATTAGGTTTTTTGAACCCCGGACCCGAACACGGACATATCACTGTATGTTCGGGTTGGAGTTCGGTGATTTAATGGCGCGTTTTGAAAGGCTGCAGGGCAGTCAATCTACAAGCGTTTGACTTGTGTGCCCTTAGAAGCCATCACAGCCATGCCTACTAATGGCATGGCTGTGATTGGCCAGTGCAGCATGTGACCCAGCCTCTATATATAAGCTGGAGTCGCGTAGCGCCGCACACACATGCGGTCTTATTAGTGTAGGGAGAGGATGCTGTCACTGATAGGGACAGCTTAGGAAAGAATTCTGCAAACTAGTACATTAGTGGGGTGCACTCAGGGCCGGCCTTAGGCATTTAGACGCCCTGTGCGAAAAATCTTCACAGCGCCCCCCCCCCCCCATCATCCATGTATGCTGTAATGTTTGTGTTGTCTGTGTATGTGATGACTGTGTGTGATATGTGTGCTATGTGTGATATTTGTAATGGGTGTATTAACAGTGTGTGATATGCGTGTATTGGTTGTATGTGACACACACACACACACACAGTCAGACGGCCATACACACACACACAGGAAGACATCCACACACACACACACAGGCAGACAGTCATACAGACACACAAAGGCAGACAGTCTCACACACACACACACACAGACAGACAGTCAGTCATACACACAGACACAGACAGTAATACACACAGACACACACAGAGGCAGACAGTAATACACACAGACACACACAGTCATACACACAGACACACACAGAGGCAGACAGTCCTACACACATACACACACACAGACAGTCCTACACACATACACACACACAGACAGTCATACACACACACAGACACACACGCAGACAGTCATACACACAGACACACACAGGCAGTCATACACACAGAAGCAGTCATACACAAAATCACACACACAGAGGCAGACAGTAATACACACAGACACACACACAGAGGCAGACAGTAATTCACACAGACACACAGTGGCAGACAGTCATACACACACACACAGACACACACATGCAGATAGTCATACACACAGACACACAGAGGCAGACAGTCATACACACAGAGGCAGACAGTAATACACACAGTGGCAGACAGTCATATACACACACACAGACACACACAGAGGCAGACAGTCTCACACACACACACAGACACACACATGCAGACAGTCAGTCATACACACAGACACAGACAGTAATACACACAGACACACACAGAGGCAGACAGTAATACACACAGACACAGAGGCAGTAATACACACACAGAGGCAGACAGTCATACACACAGACACACAGAGGCAGACAGTAATACACACAGACACAGAGGCAGTAATACACACACAGAGGCAGACAGTCATACACACAGACACACAGAGGCAGACAGTCATACACACAGACACACAGAGGCAGTAATACACACAGGCAGACAGTCATATACACACAGACACACAGAGGCAGACAGTCATACACACACAGACAGTAATACACACAGGCAGAGAGTCACACTCACCTGACAATCCCACAGTTACCTGTGGAGTTCATTGTGGAGGCAGTGCAGCTCCTGGTGACTGTTTGGTGGGGAAGCAGGGACTCCTTCCTGCTTCCCCTGCAGCAGTTTTCCGGCGCTTTTAGCTCCGCCCCCGCCGCACGGTAAGCTCCGCCCCCGCTGCAAATTTTAAAAAAAATAAAAAAAAAAAAAAAAAAATTTTTTTTTAAATCCCGGACGGCGCCCCCTGCTACATGGCGCCCTGTGCGGCCGCACAGCTCGCACACCCCTAAGGCCGGCCCTGGGTGCACTTCATATCTGAGAGTCAAATAGAAGCTTCAAATACCGCGGTTACATCGGAGTTTTAAAAAGTAATTTTTATTTTGGTGCTAAATAGTACATTAGTGGGGTGCACTTCATATCTGAGAGTCAAATAGAATCGTCAAATACTGCTGTCACATTGCAGTTTTAAAACTTAAAAATTTTTGGGTGCTAAAAAGTACATTAACCCCTTAAGGACACATGACATGTGTGACATGTCATGATTCCCTTTTATTCCAGAAGTTTGGTCCTTAAGGGGTTAATGGGGTGCACTTCATATCTGAGAGTCAAATAGACTGCGGTTACAGCGCAATTGTAAACATTCTAATTGTTTTGGTGCTAAACTGCTAAATAGTACATTTTGGGGCCCGTTCTTCATATCTGAGAGTCAAATAGAAGCGTCTAATAGTGCGCTTATAGCGCAGTGGTAAACATTCTAATTGTTTTGCTGCTAATCTCATATCTGAGAGTCAAATTGAAGCGTAACTTTGATTCGAATTTACTACATCGGTCACTAATATTGTTTCACACCTACAACACTTGTTACACAGATGTAAGTGATAGAAAACAGATTGATATTTTCTACACTAGAAACTACCAGATAACAAGCTGCTATATTTAAACCAGTTATCAATAGCTAAAAGGTAATTAAACAATATTGTAATTCTGGGGCAATACCCTCACAAGTGAAACTGAGAGGTCAAGGAGGGCAGGGTTGAGGAGTGGGTGGAAGATGATGTGGAGGATGATCAGGTCCTAGACCCCATATGGAATCAAGGTCATGCGAGTGACGTGTGCAGTTTGGAGGAAAAGGTGCTGTGGCACAGAGGCACCAGCACAGCATAAAAGGGAGCAGGGTGCAAAAGCGGAGCGGCCGTCCCCTAGCGCTCGTCGGCATGTATTAGGTCGAGAATTACCAGTTATCCAAGTAATACATGTATACATCAAAGGATCCATAATAGACTTGAGCGAACCTGAACTGCAAAGTTCAGGTTCGTACCAGATTTAACGATCCATTCGTAGTTTCACAGTGAGGTGAGCAGTCCGGTGAACAGGACCCAGACACTGTCAGGATGTGACATTCACTGTAGCGGCTGTGCGCGCTTTTGACATTGTCACCCTGCTGCTGCTCGTCTGTCTGCGCTGCAGCATAACTTCGGCCTTCCCGCTCACCGCCTCATGAGACTTTGCGAGCAGCAGCAGGCGATAGTGGAGTTTCAGCTGCAGCACGCACGGATCAGTGGCTCTGCACCAGAGTTAAAGGATTTCAAGTGGACTCATTACAATTACAGGGCCTCTAAAGAGTCCTGTATTGTTATTTGTCGTCACTACCTTCCCGCGTCAGGAGTGGGTCATTTGCGCGCCTGCTGCCTTCCTTGCATGTGGTAGCCGTTTCTCAGGGTCCCTGTACGGAATGGAATCCTGATTCCCCATTATCCATGGTCACCATGGTAGGCGCAGAAACTGGCATCGAAAGTTGATATGGATGCCAACCGCATGCAAAGTCGCCGTCACGGGGATGTGCGATTGTCCCGAGGTTCTCTAGAGTCAACAAAGTTCCTGCGCAACTATAATGTCAACAGCTACTCTGCGGAACAGAGTTGTCTTTTTTTTATATGTCCCAATATTTTGGGGTCTACCCCAATTAAAAAAATATAGATATATAAAAAAACTGTGTTGGCTACGTCCTCCTCCACCGCCACGGTCACCGCCTCCTAAACCTATGGGTCACTTAGTATAAACTATGTACACATTAGCAGAGGCTTGTGAAGGCCTTTTCTCCTTGCATCAGGAGTTGAGCATTTCTCCATGCATCAGGACTGCAAGAAATGCACCGCAGGCCGCAAATGTTTCTTTATTTGTATGTCCCAATATTTTGTGGGCTACCACAAAAAAAAAAAAAAAACATAAAATACAGTGTTGACTACCTCATCCTCCTCCTCCACCGCTGCTTCCTCCTCCACCGCCACGGTCACCGCCTCCTCAACCTATGGGTCACTTAGTTTAAACTAGGTACACATTAGCAGAGGCTTGTGAAGGCCTTTTCTCCATGCATCAGGACTGCAAGAAATGCACCGCAGGCCGCAAATGTTTCTTTATTTGTATGTCCCAATATTTTGTGGGCTACCACAATAAAAAAAAAAAAACTGCAAGAAATGCACCACAGGCCGCAAATGTTTCTTTATTTGTATGTCCCAATATTTTGTGGGCTACCACAATAAAAAAATAAATAAAAAAAACATGCATGGATCCCACCAGACTTGTCTGTACCTTGTGCAGAATAGACATTTATACCAGCCTCACCCAGCCATTGTTATACTCAAGTGCACTTCTTTGTTTTCTTTTTTTTTTATATGTCCCAATATTTTGGGGGCTACCCCAATTAATATATATATATATATATATATATATATATATATATATATATATATATAAAACAGTGTTGGCTACCTCATCCTCCTGCTCCATCACCAAGGTCACCAACTCCTCAACCTATGGGTCACTTAGTATAAACTATGTACACAATAGCAGAGGCTTGTGAAGGCCTTTTCTCCATGCATCAGGAGTTGAGCTCAGTTTGAACAATGAAAGAGAATACCCTGCACTCCAACCCTCTCTCAACTGGATAATTCTGGTGATCCTCCTGACAGCCATGCTTTAGATTTGGATTTATGTTCTTCCAAAGCTAAATTCAAAGATTCCATCTAGTGCTATTTTATGGCTCAGCTGTATTTTTTATTTTTAAGTTATTTTAAGTGATTTCTCTATCCACATTTGTTTGCAGGGCACTTGACCTACTCCTACCCCCAATTACTTCCTTTTGCAGCTCTCTATACCTTTCCAGGAGGTTTTTAGAGGCATTTTTGTGGCCAAAAGTTCGGGTTGCCATTGACTTCAATGGGGTTCGGGTTCGGGGTCAACATCCAGGTGTCCGCTCAACTCTAGTAGAGAACTTTTAAAATGTGACGCTTTCTAAATATATCCTCTACATACGTTGACTGTAAAGGGCATTGTGGCGAAACCGACCTCGCCACGTGTCCTTGGAGGGGGCTGATTGCCCGCCTCTTGCCTTTGGACTATGGACCAGACTTTATGGGAATGTGATACCCCAGATAGCCATACCATGGAGCCTATTCATATAATGAAAGACTATGGGAAAGACTTTAGCTCCATGGCAATTGTACTGTGTGAGAAGGATCTGCGCGCTATTCGGTAGTTTTGTGCGCGCAGATCCCAGCTATCTGGGGATATGTGAAATGTCTGTGTGTTATGGTTAAAAAGTAACTTTCTGTATTTTAAAGTGTTTTATGTCTTTCTGTAACCATGTGGTTAATGGAGTCTGTCTATGTGCTGGAGATAATTAGATTACTTCTCCAGCACAGAGAAGGCTCTGTAAAAAACAGTCTGAGCTGGGAAGCTAGGGGTTTTAAAAGATACTTTACTAACTTTTGAACCCCTGGTCTGATCCATGCCATTTTTTAATATGTTGTTCCCCTGAATGGATTGATTGTGGATATGTATTTTTATGTGAATGTGATGTATGGTTTTAGAGTTAGGAAAGTTGTGTAAAAGTATATTTTAAACTGTATGCATAATGGGATAATGTGTCATACTAAGGGGATGTGTGCGAGGTAACATCTATGTCATTGGTTCTTTTATGCCTCCCCCTGGGTGTGGCCTGTATGTGTGAGTTGGAAATAAAAGCCAGGCTGGATGAGCCAGTCCTCAGTTCCTGTTTTACCCTCAAAGTGATGTGTTGTCTCATTATTGGGGGGAAGGATTTATTGCATGCTGTTCCAGTTGACTGCTAGGAGTACAAGCCTATTCGTATGGTTCCTATTCAATGGTCTACAGCATTCATATGCTTGGGAGAATTTAAAAGGTTTCTCGGATTCAGTGTTCGTGTGTCTCCAGTCGGGAGAATGGTGTTTGCAGTAGCTGCCTGTGCATCTGTAAAGGGGATTATCGCTTAAACTGGGTTTTACCCTCTTGTAAGTGAAACGGTGTCAGGATACCTGTGGTCTCTACCTCCGAAAGAGGTAGAGACTTAGCTGTTCCTCCATCCAGACGGTCTGATGGCTCCCTTCCCCGCGGTCTATCCGGTCATGCTAGGCCGGCCGCGAGGGAGTGACTGCCTTTTACAGCATCTAGGCAGGAAGTAGTCATCAGGACATTCCCCCGGAACAACCTGTCAGTCAATGGCTGCAGGACCAATCAGGACGCCTTGGAGGCGTGGTTACTGCTCTGAACAGGGTATTTAACAGAGCTTCTTTCATTAGCTCATTGCCCTGTCGTGGTTCTAGCTTGTTCTAGTCACTCAGTGCTTGTGTATTCTATTATCCCTTTTGGTTTTGACCCGGCTTGTTTACCTTACTCTGCTTATCTCTGTTACCCTTGATTCGGCTTGTCTCTCGCTTACCTGTCTTCTGTTACCCTCGACCTCGGCTTGTCTTTGACCATTCTATACTGTACTACTTACGTTAGTCCGGCCATTCTAAGGTCCGGTATACGTATCTGGCTACTGTTTGTACTCTGCGTGTTGGATCCCTGTCCCGATCCTGACATTACGACAGGGCCAATGGATCCTGCAAGTACAAACAGTCAGCTGGCTGCTCCTGATCCTAGGTTTGAAGCCATGGATCACAGAATGGATCAGATGGCGCTTGCGCTACAGGCTCTATTAGCTTGTGCCAATAACCCACCAGAGGAGATACGTAATACCCCTGTTTCTCCTGTCGGTTCAGGTCTAGAGGTAGCCACAGTGGGTGCTTCTTCTCACATTACCCCCCCAGTACGCTATGGTGGGGCTCCTGAGAAGTGTCGTGGTTTTTTAAACCAAATTAGTATCCACTTTGAATTGCAACCTCGCTCTTATCCTACAGATAGGGCAAAAGTAGGATTTATTATCACCCTACTCATTGAGAAAGCTCTGAGATGGGCCAACCCACTATGGGAGAACGATAATCCATTAGTTTATAACTATAACGCATTTGTAGCTGCTTTTAGAAGAACATTTGACCCTCCAGGTAGAAAGGTTAATGCAGCCAGATTACTGTTGCGCCTGAGACAGGAGAACCAAACACTGGTGGATTATGCACTAGAGTTCAGGTCTCTGGCGGCAGAAATCAAGTGGAATGAGCAGGCGTATATGGATGTATTTTTGAATGGCCTATCTGATGTAATCCTTGATGAGGTTGCTACCAGAGAACTCCCTGAGAATTTAGAGGATTTAATTTCGTTCATCATTCGTATAGATGAACGTCTAAGAGAGAGACAGAACACTCGAGAGAGGAACCAGAGACCTTCTTTTAGGTTAGCTCCCGCTGTTCCAAGTCCTGACTCCACGATATCTTTGCTTACTGAACCTATGCAGATAGGGTATACCCGCCTCTCTGAGGAGGAAAGACAGCACAGGAGAAGAGAGGGTTTGTGTATGTATTGTGGAGCCAAGGGTCATTTACTCTCGAACTGTTCTAACCGCCCGGGAAACACTCGCACCTAAGTCTCTCTAGAGGACAGGCCTTGGGTGTTTCTATTTTGTCCTCTACTCCTGATTATAAAGATCACAGGCTTCTGCTACCAGTTTCCTTAACTTGGGGGAAGGAAGTAGTAAGGGCTATGGCATTGATAGATTCCGGTGCTGCTGAGAATTTTATCGACCAAGCCTTTGCTAGTAAGAACAATTTCCCATCCCAGCTAAGGGAGACACCTTTGGCCGTTGAGGCCATAGATGGTAGACCACTACTAGACCCTGTTATCTTTCATGAGACCATACCCATTAATTTAAATGTGGGTATCCTACACGTGGAGAATTTATCTCTTCTGCTCATTTCGTCTCCTTCCGTTCCCATAGTTCTGGGGTACCCATGGTTGAAAAAACATAACCCTATTATCGATTGGGAGTTAGGAGAGATACTCTCGTGGGGCCAGGGCTGCCAGGATCGGTGTTTGTGCAAGGTTTCTCCATTAGCTAATATTAACATACCGGAGAATCCTACTCAGTCCACAGAAAGACAAATACCAGACCTTTACCTAGACTTAAGGGCAGTGTTTGACAAGAAGAATGCCGATTCTTTGCCTCCACACAGGTCATTTGACTGTAAGATTAAGCTTCTACCCGGCACTATGCCTCCGAGGGGCCATGTATATCCTTTGTCTGTTCAGGAAAACTCGGTTCTAGAGGAGTATATTCGGGAGAATTTAGAAAAGGGATTCATCAGGAGGTCTTCTTCTCCGGCCGGGGCTGGGTTCTTTTTCATTAAGAAGAAGGATGGCACGCTGAGACCTTGTATCGATTACCGAGGCTTGAATAAAATAACTGTCAGAAATGCCTATCCTATCCCACTGATTACCGAGTTATTTGATCGTCTTAAGGGCTCCAAAATCTTCACCAAGTTAGATCTCAGAGGGGCTTACAATTTGGTGAGAATCCAGCAAGGTCACGAGTGGATGACGGCATTCAATACCCGGTATGGCCATTACGAATACACTGTTATGCCATTTGGACTATGCAATGCTCCTGCAGTATTTCAAGATTTGATTAATGAGGTACTTAGGGAGTTTCAGCATGATTGTGTTATTGTTTACCTGGACGACATACTAATACACTCTAAGGAGATTGAGACTCACCATAGACAGGTCAGAAAGGTATTACACAAGCTGCTGCAACATGGTCTATATTGCAAATTGGAGAAGTGCAGTTTTGATCAGTCTCAGGTAGACTTTCTTGGATATGTGATTTCTGGGGAGGGTTTTAAAATGGATCCTGTAAAACTTCAATCTATTTTAGACTGGCCCTTGCCCAAAGGACTCAAGGCTATCCAATGGTTTATTGGTTTTTCCAACTACTATAGGCGCTTCATTAAAGGATACTCCTCTATCATTGCGCCTATTACCAATATGACCAAACAAGGGGCTGATACTAAGTTCTGGTCTAAGGATGCTCTGGGTGCTTTCAAGACTCTCAAGGAACTTTTTGCCTCGGCTCCCATTCTAGTCCATCCTGATACGACTCTGCCTTTCTTGCTCGAGGTCGATGCCTCTGAGACAACAGTTGGGGCTGTTCTGTCTCAAAGGTTAGGGGTGGATAAACCGTTACACCCTTGTGGTTTCTTCTCTAAGAAATTTTCTGGGCCTGAGAGCAGATATGACATCGGGGAAAGGGAACTGTTAGCAGTCATTAAAGCCTTAAAGGAGTGGAGACATTTGTTGGAGGGGACCCTACACCCTATTACGATTTTGACGGACCACAAAAACTTGTCCTATATTGGGGAGGCTAAGCGCTTATCCTCTAGACAAGCTCGTTGGTCCTTATTCCTGACTCACTTCAATTATGTACTGACTTACAGACCTGGTTCTAAAAACTCTAAAGCCGATGCATTATCTCGCCAATATGAACCTTCTACTGTACCTGAACCAGTTCTTTCTTCTATAGTTCCGAAATGCAATATCATTGCTAATACGAATCTCAGGATTCATTCTCCATTACTGGCCGAAATCATTAAAATGCAACATCTAGCACCTAAACAGACTCCTGCGGGCCGTCATTTCGTTCCTCCTGCTCTTCAACTGGAACTTTTACAGTGTTTACATAATAGCAAGATGGCGGGACATCCTGGTATTCGCAAAACTTACGCGTTGATCTCTAAGGACTTCTGGTGGCCTGCTTTACGGAGGGATATTGAGGAGTTCATCGCTGCATGTGAAGTTTGTACTAAAACCAAACAACCCCATACGCTTCCATGTGGATTCCTGCAACCCTTGGAGGTTCCAGAAAAACCATGGTCCTGTTTGGCCATGGACTTTATTATCGATCTACCCATCTCTAAAAGACAGACTGTTATCCTCACCGTGGTTGACAGGTTTACTAAGATGGCACACTTCATTCCCCTGCCTAAACTCCCGTCTTCTCCCAAATTGGCAGAGATATTCGCTAAGGAGATTTTTCGCCTACATGGGATACCCTCTCAAAGAGGCTCCCAATTTGTTTCCCGCTTTTGGAGGTCCTTCTGCTCTCAACTTGGTATTAAATTAAACTTTTCTTCTGCCTATCATCCTCAGTCTAACGGAGCTGCTGAACGTACCAACCAGAAAATTGAACAATATTTACGATGCTTTGTTTCTGAACACCAGGATGATTGGGTCGGTTTGATTCCTTGGGCGGAGTTTGCACACAACAATCTCGTTTGCGATTCTACTCATTCAAGCCCCTTCTTCATGAATTATGGTTTTCATCCGTCTATTCTTCCTTCGGATTCCCCTTCCCAGGGGGTGCCGTCGGTTGATGTTCATGTTGCCAATTTGAGGAAGTTGTGGGATCAAACTCGACAAATCCTTGTGCACAACTCTATGTTGGTCAAGAAACACGCTGATAAACGTAGAAGGGCGGCTCCGGTCTTTGTTCCAGGTGATAGGGTATGGCTGAGCACGAGGAACATCCGTTTAAAAGTGCCCTCCATGAAGTTCGCTCCTCGTTATATTGGACCCTACAGGGTGCTGACCCGTATCAATCCAGTTGCGTATCGTTTAGCTCTTCCTAATACCTTACGCATCCCGAACTCGTTTCACGTTTCATTGCTGAAACCACTCATATGTTACAGATTTTCCTCCACAATAGCCCCTCCTCGCCCCGTTCAGGTGGAGGGTCAGGAGGAGTATGTGGTTAACTCTATTATTGATTCCTGAATCTCCCTGGGGAGAGTACAATATCTGGTTGATTGGAAGGGATATGGTCCTGAGGAGAGGAGTTGGGTACCTCAGGAGGATGTTCATGCTCCCCGTCTCCGCAGGGTGTATCACTCTCGCTTCCCATCTCGTCCCGGTTCATTCCGCCCGGTGGGCGTATCTGAGAGGGGGGGTACTGTCAGGGTACCTGTGGTCTCTACCTCCGAAAGAGGTAGAGACTTAGCTGTTCCTCCATCCAGACGGTCTGATGGCTCCCTTCCCCGCGGTCTAACCGGTCATGCTAGGCCGGCCGCGAGGGAGTGACTGCGTTTTACAGCATCTAGGCAGGAAGTAGTCATCAGGACACTCCCCCGGAACAACCTGTCAGTCAATGGCTGCAGGACCAATCAGGACGCCTTGGAGGCGTGGTTACTGCTCTGAACAGGGTATTTAACAGAGCTTCTTTCATTAGCTCATTGCCCTGTCGTGGTTCTAGCTTGTTCTAGTCACTCAGTGCTTGTGTATTCTATTATCCCTTTTGGTTTTGACCCGGCTTGTTTACCTTACTCTGCTTATCTCTGTTACCCTTGATTCGGCTTGTCTCTCGCTTACCTGTCTTCTGTTACCCTCGACCTCGGCTTGTCTTTGACCATTCTATACTGTACTACTTACGTTAGTCCGGCCATTCTAAGGTCCGGTATACGTATCTGGCTACTGTTTGTACTCTGCGTGTTGGATCCCTGTCCCGATCCTGACAAACGGTCCGTTACAATTGGTGGCAAGCGGCGGGATCGTTCCTACAACCAGAGGGACAGCTACAGACAACACCATTTCTGGATTACAAATTGAGGGCAATGCTAGTATCCGTACAGCGACCCTATCTACAAAGGAGGAGGAGGAATCCGAGTTTGCCAGGGAATATAGGAGCAGGATGGCTCTATTCTCACCAGCCCGAGCGGAGCAGATGGCATTCCGGGTCTACAACGATGTACAGGCGTACCTCATGCTGCGAATGACGCAGAGGAACCAACAAGATTGGTCCTGTGAGGAACCACAACAGGCAGGTGGAGATGGGACCGAGGTCTCTCCACCGGGCCCAACGGGATGGTGGGCAGCAGGCCCAGATCCCCAGCGGCAGAGTAAGTCCCAGGGAGATGAAGGTGCCGTCCTTCCTCCCCAGCGGCAGTGTGTACCCCAGGGAGCAGAAGGTGCCGTCCTTCCTCCCCAGCGGCAGTGTGTACCCCAGGGAGCTGATGGTGTCGTCCGTCCTCCCCAGTGGCAGTGTGTGTCCCAGGGAGCAGAAGGTGCAGTCCTTCCTCCCCAGCGGCAGTGTGTACCCCAGGGAGCTGATGGTGTCGTCCTCCCTCCCCAGCGGCAGGCTGAATTACAGGGGGCAGAGGTTGTTGTTCCTGCCCCCCAGCAGCAAAGTGATATGCCAGGAAGGCAGTGTGAAGTGAAGGGAGAGGAGAGCAGCGTCCTCCCTCCCCAGCGGCAGTGTGTGTCTCAGGGAGCCGAAGGTGTCGTCCTTCCTCCCCAGCGGCAGTGTGTACCCCAGGGAGCTGATGGTGTCGTCCATCCTCCCCAGCGGCAGTGTGTGTCACAGGGAGCAGAAGGTATCATCCTTCCTCCCCAGCGGCAGTGTGTACCCCAGGGAGCCGAAGGTGTCGTCCTTCCTCCCCAGCGGCAGTGTATACCCCAGGGAGCTGATGGTGTCGTCCATCCTCCCCAGCGGCAGTGTGTCCTGCAGGGAGCAGAGACAGTCAGTCTCGCACCCCAGCAGCAGGACAAGAGAATGAAAGGGGAGACAGCTGGTCTCTCTTTCCACCAGCAGAGAGAGTGGCAGGGAGAGGAGCCTGCTAACCCCTCTCCCCAGCGGCAGTTCACCGTCCTGAGAGAGGAGCTTGTTACACCCTCTCTCCAACGGCAGCCTAACCCACCCAGGGGAGATGTTAAGCCCCACAACTGTGCAGATGGGACCGTAGTCTCTGCACTTACAGCACAAGGGGTAGGGACGGTCGGTCCTGTCCCCCAGCCACAGAGCGATATATCCAAAGTGGAGACAGTCAATCTCCAGCAACCAGGCTCCAACCAGGCTACTCCCGGGGTAGTGCTGGCACCAGGACAGAGTACCGCTGGTCTCTGCACCCTCAGCAACCCACCAAGGCAGCCTACCAGTCCCCCACACAGCCGTGGTAAGGCACCTGGACATGGACAAGATTCTCCCTTACCCAGGTGTAGTAATGGTTTATTGTGGGTGGGCTGTACTGCTGTTTCTGTCTTGTGGGTGGGCTGCTGGACTAACAAGGGCACTGACCGGCAGGAGGTCAAGTACCCTGTTAGTCTGGGGGGTAAAGGGGAGAAGTGTGGCGAAACCGACCTCGCCACGTGTCCTTGGAGGGGGCTGATTGCCCGCCTCTTACCTTTGGACTATGGACCAGACTTTATGGGAATGTGATACCCCAGATAGCCATACCATGGAGCCTATTCATATAATGAAAGACTATGGGAAAGACTTTAGCTCCATGGCAATTGTACTGTGTGAGTAGGATCTGCGCGCTATTCGGTAGTTTTGTGCGTGCAGATCCCAGCTATCTGGGGATATGTGAAATGTCTGTGTGTTATGGTTAAAAAGTAACTTTCTGTATTTTAAAGTGTTTTATGTCTTTCTGTAACTAATGGAGTCTGTCTATGTGCTGTGGTTAATGGAGTCTGTCTATGTGCTGGAGATAATTAGATTACTTCTCCAGCACAGAGAAGGCTCTGTAAAAAACAGTCTGAGCTGGGAAGCTAGGGGTTTTAAAAGATACTTTACTAACTTTTGAACCCCTGGTCTGATCCATGCCATTTTTTAATATGTTGCTCCCCTGAATGGATTGATTGTGGATATGTATTTTTATGTGAATGTGATGTATGGTTTTAAAGTTATGAAAGTTGTGTAAAAGTATATTTTACACTGTATGCATAATGGGATTATGTGTCACACTAAGGGGAGGGGATGTGTGGGAGGTAACATCTATGTCATTGGTTCTTTTATGCCTCCCCCTGGGTGTGGCCTGTATGTGTATTATTGTAATAAAAGCCAGGCTGGATGAGCCAGTCCAGAGTTCCTGTTTAACCCTCAAAATGAAGTGTCGTCTCATTATTGGGGGAAGGATTGATTGCATGCTGTTCCAGTTGACTGCTAGGAGTACAAGCCTATTCGTATGGTTCCTATTCAATGGTCTACAGCATTCATATGCTTGGGAGAATTTAAAAGGTTTCTCGGATTCAGTGTTCGTGTGTCTCCAGTCGGGAGAATGGTGTTTGCAGTAGCTGCCTGTGCATCTGGAAAGGGGATTATCGCCTAAACTGGGTTTTATCCCTCTTGTAAGTGAAACGGTCCGTTACAGGCATTAACACAAAGAATGCCTTACATTGTTTTTTGGATAAGAGATAAATAGCAATTAAGTTATCTGCCCATGCTGGTTATTAGACCTTTATAAATTTATATCGCTATAGAATGGATCCTGTTGCAGAGTGATTGTGGAATAAACAGTATGGAGAACGTATTATTTCCCCAGAGTCTAACAGCATACATTAGTATGGAATAATCACTGAGATGGTTTAGAAGAGAGTCCTTGGTTTTGAGCTGACATAGTCATAACCAATATACACCAACCGATATTTTAAGAATGCTAATGGCTACGAATCTCACAAAAAAATCAGCAGTTGAGGTTTACCCTTGTTACCGCTACCGTACAGTTTTCGTTCATGGAAATCTGAATAGCCTACAGAAAAAAGGTATTAGAAATGCCATAATGGGTGGGTGGTCAATTGCCCACTTACCGTTACCTTTAATTTTTGCATGAATCCTCTGTTTTTCTTTTTAAAATGACTCCTGCTCTCCATTTCTTAGAAACGATTACAATCAATCATTGCTAAAGTAAGTTCTTTCACTTCATAATTTATAGATATATAATAATCTGATTTCGTCAGTTCAGAATTGTCATTGCAAAAATGACTGATATTGTGCAGCCATTAGACCTTACAATCTTGAGCCATTTTTACATGTCAGCACACTCATAGCCCTTTTTTTCCTGCTGTTCTGACTTCCGAATGGCTTTTCTGAATATTGGCTGAAATAAACGGCAACATGAATTCAATTCTTTCAACCCAAATTCTTTTTTAAAATCTCAATTATTGCAGAAGAACTGAAATGTTTAGACCTGCGCAAGCTTGGTGCTCACTCCTTATCACGGCCTATGCAGTTGTTTTACTGAGAGTCATTATACGGTGTAGTGACCAGGAATTGGTTGGCACATTGTATTTTATTTATTTTATCACCTCTCATTTGTTTGTTTAAATAATGCTGTTATAGGTCCCTCTTCTAAAATAAAATGCTGTTTCTCTCAGTTTATAATATGATTCTGTCAGTGATCGGACATTAAACACTCAGAAAGAAACCACAACCTCAACTTCCTGCAAAACAGTCTGTGGTCAGACATGTCCTAATATACAACGTATATATGCAGAAATGCAACATTGATCATTTTTCAGCTCTTCTTATTAACAATTTTATTATATATATATATTTGTGAAATTATTCTTAATAATATGTACACATCCTGATATGCATTTGTTTCCCTGATGTCAAATAAATCTCAGTTGTTTGTAAAATGTTACAAATGTTAAAAATTACAAGATTTTTAAATAAAGACTAGAGATGTTTTATGTAAAAGCAAAAATGAAGGATCGATGTGTAACAATTCTGCTGAATCAATAGAAAGTTTCTGCTGAATTCTCTACACTTTCCATAGTTAGTTACATAGTTACAAGAAAATACGTATATATTGTGGGATAAAAGTAATACTTGCATAATGGCAAAAACACAATTGAGCTAATATGCCATGAGATGCTAAAATGAAAAATAAAGATATTTTCTTAAAGTTTTGCCTTGTCATCTTAAGAGCCAGACAGTGAATGAATACATAGTGTCAATAAAGATAAGAGCTTTAGATAAGACAACTATTTGTTCATTAAAAAGTGTTCGTTCAGCAAACGCACATGCATATTGCTATAAGGTATATGATTAAGTTTAGTTATATACAAAATAGTAATATAGCATCATATATTCTTAGCAACATATACATTTATAGAAACATATATATACATGTAAAGATGTAATTATCTATACATAGATTAAGTATGACAACTTAAAATCTTGAAATATAATAACGCTTAGGTAAGCCAAGGAAAACTGGTTTGAACAACCAAAGTCCAAATTGAGAAAGGAGAAATGCTGACTAAGAAGTTTTCAAATTAAAACATTCCTAAATTATCCTGAACAAGAAGTTAATCTTAGATATGATAATAGCTGGTAATATTCCTGACATAAGTCAACAGCTCCACCTGCTGTTTGAAACATAAAGAAATCTAGAAATATATAGGACGACAGAGTTACCAGCGGGACTCCTATGCCGACGGAACACGAGATGGAGCTAAAGAAAGAAATGCAAATTTGTCTTGTTTATTATGGAGGGAACCCATCAGAGGAGATCGTGGCCTGAACACTATCAGACGTACAGACATATCTGTTGGCGAAAGGTGATTGGGTGAACCAGCTACAATTAACCGAACGGCGGCATTAGATGTATCCCCAGTCAGTTCGGCAGCTCCTTACCACAAGCCCAAGATTCCCTATAATGAGTTCAATACATTCGCGGAAGCAAAGGAGGACATAGATGAATTTCTGCAGAACTTTGAACATCTATGCATGTTACATGACATTTATACAAGAGATTGGCACTCCCTCCTGGCAGGGAAATTACCAGGAAAAGCTGCAGGCGCTTACCGAGCTGTGCCAAATACCGAACTGCGGAACTATGCTAGGGAGAAACAAGTCCTGCTGGCCCAATATGCAATTACACCAGAGGCATATTGCAAGAAATTCCATGAATCAAAGAAAAATGACAAGGATGCTTGTGTCTCACCAGAGCAGCCCATAATTGGATGTTGGCTCAACAGGTGAAGACCCTGGAGCAGATACTACAAGTATTTCTGCTGGAGCAGTTCAATAATGGCCTCCCCTCAGAAGCCCAAAAATGGGTAAGGGACAGACACCCCTAGCCTTAACAGAAACAGCTCAGCAAGCTGATGAGTATTTGGCTGCCCGGAGACCCCAATGGCCCAGATACCGACATCACCTTTGTCCTGCACTTCCCTATAATCCTACTCCAGCACCACAACACCACAGCCAGCTGACACTGGTGACAATCCAGAGGGCGCCAAGTCGGGCAAATACCCAGTGCAACCATGGCTTGAGGTATGGGCACATACCGGACCCCAGCAGAGAGACCTGTCCCAATGGGTACGTCCCAGACCACCACCCGCACCATTAACTGCTTACAGGCTGCTACCTTCTACACTTCAACTCACACCGAGGAAGCCTGGGGTTTTCTGACCTGTCCAAGCCACAGCGGATAATAGGAGCCATCCTAGACAGTCAGTGACGTTAAACGGTAGAACCGTACATGGTCTGTGGGACACAGGTGCCACACTAACCCTGGTACAGCATCAGCTGGTCACAGAGGTGAAAAGACAGGAGGAACAGTGGCCATCTGGGTAGCAGGGGGAGCAGTATACTTCCTACTAACTGCTAAGATTCACCTAGACTGGGGCGCTGGAAATGGAATGGTCGAGGTGGGACTCATGCACCACCTGCCTGCAGAAGTTCTACTGGGCAACGACCTGGGACAACTTACCTCCACCTCCCTTTCCCTTGCCCCATTCCACCTTCTCTGGAATATCCCTGAGAGTTTGAAAGGGAGGTAGCATTGGAACCCTCCCTGCAGAATTATAGGAACAAAGTAGCCACTAGTATCATACACAATCTGATATATATTGTATGTCAGATTGTGTGTGTGGTTTCCAGGATATAGTATGAGACTTGAGGGTGTCAGGGAGTCTCACTACAAAAAAAGACCTACCGGGAGATTTGGGATGTCTGCTTATGCCTTAAGCTCCAGCCTTTGTCAAGTGTAGGAAAAATACATAATACAAAATAGTCCCTACTTTGTCATGTTTTAAAGAGAAATAGATCAGAAATGAAGAACAGATTCTGAAAGCGGAAGATAAGAGCAAACAATGGGAGGAAGGTAAGTTCGAGGTGACAGGCACACTTTAGGGTTTCTCAACCTCTTATCCTTCCTCCACCATAATTCTTCAGTACGCAGTTCTTCAATACAAACCATGGCTCTTAAAAGATCCAGTGAGATGGCCAAGATCTTCCTTCTCACACGCTAGGCATATATTGAGCATCATTTTAACTCTTTAATATGTTATCACTATACAAACAGGTATCTGGTACACAATGAGTGTCTCCCTCTTTACACCCTCACAGCCATATCACTATGAAGTGGTCTGGGTGCCAGGTCCCCCAGGTTTTAACTCTGCAACTGTAAACATATAAACATTACACTGAGGGTTAATCCAGCCTCTATTGGCTGTCTCACTGACAGCCACTAGAGGCCGTTTCCGCGATTCTCACTGTGAAAATCACAATGAGAAGACGCTGGACGTCCATAGGAAAGCATTGAATGCACATGTGCACTCGGCGCTGATGTCGTCAGCGCCAAGGGAGCCAGGCGCTGGAGAAAGGTAAGTGGCTGAAGGGGCTTTAACCCTTCAGCCCAGCGGGAGGGGGGCCCATGAGGGTGGGGGGGACCTAAGGACTACATAGTGCCAGGAAAACAGGTTTGTTTGCCTGGCACTATAGTGGTCCTTTAATGATTGTAGCTGTGAGATCCACCAGTAGAATGGGAGGGCAACTCCCATCAAGCGTGTGTGTGTTATAGCTCACAGTGTCAGCAATGGCAAGGAACATATAAACTCTGTCACTCCAGCTGTTGTGGGATGAAACTGAATAAAAAATCAAAAACAACAAGCATAATAAATAAAAGGAATGCCCTGTTTGAGTTATGTGTCCTCTTTCTTACTCTTTCTCTGTGTGTATCCAGACAATTCCTTGCTATACATGCTCTGTATATTTACTAAGAGGTAATTAGATTGCCCTGATTTTGGGAGCATAAGTAAAAGTGAAACAATCTGTTCTTTATTTCAAATTAGTAAATATGAATCATATCGCTGAATTTTGATGTTTTATTAAAAGATTATTATTTTTAACTACAGTTTTTTTTCACAGATCCAGGGCAGGAATGAAAAACAATTCCCCAGTTGCAGCGAGCGTCCAATCTTTGCACAGCTCCCCATTTCATCTGTTTTATTGAGGATTCTAAAGGATTAATAAGAAACAGATTAGAGAGACGTTCTTCCATCTCAGAATTTCATCATTGGTGCCTGATTTAATGCTTCAATACAAAACCAACCAACAAACAAAATATAGTCAGCTTTATTCTCCATATAAATCACAATACAGAATACCGTACATACATAAACAGAATAATCAATGAAATATCCAGAATCCCTCACCACCAACTCTCTGTGAGATGCATTAAGAACTAAAGAATCCATTATTTATTTACCTAAAGATTTAATAAAAGTCCAACTGTTCACAATGTCTAGATTCTGTATCACCATGTTCCATCACCCTAAAACCCATTCCAGTTAACACCAGGGCTGGGATCCTTTTTGGGACCCTGTACAATGTCAGATTATGCCTGTGACAAACTCCCCTTTTTAAGGGAGTTTTCCATGAGTTTTTAGAGGGGCCCGCTTGCCAGCCTCCTACCCTGGGACTATGGGCCCTGTGATAACCCATGTTCAAAAGTACTGTTTCTGTCCCTTGGACATTTAACTGGAACAGATTCAAACATGTGGCAGCGGCCATCTTAAATTGTCCAGCAGTGTTTTGTCATTGAGTGTATGGAACTCTTTTGGGCATGGAACCATGTGCACGGTGGGGCAAAAATAAGACTTCCAGGAAATTCCTAAACCCCTGAACCGATCTGGGTGATTTTAGGATATGTTGTTCACCCAGATCAGGGCTACCAGGGGATATGTGGTGTTTTGGGGTGTTTTCCAGACTGTAACATTTAATTTTTTTGCTTAGAGTTAATTGAGTTAGTCCATTGTCTTCGTTAATTATATCACAGGCAGAGGGGAGGGACTGTTTACACTGTATGGGACCAACTGTATGGGACCAACTAGGTCCACCTGGGCCTCACCTTTGCTGTAAAACTTGTATAAAAGACCAGTGTGTGCCATTAAACTTTCTGTTCCTGATTTACCCTCAATCTAGAGTCTTGTCTCTTATTGGGGGGAAACTGCTACAAGGGATTGCTATGCTCTTTGTACTCCCTTAAATAATCACTAGCTCTTTTTTAGAGCTGTTCCTGCTTCGCTCTCTGGGGGAAGAGAGGTTCACCCACTGGAACCTGGAGCCTTGTCGTAGGTCCAGGGTGGGCAGGAGAAGGCGAGACCCCAACTAAGCTGCAACGGTTTGTGGGGTCTGCAGTACTTATGGTGTCTGGAGAAGATGCCCACTAGGAGTATCCGTCAGCGAAGGTACCCAACCGTGGTACAGGAAACTCTGTTAAAATGCCCCCTTATTATTAACACTTTATTATTCTATCTTCCCACATTATGCATTTTGCTCCCCTCCATCCCCCCCCACACAGTATCTTTAACTTATTCTACCCTCTATAGTTTGTTGATTCTCTGCCTTTATTGTCTGCTATAATATGTCTATATGTAATTGAGAATGCACCAGTAATTTCTTGGGTCAATCCTTTGAGTCCAGAGGCTGAAAGTCCTGATTCAGCATATTAATGGCCTAGAATCCCCAGGACCATGACCCTTTTCCCCAACAGAATGCACCATGCTCTCCGCCCTACAGCTGTTTTAGCCTGATTAGAGAGGGGGGGGGTAACAGTCAGGGGAAGGTGGATGTATAAACTGGGAGGTAAAGGGTAACAGTCAGAGCAATGTGGATACACCTGGGGAGGTAGACGGTTAACAGTCAGGGCATTGTGGGTATATAACTGGGGAGGTAAAGGATTAAAAGTCAGGGCAATGCGGATATATAACTGGGGAGGTAAAGGACTAACAGTCAGGGCAATGTGGATATATAACTGGGGAGGTAAAGGACTAACAGTCAGGGCAATGTGGATATATAACTGGGGAGGTAAAGGATTAACAGTCAGGGCAATGTGGATATATAACTGGGGAGGTAAAGGATTAACAGTCAGGGCAATGTGGATATATCACTGGGGAGGTAAAGGACTAACAGTCAGGGCAATGTGGATATATAACTGGGGAGGTAAAGGATTAACAGTCTGGGCAATGCGGATATATAACTGGGGAGGTAAAGGATTAACAGTCAGGGCAATGTGGATATATAACTGGGGAGGTAAAGGATTAACAGTCAGGGCAATGTGGATATATAACTGGGGAGGTAAAGGACTAACAGTCAGGGCAATGTGGATATATAACTGGGGAGGTAAAGGATTAACAGTCAGGGCAATGTGGATATATCACTGTTACAGCACACCCAGGTATAAGAGGGGTTAACACCGCTAAGGACGTTCACCTTCCGAATGGAGAAGCAGCTAATGAAAGCTCCAATTAGCCGAACAGGAAACATACGAAGTAATCCACAAACCAAATAGCCGAACAGGAAATCACGAGACAGAGCTCCGTATTGAGGGTCAAGCAGGAATCTGTTTAATCGGGGCTACCTGCCCGGTATTTATGCGGGTCTTCCACCAGGTGGACACTCCCCTAGGGGACCTGGTGGAAAACTGTGACAAATATAATGCAGTAGCCAATGGATACACTTTGGCTATAAACACTCCCCTTTTACTGTACAGAACCCTCCTCTCTATCCTGGAGATAATTGGGAAGTAATCCAATTATCTCCAAGGACAGAGGCAAAACTCTATTTTAGGCATGACAATAAAAATACATAAAAATATATAACTTGCAAACTACCGAATGCCCAATACACATTTAACGTATCCCCAGATAGCTTAGATTTGAGTGCACATTATTACCGAATGTCGCTCAGATCATTTACATACAGTTCAATTGCCATGGAGCCGAAGACTTTCACATATTCTTTCGGCATGCGAATGGGCTCCATGGCGTAGCTATCCGGGGTAAGTACATTCGTGTAGACAAAGTTCCGAACGGGTCGGCGTTCGTATGCGGGATGATCAGAAGACGGGAGGTTGGCGGCTTTATCGGTGTTCGTGAGAAATAGTGTCCATTTTTAGTTCCAAGAAATCATCAACGAACACCGCTGGGCATTCGTTTGTTCAAGATGGCCGCCAACCTCTTGGTCGGTATACGAACGACATTCGACAATTAGGAAGTGTCTGCGGTTAACCACCACGTTCTAATGAGGCCAAAAGGTTATCCAGCAGCACACTTCCATGCTGGGTGGCCGGCCTTCGGCAGTTCATTCTGGAAAAGGGTAAATAAACTAAAGGGCTGTACGGACAGTCAATTCGACGAATAAACAGATGAACCAAGGAGGAATAAAAGTATTTAAAAGTATAAAAGTATAAAAACAGATGGGAGGTAAAGGATTAACAGTCGGGGCAATGTGGATATATAACTGGGGAGGCAAAGGATTAACAGTAAGGGCAATGTGGATATATAACTGGGGAGGTAAAGGATTAACAGTCAGGGCAATGTGGATATATAACTGGGGAGGTAAAAGGTTAGGAGTCAGGGCAATGTGGATATATAACTGGGAGGTAAAAGGTTAGGAGTCAGGGCAATGTGGATATATAACGGGGAGGTAAAGGGTTAACAGTCAGAGCATTGTGGGTATATATGGATATACGACACTGCAGAATGTGTCAGCTCTTTATAAAAAATAACAATAATAGACTAGAGAGGTAAAGGGTTAATTGACAGGGTGATGTGGATATATAAAATGAGGAGGGAGAGAACTGATAAACAAATTACTGGAGGAAACCAACACTAATGCTAAAGGTAGATAGAATGTACAATTTAAAATGTTATTGTCTCTTCCTCCTGGGAGAGGCGAATGCTCTGCTTTTGCTTAAAGGGACACTATAGTCACCAAAACAACTTTTAGCTTTGGTGTATAGATCATGCCCCCAGGGCCGGCTCGCCAATAGAACCCGGTGGGGCCATGGCTCTAGGCGGCACTTGGACGGAGGACATTTCGCCCACTACACTGCCTCCACTAAACAGACACTGTACCCACTACACAAACATAAACACTGCACCCACTACACTGAGCCTACTACACTGCACCCACTACACAAACACAGACACTGCACCCACTACACTGCACCCCCTACACAGACACTGCACCACTACACAAACAGATACTGCATCCACTACATAAATACAGACACTGCATCCACTATATATTCTGTATCCACTATACACACACACTGCATTCACTACACAAACACACACTATGTATCCTTTATACACATGCGCACAATGCATTCACTATACACACCGCATCTCGAACACAGACATGGCATTCACTACACACACTACATGACATAATGGATGTTTGCAAGGTTGTTTTTGTTTGGGGAGGGGGCAGCATTTAATCCTTGGAATTAGGCAGAACAATGTCACAATGCCCTACATGCCTTGCAGTCTCTGGTATTGTAACATTTTGTAATTGTCTCATTTATTGTTAAATCTTCCTTTCTGATAATATTGTAAAGCACTACGGAATATGCTGGCAATATATAAATACCAATAATAATAATAATAATAATAATAATAATAATAAAAATATATTTATTGTGGACATTTCTAATATATAACCCATTTCAAGCACTATGGCAACTGCCTGACAGTCTAGGCCAAGCATGTCCAACTCAAAGGCTAGCCAAAATAAACAAGGTTTAAATTATGTGGGCTGCAAAAAAAATAAAAATTTAAAGAAACGTAGGTTTATTTTGAAAAGTATATATATATACAGGGAGTGCAGAATTATTAGGCAAATTAGTATTTTGACCACATCATCCTCTTTATGCATGTTGTCTTACTCCAAGCTGTATAGGCTCGAAAGCCTACTACCAATTAAGCATATTAGGTGATGTGCATCTCTGTAATGAGAAGGGGTGTGGTCTAATGACATCAACACCCTATATCAGGTGTGCATAATTATTAGGCAACTTCCTTTCCTTTGGCAAAATGGGTCAAAAGATGGACTTGACAGGCTCAGAAAAGTCAAAAATAGTGAGATATCTTGCAGAGGGATGCAGCACTCTTAAAATTGCAAAGCTTCTGAAACGTGATCATCGAACAATCAAGCGTTTCATTCAAAATAGTCAACAGGGTCTCAAGAAGCGTGTGGAAAAATCAAGGCGCAAAATAACTGCCCATGAACTGAGAAAAGTCAAGCGTGCAGCTGCCAAGATGCCACTTGCCACCAGTTTGGCCATATTTCAGAGCTTCAACATCACTGGAGTGCCCAAAAGCACAAGGTGTGCAATACTCAGAGACATGGCCAAGGTAAGAAAGGCTGAAAGACGACCACCACTGAACAAGACACACAAGCTGAAACGTCAAGACTGGGCCAAGAAATATCTCAAGACTGATTTTTCTAAGGTTTTATGGACTGATGAAATGAGACTGAGTCTTGATGGGCCAGATGGATGGGCCCATGGCTGGATTGGTAAAGGGCAGAGAGCTCCAGTCCGACTCAGACGCCAGCAAGGTGGAGGTGGAGTACTGGTTTGGGCTGGTATCATCAAAGATGAGCTTGTGGGGCCTTTTCGGGTTGAGGATGGAGTCAAGCTCAACTCCCAGTCCTACTGCCAGTTTCTGGAAGACACCTTCTTCAAGCAGTGGTACAGGAAGAAGTCTGCATCCTTCAAGAAAAACATGATTTTCATGCAGGACAATGCTCCATCACACGCGTCCAAGTACTCCACAGCATGGCTGGCAAGAAAGGGTATAAAAGAAGAAAATCTAATGACATGGCCTCCTTGTTCACCTGATCTGAACCCCATTGAGAACCTGTGGTCCATCATCAAATGTGAGATTTACAAGGAGGGAAAACAGTACACCTCTCTGAACAGTGTCTGGGAGGCTGTGGTTGCTGTTGCACGCAATGTTGATGGTGAACAGATCAAAACACTGACAGAATCCATGGATGGCAGGCTTTTGAGTGTCCTTGCAAAGAAAGGTGGCTATATTGGTCACTGATTTGTTTTTGTTTTGTTTTTGAATGTCAGAAATGTATATTTGTGAATGTTGAGATGTTATATTGGTTTCACTGGTAAAAATAAATAATTGAAATGGGTATATATTTGTTTTTTGTTAAGTTGCCTAATAATTATGCACAGTAATAGTCACCTGCACACACAGATATCCCCCTAAAATAGCTAAAACTAAAAACAAACTAAAAACTACTTCCAAAAATATTCAGCTTTGATATTAATGAGTTTTTTGGCTTCATTGAGAACATGGTTGTTGTTCAATAATAAAATTAATCCTCAAAAATGCAACTTGCCTAATAATTCTGCACTCCCTGTATATATAAGTATTAAAAAGTTATAATAAAGTAGTCACAGCAAAAAAAATAAAAAATATATATATAGTGGAAAATTGTTTCATACTTACCGTAATTTTCATTTCCTGATCATTATTCATGGCAGCATTTACTCTTGGGTAGCTCCTCCCCTCACAGCAGAAAGGACAGGAAATAGAACTCTGAAACTGGTATAAATAGATCCTCCCCCTTCCCATCAGGCAGTCTTTTTTCCTGTCCTTCACAGCAGTTTGAAAGAAGTTCTGCTTATGCAGGCCTAGATTTTTTCTTTTATACTCACCAGGCAATATTTTTTAGGCCCTGCCGGGGTTCAGCCTCTAAGCCCTGAAGACCCAGCAAAATGCACTAAGATGAAGTGGCTAGCCTGGGTACCCCCTTTAGTGACCGGGGGTCGGACCCAACCTCTCCCTCTGGGGATGAAAATGGTCCACTGCATGCCAGGGTTTAACCTCTTATCCCTGAAGACCCAGCAACAGGACAGCTTGGGTACCCCCTCAGGTGATGTATGTGATATACTGCCTACATGAAGCCAGGCCAGGGGTCAGCCTCTTATCCCTGAAGACGCAGCCACAGGCCAGCTTGGGTACCCCCTCAGGGGATGAATGTGTGATATACTGCCTACATGAAGCTAGGCCAGGGTTCAGCCTCTTATCCCTGAAGACCCAGCAACAGGCCAGCTTGGGTACCCCCTCAGGGGATATATGTGATATACTGCCTACAGGAAGCCAGGCCAGGCCTCTTATCCCTGAAGACCCAGCAACAGGCCAGCTTGCGTACCCCCTTAGGGGATGTATGTGATATACTGCCTACATGAAGCTAGGCCAGGGTTCAGCCTCTTATCCCTGAAGACCCAGCAACAGGCCAGCTTGGGTATCCCCTCAGGGGATGTATGTGATATACTGCCTACATGAAGCCAGGCCAGGGTTCAGCCTCTTATCCCTGAAGACCCAGCAACAGGCCAGCTTGGGTACCCCCTCAGGGGACGTATGTGATATACTGCCTACATGAAACCAGGCCAGGGTTCAGCCTCTTATCCATGAAGACCCAGAAACAGGCCAGCTTGGGTACCCCCTTAGGGGATGTATGTGATATACTGCCTACAGGAAGCCAGGCCAGGGTTCAGCCTCTTATCCCTGAAGACCCTGCAAACATCATATTGGTAAGAGTTGCCAGCCTGGACTGATACTTCAGCAACCAGGGGTCTGTCCTATCTCTCTCAGAAGTGATGACAGTAGTCCACTGCATACATGAGGCCCATTTGAGTCTAAGCCCTTATCCCTGAAGACCCAGCAAACAGCACATGTGTAAGAGTTGCCAGCCTGGGTACCTCCTTCAGCAATCAGGAGTCTAACCTATCTCTCTTCCTGAGGGGATGACAGCTGTCCACTGCATACATGAGGCCCAGCCGAGTCTTAGCCTTTATCCTTGAAGGCCCAGTAAACAGCACTTCCATGGGTGACTACCGGGGTATACCTATTCTATGTATTCCACCTTGTATGGTGATGATGGACGGCATATGGGGTACAGATGGAAGCCTATAGTTTAAACAGTTTAGGCTGTCAGTTGTTTAAATCCCCATTTTGCTGCTGAAACACAGGCCTGCAACGGTTCAGGTAAGTGCATTAGTAATTTAGATTAAAGCTAGTATAGGCACCTGGGTCTCTGTTCTTTCAGTCCCTCCCAGCTGCTTACTTTAGGCTTCCTTCTAACAAATAGGTCACATTTAGGAGATTTTGTGTGGTGAGCATTTAGGTAAGTGTGACGAACCCATCTGTATAGACTTGTATTGCTGGTTCGTCTGTTTGCCTTGAGTTCGTGGATTTCCTGTCCGTATGCCCTTGTTCGTCTGTTTTCCCTAGTACCGATTGAAACTACCGAACCAACGGCCACCCAGGAGAGGAGTGTGCGGTTTGTTAACACCTTGACCACAATTAGAACGTTGTGGTTAACCGCAAACACCTCTCCATTCCATTCGTACTGGTGGCCGTCGTTCGTATGCCGAACACGAGGCGGCGGCCATTTTGGACACGAGGCGAATCAGCGGTGTTCGGTGCAAAACCTATGGATCTAAAAACGGACTCTTTATCTACCGAACACCGCTGGAGACGGCCGCCCCCCTTCTATTTCCTTGAGGCGTACGAACACCGGTCAGTTCGGGAGTTTCTCTAATTCGTATGGACTTTACCCAGGTAGCTGTCCCATGGAGTCATTCGTATACCGAAGGACTTATGAGAGACTTTGACTTCATGGCGATTGGACTATGTACATCGGACCTGAGCGCTATTCGGTAGGAATATGCCCTCAGATCCAGGCTATCTGGGGATACGTTGCACGAACACTATACAATCGGTATTTCTGACTTTATGTATTTTATTGTATTTTTCTTATTATGTTTTAAAATGGCGATGGTCTCTATCCTCGGAGATAATTAGGTTTCTCCCTAATTATAAAATAGATAAAAAATATATACTGGCGCTTTTTTAAAAATTTAGTCAAATATGTATGCTGAACTGATAGCAGCTGTTACACCAAATGTAGTCTTCCCACATACACAAAATACAAATACAAAAAAAGAAAGGTGTAGCGCTATATACAAATATCTGATAAGTCCAAACTTTTTAGAAATATTCACTTCCCAACTGGTCACAGGGTGGATGATATTATTTCAAGTGTTCTGAAAAGAAATTAAATCCTCATAGCGTAACTCTGTGATTCAATATATAAATATACAATGTGCGTATAGAACCACTCACATATTGTGGAGCTTATAGCCAAGCTCAGGTGTACACGCTTTCAGGTCCGTAAAGGCGACCTTTTTCCCTTCTTCAGCTCCAATCTTTCCCCCACGATGTCACTAGAGCTCAAGCAAAAGGTATATAGTGCAGCACAGTTTGTTACCAATATTTCATCAAAAAGAGATATAGATGTTATACTCACAAGTAAGGAGCCACTTTTTAGGCTCAATTTCAGCACAATGTGTAGTTCAGGACTACACTCCTATAGAGCAGGAACCAATAGCCCAAATGTTGCAAAAGATAATTATTTATTTAGTATTAAAAATTCCAAAATAGTAATGGCCAATTACAATTTATAGAAACAAATATACTATAAAATCAAATTAATAGCTATATATATAGTGCAATGGGCATAAAGGTGAATAAAGGGAATTGCAATATCATTTATGTTATCACCTTTATGCCCATTGCACTATATATATAGCTATTAATTTGTTTTTATAGTATATTTGTTTCTATAAATTGTAATTGGCCATTACTATTTTGGAATTTTTAATACTAAATAAATAATTATCTTTTGCAACATTTGGGCTATTGGTTCCTGCTCTATAGGAGTGTAGTCCTGAACTACACATTGTGCTGAAATTGAGCCTAAAAAGTGGCTCCTTACTTGTGAGTATAACATCTATATCTCTTTTTGATGAAATATTGGTAACAAACTGTGCTGCACTATATACCTTTTGCTTGAGCTCTAGTGACATCGTGGGGGAAAGATTGGAGCTGAAGAAGGGAAAAAGGTCGCCTTTACGGACCTGAAAGCGTGTACACCTGAGCTTGGCTATAAGCTCCACAATATGTGAGTGGTTCTATACGCACATTGTATATTTATATATTGAATCACAGAGTTACGCTATGAGGATTTAATTTCTTTTCAGAACACTTGAAATAATATCATCCACCCTGTGACCAGTTGGGAAGTGAATATTTCTAAAAAGTTTGGACTTATCAGATATTTGTATATAGCGCTACACCTTTCTTTTTTCTCCCTAATTATCTCCGGGATAAAAAAGAATGACTTATGGGTAAAATGGGAAGGGCTTGTATTGAAGCCACTGCGATTGGCTACTGTCTAATATATTTTACAGTCTTCCACAAGGTCCCCTAGGGGAGTGTCCACCTTGTGGAGACCCGCATAAATACCGGGCAGGTAGCCCCCATTAAACACATTCCTGTTTGATCTTCAAGACGGAGCTTTGTCTCGTTTGTGGAGGGATTTACTATTGGGACAGCGTTTTCGTTTATTTCTAGCTGTGGAATGATTTCGGTTGGACTAAAATTGCATTTCTGGAGAAAGGGGATTATCGACTAAACGGCGGCTTCATTCCCCTGGCGGTGAGTGTCGTAACAGTAAGTTTTTACATGAAAGGATGTTTGGTGCAAAAGAGTGCTGATAATGCAAGGAGGCATTGTGCAAAGTAGTGCTGATAATGCAAAAGAGAGTGCTGATAATGCAAGGAGGCATTGTGAAAAAGAGTGCTGATAATGCAATGAGGCATTGTGAAAAAGAGTGCTGATAATGCAAGGAGGCATTGTGAAAATGAGTGCTAATAATGGATATCCTGGCTGTATAAAGTCTGCTGGAATTCCACAGCCTGAAGACAGAGAAATATCCAAGGTAAGAGAACTTTCTTGGGTGTCTGATTGTATATGTATATGACTGGTTTTAAAAATCTAACTCTAAGTCCATACACACACTTGTTTCTATCAAGGTATGTGGCATTGATTGCTGTTATCTGTGCATTATCACAAATAAGCAGGCTTTTCCAGACAGTGGGAGAATATACTGCATAGGAGACCACTGGGCCTCAGTATCTGTACATGAACTAGTGGTGTTACAGCATCAGTATGTTTACACTATATGCTCTATGTATGAATTGGTCTGAAGTCCCAGTGTGTGTCCACTATATGCTCTAGGTATGAGTTACTATGGGGACACGGCCTCAGTATATGTATCAACTATATGCTCTATGCACAGCCTTAGTATATATATTTCCACTATATGCTCTATGTATGAGTTACTGTGAGGACACGGCCTCAGTATATGTATCCACTATATGCTATATGTATGAGTTACTATGAGGACATCGCCTCAGTATATGTACCCACTATATGCTCTATGTATGAGTTACTATGAGGACACAGCCTCAGTATATGTACCCACTATAAGCTCTATGTATGGGTTACTATGAGGACACAGCCTCAGTATATGTACCCACTATATGCTATATGTATGAGTTACTATGAGGACATCGCCTCAGTATATGTACCCACTATATGCTCTATGTATGAGTTACTATGAGGACACAGCCTCAGTATATGTACCCACTATAAGCTCTATGTATGGGTTACTATGAGGACACAGCCTCAGTATATGTACCCACTATATGCTATATGTATGAGTTACTATGAGGACACAGACTCAGTATATGTACCCACTATATGCTCTATGTATCAGTTACTATGAAAACACAGTCTCAGTATATGTACCCACTATAGGCTCTATGTATGAGTTACTATGAGGACACGGCCTCTGTATATGTACCCACTATATGCTCTATGTTTGAGTTACTGTGAGGACACAGCCTCAGTATATGTACCCACTATAAGCTCTATGTATGGGCTACTATGAGGACACGGCCTCAGTATATGTTCCCACTATATAATCTATGTATGAGTCACTATGAGGACACAGCCTCAGTATTTGTATCCACTATATGCTCTATGTGTGAGTTACTGTGAGGACACAGCCTCAGTATATGTACCCACTATAGGCTCTATGTATAAGTTACAATGATGTCGCTGCCTCAGTATATGTACCCACTGTGGCGGAACCCGCCTAGCCACTGGGCATTGGAGGGGCCTGGCTGCCTGCCTCCTACCTGCTGACTATGGCCCCTGGAAAATTGGTACAGTTGAACTATATTTGGGCATGTTGTATTTTGTATTGCTGCTGCTGGCCCTTTTAGAATCATCCGTGGCATATTGGGACTTTTGGGAATAATGTCCCTTTAAGACTTTGTAGCATATTGCAGTAATACTGTCTTAATTATATATGTATGTTATTATGTGTTCGGTTAACTTGTATATGTGTATGCAGCATTCACCTGATTGTTCGGTAGAATCACCCCATTCATTATATTGAGTGAAACTACTGAACAACCAGACCACCCAGAAATAAGTGTACCTCCAATTACCGTTTGCAACAATGTTGCAAACAGGTAATTGGCAATCAGTGCAATGTGTTCTTTGTCCTCTGGGTGGCCGCCATTCGGGAAACAAACACGTGGCGGCGGCCATCTTAAACTCCCGAACAGCGGTGTTCTGCCGTCGAGTTTCTGGAACTGAAATCGGACACTCGACTAGTCAAACACCACTGAGACCTCCAGACTTCCAGTATTTCGTGTAGAAACTACCAAACGGCCCGCCGTTCGGTAGAAAGAACCCCACAAACTAGAGGATTCATTTCAATCCTCCCCAGGCTCCATAACCCAGTCAATTTGTGTGTTTTTATTTCCTTTTCTGTTACCGACCGCAGGGCCAAAATACATGGAACTATTTTCGGATACTTTACCCATGCGGTCGGTCAAATCTTTGCTTGCCCATAACTCCCGAACCCCTGGTCCGATCTGGGTGATTTTTGAGTATGTTGCTCACCCAGATCAGGGATATCAGGGGATTTTAGAGGTGTATCATATATATTTGGGGTACATCTGAAACTTAGGGGAAATGGTGTACTGTTTAATTGTGTTAACAGATAAGTTAGAGGGAGGAGATGTGTGGGTTGTACCTTAAACTGTATTGGTGGCTGTACTAATTGTGGTAAATCCCTCCCTTGCATGGGAGAATGTCTTATAAGGAGATTGTGAGAATAAATCTGGAGTTCCTGTTTTAACCCTCAAAGTGAAGTGTCGTCTCATTCTTGGGGGAGGATTTATTGTATGCTGTTCCAGTTTGACTGCTAGGAGTGTAAACCTATTCGTATGGTTTCCTATTCAACTGTCTACAGCATTCATATGCTTGAGAGGATTTATATGGAGTCCTCAGGAAACGCTAGGAACATCCTTTAACGGAGGTACCCAGTCGGGGTGCCAGGCGATCCGTTACACCCACTATATGCTCTATGTATGAGTTACTTTGAGGACACAGTCTCAGTATATGTACCCACTATATGCTCTATGTATGAGTTACTATGAGGACACGGCCTCAGTATATGTATCCACTATATGCTCTATGTATGAGTTACTATGAGGACACAGCCTCAGTATATGTACCCACTATAGGCTCTATGTATGAGTTACTATGAGGACACAGCCTCAGTATATGTACCCACTATAGGCTCTATGTATGAGTTACTATGAGGACACAGCCTCAGTATATGTACCCACTATAGGCTCTATGTATGAGTTACTATGAGGACACTGCCTCAGTATATATATATCCACTATAAGCTCTATGTATGGGTTACTATGAGGACACGGCCTCAGTATATGTTCCCACTATATGCTCTGTGTATGAGTTACTATGAGGACACGGCCTCAGTATATGTTCCTACTATATTGTCTATGTATGAGTTACAATGAGGTCGCTGCCTCAGTATATGTATTCACTATATTGTCTATTTATGAGTTACTATGAGGACACTGCCTCAGTATATATATATATATCCACTATAAGCTCTATGTATGAGTTACAATGAGGACACGGCCTTAGTATATATATATATATATATATATATCCACTATAAGCTCTATGTATGAGTTGCTATGAGGACACTGCCTCAGTATATATATATATATATATATATATATATATCCACTATAAGCTCTATGTATGGGTTACTATGAGGACACGGCCTCAGTATATGTTCCCACTATAGGCTCTATGTATGAGTTACAATGAGGTCGCTGCCTCAGTATATGTATTCACTATATTGTCTATGTATGAGTTGCTATGAGGACACTGCCTCAGTATATATATATATATATATATATATATATCCACTATAAGCTCTATGTATGGGTTACTATGAGGACAAGGCCTCAGTATATGTTCCCACTATAGGCTCTATGTATGAGTTACAATGAGGACACGGCCTTAGTATATATATATATATATATATCCACTATAAGCTCTATGTATGAGTTACTATGAGGACACGGCCTCAGTATATGTTCCCACTATATTGTCTATGTATGAATTACAATGAGGTCGCTGCCTCAGTATATGTATTCACTATATTGTCTATGTATGAGTTGCTATGAGGACACTGCCTCAGTATATATATATATATATATATATATATATCCACTATAAGCTCTATGTATGGGTTACTATGAGGACAAGGCCTCAGTATATGTTCCCACTATAGGCTCTATGTATGAGTTACAATGAGGACACGGCCTTAGTATATATATATATATATATATATATATATATATATCCACTATAAGCTCTATGTATGGGTTACTATGAGGACAAGGCCTCAGTATATGTTCCCACTATAAGCTCTATGTATGAGTTACTATGAGGACACGGCCTCAGTATATGTTCCCACTATATTGTCTATGTATGAGTTACAATGAGGTCGCTGCCTCAGTATATGTATTCACTATATTGTCTATTTATGAGTTACTATGAGGACACTGCCTCAGTATATCTATATATCCACTATAAGCTCTATGTGTGGGTTACTATGAGGACACGGCCTCAGTATATGTACCCACTATATGCTATATGTATGAGTTACTATGAGGACACGGCCTCAGTATATATATATCCACTATAAGCTCTATGTATGGGTTACTATGAGGACACGGCCTCAGTATATGTTCCCACTATAGGCTCTATGTATGAGTTACAATGAGGTCGCTGCCTCAGTATATGTATTCACTATATTGTCTATGTATGAGTTACTATGAGGACACTGCCTCAGTATATATATATATATATATATATATATATATATATATATATATATATATCCACTATAAGCTCTATGTATGGGTTACTATGAGGACACGGCCTCAGTATATGTACCCACTATATGCTATATGTATGAGTTACTATGAGGACACGGCCTCAGTATATATATATATATATATATATATATATATCCACTATAAGATCTATGTATGGGTTACTATGAGGACACGGCCTCAGTATATGTTTCCACTATAGGCTCTATGTATGAGTTACAATGAGGTCGCTGCCTCAGTATATGTATTCACTATATTGTCTATGTATGAGTTACAATGGGGACACGGCCTCAGTATATATATATATATATATATATATATATATATATCCACTATAAGCTCTATGTATGGGTTACTATGAGGACACGGCCTCAGTATATGTTCCCACTATATTGTCTATGTATGAGTTACAATGAGGTCGCTGCCTCAGCATATGTATCCATTATATTGTCTATGTATGAGTTGATCGGGAGACTAGGTGTAATATGTGCATGAGTGGTGTAATATGTGCATGAAGTTTTGTTAAAACACAGCCTCAATTTATCCCTCTCATATAATCTTAATATGTGTGCAGGCATAGTGTCACTGTATATAGCAGAGGTAGGCTATGTATGATTACTGTTTAACCCCTTAACGCCGTTACGACGTGCTATGCCGTCACGCTTTAAGTGGGCTTTAAAGCCGTTGTGACGGCATAGCACGCCGTAACGGCTTTGAGCCCTGGAGCACCCGGGATACTTACCTTCCCGCCGCTCCGCTTCGGGAGGACTGCCTCACAGCCCAGGCAGCCCTCCCACGGCAAATCAGGCCCCCAGGGGCCATGTGATCGCTCTCAAAGAGCGATCACATGGCCCCCTATAGCTGGCTGTGGATCTGCTAGCAGGGGGACTGTCTAAAATATCAGACAGTCCCCCTGCTAGTAGGTAGTGTAAATAAAAAATATTAGACAGGTTATAAAATAAATTAAATGCATTTTTTATATATATATATATAATATATGTATATATATTATATATATTTAACGTCATACATAGTGTATTTTAATACTAATATTAGTATATATATTAGTATTAAAATACACTTAGAATTACGTTACATATATATAATATACATATATTATATATATATATATAATAGATATATACACATATATTATATATATAAATACGTATATTTACAATAATAAATAAATAAAATAATAAAATTAATAAATAAAATATTGAAACAAAATTTAATATAAATTATATATACATATGTAATTTCATTCTAACTGTATTTTGTTATTAATATATATATATATATTGGTAACAAAATACACTTAGAATGACATTCTATTTATGTCGGTGAAAGCTGTAATGCAACTGTATTCACCTAAGCTCTGTCAAGTGAAAAATAAAGAATAAAAAAAAAAAAAAAAAGAATGACATTCTATATATATCTATCTATATATAAAATGCAAATAACCGCAAATATATATATATATAGATAAATACATATAATTACATAAATGATTACATTAGTATACACGTAGAATTTAAATACCTATAAATGCATACATATTAAAATTCTACGTGTATATTTAAGTAATCTTTTAACATAATTAGGTGATTTGATTAATTAAAATTTGATTGACATACCTGACAACACAGGGAGAAAGTGCTGAGAATTTAATTCGCAAGCACTATATTTGACCCTGTAACTCTCCAAGACAACATAAAACCAGTACATAGGGGGTACTGTTTTACTCGGGAGACTTCGCTGAACTCAAATATTAGTGTCAAATTGGTAAATTGTATTACAGCGATGATATTTTAAGTAAAAGTGACGTTTTTTGCATTTTTTACAAACGAACAGCACTTTTATGGACTATATTATTGTTGTAATATGTTTTACTGTTTTAAAACACTAATATTTGTGTTTAGTGAAGTCTCCCCAGAATAACAGTACCCCCCATGTACAGGTTGGAAAGTTAGAGAGTCACATTTCATTTTTTTGACATTGAAATTTGCCAGATTGGTTATGTTGCCTTTGAGAGCGTATGGTAGCCTAGGAATAAGAATTACCCCCCTGACAGCATACCATTTGCAAAAGTAGACAATCCAAGGTATTGAAAATGGGGTATGTCCAGTCATTTTTAGTAGCCACTTAGTCTCAAACACTGGCCAAATATTTGTTTTTTTGCTTTTTTCACACAAAAACAAAGATGAATGCTAACTTTGGCCAGTGTTTGTGACTAAGTGCTTACTACAAAAGACTGGACATACCCCACTTGCAATACCTTGGGTAGTCTACTTTTGCAAATGGTATGCCATCATGGGGGTAAATCTCATTCCTGGGCTACCACAAGGTCTCAAAGGTAACATTACTAATCTAGCAAATTTCAATGTGAAAAACCTGAAAAAATGGAATGTGCTAATTAATTAGACCCTTTAACATTCCAAAACACCGTAAAAACTGTTAATGGGGGTGTTACAGTACACCCTGGTATAAGAGGGATTAAAACTGCTGAAGATGTTCCCTTTCCGAATAGAGAAGCAGCTAAAGAAAGCTCCAATTAGCCGAACAGGAACCATACGAAATCCTTCGCGAACCAAACAGCCGAATGAGTAAACCATATGAATCCAATACCCCAAGTACTAGACCAAGCTCCGTATTGAGGGTTAAACAGAGATCTGTTTAATCTGGGCTACCTGCCCGGTATTTTTGCGGTATTCCACCAGGTGGACACTTCCCTAGGGGACCTGGTGGAAAACTGGGACAAATATGATACAGTAACCAATAGAAATACTTTGGCTATAAACACTCCCCTTTTGCTGTACAGAACCCTCTTCTCTATCCTGGAGATAATTGGGAAGTAACTCAACTATCTCTCAGGATAGAGGCAAAACTCCATTTTACACGTGGTGGAGAAAATACATAAAATTATATAACATTACAATAACTGAAGGAAATATATGGGTTCAACATTTCCTCAGATAGCTTGGATCTGAGTGCACATTATTACCGAATGGCACTCAGATCTCATACACATAGTCCAATCGCCATGGAGCCAAAGTTGTTCACGTAGTCTTCCGGTATACGAATAGGCTCCATGGGATAGCTATCTGAGGTGAGTCCATTAGTGAATTAAAACTACCGAACAGGATTGCGTTCGTATACAGAATCCAACATAGGGAGGAGGTCGGCTTCAGCAGTGTTCGTGTAATTCAGTGTCCGTTTTTAGTTCCATAAGATTCTTGACGAACACCGCAGGGCATTTGTAAGTCCAAGATGGCCGCCGCCTCGTGTTCAGCATACGAACGACGACCACCCAGTCTACCCTTATCAATTAGAACGTGTCTGTGGTTATCCGCAACGTTCTATTGAGGCCAGTGGTGTATCCTGGTTTTGTGCTGCCCTAGGCAGGACAAAACTCAGGCGCCCCCCCTCCCCCCCCCCGCGCCACCCCCACCCAACCTTTCCCCCCGCCCCGCATTCTAAATACACACACACACACATTCACTGACAGATACGCATACACTAGCTAACAGAAACACACACTCGCTAACAGAAACACACACACACTAACAGACACACTCACACTCAGTAACAGACAAACACACTCACTAACAGACACACACTAACAGACACACACTCACTAGCAGACACACACACTCACTAACATAAACACACACACACTAACAGACACACACAGTCAGACACACACACACACACACAGACACTAACAGACACACACAGACACTAACAGACACAGACACTAACAGACACTAACAGACAGACACACACTCACCCACCCACATTAACACATTTTTTTAATTTATTTTTAACACATTTTTTTTAAATTTATTTTTAACACATTTTTTTTATTTATTTTTAACACTTTTTTTTTTATTTATTATTAACACGTTTTTTTTTAAAATTTATTTTTAACACATTTTTTTTTAATACATTTTTTTAATTTATTATTAACATGTTTTTTTTTTACATTTATTTTTAACACATTTTTTTAAAATTTAACACCCCCCTCCCCCAGCCTCCTTACCTTTGGGAATGGTGGGGGGGTGGGGGGTGTCTGTACCTCCCTGGTGGTCCAGTGGCTGCTGGGCCATCGGGCGACACTGCCTGGAGGGCGGGCGGCTGGCCGGCGAGGGAGCACTTCCCCTGAGCTGTCTGCTCAGCTCCCTCGCCGGCCTCAGAGTGAGGCTGGGAGCCGGAATATGACGTCATATTCCGGCTCCCAGCCTCACTCTGCGGCTGGCGAGGGAGCTGAGCAGACAGCTCAGGGGAAGTGCTCCCTCGCCGGCCGCCCGCCCGATCGCCCAACAGCCCGCCGGCATGTCTGTTAGCCGCAAGGCTAACAAGACATTTGCCTTGGGCATTTGGGGGCGGCTTTTTTTGCCGCCCCCTGGAAAATGCCGCCCAAGGCAAATGCCTTGTTTGCCTCGCGGCTAATACGCCCCTGATTGAGGCCAAGAGGTTAACCAGCAGCACACTTCCATGCTGGGTGGCCAGTCGTTCGGCAGTTCATTCGGTAGTTAGGGAAATAAATAAACAGGGTGTACGTACAAGCAATTAACCGAACAAACAGACGAACCAAGAAGGAATAAAAGTATTTAAAAGACACATGGGTCTGTCACAGGGGACTACTGTTGTACTCATGAGACTTTGCTGAATCCAAATATGTGCTCTTTTTGCAGTAAAAGCTACCAGTATTATTACATTTACAACTAAAATGTGAGGCGGAACTACACATTTTTTTAAAATTATTTTTTATTTTATTCATTATAAATTATGTTTCATATATGAATAGTTCATGTTAAATTAAAGTCCTGTTTCTCCTGAAAAAAAATTATATATCATAAGTGAGGGTGCATTTAATATGAAAGAGGTGAATTATGCTTGAACAGACATATAGCGCAAATTCCAGGTTTTGTATACATTTTGTTTGGATCAGAACGTGTACTATTGACTCCGCCCTGAAGGGGTTAATAACTGCTTCACTTGGGATTTGGGAGAAATACAGCCGATATACTCAGAGTATATGGGATTATATACACAATCTACAACCCTGTGTGAACGTTCACTTGTTTTGTAATAATATCATTATTTTGTTCCTAAATACAAACCCAGCATAAACAGTGTTATTCCTCAGACTGGAAAATTACTGAATTCCGACCACAAGGGCAATTCTTATATTTACTAACACTAATTCTAGTTGAAATTCAGCCAACTCAATATAATCTGCACCAACCATCTGGATGCATTTGGGGTTTGGCAGGAAGCACAGTCACTAATTATTGCTTTTGTGGAGGAGAACAGTAATTTCAAGTAAGATTTGCCCACTAGCAGCGCTTGCAGCCAACAAGCAAATCGTTACTACATCCCTTGGCAGTGCGAAGGTTAATGATATTGTGACTGGTTAGTGCTTGCTAGACAGCCGCACACATTGACAATCGTATCAGTATTAGCATGAGGCATACTTACTAAATGGAGAGCAGTCAGCAGCTGGTCTCTGTTACTAAGAGCTAAGAATTCAGCAGGCATTACGATCTATTTAACACAAAATACACACTCGAATAGACTGTGCAAACACAAAATAAATAATGAATAAATAAACTTAACTTAACAACAGCTTCCCAACTGCAACTTTCCACATAGGTGCCAAAATAGAACAAATGGGTATACAAATCGGGGAAATCGCTGTCTGAACCTATAAAAAATTAATAAGACATAGTGAAGACTGTTACATATATAAAATAACAGACACGTTCTTGAGTGCACTCACAAGATGTAGGAAGGCAAATCGCTCTGAAATAGCCACCACCTACTCCTGTAGGGGGGTCACACTAAGAATACACTGGATCTTGTAGATATTAAAATCCGGAAACCAAAAGTAGAGCAGGAACAAAGTATGGCAGAAAAAAGTATTTATTCATAAATACAATAAAAGGCACTGGTCCAACGCGTTTCGTTCAAACAGAACTTCTTCAGGGACCTTTCAAGTTAAAAATAATAGTACAGATACCATACATAAAAAATTCCCGCTGTACCCTCCCTTATCCCACAGTCCCAATATATAAGGCAGCTACTAATCCCATTGGTGGTGTGGTGGGTGTGTTCGAACTTGGTTCCGGATTCCTCAATCACTTGCCGACTCACAGCTGATCGTCAAATTCTTTTCCCGCTTCTCGGGTTTCCAAAGTGTCGCCGGAAGTGACGTCTGCGTTCCAAAATAACACTTCCGTGCGTTCCATCTATGATTTCACGTCCGCGTGAAAAGTGGTCCTCGTGAATCCCTATAGTTATGCATGCACATGCGTGGTCGGCAGAAAGCCAAACTTAGACAAAAAATGATCAGTAACTCGCTATTAACATAGCCCATTGAAAAAAAAGGAAAAAAAGTATCAATATCAAATCATAAAAATTTATCAAATGCAATCATTGCATCAAATTTAATTCATATAGTGTCTATTTTCGATAGTTTTATAACCTTTAATCCAATGCATAAATATTGAAATATATTGAAAAATACGTATAGTAATCATAAAATGCACTCTGAATAATCAGTAATATGTGAAAGAAAAATATAAATAAAACTAATAATAATTCCCATAAAATTAAACAAAAATACTCCATATAGCTCAGACGATAATTATAATACTACAAATATCTAATCATCAAGAAAACAAATCAAGTCAATGTCCACGTTTAACCCCTTCGGCTCCAGTGTCTGTAAACAGTGTATCCAATAGGTTTCTTTCTGTCGAAGTCGTTTTAACCTATCTCCTCCTCTCCAATGGGGGGGATATATTCAATGCCCTTACACACAAAGTCTTTAAAATTAAATGCAGGACATGACTGACAGTGTAATGGAACCGAGTGGGTTGTGAGACGTTTTTTGATATTATTCAAATGCTCCATGAATCTGACTTTCAGCAATCTCTTGGTGCGTCCCACATATTGCCTGCCGCACGGACACTGCAGTAAATATACTACAAAATCCGTGCGGCAGCCAATCAGGGACTTAATGGGAAATGAAATCCCTGTGGTGGTACTTTGAAAAGAGTCAGAATCTAATAAAGAGGCCGTACCACATGCCACACATCCTCTACAGCCTCTAAAACCCTTTATAATATTACTAGGGATTGGTTTGTTAATAGGTTTAATATAGCTTGGTGCTAGCATATTCTTCAATTTTTTGTTCTTCCTATAAATCATTTGTGGATTATTGTCACGTCTAAACATTTGTTATGAAGGAACACAACTGCAGATTTCTTATAGTTTGAATATTTATTATAAAAAGTAAAAGGTATTGACTTTAATTCCAATTTACAGGTACTGTAGCTTTAAGTAGTAAACGATAACTGAAGTCCACAATTATAGGCACTGTAGCTTTAAGTAGTAAACGGTGACTGAATCAGAAAGAGTCCTTTAGTAGTATTAATCAATTAGGTGATAAGAAGTTACAATAGCTGTTCCATAGACTTTAACTGAAGTAAGACAGATGCATCTAACTGAGACAAAGTATGAGTTGAAGTTAGCTGTAACGGGTTTGTTTTAACGAAGGACTTTGGAGACAGGAAATAACAGCTTTGAGATGCAACGCTTATCACAGAGGTTTTACTTAGCTTCCGGCACATAGAACACTGGTTCCCGAGATCTCCTCAGAGGCGGTTTATCCTGAATGGAGAGAGTTCAGCTTTAGTCGTGGATGAGGAAAGGTGAAGGGAACTTGAAGTCTTCCAGTCCGGTCCGGTAATAGAGGGCTTTCACAATGATGTTGCAGCCGGTTCGTGAGTACGGAACGTAGTTCAATAATCCAGCGTCGATCAGCTGGTGCGGTCAGATTAAATAGGGAGACCGTGTCATAAAGAGGTGTGGATAAGCTCCGTGGAACCAGGAAGTAAGAGGATATTATAATTAAGGCATGACAGTATCCCCTCCTTAATGAGCAACCTCTGGGTGCTATTGACTTGGCTTGGAAGGGTAACGTTTGTGAAATTTGGAAATTAATTTGTCAGCATGAACGACAGAGGAGTTTTCCCATGTATCTTCATCAATTCCATATCCTTTCCATCTGATGAGGTATTGTAAGGAGCCACGATGGATCCTTGAATCCAGTATACTTTGAATTTCTTCACCCTGGACCAATATGGGATCAGGAGAAGTAGTGACATTTCTTTGGAAAGGGTCAGGATGTAGCTTTAAAGTTGGTGGAAGTTTCAATTTAACAACATTACGGTTGATAACCGATATTATTGGAAAAGGACCAAGAAAAAGAGAACTTAACTTCTTTGATGGACGATTTGTAGAGATGTTCTTTGAGGAAAGCCAGACAAGATCACCGATTTGATAAGAAGGTGAAGGTTGTCTTTTTGTATCAAAAAACTTCTTTTGATTGGAGGAGGCCAATTCTAGATTCTCATGCAATTTCTTGAATAAAGAGGACATATGAGAGATTTGATTCGAATTGGAGAGATTAGATGATGAAACTGTCTGAGCAGGAAATGAGGAAGGATGAAATCCATAATTGGATAAAAATGGAGTCATTTTACTGCTGGTATGAAAAGAGTTATTATATGCGAATTCTGCCATCGGTAACCAAGTTATCCAATCGTCTTGTAAGTGAGAGCAATAACATCGTAGATATTGTTCTAAGCATTGGTTGACTCTTTCAGTTTGTCCATCTGTTTGAGGATGATATGCAGATGATAGTTTACGTTGGATATGAAGAGTGGCACATAATGCATTCCAGAATTTGGAGGTAAATTGAGTTCCTCGGTCTGAAATGATTTCGTCTGGCAGTCCGTGAAGTTTAACTATGTTGTCAAGAAATATTTTCGAAAGTTCAGAGGATGAGGGTAACTTCTTTAAAGGAATGAAATGAGACATTTTCGTGAAGCGGTCTACTACCACTAAAATGGTGGTATGATGATGAGAAGGAGGTAATTCTACCAAGAAATCCATAGAAATGGATTGCCAAGGTCGTTCAGGAATTGGTAAATTCAATAATTGACCAAATGGTTGATGATGGACATGTTTTGATCTTTGGCATACAGAACAAGATTTGACATAAGATTCAATAGTTTGGTCTTGACGAGGCCACCAATAGTATATTTTAGACAATTCAAGGGTCTTTTTTATACCTGGATGACCTGCCAGAGGAGAATCATGAATAAATTCGAGTACTTTAATTCTGAAGGAGGGAGGTACGTAAATCCGGTCTTTGAAATAGTAGAGACCGTTTTTCTTGGATAATTTAATTGATTTAGGAAGTTCGAGAGCATCTTCACTGAGATCTTTAATGTCGTCAATAAGAGAAGATAAGATTCCAATGACTTTAGGCGAAGGAGGTTCAATTTTAGTGTCTTTATGGATCCTGGAAAGGGCATCAGCCTTTTTGTTTCTAGACCCAGGTCTAAAGACGATTTGGAAGTTGAACCGGGAAAAAAAGAGATTCCATCTTACTTGTCGAGCAGACAGTGTTTTATTGGAGTGAAGATATTCGAGATTTTTATGGTCAGTATAAATGATTAAAGAGTTCTGAGCGCCTTCAAGAAGGTGTCTCCAGGTTTCTAAAGCCACTTTGATACTTAATAATTCTTTTTCTCCTGTAGGATAATTCTTTTCGGCAGGAGATAATGATCGTGAGAAGAAGGCGACAGGATGAAGAGGTTCTTGAGGAGTTTTGTGTTGAGAAAGGACAGCTCCAATTGCAATTTCCGAAGCATCCGTTTCAAGGACATAAAGATATGAAGGATTTGGAAGTTGAAGAATAGGAGCTGTTGTAAACTTTCTCTTTAATTCAGTGAAGGCAGTTTGAGCCTTCTCGTTCCAATTGAAGGGATGTTTTTTACTGTTAAGTTGATTGAGTGGGTGAGCTATCTCAGAGTAGTTTTTAATAAATTTTCTGTAGAAGTTGGCGAACCCTAGAAATCGCTGTAATTCTTTTCCTGTAGAGGGAACAGGCCAGTTGATGATACAATCAACTTTTGCATTATCCATACCTATTGAATGAGGGGAGATGACATAACCTAAGAAGGTTATTTCTTTGACGTGAAAAATACATTTTTCGGGTTTAGCGAATAATTTGTGAGTTCTGAGTCTTGATAACACCCATCTGACATGTTTTCTATGTTCCTCAGGAGTGTTGGAGTATATGAGAATATCATCTAAATAAATGATGACACAGACGTCCAATAGGTCTCTAAAGATATCATTTATGAAATGTTGAAAAGTTGCAGGGGCGTTGCAGAGGCCAAAAGGCATCACCAGATATTCGAAGAGGCCATATCTTGTTCGGAAAGCAGTTTTCCATTCATCATTAGCCTTTATCCTGATGAGATTATATGCCCCGCGAAGGTCAAGCTTAGTGTAAATGGTAGCAGTTTTCAATCGTTCAACCAGTTCATTGATGAGGGGAAGAGGATAACGATTTTTAACTGTTATTTTGTTTAAAGCTCTGTAATCAATGATAGGACGTATAGTCTGGTCTTTGTTTCTTACAAAAAACATACTTGAGGCAGCAGGTGAACTAGAGGGTCTAATGAACCCTTTCCGTAGATTTTCAGCTAGATATTCTTTGAGAATTTGTAATTCAGCCTCAGAGAGAGGGTAGATGTGCCCAAAAGGTACTGGGGCACCAGGGCTGAGGTCTATAGGACAATCGTAGGAACGATGAGGTGGGAGCGTTTCAGCTTCTTTTTTACTGAAGACATCTGAAAAGTCTGAATAACAAGAAGGTATGGTTGGTTCTTTGGAGATCTGAAGAATAGGAATTTGCTGTAAACATGTTTCTTTACAATAATGTGAGTTAAAGGTGATAGAGAAAGGAGACCATGAAATTTGAGGGTTGTGGTTCCTTAACCAGTTGATCCCTATTATAACGGGATAGAGAGGTGATGGAATAACATCAAATACTAGAAATTCAGTATGTATATGATTAGTGGTTACCTTTAGAGGGATGGTTTCATGAAGAATCGGTCCCGAGGAGATAAAGGAGCCGTCAATCACTTTAATAGGAACAGAAATGGTTTTTCGAACACAAGGAATTTTATTCTTTGTTACAAAAGTTGAATCGATGAATACCCCATTTGCACCTGAATCGATGATAGCTTCAGTAACAATTCTCACCTTATCCCACTGTATTACAAGGGATATAGGTGTGAACGGAGTGGTCGGTGTTGAGGGGAGTGCACTGAAGATAGCAGAGGTATAGGCTTGTCTACCGGCCTTTGTCCGTTTTAATAAGGGACAATCAGAAACCAGATGATCTTGAGAGGCACAATACATGCATAGGTTTAATTGACGTCTTTGGTTCTTCTCTGCAGGAGTAAGAGGACTTCTTATTACCCCTATTTCCATAGGTTCACTGGGTAAGGAAGTCTTTTCTGGAACTTTTGAGGGAGTAAAAGGTTTTCGGTCTTTAGAATGAAAAAGGGCTTTTTCTGCCTTTCTTTCTCTTAATCTTCTGTCAATGCTGATTGATAAGTGAATTAGAGCGTTCAAAGTAGTAGGGAGTTCTGTTCTAGATAGTTCGTCTTTTACAGCTTCAGATAACCCAATTCGAAATTGGTTGCGCAATGTGATGTCATTCCATTGCGTTTCTACAGCCCATCTTTTAAATTCAGCAATGTAATCTTCAACGGGTCTATTTCTTTGTTGTAGAGTTCTGATTGTTAAGTCAGCTGTAGCTTGTTTGTTAGGATCTTCATAGAGAAGAGACATGGCTTCAAAAAATTCATCCAGTGAGTCTAAGATGGGGTCATCGTTTTCCAGAAAGGAATGGGCCCATGATATAGGTTCACCTCTTAGAAAGGAAATAACCGAACAAACTTTAGTTCTTTCTGTAGGATAGGATCGAGGTTTCAAAGCAATTAGTAATTTGCAGGTGTTGAGGAACTCCCTGTATTTTGAACGATCTCCAGAGAACTTTTCTGGGTTACATACAGCAGGATCACTAGCCGAGTGCAGAATAGTATGAGGAGTATGAGTTTGTAGATCTCTACAAACCCAAAATCCATAAAAATGTATTTTTTCCTCCTGGCCGCCCTATAATCAGTGGGATCAACTCTATAACAGCCAACCTCTCGGCTTTTATAGACTCATATTTACAGAAATATGCACAAGAAGCTGTATCTTATGTAAGAGATACTAAGTCTCTCTTACAAGAATTGGCAAATATTCAATGGCGAGAAGAGTATAGCTGGGCCACTCTGGACGTAACGTCCCTTTACACAGTTATAGATCACAATCAGGGAATTGAGGCTATTCGGCATTACATGGATAGAGATGAGACCATTTCGGATAACCTTAAAGAATTTATAATCAGAGGAGTTCAATTTATTTTGGAACAAAATTATTTTTTCTTTGAGGGTTCTTTTTATTTACAGATTAGAGGTACCGCCATGGGCACCAGGTTTGCCCCCAGCTATGCCAACACATTCATGAGGAAGTGGGAAGATCACTGCGTGTGGGCTGGTCATGGCTGGGGGGCATCCCTGGTGCTCTGGCGGCGATACATCGACGATGTTATTATAATTTGGAAGGGAGATAGGATTTCTTTTGACTGTTTTTCTACGTATTTAAATGGTAACAACCTAAACCTGAAATTCACTCCAACATGGGAGAAGGAATCTATTAATTTTCTAGACTTAGTCCTGTTTAGTCAACAAGAAAAGATTCACACTAGGTTCTATTTCAAACCAACAGATGGCAACAGCTACGTACATAAGACCAGCTGCCATCACCAGCCTTGGCTGAGAGGAATAACTAAAAGTCAACTAATCAGAGTCAAGCGTAACTGTTCTATACCTCAAGAATTTCAAACACAGGCGGGATATATTAAACAAAAATTAATGAAACGTGGCTATAACAAAAATAGTATAGAAAAAGAGATGAGAATTATTGGTATTGGGGAGAGGGATGAGTTACTTAAGGACACGGATAAATCTAAGAAGAATTCAACATCCAAATTTAACTTTGCATTTAAGACAAGATTCAATACCCAACATAATGAAATTAGAAAAGTGTTTAGAAAACATTGGTCTATCTTACAAAGTGACCCTGTTATGGGACAATTGTTACCGAATAATCCACAAATGATTTATAGGAAGAACAAAAATTTGAAGAATATGCTAGCACCAAGCTATATTAAACCTATTAACAAACCAATCCCTAGTAATATTATAAAGGGTTTTAGAGGCTGTAGAGGATGTGTGGCATGTGGTACGGCCTCTTTATTAGATTCTGACTCTTTTCAAAGTACCACCACAGGGATTTCATTTCCCATTAAGTCCCTGATTGGCTGCCGCACGGATTTTGTAGTATATTTACTGCAGTGTCCGTGCGGCAGGCAATATGTGGGACGCACCAAGAGATTGCTGAAAGTCAGATTCATGGAGCATTTGAATAATATCAAAAAACGTCTCACAACCCACTCGGTTCCATTACACTGTCAGTCATGTCCTGCATTTAATTTTAAAGACTTTGTGTGTAAGGGCATTGAATATATCCCCCCCATTGGAGAGGAGGAGATAGGTTAAAACGACTTCGACAGAAAGAAACCTATTGGATACACTGTTTACAGACACTGGAGCCGAAGGGGTTAAACGTGGACATTGACTTGATTTGTTTTCTTGATGATTAGATATTTGTAGTATTATAATTATCGTCTGAGCTATATGGAGTATTTTTGTTTAATTTTATGGGAATTATTATTAGTTTTATTTATATTTTTCTTTCACATATTACTGATTATTCAGAGTGCATTTTATGATTACTATACGTATTTTTCAATATATTTCAATATTTATGCATTGGATTAAAGGTTATAAAACTATCGAAAATAGACACTATATGAATTAAATTTGATGCAATGATTGCATTTGATAAATTTTTATGATTTGATATTGATACTTTTTTTCCTTTTTTTTCAATGGGCTATGTTAATAGCGAGTTACTGATCATTTTTTGTCTAAGTTTGGCTTTCTGCCGACAACGCATGTGCATGCATAACTATAGGGATTCACGAGGACCACTTTTCACGCGGACGTGAAATCATAGATGGAACGCACGGAAGTGTTATTTTGGAACGCAGACGTCACTTCCGGCGACACTTTGGAAACCCGAGAAGCGGGAAAAGAATTTGACGATCAGCTGTGAGTCGGCAAGTGATTGAGGAATCCGGAACCAAGTTCGAACACACCCACCACACCACCAATGGGATTAGTAGCTGCCTTATATATTGGGACTGTGGGATAAGGGAGGGTACAGCGGGAATTTTTTATGTATGGTATCTGTACTATTATTTTTAACTTGAAAGGTCCCTGAAGAAGTTCTGTTTGAACGAAACGCGTTGGACCAGTGCCTTTTATTGTATTTATGAATAAATACTTTTTTCTGCCATACTTTGTTCCTGCTCTACTTTTGGTTTCCGGATTTTAATATCTACAAGATCCAGTGTATTCTTAGTGTGACCCCCCTACAGGAGTAGGTGGTGGCTATTTCAGAGCGATTTGCCTTCCTACATCTTGTGAGTGCACTCAAGAACGTGTCTGTTATTTTATATATGTAACAGTCTTCAACATGTCTTATTAATTTTTTATAGGTTCAGACAGCGATTTCCCCGATTTGTATACCCATTACGATCTATTTGTCATAAGGTATTGGGTCTGTAAAATAGCAGGGGTCCTAACATCTCATGGTCATTTGGTGGGGCTTACAATTCAATAAAAGGGGTGTGGCCAGTGATATGTGAAGGGGGGTGGACAGCGATGTCCATCAGGTCGGGGCTTCTGTAAAAAAATATTGGGGACATAATGTCCCTCCCAGTCCCCACATACAGGTGGCAACTACTAATATAGAATCTGACTGGTCCCCCACAGACCCCACTCATGGTGGTGGGTGGAGGCTATTTTACAATTAATGTGGGGTGGGCATGCTGTTGCTCACCCTCCCATTTGGGCTTCAGGCTGGAGGTATTGACATTATCCACTCCCCAAAGATAGAAACCCCTTTATCTCTCCAACAGATGGTTAGTGGTCCCTGTGATAGGTAAGCATTGCCTGTCAGAGTGTACTGATTGGCTGGTTTATAAGCGCCAAACAATCAGAGTGCTCCACTGAGATGTTAAAGTATAAGAAAGTCATGTGGTTTTATTTTTGTTGCTGACAAAAAACAAAAGAACAAGTATTCTCCTAAAGAAAATATACAAACTAAATAAACTCAAATAAAAAAAAAACTCTAATAATATAGATAAAGCAGCTACACTGAAAAAGAGGCTAAAGACAAAATAAATATATAAAATAAAAGTGGGTACACTAGAAATGACAATAAATAAATTGCAAAGTTAGACCACAACAGCATAGCCAGCACCGTCCTGACGTGGCAAGAAATAACCCACACAGTTGCCACAACGTTATTTTTTTAATTAGATTTTTTTTTAATGTGGTTCATTTTTCATAATAGAGTTGAGGTGTAATAGACTGGCCTGTATAGATGCAAAAGATGACTTAGAAGAAAAGGACTTAAGAATGTAAGCATGATTTTTTTATATATCTTACAGCTATTAGTGTTATTGGGCCCCTCATTATTATTATTAGAGTGAGAGAGGTAGGTAGGGTAATATTTTATTTGCGGGGGGGCGTGGGGGGAGGGTGGTAAGAACCCTTGGCTGCTGAGTGCAGGGTTAGCAGGATACTGACCCTAACTTGGGTGGTAGACTATGCCATGTCCACATTTAATACCATTATATTATATTTGGAACTATTCGTTCTTAATTTCATTTGTTTTATTTTCTATTAATTTGCCAGTGGCTGTCATAAAAAAGACTAACAACTAATCCAATAAACAAGGACCTGGTAACAGGCCTCAATGCCCCCCCCCCCCCCCCCCCCCCCATGATGGGGCAACTATTTAAATGATTAACTGGGATGGACATAGCAACAGTTCAACTTTAAACATTATAAAATAACTTTATTTATTACTAACAGGGTTATTCGCTAAAGTGAGCATGTAAGGTGAATTTAAGGTTAAAAAAAATCCACTAAGTCAGCTATGTTTTCAGTTTGGCTACTCTGGCCAAATATTTGAAATTCACTTTGAATTCTCTTTGAATTCTCACTTTAGTGAATAAAGCGTCACTGTTTCAGATCCTCATGTCGGGGATCTCCCTATTTAAGAGGCAATGTATTGGTTGTGAGGTGCCCTTGGTCGCAAATCATGTTTGGGCTGGATTGGAAGTTTGTACTTGTCCCATTCTGGATGTGATATATTGAAACACAAGGGGTTGTTTGTTCCTGAATGTTGATGAGCATTAACATGTCACATGACTTCCTATCTAAGAGGCAAACTAGGCTACCTTGGCACTTAGGTGTGAGTTCTCACACCTTAACGAATAGCTCTGTTGGAGTCCACAGCTTCAAAGCGTAACTCAGGTTGTAAGCTCTGTCCTTCCATACAATCAGTTAACCTCTTTTGTAATGTTAAAATGTGTGTGTGGGGGTTATGAACTATTGTAGACTTTTGTGGACCTGAAAGGGGAACTTGATTATCTCTCAGGCACAGAGGATCATGGTAGGGATTTCTGGACCTGAGAGGGAACTTGATTATCTCCCAGACACAGCGACGCTGGGGTGGGCTTATGTTTTGTGTTACTTTGAATGGAGACCCCCTTCAGGTGTCTGTGCATAAAAGCTGTGTGTTGCAAATAAAGATTGTTAGAGTTTGTCCCTCCAGAACTGTGTCTAGTTATTGGAGGGGAGGAAGGACTAACCCCTGTGTCTGCTTGTAGCGGAATGGACCTCTACAAGAGCCAAGTTGTTCTGTTTATGGGCTGTACGTGTCTTTTCCCCTGTTTCGTACATTTTGCTGTGTTATTTCATGTAATTCTTCTTTGGCCATTTGGGAGAATTCATACGAATTGAGTCTATTAGTCTCCCGAACTAGGACCACCCTTGTGCCCATTAGAACGTTAACATCTGCCACTTAAGTGCGAAAACCGCAAGGGAAACAAGTAATGAGTGTTCCCCCTGGGTGGCCGCCGAACACGTGGCTGAGAGAATGGCGGCAATCTTGTCTCCCGAACGAGGGCAGCGGTACTTGGTCGTCGAGTGCCTGGAAATATTTTTGGCTATATATTTGGCTATTTTTGGCGCAAACACCGGTAAACTGTCGACCACTGGCCGTTCCTGTTCCTGACCACTTATACGAACGGCGTTTGGGAGATACAAACTACCAAACAGGGGGAGCATTCATATCCTGGAAGCAAACGCTTCCCTTGCATGGTGTTCACATGGGAGCCCCACGAACAGAGACCGATCAAGAGGGAAGTGGATGCATGGAATAGCCTTCCATCTGAAGTGGTAGAGGTTAACACAGTAAAGGAGTTTAAGCATGCATGGGATAGGCATAAGGCTATCCTAACTATAAGATAAGGCCAGGGACTAATGAAAGTATTTAGAAAACTGGGCAGACTAGATGGGCCGAATGGTTCTTATCTGCCGTCACATTCTATGTTTCTATGTTTCTATGTTTGTAAGACACCTATTCCTCTGGACCTATTTTCGATCTGAGTGATTCTTGGGTACTCAGATCAGGGCTATCCGGGAATGTGCTTTGTGTGGGGTTCCCAGGTATGGCTTGGGGACTTTTGGAGTACAGGATATTTTGTGGATTTTTGTGCCTGGGAAATAACTAAATTAGGGGAGTTTACTCAGACAGTTATTTCTCAGACAGAAATGATCTTGGGATAGAAAGCCCTGCATATTTTGATTGTGAAGCCCCTTGCATGGGAGATGGCATAAAAGCTGTGTAGGTGACAATAAAAATCAGCTATACCCCGAGAGCTGAGTGTCGTCCAGTTGCTGGGGAGGAGGTGAGAGATTCCTGGATAATTTTACTGTATTTGGCTGTTCCATTGGGGTGTGTTACTTGTTCCTGAGTGCGTCTTGGAGTTTCCAGCAGAGGAGAGTCCCTGCTAGAACTAAGGCTCCGCTACACTGCTGTTCCAGCTTGCAAGGGAGGCAGCGGGGGAAGTCCTTGTAAGGACTAAGAGCTTCAAGGACTGAGTGCCGTCCCTTCCTGGGAGCACATAGAGCTAAGTCCCCTAACCATGTAAGAGTTCCTGATCGCCTGAAGGAAGGGAACTAGCGGAGGTAACCAGTTGGGTTACCAGGTGGTCCGCTACAACCACATAATAAAATAATTTGCCAGCTTACTACATACACTTTGTTACCGTCAGACCATCTTCCTTCCCATTTTCCATCTTTATTTAATCCTGTGTGAAATAATCCGATCCAAAATTCCTGTCCTGTGATCCGTATCAGTCTCTGGGATAAAATAAATAGAGATATTAGGAGAATTAGCCTTTCCACAATTTGTCTTTATTTATGATTACTGTTTATTCAGTTTTTTATTTTTAGTATTTTCTATTTGTATTTTCACTAATCATTTTATAGTATTCCCTGAAATGTATAAAGGTGGAAATGGATGTGAATTTGAAAACCTTTTGTTCAAGTGCAGAAAATGTTCAATAGATTTTATCACCAAAGCTGTAAAACTCATAAATATATTTATCTTCCATAAAAAAAGATGGTGATCTTCCATGAACTGGAAATAAAATATGTAAATTATCTTCGCTACCACAACATTTACAATTTTAATATCATGTCCAGACCAATAAATAAAAAGTGTATGACAATTGTGATAAAATGCATAGAGTTGTGTATGATGGAGTCTATATTTCTTGGGGCCGGTGATACACTCCACAATTAAGAGAAAACTGGGATAAATAAGGTCCAGGCCAGGAATTTAGACTGACTCCAACCCAAAGCTCAGCAATAAGTAAATAAATCCCTTCCTGGTAGAGAGTTAAGGGAGACTCTTGTTTCTCCTGTGAGGGCTGGAAGCAGCAGACTAAGCTGCAAGGGAGGACTGAAGCCCCTGGAGAAAGCGCAGCTTAGAGAATAGGGCCCTGACAGGGCTAGTAGGCAGACTTAGGGTGGGAGCAATAGTGGTGATTGGTGGGTTAGTGTTTGGGGTTGGCTGATATAAAGGGTCGGTCAGTTTGGATCCTTCATTCTAATTTCTACCCTTGCAAAGTTGGTGCACACTTGGTTTTGCTCTGATTGGGCCTGGTAATATTTTCTTTGTCTTTCAGAATGGGTGAGTGGTCGGTAGAGGAGTTGCGGGCCGGCATTTGGTAGTCTGCATGGAGCAGAGAAACGGTGTGGCTGCAGGAGAGGCTGGCGGTGGTGATGTCAGAAGCAAGCAAGATGGCGACGCAGGAGGGTGCCCAGAGCACATGCGGAGGCTGCCGCAATGCCTTAGCACAGGGCTGGAGATGGGGGAGTCTCACACAGGACCTGCGGGCCTGGCTGAAGCCAGCCCTGAGGTGTCCCACCCACGCATGAGGCGGGCGTCGGTGGCTCCGCCCCCTGGGTTGAACTCTGGGTGGCGTGGGCGGAGGGCTCACGGGCCGCGAGCCCATCACCCCAAGGCAGCACGCCACCCGGTTTGGCGGGTGCCATGCTTGGAGAGCAGGCTCCTGTGGGCGGCGGGCAGGGCCTGGGAATTCTAGTGGTGGCTGGGCCCCCTGGAGGTGTTCTGCCTGGTGGACAGAAGGAGGGTCCCAGGTCTGGATGGTGCCGGGTCCCTGGAGGGAACAGCAGCCTTCAGGCAAGTACTGGTCCTGGTGGGTTAGCACGGGGTGCTGCTGGGGGGTCTTTTAGGTCTTTACCCAGGGTGCGTTCTGGTTCACCAGGGGGAGGCAGGCAGTGGGCCTCTCTGGTTTGGGGGGTGTCATTCACCCAGAGCAGGGGCACATGGCAGCCAGTGGCAAGGGGTGTTTGGGGTTGTCCACTGGTGAGAGCATGGCAGGTCTCTTGCAGAAGGGGGGCGCAGCCAGGAGAGAGCAGAGACAGGCAGCGGAGCTCCTTGGGGGGTCTCCTGTTATGGCAGCATTCTCGGGTGCAGGAGGGGCTGCACTGGTTCAGGTAAGTGTCCACACACAGCTCGCTTCTCCTGCTCGCAATCCACAGGATGTTGGTGACACCGTGGCACCAGATGGCGCTGTGCAGGAGTCCAGGAAGCAGATGGGCCACTGGGTTCACACCTTGGATGTTGCAGCTTGCCGCAGTGGGCAGGAGGACCATGGGGGTTGCACTTCATGGTGCACTCAGCCTGGTGTAGGTCTCGGAGTAGCAGGTCCTGTAGGTATGACGGCTCATCTGAGTCAGCAAGCAGTGCGTCCAGGGGTGGTGGCGATATCTCTGGGTTGGCATCGGAGACCAGCGGCTCCCATGGAGGGCGCTCGATTACACCACAGCTGGGTGCGCAGCACAAGCCTAGTCATGTGAGCAGCCGTAGTCATAGCTCCGGAGGGAGGGTTAGTGGGACTTCCAGGTTGCTGCATGGCCGCCATGGCCGTGACCGCAGGCGGGATGCCAGGACTTAGGTCCAGCGATCCCTGGGAGCTACAAGGGGGTGAGTACAGAACAGTGCAATCTGCCGAGTAATTCTCCTTCTTGTGCTAGGTCCTCCAAAGAGTACCCCCGAGGAGGCGTCCGGCACCAGAGGGTTCCCCCGGTTGGAGCGCAGAGTTTGATCATTTCTCTGTCCGTTTCCATGGGTCCTCAAGGAGCAGCCCCCGGACCTTCACAGGTGGAGGGCTTGGTCGGTGAGTCTACCAATGCACGTTCACTTGGTTTAAAGAGTTGTTGAGCGTGGGCTTTTAGGAGGGTTTCGTTATTCCATTCTGAGACAGCGAAGCTACGCTGAGTTATCATAATCTGAAGTCGGTAGGAGATTTTTCAGACGTAGTTCGAGAAAGACTGTGTAAGGAGGTCCAGCTGGGTAGGATGGCGGGGTCATTTGAGGTCGCCTCATTGCCCAACCTGTGGTTGTAGCCTTTGGGGGTGGTCCCCAAAAAGGAGGCTAGCAAGTACCGCCTCATCCATCTCTTATCTCAAAGGGGGCGTCCGTCAACAATGACATTGATAGGGAGCTATGCTCGGTCTCTTACACATTATTTGACCAGGCATTTTCAGTTTCTCAGGGTCTTTCGGATGGAGCTCCACAGACTGGGACTCCTCCAAACTAGTTCGGGATGCACTCATTCAGGATCGGGTCCGCGACGAAGGCAACGAGGTTAGGTGTGGGGGACGAGCTTGTGAAAAAGATTGGTAGGTGGGAATTGGTTCGGTTCCGGTCTTACGTTCGTTCGTCTTAACAAACTGGTGCGAGGGCTTGCTTGGGGGGTTAGCTGGGGGAGTGTGCCTGGGCTGACGTGTTTCTCTTGTTCACGTAGGTCAAGTGTCTTGGATCATAGGCCATTCCTTCATATTCTGGGCCAAGAGGAGAGTTGCAGCTCATTTTCGGGGTCAGCAGCTGGGCTTTCCTGAGGACCAGACGAAGTTGCTCTGGTTTGGCTACAGGGGCTATGGGTAGCAAGAGGTTTGCAGTGAGGTGTTCAGGATGGTAGCGGTTGATCGCTGCCGAGCTAAAGTGAACGGATTGATGTCTAGCTACGTCAGGAACGTGAGGGGAGTGGTGGTCCAGCACAGGGAGCTTGAAGTCGTGTTAGCGGGCTATTTCTCTCCTAATGGGGTCCATCTCTCAGATGTGGGGTGGGACCTGTTTAATTTAGGATTGCAGAATGGCTTGACCAGGGCGTTATTTCTGCGGGGTAGCAGAGCTCAGATGGCTTAAGGTTTCAAGCTTTGAGCTTGTGGTGGGGTGGGGTAAGGCACATTAAGGAAAATGGTCCTTAGATAATATAGGAGTAAGGGCAGTTAGTTGATTGGTTAAAAGGGTACACTGTTCGTACATGTTTTGTTAGGTTTCGAGTCCGTTAGTGGCTTAGAACCTCGGTGGTGTAGGGGTATCTGGGTATACCCCTACCAGGTGAAATTGATGAATGTTGGCACTTTACATGTTAGATTTATATGGTTGTTAAATGTTGTGAATTATGTTATGTTGTGGGTCATTACCTTGATTTAAATATGGGAGAGATAACATAATGTTGGGGGTGTGGCAGGTAATGACCTTTATATATAATATACGGTAAGTTATTATTATTTTATTATCATTAAAGCTATTGACTTTTTTGACCCATACCCATGAGTGTCAGTGTCTTATTGAGTGGGCTGGGTTCAGGTTCATGGATCCCTCCCCTGCCCATATGGCGACTATGTACCTGTCATGGAGTGCAGCAAACTGACATTTTACAAGGTTATTTTTTTATTTAGTTTAAAACGTGTATCTATGTTAGTAAGAGCTAGGATTTTTTTTATATGCATTTCTTTTGTGATTAATTGTTTCTAATTCTGCCTCCTGAAGTGGATTGAGCAATAAAGTGTCTATATTATTTTATTGATTCTCCAAGACATTGTCTATTTAATACCCTATAGGACCATGCCATTTGCATGGAGATAGTGCCCTGAGGGGTTACAAGATCACACAACTATCAAAACAAGAAAATTCTAAAAAAAACTATCACCAGCTTAGCAGAAAGGGAGAGGGTCCAGAAAGGAATTGGAATTGGCTGGTAATACAGACAACCACAGCCTTATACTAGTTTGTATAACCAGCAATTCTTCCCTGACTAAACCTCTCTCTCTTTTGAGGTTAGTCCAATGTATTGGAATTTAGATCTTTGTTCTATGGTATCCGGTGGATAAAGTCACTGTAACTGTCATTGGTGTTTCCCAACAATAAGAAGCATCTATTCAAAGAAATTGTAAATTCCCAGCCATAGAGAAAGTATGAGGACTAAAACCAGGCCCAAACTCTCCCCATCTTTGGTTTGTAAGTAGAATAAGCATTGAGATTAGAATAGGTATGTTACGTGCCAGGCAAGCCATTCGATGTCCCTCATCTTGGTCATTAGTTTGCTATTCCTACCTGCTGTAGATTTGAATGCAGAAATGTAAAAGTATCATCTTATTAAGCAACAGGATGTGATTTATATTTAGGGGAAGAATAGAGGAATTGCCGTTTGTGAAAAAATGGAGCAAATTATAAATGCTCTCACAGGGCTTGAATTTACAGCCTAGGATCGTATGCTGGAGCCAAACAATAATAACCCTCCTAATAATAATTATTAAAGTGAGAAACATCTAGAATTCAAAATTAATTTCACATTTAAGGTCAAAATAGTTAAATGGAAGGCATAGCTGAATTTTTCCAGTTTGGATATTTTGGCTTTAATTTGAAATGTGCTTTGAATTTACTTTAATTCCCTGATAATTCTTACTTTAGGAAATGACCTTGCACGTTTTCTCCACCCCTATAGAGATGAAAGCTCTCATTTATCACCTGCTCTTCCTGATATAAAGTGTGAGGATTTAACGAGTTTGTGGATATCCACTAATATGTTCTGTTCTTAAAGTTTTAGGTACAGATAAATGCAGTATAAATACAATGTTTACAGATAATTAAATATATATTGAATGTGCATGGAACAAAACACACACAGACCTGTAAACTGGCCTCTCTGTCTGTCACCGTAGCCAGTCTGGAGCCCCTGTCTGAGCAGTTTTTATCACTATCAATCATAGACGTCTTGTCATCTGAGAAAAAATAGCATTTCTTATCCACTTCAACCCAGTATTGGGGACACCGATGAGAGAGGTCTGAAAAAAAGAGCAACCGTCATATGGTAAGGAAAACATCAAACAAATTCATCACTGAATTACTCACATTGAGAAGAGCCATTGTGCTCACATTATGGTATCTACTCAGCATCACACTGACCTATTAATACTGATGATAAATATGAAGAAATAATAAAACAGTAAAATGATTTATTTATACTGACACAATGACAGTTATAACCAATGTTACAATCAGTAGCACTCTGAGGGGAATTACAATCTGACATTCGATATTTATTAACACATTTATGGCTGCCGATGTTTTACCTTTGCAATGCTTAGTGAATATTCCCCTAGACATATAGAGCTATACATGTAATGTTACAGGGTGCCAGTCTCATGGCCTGCTTTCTGCTTCTATATTTCTTATTACGTAGCTAAAGTATTTTCATAGCTTGAAATACCGAATGGTCAGTAGGCCTGATTAGAATACAAGATATTCATGCTTTGAAAGGGTTGAAACGCACATTTTTTTAAACATACAATATTCTTTTGTTCTTCTGCCTGACACCAGCTTTCACTATCTTTTTATAAACATCCTGCACTTGAAAAAAGAACACTCCTTCTAGCCACCTGCAAGTTTTAATTGGGTTCCTAATCTCATACTGTCACTTGCATCAGTTAACAGGAGACTACCAGCATTACGAAATGTTATATGAAAAATGATGCTTTCTGTTCTGAGACTCCTATGATTGGTTGTCATTGATGTATACACCCCTAGACAAATTGTGTTTTATATATACGATGTACTACGGATTAAAACCTTTGAAGCTTATTGATAATCCATCTAAAATCGTGTGACTTCTTTGAGTATTCCCAGCAGCTGATTACAGAGACAAAGGGAAGCAGAAATGTGTTAGTGCATAAGTCCATGGCAGCGTAAGGGTTTCCAGACCCTGTTGGATATTTGCACCAGGCATTGTCTCCTCGTGGTCCAAAATCAGAAATGGAAGCAGATAGGGATGCCCTCTCCCCCCCCCCTATTTTATATGTCCTTACTCTGGAACCCCTAGCTCAGTATTTTAGAATGAATAGTAATTTTATAGGTGTGAGATTGGTGGGGAATTAAAGCTAAATCTATATGCAGATGATGTTCTGCTGACTTTAACCAAAAAAATTTAATTTATTATCTAATTAAAGAATTGGAACATGCAATATATCTATCACTATGGGCCTCAATTTCGACAAATTATGAATAGATTGAGAGAAACGTAAAGCTTTAAATGGATAATATTGAATATTTGGGGATCAATATTCCATCAAATTTAGATTATATGGTTAAAGTCAGTTATGAAACACTATTGGTTCAGAAAACAAAGACTCTGAAAGAATGGGTGTCTTTAGAATTCTCGTGGTGCGGACATATTTTAATCTAATAAATTCCTATATCTTACAAAAATGGAACTATCTCTTTGGACTGGTCCCATCTTGTCTCTCAAAATCACAATTAAAAGGTATTCAAGGGGGGCAGGGCTAACTGAAGAAAAGAGCGGACGCTTTCTCCTGAGCTCTGTGCTTACCCTTTTAAAATATTGCAATATTAAAGTGGAATTGTTGCTCAGACCCGAATGCAAACCATCACATTTGTTGCCTAAGGGTGCAATGGGTTGAAACAATAAGAAACTGATGGCAGACAAAGGCCCCATCAGCTGAGGCATCAGAGAACTCCTGCGGTGCTCTCAAAAGTCTGCATTAGACAAGATGGTGCTGTGAGATGAGGGCTCATCTTATTCCTCCGAAGATATCTCCTATGACCCGGGAGAGGGGCCTAGCTCGACCTGCCAGCAGGGCCAAAAGACAATCCACCAGCTACCGTAGACCTGGTCACAGCAGTCCAACCTAAAGACATGCTCTTGGGAACTGATAGTGAACATTGTGACTGGCATGGCCTACTATAACGATGTTATCAGTAGACCCAGGGGGATCTATTCCCTGTGCATCTGTGCCCTCACTGAACCATATTCTCCTACCCTCTAGGAACAAACACTATAGCCTCATAAATGTAAATTTCCGGGTAATTGTTTTACCTCCTCTTGTAAGTTTGCATACTTATGTGCCTACGGTACTTTTTCTTCATGACCATATAGATGTCTTTTCACCATGGACACAATAGTTTGGTTCTCCTAATTCTACAAAAAGTGCCTGAATCTGACTGCCATATACTTGTACCTTGTGTTTGACATATGCCTGCATCTGTCAGCATAGCAGGCTTTATTATTATATTCAGCACAATAAAAATAAAGAATGGGAAAAAATGGTATTCAAGAGTTTTATGGAGAGGGAAATAAAAATTACGCTAAAGCAAAATTAGTTTGGGAAAAGGGTCGACTTATCCACGGGTCAGTGCTGGTTTCGATAGAATTTTGTACATTGAATGCGGGGCAATGTTGACTCCCGAATGCTGTTCAACTCCCAAGCGCCATTCTTCTAGCTGGTTGGGAAGTCGAATGGGCAGGGGTACAAGTTTAAGTTGGGTTCGCAGGCTTGCGTAGCCGACTCAGAGATCCATGCTGTTGATGACCATGTACCGCTGCTTGCGTTCGACAACATGTGCATTCGTATATACGAATGGTGGCCACCCAGGGAATGCTTGTTTGTGGTTACCAGCCAGGGGTGGTTGGTGATTATGAGGTGTTAACAAGGGGGACCACACAGAGTCTATTTGGTAACCGAAGGGGAACAATTCCTTTTGAATGCTAACACGTACCCTCGACTTATCCATGAGTCATAGCATATTTCACAATTGTTGGTAAAAAAAATGCACTTGACTTATACACAAGATCGATTTATAGTCGAATATATACGGTAATAAGGGAGAGTTGCCAACTCCTAATATGAAAAAAAATACTATGACACTGTCATGTTTAACCATCTCTCTAAATGGTTTGACACAGTTTCTACTGAATCCTGGAGATATATTGAAAGAGAAATGCTAGAAGTAACAGATTCATCTCTTATGTTATTGATAGACTCCAATGATTTGGATACAGACAGAAGTAGGAGTAGGAAACAGATAGAAAAGAGTGTTAAAATTCTGGAATAATTTTAGACTGGATTATAATTTGAAATGGAAAAATATTATTTTCATCAGCAGTAATATCAGCCTTCTAGAATATAATATTGATGCATTTTATCTGTGTATATGCAACATATATCCCAGCAAGGTTGGGATGTATGGAAAAACTGTCGATGGGGATTGAAAATAATAGATTTCCCTGTCTCTATACGACGTGTATATATAATAGGTGATAACCTGAATAGAATCCTTATCCTTTATAAACCAATTGGATAAGAACATCTGGACCCTAATATGGCCCCTCTTTTTTAGCCCCTTCTCAGATTCTAAAGTTTTAGTTTACTATTTTTTTAATGGGCAATTGGATAGAGGTCTGGTCGAAGAGACGCTTCTCATGTGCGTAATAAAGACCATTGTCCAGCAGTTTCTTCAATACTGATCTGATGTGTTTATGGTGGGTTTCAAGGTCAGGGAAATAAACAAGTATATCGTCCAGATACACCACTGCACATACATGCATGAGATCCCGGAGGACGTCAGTCCTGTAAGACTGCGGGAGTGTTACAAAGGCCAAAAGGCCTTACCTGTATTCACAGTGGTCACTACTGGTATTAAAAGCAGTCTTCCACTCATCCTGTTCCCTTATCCTGATCCAATTTAGTATAATATTTAGAGCCCTTCACACGGTCAAAGAGCTCCGTTGCGTACCGTGATTCTGTTGAGACCCCTGTAGTCGATACAGGGCTCCGATCACCCTCTTTCTTGGAGACAAAGAAAAAGCCTGCACCTGCCAGAGAGGAGGATCTCCTAATAAAACATTTCCTAAGGGATTCTTCTATGTACTCCTTCATAATTTTGTTCTCCGGCTCAGAAAGGGGATATACTTTGCCCTGGGGTGGCATGGTGGTGGCAGCAAATCTATGGCACGGTCATAGGGACGATGTGGGGAGAGCATGTCAGCCTCTCTCTTCTCGAATACTTGTGCCAAATCCTTATACTGTGGAGGCACAGAGGTAGAAAGAGGAGGGGCTGAAGGCAGGTTCAAGGCACAGATTGGATGCAGGGTGTCTAGGCAGTTTATGTGACAATAAGTACCCTAGGAAAGGATATCCACGTTAACCCAATCGATAACGGGATTATATTTTTCTATCCAAGGGAAACCAAGGACTAACCTACGGACATACACAGTTCCTGAGTTTCGGGTGTAATTTTGGGTGTTGTAAACAGTCTACCATCGAGAGCCTCAACAGCCAAGGGTGTGGTTTTCTGGAATCAGAGTCAGAGCAGAGGTTTCAGCCAAAGACTGATCCATGAAGTTACCTGCTGCACCTGAATCGATCAGAGCCGTGGTGGTGATGCTTTTACAAGCAGCTTGACCATTACATATGTGTGACGAAAGAGACTTCGCCACTGGGTTTTGGAGGGGACTACTTGCCAGCCAGGAGTACCAGATGCCCACTTGACCGCTGGAGACATACAGGACAAAGCTGGGCACCATAGATGTACAAGTTAAGTGTTTGGCTGTGGGTGGGCTGCCAGACTAACTCAGATACCGACCGGCAGGAAGTCAGGTACCTGGTTAGTCTTCCCTTGGGGGGAAGATATGTGGCAAAAGTAACCTTGCCACTGGTTTTTGGAGGGGACTACTTGCCAGCCTTTTACCCTATGACTATGGCCCCTGCAATAGAACTGACTAATATACTCCACCCGAGAGCTTTTTAACACCTATTAACAACTTGGAATGTTTCTCACTAAAGTGTTCTAATTGTTCCTATGAACAACCATGAGGTGGAGGCCCTCTTGTTCGCATGAATGCAGGCAGCAGTGTTTGGGCATGAGTCTCATGGAACTGAAATCGGATACAGAAACTCCCGAACACCGCTGAACTTCCATCATCGCCTGCGTTCGTTTCTGTTCGGCTTAGAAGGGCACTGTTCGGTGAGATAATTCGTCTAGATGAAGGGAACAAGCTCCAGGGTTAGACTATTGACTCCGTTCAGTAGTTTGTTCATTTGCAAACTACCGAATTAGACCGGCCACAAGCCCTGATTCTCTGGAACTGTTTTGGGCATGAAACCATGCATGCGGTCGGTCAGATAGAGACTTCCAGGAATTTCCTGAACCCCTGCTCTGATCTGGGTGATTTTTGGATATGTTGTTTACCCAGATCAGGGCTATCAGGGAATGTGATTTTGGGGTACTTATTAGACTTTATAAAAATGTGTGTTTTTTCTGTTTGGGGATAATTAAGTTAATGTATTATCTACCTTAATTGTATCCCAGGCAGAGTGGAGGGATCGTGTACTGTATGTGGGAGTGTCGTTCATTGTTACATTGTTTTTATTGGCTTGTACACTATGCCCAACAAGGTCCACCTGGGCGTCACCCTTGTTGGGAAACCTGCATAAAAGGCCAGTGTGCCTCCATTAAAATTGAGTTCCTGTTTGACCCTCAACACGTAGTTTTGTCTCGTGATTGGAGGGGAACTGCTATATTCACACTGGGGGTTGCTATACTCTTTATACTCCCCTGGGTTCTAATCACTGGCTCTTCTAAGAGCTGTTCCTGCTACACTCTCCTGGAGGAGAGGTCTTTCCCACATGGTCCTGGATGTCAGAGGTTCATACAGGGTGGAAGGAAGACTGCGAGATTCCAGTTAAGCTACGGTGGTTGTGGAGTCTGCGGTGCTTGTGGCTTCTGGTGCGGTGCTTATAGTCCTTAGCGTCAGCTAGGAAGCATCCGTTGACGGAGGTGCCCAGTCGGGGTGCCAGGTGATCCATCACAATATGGTCTAGTTAAGTCTAGATAAGTCACCTTGAGGGGATAATGTCATAACACCCAAGACCAGACCCTCGTTAGGTTTTAGGTGCTGGCGTTTCCCTGTCAGGGCAGGTGTTCCTTTAGTGCCCTTTCTTCCCACAGTATAGGCATAAACCTTCCCTCTTTCTGCGTTACTTTTCCTCCTCAGGCAATTTGGTAGAGCCCAACGGTATTGGTTCTGACAGCGGGTTAGGAGGAGGCAAAGCAAGCAAAGGGGAGGTAGTCAAGGCGGGTAAAGGGGAGGCATATACTCTGTGATAGGTATCTCTCTTGAGGCCATCTCATTCAATAAGTAACTGGCTAAACCTTCCTGAAATGCGGTTACCAGGGCATTGTTGTTCCATACCACTTCTGCCATCAGAACTCAATAGTGTAATCCACCACAAACCTGGACCCCTGTTTAATCTTTAATAAGGCCTTCCCAGCGAATACAACCCTTGCATATCAAAGGTCCTCCTAAATACAGACAGGAAATCGGCATTCGACATGGTAGCGCCAGATTCCCATATCGGATTAGCCCAGGGCAAAGCCCTACCAGAGAGATGGTTGATAAGGAAGGCTATTTTTGACCTGTCACTGGGAAAGGAATGCGGATTCATGACCAGGTGTATGTCGACCTGGTTTATGAATCCCCGTACAAGAGTCGGATCACCACTATAGAGTTGGGGTCGTGTCATGCGCACAGTATGGGAAGCCAATAGGTAATGGGTCTTCAGCAGAAGCCTGTGGTACAGCAGCAGGCTGCTGTGCCTCTGGTTGAGGGTGAGCAGTATGCTACAGGGTGGTCTGAAGGGCCTGGGCAAACTGATTCAGGCGATGGTCTTAATAATCCATCCAGGAATTCTGGACAGCTAGCTGCTGTGAGATGCCTGCTGGTTCCATTTGGCCCTTTTGGAATGTCACGATTGGTAGGGAACCTAACACACAGACAGGACACAACAGACAGAATTGCAAAACCAGTCCTTAAAATGGCTATGCAAAAGAATAGTCAAAGCAAGCCAAGGTCAAAGGGAAATAGAGAGATGGAATACGAAAAGACAAGTCAAGGTCAGGGAGCAGAGAAAAAAGATTAAACCTAAGACAAGCCAAAGTTTGGTAACCAATGAATCAGACAGAGTGTAACGCGCTATTGGGCTAAACAAAGACCACAACAGGGCACTGAGGCAAGGGGGAGGTTAGCTTATATACACACAGGGTGTGTCTGATTGGCTAACCTCCAATTCATGTTAACCACAACATGTGGTAGGTGTTTCTTCCCTCCCTTGTGGTCACTGTGGTCATCACTGTGTTCCGGGTCACATGGGTCTGGCACACATATAAGGATGCTGCTCTGGAGCGTGCAGCATCAGGAACACTGTCACTCTTAAGCACGGTGGCGGGGACAGCTGCACACTGTGGAGAGCGACCAGAAGGTGCTGCTCACGATGATGGGGTAAGCAAGGCCGCCGCGGGCGGTGCTGAGGCAGGGGACCAGACCGTTATAAAATGGTTTGCCCTCTTTTTTTGGTCCTCCTGGGTGATGGGTCCTTTTTATGGTTGGCTGTGACAAGCATCCCATTTCTGCAGCGCAATATGCTGATCCTGCTAGTCATTAATTGGCTGAGAGCATCAGATGAACATTCTCAGCCAATGAATGACATTCTGTGTGTAGAAATATGGAGCTCAAGTTCTGGGGTCGCTGATGACACCTCTATGATGTTGGTGGAGGTGGACACTAGCAGAAGAGGAGATAAACTAAATATGCAAAACACTGCACATACTCCAGGCACCATGATGACTTCAAACCACTGAGGTGGTTACGGTTCTTGGAGTAACCCTTTAAATATGAAATTCACTTTACATTCCCAGCAATTCTACCTTAAGTGAACAGCCCTGACATTTTACAAACTGATTTATTAGATGTTCTTAAGTATAAATTACATACAATAACAATCAGAAAAACATACATACAACAATTATTAAAATCACAGTGGATTGAATTAGATTACCTTTCCTTCTTTACCTATTTGCCTCTTTTCTATCCTTCATCATTTCCCTTTCCCAATAACCCCATCAATCGAGTAATTCTTCTATTTAGTGGAAAGAAGAAAAAAAAAAATGAAAACGTAGGGATTATCCTCCATGAAGGAGAGAAGAAGAAAAATAGGAAATCATTGCTCTTTACAATCCTCTTTCATACCCCACTCTACCATACATCCATACATTACAACCTTAACCATCTATCTGGAACTTTCATACATTGAGGATTTTGGTGATTCCTCCTTCTTTATCAAAATAAGGAATTGTTAGCTAACCCGATTGGATTATTTGTTCAAGGCACTTTCCCAAAAGGGGTTTCCAACTCTTCAATGTACTCCCACCAGGGGGACCATATTTCTTTATAAAGAGATGATTTACCATTCAGACTATGAAATTGTTTTTCCATTCTACCTTGGAGTGAAATCTGGCTATTTTAGTCCAAGCAGGTGGCTCAGGATTTAACCAGTCTCTTGCCTTGCATATTTTAATTGCCAGCAAAATTTTTACAATTAAGTATTTGTTTGGTTTATTAGTTACGGGGAGATCCAAATGAAAAAGCCAAGTTTGTGATTCAAGCTTAAAGTTTCCCCACAATACTTTAGATCAGTGGTAGTGGGCGGTAGGGACCAGGTTGACGACCCATGCTTTAGATAATCTAGTTTCTGTTAATGGTTTTAGATCAGTGGATTTTTTCATACTTCTACCAAATATGTACTAATGTGCCTTGTGTATAAAAGCACTGCCAGCATTCTCCTTTGTTTAGTTTATTAAATTTGTTTATACGCCAAGGCACCATATACCACCGATTTATTAACTTTAAAAAATCTCCTGCAGGTTTATAGAGTGTACACATTCCTTAACCATCACCCACGATTCTATCCATTTCTCCATTGGTTTGGAGTCTCTCTCCCATTTATTTATAGATAACAATTTTAACATTTGTTGATTTTTTTTTTTTGAATTTCCATTTTTTTTACTTTGAAATTATATTAGTACTAGAAGCATTTGCTATGAAATCATCCAATTTAGTTGGAGGAGATACCACCATAGTTTTTAGAAATTTTTCAGTCTTAGAAAAATAAAAATATCTCTATTAGTTAGATTGGTTTTCCTTTTTAGAACTTAAAAAGGGGTTCTCTCCTTCCAAACACACAACCGCTAAGTTGTCAATTCCTTTACTATTCCAACTTGCTAGATATAAATCTTCATGTTAAGACACTCACAGCTCAAATAGATGAAACCGCCGTTTAACCGATAATCCCCCTTTCCAGAGACACATGCTCTGCACGGCCGACCGCCAAACTCCCGAACAGAGTGTAAGGGAATGCGGTAAATCACCGAACATAAAATCAGTCGAACTCCTTCCACGGCTAAAACAGGCAAAATAAATCCTTCCAAGTAGTAATCCCTCCAAACACGAGACCAAGCTCCGTCTTGAGGGTAAAACAGGAATCTGTTTAATGAGGGCCTGCCCGGTATTTATGCAGGTCTCCCACCTGGTGGACACTCCCCTAGGGGACCAGATGGGAGACTGGGAGGTATATTGTACAGTGGCCAATCGCAGTGGCCCAGGTGTAAACACTCCCCTTTACATGAGTAAATCCCTCCTCTCTATCCTGGAGATAATTGGGAAGGAATCTAATTATCTCCAGGGATAGAGGCAAATCGCCATTTTATACACGACTGTAAAAACACATAAAAATATATAACTACACAAATACCGAATACATGGGCTTCGTGCAACGTATCCCCAGATAGCCTGGATCTGAGTGCATATTTCTACCGAATAGCGCTCAGATCCAATGCGCACAGTTCAATCGCCATGGAGTCAAAGTCTTTCATATGTCTTTCGGTATACGATTGACTCCATGGGATTGCTATCTGGGTTAAGTCCATGCGTATGATCCAAACTCCCGAACGGACCGGTGTTCGTATGCCTTGCCGAAAACGAAGGGCGATCGGTAGTTTCAGCGGTGTTCGGTAGATAAAGTGTCCGTTTATAGTGCCATAGAATCTTCACCGAACACCGCTGGTCTATTGCGTGTTTAAAATGGCCGCCGCCTCGTGCATACGGTTAAAATGGAGAGGTGTCTGCGGTTAACCACAACGTTATAATTGGGGCCAAGAGGTTAACCAGCAGCACACTTCTCTCCTGGGTGGCCGTCCGTTCGGTATTTTTAATCGGTATATTCTGAAACAAACGAACAGGGGCATACGGACAGGCAATTACACGAAAAAAGGGGCAAACAGACGAACCAGCAGTCTCAGATGATACAGATGGATCTGTCACACTTCAATATACTGATTCAGGACAATTAAAGGTGTATCCAGAGTTATATAGTCTTTAATTCCCATTTTTGCTCTCACCCTTGCCCCCATCTTTATTGCATCTTTAAAAATAAGATTTAATAACTTCAATCTTTTAGCATCTGAAGGCTTAATCCAGTACAAATGAGAAGGTGTTATTTTTCCAATCTGATAACTTTCACAATGATACCAACCATTTGACTTATTTTTCTCCAAACCTCATGCCACCAGATGTGAAAACATAGTTATGTATGTAACTTATAATTGGAGTAATATCCTGTTACGGTTGCCTCCAGGCTGGCTAGAAGTTGGACCGTAAAAAGGATGCTCCTAGCGCTCCCCAAAGGACCATCAGCACCATAGACACCATAACTACTGTGTAGACACCATAAGTACTGCAGACTCCACGAACCGCCGCTGCTGGGCTAGGATCTCGCCTTCTGCTATCCACCCTGGACCTATGACCAGGCTCCAGGTTCCAGTAGGAGAACCTCTTCCTTCTGTAGAGCAAAGCAGGATCAGGAATAAGAGCTCTTACAAGAGCTCAGTAGCTAAGGGAGTATGAAGAGCATAGCAATCCCTGTAGTGATTATAGCTGTCCCCTACAAACATGAGTCAAGGCTGCAAGTTAGAGGGTCAATTTATTCTGTTTTTTGGCACACAAAGGGCTTTCTTTTATGCAGGTTTCCCTTAGATAGGACCACCCACAGGGTTTTACAAAACAACCAATAACACACGTACATTACAGAAAACACTCCCAGCAATTACACACAAAATCCTCCCCCTCTGCCTGTCATTAGTGATGTCCCGAACGGTTCGCTGGCGAATAGTTCCTGGCGAACATAGCATGTTCGTGTTCGCCACGGATGGCGAACATTTGCGATGTTCGGTCCGCCCCCTATTTTTTTTTGTGGTCTTTCAGCCAAATTTACTAATACTAAGTAAACATTACTTAGTATTAGTAAATTGTGCCCCTACTCGCAATACCGTGAGTAGGGGCATGTCTATTAAACAGTGAGCAGCCTATGGCTGCTCACTGTTTTTAAAAAAAAAAAAAAGTGTCCCCCCTCCCTGAGCGGGTGGGGGCCCTAAAGTAAAAAAAAGGGGGAGGACTTACCCCCTGAGCGGCGGGTGGGGGCCCTAAATACCAATAGGGGGGGACACCTAATGTCCTCCCACGGCCCCCACCCCTGAGCGGCGGGTGGGGGCCCTAAATACCAATGGGGGGACGACCTATTGTCCTCCCCCCCGGCCCCCACCCATGAGCGGCGGGTGGGGGCCCTAAATACCAATGGGGGACCTATTGTCCTCCCCCCCATCCTCTACCCCTGAGCGGCGGGTGGGGGCCGTAAATACCAATAGGGGGGACCTATTGTCCTCCCCCCCAACCCCCACTACTGAGCGGCGGGTGGGGGCCCTAAATACCAATAGGGGGGGGACCTATTGTCCTCCCCCTGGACCCCACCCCTGAGCGGCGGGTGGGGGCCCTAAATACCAATAGGGGGGGACCTAATGTTCTCCCCCTGGCCCCCACCCCTGAGCGGCGGGTGGGGGCCCTAAAAAAAATGTCCCCCCCAGGTGACTAGGGGTCCCCAAACCCCTAGTCACCCCTTCCCCCCCCAAAAAAATGGTCCCCCTACCTACACCCCTCACCCTAAAAATAATGAGGGGGAGTCAATAAAGCTAAAAACCTGTAAATAAATAAAAATAAACTTCCCATTAGATGTGTTCTTTTTTCTAAAATCTTCTTTCTTCAGCCCCCAAAAAGGCCAAATAAAAAGCCAATATAACCGTCGCACTTTAAAAAAAAAAAAAAATAATCCTTCTTCACCCTTCAAGGGCACGCTGCATTCTGAGCTCCGCAGGGCGGGTCAAGGCTTATAAAGCCTTGCCACGCCCTGCAATTAGGTTTAGAACACTCTGATTGGTTGGTTTAAGCCAATTAGAGTGCTCTGTGTAATTTTACACAGCGTGGGAAAATTCCAAAGAACTTTCCCACGCTGTGTAAAATGACACAGAGCACTCTGATTGGGTGGATTTCAAGCCACCCAATCAGAGTGCTCTGTGTCATTTTACACAGCGTGGGAAAGTTCTGTGGAATTTTCCCACGCTGTGTAATTTGACTCATAACTCTCTGATTGGTTACTTAATCCATCAATCAGAGTGTTATGAGTCAAATTACACAGGGACCACCCCCCTTATTTTCCTTTAGGGCCCCCACCTGCTGCTAATTGGCGGGGGCCGGGGGAGGACAATAGGTCCACCCCCATTTTCATTCAGGGCTCTCACCTGCTGCTCATGGGTGGGGCTTGGGGGGAGGACAATAGCCCCCCCATTTTCATTCAGGGCCCGCACCTGCTGCTCATGGGGGGAGGACAATAGGTCCCCCCATTTTCATTCAGGGCCCCCACCCACCACTCATGATGGGGCCGGGGGGGCGGACAATAGGTTGCCAGGTCCCCCCTTCTGTTAGGAGACATGCCCCGCGGTATAGCGAGTAGGGGCATTCAGGAGATTTCAATCTCCCTTATGCTAATATGGGGGTCATATTAACCCCCATAGTGTGAGGGAGGACATGAGGGGCATAAGGAAGTCGTGGGGAGCTTCTAGTTTTACATATTACAAGGAAGGAACTGCGTCCGGTAGCTCCTTACTTGTAATAAACTGAATGAACGAAGAGGTCTTTGTTCATTCATTTGACATTTCTATTCATTTATTCATCTTTCTGATGAATTAATGAAAATATTAAATTCCCGTTCGAATGCCCAAGTGTTTAACTGGGCATGCGCGAGAATTTCACAGCGCTATCTAGTGTGGGCAGAAGTCCACAGGGACTTAATCTAGTCACACAAAGATGGTGGCACCTAGGACCTAGGTCCGGGCAGAAAATAAAGATAAAAATAGGTAATATGGGGACTTTGGAGCATTTGGAGGTGACTAGGGGGACAATTAGATGTAGTGGAGTCGTGAGGGGGGTTAAAAAAATGGGATTTGGCCATGACAGTGCCGCTAAATAACCCCATTATTGCACATTTAAGGGCGTTCCACGAAGTTGGGTCCAAAATCTCACCATTGTCATTGAAAGTCAAGAATTGTTGGATTTCTTCTATCAATTTTTGTTTTGCTCTATCTGAAGTCAAATTAAAATACTTTATTCTCCAGTCTATTCTACCCTTTTTATGAAGATTAGTCTCTATTTCAGAAAAGACTGGGGCGTTGTCTGACCAATTACTACTTCCAATATATTTGAAAATTGTAATATTATCAAATCTCGTTATCCAAAATTCTATCCTTGACTACGAGAGGTGCCTGTTCGAAAAAAAAAAACCACACACTATAATCCCTTTCTAATGGATGTTGAGTTCCCCATATATCGTATAAGTTATTCCTATATAGAAATTTAGAAAAATGTCCTCATAAAGTTTGATTCTATAGTCTAATCTATTTCCTTTCATTATTTTTTTTTTAATCCAGATTAATATCGGCAATAAAGTTTAGATCCCCCCCCTCCCATTATCAATACACCTTTTGAATACCTTTCCACCCTTTCGATTAGAGAATTGAAACATTTTATATGGAAATCATTGGGAGCGTAGCAATTTACCAAAGTATAGATCTTATCATTCAGTATACAGAATACCTTTATATATCTTCCTTTAATGTCCGACTCGTGAAATATGTATTCAAAAGCAATATCCTTAGAGATCATTATTGCTACCCCTCTTTTTTTTTGATTATTCAATCTAACTTCATAATTCACAGGAAATGTATTTTATTTCCAAAAACTAGAACCTGCACTGTTCCAATGTGACTCTTGTGTATAGCAAATATCCATATTCTCTTTTTTAATGAATCATAAAGGTAAGCTCTTATTTGCGGTGAGTTTAGTACCTTGCAATTAATTGTTACCAATTTGAGATTCATTGGATGTGTTACTTGACCACAAATGTCCTATTTATTCATGAGTTTTTGCTTACCATTTCATTCCCCCCTTGTCCCAGATAGACCTCCCTATTCCAACTAAACAACCATCTACATTCACACCATTCATTCATAATTTCTCGGAGCCCATCACCTAACGTTGTCCTGGGCAAATATCTCTAAATTTAATCTTTCAGATGTCTTCATGAATATATTTATCAAGTTATTCTCCAATTTAGACTTGGTCGTTCCCTTTATCTTCCAGTAAGCCTAGTTGTTTCAACTTAATTTTTGCTCTTTCAGGGTCGTCAAAAGTGAAGGTATGATTGTCCACTCTGAACATAATTTTTGTCGGATGTAGCCATCTATATGTTATGTTTTTGTTTCTCAGGCATTGGGTGCTTTTGTTGAATTTCTTTCTTGTCAGCCTGGTGGTCAATGAGAGATCTGTAAACAAATTTATATTTTTATATAATTCCGGGATATGTCTTTTCCTGATTTCTCTCGAGAATAAATCTTTCAAATAAGTGTTGTTGAAGCAGACAATGATATCTCTTGGTTTGTCAGCGAATGCAGCCTCTTTGGGTTTGTGAATTTTGTGCAGTTTTTCAAATAGAAAATACCCCATTTTATCTTCCTCTATAATACTTGCTATCATTTTCTTACAAAAATCTTCCAATTGGTCGTTTTTAATCTCCTCTGGGACACCCCTGATCCTTGGATTCCTTTTTCTCTACCTATTCTCCAGATCTGCTAGCTTTAATTCTGTTTTGAAGAGGGTTTCTTTTATACTTTGATTTTCTTTTTGAAGGATTTTTCTCAGTAGTTTAATTTCTTCCATCTGAATAACTAAATTTAGAGAAATTTGAGATACCTGTTGCTTTAAATCATTGATATTTGATTTCAGATCTGTTTTTATTTTTTCCCATAATTCATCCAGTGCTTGTGATACCATTATCTCATTCACTTGAATATATATTTATTTTGATATCTCATTTCCCTCTTCATATATAGACTTTTCTAGAGAAAGATTTAGACCTTGTAAGGATTTCCTGCCAATTTCCATTGACTTTGGGGAGTGAAAACCGCTCATGGATTTTGTCTGTTGGGGCTTATATTTTTAGTTTTTAGGGGACATATTTCTATTATTTTATGACTCTATTTGCAAGTAGTTGCTTCTATTGTCTTAGGCGGGAGAGGGCTTTGTCTTTTATATTTTGCTTTTTTCCTTCTTTCTTCAATCACCTCTTCACTACTTGCACTTTTCTTTCCCGTCTTTCTCCCCCTTCTTCCTCCCTCTCCCTTAAATTCAGTTTTTTTTTAAATTTTAACAATGCCTCCTGTTTTATGGCATACACTCACTGGTCAGCGTGTTTATCTTTCACCCCCCTGGAGTACCTGAGGTTTGCTTCTTAGAATTATTTGACTTCATGACTTCCTCCAATATAGTCTTAAGCCACTAAGCCTCTAATCCAGCACGATTCTACCGGCACCCTAACTCCTACCTCAGTACTCCAGTTTCCTTTAGGGCTCTCCTCCTCCAATTCCATGACCAATGTAATGGATCAACTGGCACCCCGACTGGGTACCTCCGTTGAAAGATGCTCCTAGCGCTTCCAGAGGACTCCAAGCACTCCACCAGACACCATAAGCACCGCAGGCTGCAGCTATCTCCCTTCAGAACGAAGCAGGAACAAGCTCTTACAAGAGCTCAGTGATTATAGCAAGGGAATATGCCTAGCATAGCAATCCCTTGTAGAAGATTCCCCCAATAAGAGACAGGACTCAAGTTGAGGGTAAAAATAGAACTCCCTGGCTGCTAGCTTGCAGCCCTTTTTATTAGGTGCTCCCATGAAGGGGAGGGACACACACAGTAACGTACATTAACCAATCACACAATAGTTACATCCCACACATAGCCCTCCCCTCTACCTGTAAACTAATTATCTGTACACACAGGAAAATACAATTATCATAGGTAGGGAAAATACAGTTTTTACACAACATTCATAACTCCCAAAATATACATCACATTCACATAAAAATACATATTCACAATCAATCCATTCAGGGGAATAACATATAAAAAATGGCATGAATCAGACCAGGGGTTCAAAAGTTAGTAAAAGTATCTTTTGTTCCCCCTGGCTCAAACAGTAAAAGTAAAACATCCCCACAATGCATCCTGGCTTCCTCCCTTCTGCCCTGGAGATAATTGGAGAAGGAATCTAATTATCTCCAAAGACAGAGCCAAACTCCATTACCCACATGGCAGACAAAAAGACAGTAAAAGACATAAAATTACATACTGATACATTTAGTACATAAAACACACATTTCTACATATCCCCAGATAGCTTTGATCTGACTGCACATTATTAGATGAATGGCACTCAGATCACACGAATAAGCCTTTCTGCAGGGAAAATAAACAGTTTAACCTGCAGGGCCATAGTCCAAAGGCAAGAGGCGGGCAAGCAGCCCCCTCCAAGGACATGTGGCGAGGTCGGTTTCGCCACAACCAACCCCCCGGATCTCTGGCTACTCTGACTCCTTCTTTCTCTGACTTCCATTCCAACCGCCACCTCTGAGTCGCTTTGAAGCCTCCAGTCACCTTTCCTTCTGTGCTGCTCCATTCAAACGAACACTGTTCTGGTCAGACACTGTTTCTGACCATACACCTCCTCCTTCCCGCAATACCTTGACACACCTCTCACACGTCTGCTCACGTCATCACGCTAGTAGCCCTGACATTTTAAACCCTGACTAAGTGTTCAATTATTCTCAAACATGTCAGGTGCCAGTAGCTAGGATCAAATAATTTTGGTACATTTGTTATATATATTGTAATAAAGTGAAGGCAGAGAGGCCATTTAACCCCAGGGGGAGTATATGTAGTTTGTGTGTTGCACAACACAAAGCTATGTTTAGTTATGGGCTCCTGAGGTGGAGCATTTGGAGAGAAGGGTGGGCCAATGCTCCACTCCACATTTTAGTGGTTTTCCTGGGAGACATAGATCCAGGCCAGTGTTTGGACTGTCTCCAACCCACTGCTCAGCTGCAGATAACCAGCGGTAGCAGTGGGAATAAACCCCTCCCTGCTAGGCAGGTACAGAGGGGATTGCTGGCTTCCTCTCAGGAAGCAGGTAAGAGAGAGGCTGTTATCTCCAGTGAGAGAGTCAAGCAGACTAGGCACTGGGAGTGCAGAAAGGGAAGCAGTCAAGGCTGTCTTGGAGCACTGGGAGTGCAGAAAGGAAAGCAGTCAAGGCTGGCTTGGAGCACTGGGAGTGCAGAAAGGGAAGCAGTCAAGGCTGGCTTGGAGCACTGGTAGTGCAGAAAGGGAAGCAGTCAAGGCTGGCTTGGAGCACTGGGAGTGCAGAAAGGAAAGCAGTCAAGGCTGGCTTGGAGCACTGGGAGTGCTGAGAGCGGACAAAGAACTAGGTTGGTGAAACCAATCATTTTGTTATAGTTTAACACCTGAGAGATAGGGAATCTGATGTGAGTTAGTGCTCAGACGAGCTAGGCTTTTTGTTTATAGGGATTTGTGTTACATTATTGCATTTATGTTTTCATTTGCTGCTGCCTCATGTGTAAACTTACAAATAAAGTGCCTGGAAGGAAGTTGCATTAAAAGACTGTGCATGTTTTGCCCTAGAGGACTGTGCTACCTGCTGACAAGGATCACACTATATACATATTTATTTGTTATAATGTAGGGTTGTGGTTGTGGGTTATTGCATTTTTAAGATGTAGACTTATTGTATCACACTAGCCATGCACAGGTAGATTGTCTGGCACGTTGTTTTTGTGTTTGGTTTTTAACTTTGTAGTTGTGTCTTTACACAATATAGAAATGTATATTAATGCTTCTGTATATGAAGCGATCACAATAACACTTATTTTTCACTTTTTTAAAAAGTCTTTAGACTTTCTTGAGAAGCAGTAACTAGCCAGTGTTGCACACATACACCAGATATGAAGTACACACCCAAACGTACTATTTAGCACCTAAAGAATTTGAATGTTTAAAACTGCTATGTAACAGCAGTATTTGATGGTTCTATTTGACTCTCAGATATGAAATGCAGGCCCTAAATTAACTTTTTAGCACCAAAATAAATGTGAATTAGGCACATTTGACAGTTCTATTTGACTCTCAGATATGAAGTGCACGCCCCAAATTTACTTTTTAGCACCAAAATAAATGTGAATTAGGCAAACTGCAATGTCACAGCAGTATTTGACGGTTCTATTTTTTTTAAACCAACAATGTAATAGTAGTATTTGAGGGTTTTATTGGACTGCAAGAAATGCAGTACGCAAATGTACTATTTAGCACCAAAAAAACTGCAGTATTTAAAAATGCCTAGTTGTTGCCCACTGAGTTACCAGAACAGGATTAAAGTCATGTGGCTGGCACACATGCAGTTGCAACTGCACTGCATTCTCTGTGGCACTGGGGCACCGAACTCCAACCCGAACATACACTGATATGTCCGGGTCCGATGTCCAAAAAACTGAATGTTTGGTACGAACCCGAACTTTACAGTCCGGATTCGCTCAACTCTAAGAGAGATATGATCAAACATTTACTGGATCATAACGCATCCCCAATCTGGCAAACCGCTCCAGAACATTATACCAGCTCTCTATAGCAGCATATCCAATATTGGAACATTTAGGGAAATCAGATTCAGAATTAGAGGAATTTTAGGAAATCAAAAAATCCAAGTGTAATGGACCCAGGGATGCAAGGTAGAGGTTCCTGTTGCTAGGCTGGGAATTTTGCAAGGGGCATTCGTTGTTTCATTTCATTGTTTGAATTATTTGGACAATATGGAGTTGAGTGTTTGTTTTGTTTGGACTGAGGCTTGTTTACAGCAAGAAAAACAAGGAGTTATGGGAAGAGGACTAGATGAGGAGCTGTGTGTTCTGTTAATTACCCTAATGTAAGCAAATGTGGGTATAACTACCTATAGACAGCTGCAGTCAGTTCTGTTTAACCCGTAGGGGTTAAGGTAGTCCTGGCTCATGGTGTGGGCTACAGGCTATAATAATTGCTATTAACCCTTCTATATTTTATCTCTGAATGCTGCTCAGATTACTTTACAATGGACATCTCAGCGCTCCTAATGGTACCAGATACTTTGACTCAGTGATATTGGATGGGCCAAAAATAGCCTTGGAAGCTGAAGAGTAACCGAGGTACTCAGCCGGAATACTTGCAGGTCATTGCACCAAGTGACTGTAAATATGACACTGTCTATCAGATATCAAAGTCCAAGCTCGATGTGACTGTGATACCTGAGAGAGTCAATGAACACCGTACAGATGGATAACTCACCCCATGACAATGCCATTTATTGTCACTTAAAAACTAATTTCACTTATGTGAAGAGAACAATATCGCCACATTGCATTGGAGAAGCCTGGTTGCCCGCCTATTGCATCTGGACTATGGCCCCATGTTAAAAAGCTTGATTTTCCCCTGCAAAGACATGAAAGCCGGGTCCTTCGGTACTTGCCCTATTTGAAAAGTGATACCCCAGATAATGTACGCTCAAATCTAAGCTATCTGAGGATATGTTGAATGTACCTGTTTTATGCAATGGCTGCAGTTATATATTTTTATGTATTTTATTGTCTTTTGCTGCCATGTGTTCAATGGAGTTTTGCCTTTGTCCTTGGAGATAATTGGATTACTTCCCAATTATCTCCAGGATAGAAGACTCTGTCGAACTGGTTTTGGGCAGAAAAGCCATGCTTCATTTGGTCACAAAGGACTTCGATCTATCTTTTGAACCAATGGACCAATGTGGATGATTTTGACATATGTTCCTATTTGGAGTATGCTGATTCTGAAAATGTGTGAATGTGATGCATACTTTTAAAGTTATGAATAATGTGGAAAAACTGTATTTCTCTGCTTTTGATAATTACATTACCCACTGTGTAAGGTAATTGTATCACAGGCAGAGAGGAGAATTTTGTGTAGGAGTGTCTGAGTGTATTGTACGTGTTTATTGGTTGTTTTCCAAAACCCAATGGGTGGTACTAATGTGTATATAAGAACAATAAATCCACAGCTCTGGCTGTTAACTGCTTGACCCTCAACACGGAGCTTTGTCTCGTTCTTGGGGGGATTTACTGTATGCTGTTCCAGTTTGACTGCTAGGAGTGTAAACCTTTTCGTATGTTTTTTCCTATTCGGCTGTTTACAGCATTCATATGGTTTCTTGTTCGGCGGATTGGTGTCTACAGTAGCTGTGCCTGTGTCTCTGGAAGGGAAGATCTACTAAACGGCTGTTAACCCCTTTTATGCCTGGGGGTGCCGTTACAACGTAAATGTTTGCTTTTATTGATGACCTTGTATGATTCCTATTACTGCATGTTACTCAATAAAAGGAAAGTTGTGTGACAGACCCTCTGTCCCTGAATTTTAAAGTTGTATGTGTCTTTTCGCCTATCAAATCGACTAAGTACAGTTCTGTTTTATTTTCCCAATGCCCGTTTGACTGACGAAAGAACTACCGAACGACCGACCACCCAAATGAGGAGTGCGGCGCTTATTAACCTTCTTGACCCTCTTAACACTTCTAAAACCGCAAACACCCCAACGTTCTAAGTGGTCGACTAGGTGGTCGGCGTTCGTATGCCTGAACAAGTGGCGGCGGCCATCTTGGAATATGAATGCGGCCAGCGGTGTTTTGTCGTCAAGTGCATGGAACTAGAATCGGATACTCGACGACACGAACACCGCTAAGAGTTCCATGGTCAGGGATGTTCGGCACTATATGTACGAAATGGACTACGTTCGGTAATAACATCTCCCGAACTACTAGGACTAAGAGAACGGATGCATGAACAGTTGTTTCCCTTATAAACGCTAGTTTAATACCCTGGATGGTAACCGGCTGCACAGTCTGATTCTATGGAACTATTCTGGGCAGGAGCCCAGTGTGCGGCTGTTCAGCAAGGAGACCTCCATACAAATCCTGAACCCCTGAACTGATTTGGGTGATTTTTGAGTATGTTGTTCCCCCAGATTGGGGCTATCAGGGGATATATTTTTGTGGGATATTATGTGTTTTGGGGGTATATTCAGACTGTATTAAAATTATGTTCTTTGTCGCCTGGAGATAATTGAGTTAAAGACAATAGTTGACTCAATTAACTCCCAGGCAGAGGGGAGGGATTGCCTGTCCTGTATTGGAGTGTCATATATTGTCTGTATAACACTGTTATGATTGGTTGATAATCTTGTATAACTGTCCCCACCGAGGTCCACCTGGGTGTATCCCTTGGCTGGGGACTTGCATAAAAGGCCAGTGTGGCTACCATTAAAACAGATCTACTTCACCCTCAATCTGTCACTACTATCTCTTGTAAGAGCTTCTCTACTTGGATGACTACCTGGAATGCCGGAACATCCCTTACACTCAGGAAAAGGACATATCTGGCGGTGGAAACCCCTCTACTCATCGAGGTAACCTCTACATTTTCTATTAAAATTAGGACACGGTAACACAGATTCCTTCGAGGCTCCATTTTATCTAACCGCTAGAACAATGTATCTTCAGTATTTGGAGAACAATATAATATAAATGTTACTTCTAATCATGCAATCTGTATAAAACAATATCTAATGTGCGTACCTGCTGTAGTTATAGTTGTTTCCAGACAGTTTTGCAGTCTCTCCTCCAGCTGTGTAATGTTCCGCTGTAATTCTTCGGAGATAATCTGCTTATTAGAAGTAAGGTTCCGTTCTGCATCATTGGATCCTGGAAACAGACAGTTTATTAGGAAACAGAATGGACACTGAAATAATGAGTGTCCCCTTAGCATCCTTAGAAAATGGGATCCAGAAATAATGGGCTATAAAGTAGCTTAGAACAGCATAGAATATCCAGCAGTTTAGGTGCAATCAGGGATTTAATGTTAATCATTCGATACCTGGGGATCCTCTCTGTCAGCTGGCTCTGTATTTAGCGACCAAGTCTAAACGATGAGCTGAGTGCAGCATTAAATCATGATCGTAATTCTCAGAGAGAGAGTGAGATATACAGGGTCTAAAAATAAGCCAATGAGGTCTCCCTGCCATCAGTGATCAGCACTCGGCCATGGATGCTGCCAAGTACCAATCCCTGTGTGATCAGCATGATGGCATTAGAGGGACCTCTCACAGTATACTCACACAGTACAGACTGCTCACTGAGTAAACATAGACCATCCCTCTACTATCAGTGACATTATCTGAGGGAAACACTCTGTGTCAGGGAATAAGTTGGCATTAGTTAAGGTCGGTATTAGGATTAGAATTCTTGCTAGGGTTATTGTTAGGTTAAAGGGACATCAATAGTCACCAGAACAACTAAAGCTTAACAGTATACAGCTTAATGTACGGTATACAGCTTAATGTACGGTATACAGCTTAATGTACGGTATGCAGCTTAATGTACAGTATACAGCTTAATGTACAGTATTTAGCTTAATGTATAATATACAACTTAATGTACAGTATACAACTTAATGTACGGTATATAGCTTAATGGATAGTATACAGCTTAATATACGGTATACAGCTTAATGTTTCGTATACAGTTTAATGTTTCGTATACAGCTTAATGTTCGATCTACAGCTTAATGTACAGCAAGCATGTCAAACTCAAAGACTAGCAAAGGTTTAAGTTTATGTGGGCCAAAAAAAAAAAAACTTAAAATTTTTATAGAAACGTAGATTTGTTTTGAAAAGTACAGTATAAAAAATAAAACCGCATCCCCCTCTTCTAAACCCCAGCACTCTCCTCTACTAAACGTAAGCCCCCCTCTAGTAAACCCCAGTCCCCCCATCTGTACTAAATCCCAGTTCCCCCTCTATACTAAATCCCAGGCCTCCCGTCTACTAAATCCCAGCACCCCCCTCTACTAAGCCCCAGGCCCCTGTTTAAAAAAAAAAAAAAAAAAAAAAAAATATTAGCCAACAAGCAGACTCCACTCACATTGCCGCTGCCAGTATGCGACTACGGAGTCTAGCCTCTGGTACACCCCCAATGGCGCCATCCACACCATGTGCCAAAGCGGATCCTCCTGCTACCCCTTGAAACCCTGTGAAAATGGAACACATTGAATGTGACGTGGCATTGTGTGCCTCCGTGCACCTCCAGGTCCTCCACTGTCCAGCTGGGGCCATCGCAACACTAACCAACACACACTCACTGACAGACATACACATACACTCACTAACAGACACACTCACTGACATACACATCCACACACTCACTGACTGACAGATACACACACACTGACAGGCACACAGACACACACACTCACTGAACGAACCACACCCGTTCGTGCATTCGAATGGAACTTAGCATTTGAACTATGTAAAATATGACTTCTAGGAATTTCCTGAACCCCTGCTCTGATCTGGGATATTTTTGGATATGTTGTTCACTCAGATCAGGGCTATCCAGGGATGTATGATTTATGGGGATATGTTGCTGTTTTGTGGTGTTTCTGTGTTTTGGGTAAAAACTGTATATTTTCTGCCTGTGATAATTAAGTTAGCCCATTGTGTGTAGTAATTATATCACAGGCAGAGGGGAGGGTTTATGTGCCTTGGCTGGGAGTGTCTGAATGTCCTGTACTGTATTGATTGGCTGTTGTAACTTTGTGTCCTGTGTACCACAAGGTCCTCGTGGGTGGTAACCTTGTGGGAAAATGTGTATATAAGAAAGTCCTACTTGACCCTCAACTCGCAGCCTTTACTTGTGTTTGGAGGGGATAGCTATAATCACTACAGGGATTGCTATGCTCTTCATACTCCCTTAGCTTCACTGAGCTCTTGTAAGAGCTTTGTTCCTGTTCCTGCTTTGCTCTCTGGAAGGAAGAGAGGTTCACCCACTGGAACCTGGAGCCTTGTTGTAGGTCCAGGGTGGGTAGGAGATGGCGAGACCCCCAACCAAGCAGCGGCGATTCGTGGAGTCTGCAGTGCTTATGGTGTCTGGTGCGGTGCTGATGGTCCTAGGTGAGCGCTAGGAGCATCCTTTCTACGGTCCAAACCTCAGCTAGCCTGGGGCAACCGTAACACACACAGACACACACACCGACAGACACACACATTTACACATTCTTGTACACACTCACAAATCATTATAATTATTGCTTCCTGTGGCGGGAATGCTGTCTGATCATGAATTGCTGTATTATATTCTGTGTGTTTCCCTGTTATTTTCGTATAAATGTGCCGGGTCCCCATTTGGGAGGTCTTACACTAAGGGAATGCATTCACCTACCGAACAGGGACCACCCCGATAACTCATTTAGAATGTTGGTTTAGAACGTTCGAACCTCATAATGAGGTGTCAAAACCACAAACTGCAAGGGAAGCCTTGGCGCATGCCTACCCTGGGTGGCAGCCCGTTCGTTAGACTAACTCCATCCAGGGGGAGCATTCGAGGATTGCTTCCCACCTCGTTCAGTTCCCGGACGAGGACCTACCCAGTGCCCCTTGGAATGTTCTCACCAAATAATTTGAACGTTGGCAACTTGCAACATAAGTGTGAAATCTCAAGGGAAGTAATTAATGAGTGCTCCCCTGGGTGGCCGTTGTTTGTATAGATGAGCTGCAGCCAGGGGGACGCTTCCCTTGCTTGGTTCGTGGCGGTTACCGTTCTGAGGGTCCCTGAGATTGGTGTGGACACTGTTTGGGGACTATGGTGGGTTGGCGGGCTTTCTGTAGCTGGGAGTCAAAGAGGCAGCTTTCTCGTGCTGGGGCTCCCAGGTACAGAGGCTCATGGGATAAATACCCCCTGTCCCCGGAGCTGGGAAACCCTGAGGATGGGTGGCAGGAACAGTGGAAAAAGGGACTGGAGTTCCGGATCCAGTATACGACCCCTGAGTGGGGGTGGACCCTGGGAGCACTCGGGGAAAAGTATAAAGCCGAGTGTTGCCAATAAAGTTCTTGTTGTACTCCCAGGACTGTGTGTCATCCAGTTACTTGGTGGGAAATGGGTCTCTCTGTATTATAACTGATTCCATTCCAGGGAAAAGATGGTCATGCGCGCAGTTTTTGTGATGCCGGAATAACATCATATTCCGGCACCCAGCATCACTACAGAAGGCACGTGCGAGGGAGCAGTGAGGAGCAGGAAGAACAGACTGAGCTACCTCACTGCTGCCAGCGACCTTTCCTCCCAGCCAGGTACATTTTAACAGAGTAGGCACCTGCAATGTGGGGAGAGCAGGTTGCCTAGTCTGCCTCAGTAAGCATGTGGGCCGCGAGTTTTACATGCTTGATGTATAGTATACAACTTAATTTATGGTATACAGCTTAAAGTACAGTATACAGTGTAATATATAGTATACAGCGTAATGTGCAGTATATAGCTTAATGTATAGTATACAGTTTAATGTACGGTATCCAGCTTAATGTACGGTGTGACAAACTCCACTCTCCAAGTGAGTTTGCCACGAGCTCCTGGAGGAGCCTGCTTGCCAGCCTCCTGCCCACAGACTATGGGAACTGCAGGAAAACCTGTAAAAGACTACCAAACTTGACCGACTGATAGCACTGATTTCCCTGGAACAGTTTTGGGCATAGGACCATATGCACTGTCGATCTAAACTATGATTTCCAGGAAATTCCTGAACCCCTGGGTGATTTTTGAATATGTTGTTCACCCAGATCAGGGATATGTTGTGTATTGGGGTACTTTTGGGACTTTTTAGAAATGTGTGTTCTTCCTGCTTGGAGATAATTGAGTTGATACAGTAATTAACTCAATTTTCTCCCAAGCAGAGGGGAGGGATTGTTTGCCTTGTTTTGGAGTGCCTTACATTGTAAATGTGTTGTTATTGGTTTGGAACTTTGTGTCCCTGTGCCCAACAAGGTCCACCTGGGTGTCACTCTTGTTGGGAAACTTGAATAAAAGGCCAGTGTGCCTCCATTAAAATCCTATTCCATTTTACACTCCAAAACTATTATTGGAGGGAAAGAAGATTTACTCCTATGTCTGCTGTTCCAGCTTGCAGGGGATTCAACGGGGAAAGTCCTTGTAAGTACTAGAGCTAATTCCCCATTCGGCTCCAGGAAGGAGTGGTTCCAGTCAAGCCACGGCGACTGTAGGAAGAAGTGCTGAGGTTTGTCCCCTGTTCCCGGCTACGCTCTCTGGACTAGGAGAGGTCTACCCACTGGAAGCTGGATCCTGATTTTGGGTCCAGAGTAGGTGGAGGACGACAAGACCCCAACCAAGCTACGGTTGTTTGTGGGGTCTACAGTGGTTATGGTGTTCCAGTGCAGTGATTATGGTACTCACAAGTACTAGGAAGCAGCGATAGACAGAGGTACCCTGTCGGGTTGCCAGGCGATCCGTTAAATATGGTATACAGCTTAATATATAGTATACAGCTTAATTTATGGTATACAGCTTAATTGCTGTTATGTTTAGCTACTGCTAGTGTTAGCGTTAAGATTAACTAGTGTTAGGGTTAGCTAAGATTAACCCCAGAACGGTAACCACCAGGAACAGCCTCCGTTCGCGGGTCCCTGGGTGAAACCAGGCAAGGGAAGTGTCTCCTTTCAGGGCATGAATGCTCCCCCTGGCTACCGCCCAGGAATTAATTGGGAAGAACTTTGTTATTAGCAATAATCAGCATTGTTTTATGAAACATAGGTCATGTCAAACTAACCTAATTACATTCTATGAAGAATTAAGTAGAAGTATAGATCAGGGTGTTGCAGTGGATGTGATCTACTTGGATTTTGCCAAGGCATTTGATACGGTTCCTCACAGTAGGTTAGTGTTCAAACTAAAATAAATTGGTCTTGTTCTTGAGTAGAACATTGGTTTAAGGATAGAGTACATATAGTTAATGCTCATTAATGGTACATTTTCAAGCTGGACAAACGTGATAAATAGTGTCCGTCAGGGTTCTGTTTTGGGACCTCTTCTATAACATTTATTTTTATTTCTAAATAGAGATGTCGCGAACATAAAATTTTCCATTCACGAACGGCGAACGCGAATTTCCGCAAATGTTCGCGAACGGGCGAACCGCCATAGACTTCAATAGGCAGGCAAATTTTAAAACCCACAGGGACTCTTTCTGGCCACAATAGTGATGGAAAAGTTGTTTCAAAGGGACTAACACCTGGACTGTGACATGCCGGAGGGGGATCCATGGCAAAACTCCCATGGGAAATTACATAGTTGATGCAGAGTCTGGTTTTAATCCATAAAGGGCATAAATCACCTAGCATTCCTAAATTGTTTGGAATAACGTGCTTTAAAACATCAGGTATGATGTTGTATCGATCAGGTAGTGTAAGGGTTACGCCCGCTTCACAGTGACAGACCAAACTCCCCGTTTAACGCACTGCAGACAACCGCAAACAGTCCATCTGCACAACCGCAAACTCCCCATTTGCACAAGGTTGGATACCAAGCTAGCCACGTCCCGTTCCTTGTCCTCACTGATGTCATTGAAGGTCTCTTCCTCCACCCAGCCATGTACAACACCAAGGGTCCCCGAAAGGTGACAACAAGCCCCCTGGGATGCCTGCTGTGTTTGGTCTTCCACCTCCTCAAAGCCACCTTCCTCCTATGACTCCTCTTCTTCAGACTTCTCTCTCTGCGTTGCCTCTCTCTGCATTATTATAAGGTGTGTTAAGTAGTACTATTCTTATCAGTTTAATCCCTGTTACGTCCCCTATCAGGGGACGTGTATATGGCATCGATTTTAGGAACCGGGAGATGGAAAAAGATGCTTGGTCGGTCCTCCTACTTCAAATTTGGGGCACTGCGCATGTAATATAATGTGCCACCAGATAGGAGTGGTGTGTTAAGTAGTACTATTCTTATCAGTTTAATCCCTGTTACGTCCCCCTCATCAGGCCTATTTTAGTCTAATGTATCGCCCACTGTCAGTCCCTTTGGGATCCATCCCTCATTCATCTTAATAAAGGTGAGGTAATCTAGACGACTTCTCTTCTCAGTGACAATACCTCCTGCTGCACTGAAGGCCCTTTCTGACAGGACACTTGAAGCGGGGCAGGTCAGAAGTTATATCGCAAATTGGGATAGCTCAGGCCACAGGTCAAGACTGCACACCCAGTAGTCAAGGGGTTCATCGCTCCTCAGAGTGTCGATATCTGCAGTTAAGGCAAGGTAGTCTGCTACCTGTCGGTCGAGTCTTTCTCTGAGGGTGGACCCCGAATGGGCTGTGGCGATGCGTAGGACTTAAAAAGCTCTGCATGTCCTCCATCAACAACACGTCTGTAAAGCGTCCTGTCCTTGCCGGTGTGGTCGTGAGAGGAGGAGGATTACTTTCACCTCTTCCCCTCTTACCCTGTTAGATTCCCGTTGTGCTGTGACACCACCCTTATACGCTGTGTAAAGCATACTTTTTAATTTATTTTGGAACTGTTGCATCCTTTCCAACTTGCGGTAATTCGGTAACATTTCAGGCACTTTTTGCTTATACCGGGGGTCTAGTAGCGTGGACACCCAGTACAGGTCGTTCTCCTTCAGCATTTTTATACGAGGGTCCCTCAACAGGCACGACAGCATGAAAGACCCCATTTGCACAAGGTTGGATGCCGAGCTACTCATGTCCCGTTCCTCGTCCTCAGTGATCTCACTGAAGGTGTGTTCTTCCCCCCCAACCACGTACAACACCACGGGTACCAGATAGGTGACAACGAGCACCCTGGGATGCCTGTTGTGGTTGGTGTTCCTCCACCTCCTCAAAGCCACATTCCTCCTCTGACTCCTCTTCCTCACAATCCTCTTCCAGCGTTGCCGCAGGTCCAGCAAGCAATGCTGACAAGGCTGTTTCTGGTGGTGATGGTGACCACAACTCTTCCTCTTCACGCTCATCTACGGCCTGATCCAGCACTCTTCGCAGGGCACGCTCCAGGAAGAAAACAAATGGTATGATGTCGCTGATGGTGCCTTCAGTGCAACTGACTAGGTTTGTCACCTCCTCAAAAGGACGCATGAGCCTACAGGCATTGCACATGAGCGTCCAGTAACGTGGCAAAAATATTCCCAGCTCCGCACAGGCTGTCCTAGCACCCCAGTCATACAAATATTCATTAACGGCTTTTTCTTGTTGGAGCAGGCGGTCGAACATTAGGAGTGTTGAATTCCAACGTGTCGAGCTGTCGCAAATCAAGCGCATCACTGGCATGTTGTTTCACCGCTGGATATCTGCAAAGTGCGCCATAGCCGTGTAGGAACGCCTGAAATGGCCACACACCTTCCTGGCCTGCTTCAGGACGTCCTGTAAGCCTGGGTACTTGTGCACAAAGCGCTGTACGATCAGATTACACACATGTGCCATGCACGGCACATGTGTCAACTTGCCCAAATTCAATGCCGCCAACAAATGTCTTCCGTTGTCCCAAACCACTTTGCCGATCTCCAGTTGGTGCGGAGTCAGCCACTGATCCACCTGTACGTTCAGGGCAGACAGGTGTGCTGGTCCGGTGTGACTCTCTGCTTTCAGGCAAGTGAACCCTAAGATGGCGTGACACTGCCATATCCGGGATGTGGAACAGTACCTGGGGAGCTGGGGGGGTGCCGTTGATGTGGAGCAAGACGCAGCAGCAGAAGAGGACTCAGCCGAGGAGGTTATGGGAGAGGATGGAGTAGGACGAGTAGAGGAGGTTGCAGCAAGCCTGCCTGCAAGTCGTGGCGGTGTCACCAACTCCTCTGCAGAGCTTTGCATTCCATGCTTGGCAGCCGTCAGCAGGTTTACCCAATGCGCAATGTAGGTGATATACCTGCCCTGACCATGCTTTGCAGACCAGATATCAGTGGTCAGATGGACCCTTGCCCCAACACTGTGTGCCAGACATGCCATTACTTCCTTTTGCACAATCAAGTACAGGTTGGGGATTGCCTTTTGTGCAAAGAAATTTCGGCCGGGTACCTTCCACTGCGGTGTCCCAATAGCTACAAAGTTTTGGAATGCCTCAGACTCCACCAGCTTGTATGGTAAAAGCTGGCGGGCTAAGAGTTCAGACAAGCCAGCTGTCAGATGCCGGGCAAGGGGGTGACTTTGTGACATTGGCTTCTTACGCTCAAACATGTCCTTGACAGAAACACAGGACTGTGGGCAGATGAGCGGGAACTGCTCAAGGCGGGAGACGGAGTGGCGGATGGTTGAGAGGGGGCAAGAAGGACAGCAGTGGTTGACGTGGCTGAAGATGCTGGACCAGGAGGAGGATGGCGGCTTTGAGTTTGTGTGCTGCTTGTACTCATGTGTTGATCCCATAGGCGTTTGTGATGTGCAATCATGTGCCTTAGCAAAGCAGTTGTACCGAGGTGGGTGTTCGACTTCCCACTACTCAGTTTCTTTTGGCACAGGTTGCAAATGGCATCGCTGTTGTCAGAGGCAGACACACCAAAAAAATGCCACACTGCTGAGCTCTGCAATGACGGCATTCTGGTGGTGGAAACAGCATGCGTTGATTGGCGTGCTGTCTGGCTGACCCTGGGTGCCGATGACCTCCCCCTGCTTCCAATTCGTCTCCTCCTCCTCTCTGTCTCCCCATCTGAACCTTCCCCCTGTTCTTCTTCTCTTCTAGCGGGCACCCACGTGACATCCACGGACGCATCATCGTCATCAACCACTTCACTTGTTTCTGACAACTCAGTAAAGGAAGCAGCAGCGGGTACAACATCATCATCATCATCATCATCACACCATACGTCCATGTGTGTAATGCTGCCTGACTGAGACATATCCCTGTTATCTACATCCTCTGGCAATAATGGTTGCGCATCACTCATTTCTTCCAACTGATGTGTAAAATAACTCCTCTGACATACCAAGTGAAGCGGCTGTGGTGCTAGTGTTGGTGGTGGCGGAAGGCAGGCGAGTGGTAACTTGAGAGGTGCCCGAAGCTAAGCTGGAGGAGGATGGTGCGTCAAGGTTCCGAGCGGAAGCTGTAGAAGATTGGGTGTCCTGTGTTAGCCAGTCAACTATGTCCTCAGAACTTTTCGAGTTCAGGGTACGTGGCCTCTGAACACTGGGCATTATTCTAGGGCCAAAGGGAATCACAGCACCACGACCACGACGGCCCCTGCGGGGTGGCCTGCCTCTGCCTGTCATTTTTTTTTCGATTAGTGGTACTATGCGTGCAAGCTACTGTGACAACAGATATGAGTGGCACTGTGCACTGGCAGAAGTTGGCAGAGTAGACGATGTAGGCCTGACACACACGCTTGCAGACAACTAACTGCTATTCAATCTATTACAGTCAAAAAAAATGTTTAACCCCTTAAGGACACATGACATGTGTGACATGTCATGATTCCCTTTTATTCCAGAAGTTTGGTCCTTAAGGGGTTAAATGTACACTACTGTTACACCAGATATGAGTTGCACTGGTGTGACACTGTGCCCTGGCAGGCCCTGATACGCACACGTGTGAAGGAAACTGACTGCAATTATATTACAGTAAAAAAAAAATTTGTTTTTAAATGCAAGCTATTGTGACACCAGATATGAGTGGTTGCACTGGGCAAGTGGGCACAGTATGCGCTGTGAGCCTGACACACACGCTGGCAGGCAGGCAGGCAACTGCAATTAGATTACACAGGAAAACAAAAAAAAAGCAGACTGATGTTCTAGCCCTAAAAAGGGCTTTTTGGGGTGCTGTCCTTACAGCAGAGATCAGATGAGTCCTTCAGGACTGTAGTGGACACTGAATACACTAGCCTAGCTATCGATTTCCCTATTAAATCAGCAGCAGCTACACTGTCCCTCCTCTCACTAAGAATGCAGCTTCCGAATGAATCTAAAATGGATGCTGTCCAGGAGGTGGGAGGGTCTGGGAGGGTGGGTCAGCTGCTGATTGGCTGGAATGTGTCTGCTGACTGTGAGGTACAGGGTCAAAGTTTACTCAATGATGACAAATAGGGGGCGGACCGAACATCGTATATGTTCGCCCGCCGTGGCGAACGCGAACAAGCTATGTTCGCCAGGAACAATTCGCCAGCGAACTATTCGGGACATCTCTATTTATAAATGATCTTGAAATAGGCATTGAAAGCCACGTTTTAGTGTTTGCAGATGACCCAAAACTTTTTCAAGTAATAAAATGTGAGCAAGACTACTTTACTGCAGAGGGATTTGGATAGATTGGGGCACTGGGCACTAAAATGGCAGATGAAATTTAACGTAGAGAAATGCAAAGTTATGCACTTTGGGGTAAAGAATGCACAAGCAATATACACCCCAAATGGTAGTGAATTAGAGATAACACACAAGAAGGATTTGGCATTTGTTATAGACAACACATTAGGCAGCAATATGTAATGTCAATCTTCAGTTTCTAAGGCCAGTAAGGTTTTGTCATGTATAAATACATTCTCGGGACGAAAATATAATTTTTCCCTTCAGATTAGAGGCAGTGCTTTACGACTGGGATTTCATCTGGAGGGATAAAACAGGCAGGCAATCTCCAAAACCTTTCAAGGACCTCCCCCAATTAACCTTTGGCCTTATAAATTGCTTCCTATCCAAGACATCCCCAGTTCTTTGCCTGCCTCCGGCAGAGGAGGGTGTCAGATCAGGTTTTCTCCCTAGAAGTATGGTGAGAGGGCTGAGGCTCTGGAGGCTCTACTTCTTTTAAATACATTTTTCAGAGATCAGCCAGGGTTAACACTCCAGATGGCTGTAGCTCCCCGGGTTGTATTAATTCCGTCTATACCGAGCCAGGTGCCGGGCAGACGATGGTGCGCTTTTGAGCACTAGCTGGGAAGTCCTGGCGGTGGAACACTCGTACAGGTTATGTTTATTTCCACCGTGGAATCGCGAAATGCAGGACATGCGTAATGTGATTTTAAAATTCAGGCACCAATATCTTTGTTTTTTCTCTCTGGGGTCAAGATATTGGTTTCCAGGACTTAGAGAGGCTGCTTAGCCAGCAGCAACTAACTGTTGCCAGGTGCACTCAGAATCTATTGCAAGTGTGTTCTCACCAACCTCCAACACACTCTGAGGACATTTAAGGTAAGCCTTTTTGCTTTATCTTAAATGACTCTAGCCTGAATAAGTTAATTATCTATGCTGCAAGGTAGATAATGTTTCTAAGTAGGAGAGTTTTTAACTTCTCTTCATTTAACCCTTTAAGGTCCAAACTTCTGGAATAAAAGGGGAATCATGACATGTCATACATGTCATGTGTCCTTAAGGGGTTAAGGATTATTACTAAAGTCTTCAATCATATAGCGCTTTGCATGGGTAAGCACTTAGTAGATCGGGTTTAAAATAGATTATTCTTTGAGTAAAGCCTATAAAGGGTATTAGCATATACTTTTACATAATTCTATTGGGAAACTTTAAGTTTCCTTTCTGGCTCAAATTAGCTGCTGCTCAGTGATTAGTTAATATGGGTTTCAATAATCACTAATTGCTGTAACAGGGTCAGCAATTAAAGTGAAGTGGTATATATTCACAAGAGCATGACCCGTATGACTATTGGAGGATTATCCTCGCTAGGTTATGCTTAGGAGGCTGATATTTAAAATCTGGTTTTGGTTAAGTTAATATACTGTTGTAGCAGATGGATTCTTTAACCCCTTAATGACGAGTGACGGATGAGATCTGTCATTCAGGGGAAACCCTTAACGACGAGTGACGGACCTCTTAAAATTAAGCCCGGATCGCCCAGATCGCCGCAATTGCGGCGATCGCGTGGTTAATGGTGCTCCGGTCTGCCTCTGTATTAGAGGCAGACCGGGAGCACCGGATCCGGCTGTCCCAGCTCATGTGCCCGCTCTGACGGCATGTCAGAGCGAGCACATGTGCTCAGTATACTTGCCTTCCGCCTCCCTGCACTTCCGGGTTCACTGTGAAGTGCAGGGAGACGGATCAGTGCTGATCCTGCCCCCTGTAAAAAAATAAATAAAGTTAAATTAAAATCCCACCCCCTTTACCCAGTTTAATAAAAAATTAACCCCTTCCTTGCCAGTCGATACTGCGTACAGTGATCAAAATACAAATCACAGTATTATACTGTGATCTAATTTTTTTTAACCCCTGACGATTAACTTGTATTTATTTTTTAACCGTCAGGGGTTACATTTATTTAATTAACTAATTTAAATATTGTTTAAGTAAATTGTAACGGACCGTTTCACTTACAAGAGGATAAAAACCCAGTTTAGGCGATATCCCCCTTTCCAGATGCACAGGCAGCTACTGCAAACACCATTCTCCCGACTGGAACCACACGAACACTGGAACAGCTGAACAAGAAAAGCAGACATCGGCTTACACTCTTGGCAGTCAGCATACAATCCCATTCCCCCAAAGACCGAGACGACACATCGCTTTGAGGGTTAAGCAAGAACTCTAGACTGGGACACCCAGTCTGGCTTTTATTTCCAACTCACACATACAGGCCACACCCAGGGGGGGGCATAAAATAACCAATGACATAGATGTTACCTCCCACACATCCCCTCCCCTTAGTGTGACACATAATCCCATTATGCATACAGAGTAAAATATACTTTTACACAACTTTCATAACTTTAAAACCATACATCACATTCACATAAAAATACATATCCACAATCAATCCATTCAGGGGAACAACATATTAAAAAATTGCATGAATCCGACCAGGGGTTTAAAAGTTACTAAAAGTATCTTTTGGGCCCTGGCTTGCAGCATGGCACAATCTGGCCCAAACAGAAGTAAAACATCCCCCACAATGCATCCCGGCTTCCTCCCTTCTGCCCTGGAGATAATTGGAGAAGTAATCCAATTATCTAGGACTAGAGTCAGACTCCATTAACCACATGGTTGCAAAAGACAGTAAAAGACATAAAATTACATACTGATACATTTAACACATAAAACACACATTTCTACATATCCCCAGTTAACTGAACACATAAATACCTACATAATATTTAAGACAGTATTACTGTGATATGTTACAAAGTCTTAAAGGGACATTAGTCCCAAAAGTCCCAATATGTCCATCGCTGATTTTAAAGGGCCAGTAGCAGCAATATAAATTATTACATGCCCAAATATAGTGTTTATAGAGCAATATGTCCATGGGCCGTAGTCGCAGGGCAGGAGGCTAGCAGCCAGGCCTCTCCAGTTCACAGTGGCGAAGCTGGTTTCGCCACATTTCTCCCCTTTGCCAATTAGACTAACAGGGTACCTGACTTTCTGCCGGTCAGTGCCCTGGTTAGTCCAGCAACCCACCCACGAAACAGAAATAACAGAGCAGCCCACCCACACTAACCGGTTACTACATCTGGGTGAGGAAGGATTTTGTCCAAGTTCTGGTGTTTCACCACTGCTGGGTGGGAGACGGGTAGGCTGCCTTGGTGGGTTGCTGAGGGGGCAGAGACCAGCGGTACTCTGTCCTGTTGCCAGCACTACCACGGGAGTAGTCTGGTGGGCGCCTGGTTGCTGGAGACTGGCTGTCTCCCCTTTAGGTGCACAGCTCGACTGCCGGAGGGGGAGACCGACTGTCTCCCCTTTGGATCCATCACACTGAGGATGGGGAACAGGACCGACCGGCCCTATCCCTTGTGCTGTAAGTGCAGAGACTACGGTCCCATCTGCACAGTTGTGGGGCTTAACATCTCCCCTTGGTGGGTTAGGTTGCCGTGGGAGAGAGGGTGTAACAAGTTCCTCTCTCTGGATGGCAAACTGCCGCTGGGGAGAAAGGATGGCACCTTCTGCTCCCTGGGGTACACACTGCCGCTGGGGAGGAAGGATTGCACCTTCTGCTCCCTGAGGTACACACTGCCGCTGGGGAGGGAGGACGCTGCTCTCCTCTCCCTTCACCTCACCCTGCCTTCCTGGCACATCACTTTGTTGCTGGGGGGCAGGAACAACAACCTCTGCCCCCTGTAACTCAGCCTGCCGCTGGGGAGGATGGACGACACCATCAGCTCCCGGAGACACACACTGCCGCTGGGGAGGAAGGACTGCACCTTCTGCTCCCTGGGGCACACACTGCCGCTGGGGAGGGAGGACGCTGCTCTCCTCTCCCTTCCCTTCACACTGCCTTCTTGGCATATCACTTTGCTGCTGGGGGGCAGGAACAACAACCTCTGCCCCCTGTAACTCAGCCTGCCGCTGGGGAGGATGGACGACACCATCAGCTCCCGGAGACACACACTGCCGCTGGGGAGGGAGGACGCTGCTCTCCTCTCCCTTTACTTCACACTGCCTTCCTGGCATATCACTTTTCTGCTGGGGGGCAGGAACAACAACCTCTGCCCCCTGTAACTCAGCCTGCCGCTGGGGAGGAAGGACAACACCTTCATCCCCCTGGGACACACACTGCCGCTGGGGAGGAAGGACGGCACCTTCAGCTCCCTGAGATACAATCTGCCGCTGGGGAGGAAGGACGACACCTTTAGCTCCCTGGGACTTACTCTGCCGCTGGGGAGGATGGACGACACCATCAGCTCCCTGGGTTACACACTGCCGCTGGGGATCTGGGCCGACTGCCCAGCATCCCTGTAGGGCCGGTAGAGAGACCTCGGTCCCATCTCCACCTGCCTGTTGTGGTTCCTCACAGGACCAATCTATGAGGACCCCTACTTCGGGTTCTTCCTGCCGCCTCGGGGGGGGGCGGCTAACCTCCTCGGATGCAGCCTCTACTCTGCTGCTGTACCACTCTTCCTGCTCATCATACTCTTCGTCCATCTTTGAGTTTTGCTCAGCCATGACCTGGTTCCAGATCCCCTGGAATGTGTCCATGGATATATAACCCCCATACTGGGCCACTTGCTGCCTCACCTTGGCCATAAAATCATCTTCAGCGTCAGAGCCTTCCATACTTGTCTGCTCCAAGTCGCTGGATACCTCTGCTGCCAGGGGCGCTGCACGAATGCTAACGTTGCCCTCAATTTGTAACTCCAAGGAATTGGTGTTCTGTAGCTGTCCTTCTGGCTGTGGGAACAATCCCGCAGCTTGTTGGTTCCTCTGCGTCGTTCGCAGCATGAGGTACGCCTGTACATCGTTGTAGACCCGGTCTGCCATCCGCTCCGCTCGGGCTGGTGAGAATAGAGCCATCCTGCTCCTATATTCCCTGGCAAACTCGATTCCTCCTCCTCCCTCGGAGGTGCTGCAGCAGCTGCGACTCTGTCTCCTTCCATTTTCCTGATTTCCTTTGTAGATAGGGTCGCTGTACGGATACTAGTGTTGCCCTCAATTTGTAATCCAGAAATGGTGTTGTCTGTAGCTGTCCCTCTGGTTGTAGGAACGATCCCGCCGCTTGCCACCAATTGTAACGGACCGTTTCGCTTACAAGAGGATAAAAACCCAGTTTAGGCGATATCCCCCTTTCCAGATGCACAGGCAGCTACTGCAAACACCATTCTCCCGACTGGAACCACACGAACACTGGAACAGCTGAACAAGAAAAGCAGACATCGGCTTACACTCTTGGCAGTCAGCATACAATCCCATTCCCCCAAAGACCGAGACGACACATCGCTTTGAGGGTTAAGCAAGAACTCTAGACTGGGACACCCAGTCTGGCTTTTATTTCCAACTCACACATACAGGCCACACCCAGGGGGAGGCATAAAATAACCAATGACATAGATGTTACCTCCCACACATCCCCTCCCCTTAGTGTGACACATAATCCCATTATGCATACAGAGTAAAATATACTTTTACACAACTTTCATAACTTTAAAACCATACATCACATTCACATAAAAATACATATCCACAATCAATCCATTCAGGGGAACAACATATTAAAAAATGGCATGAATCCGACCAGGGGTTTAAAAGTTACTAAAAGTATCTTTTGGGCCCTGGCTTGCAGCATGGCACAATCTGGCCCAAACAGAAGTAAAACATCCCCCACAATGCATCCCGGCTTCCTCCCTTCTGCCCTGGAGATAATTGGAGAAGTAATCCAATTATCTAGGACTAGAGTCAGACTCCATTAACCACATGGTTGCAAAAGACAGTAAAAGACATAAAATTACATACTGATACATTTAACACATAAAACACACATTTCTACATATCCCCAGTTAACTGAACACATAAATACCTACATAATATTTAAGACAGTATTAGTGGGATATGTTACAAAGTCTTAAAGAGACATTAGTCCCAAAAGTCCCAATATGTCCATCGCTGATTTTAAAGGGCCAGTAACAGCAATATAAATTATTACATGCCCAAATATAGTGTTTATAGAGCAATATGTCCATGGGCCGTAGTCGCAGGGCAGGAGGCTAGCAGCCAGGCCTCTCCAGTTCACAGTGGCGAAGCTGGTTTCGCCACATAAATATTTTGCTAGCTGGGGTGGGTGGGAGTTATGGGAAAATGGGAAATTTACTGTTAGTGCTGCTTACTGCTAGTTAGGGGTTAACGGTAAAGAAAAAGCTTAGAAAAATGCTAAATCTGTAAAAAAAAGTTAATAAGCAAAACAAAAGTTTAAAAGTAAAAATTTTAAGTTTGAAAAAAAATGGAATGGCTGTGTCCCAAATGTGCCCCTCCGATGTCCACATATACCTGGCAAAGGTACATACGAGGGTATTTTTGTACTCAGCAGACATAGCTGAGCAACATATAAAGTATTATACAGTCGTAGCACACATAAGGTTTGCAAAATATACTGTGCAAACTCACTTTGTGGGTCAAAAAGGCAGAAAAAACGCTTATGACCACTACACTTGGTACAAGCTAGCGGAAAAATGATCCCACGCTAAGGTTCAAAATATGCCTTTTGAAATACCCTGGGGTGTCTACTTTAAGAAATGGTAGGCCTTTGTGGGGTAGTTTGAATTTTAAACCTGCGAAGATGCTTGGAAATTGCACATAGGCCCAGCGTCAAAATTCAAAGTTCGGTAAAAACTGATATGGCTTGGTCTCCTATATGGCACTGTAGCTTCACGAAATAGTGCCAAAGACATTCATTGGGGGTGTCTTTTTACTCAGAAGACTTAGCTGAGCATAATTTGGGGGTTTTGAACTTAGTGGTGATACCGGAGAAACTGACGGAAGCCAAGCACAGAGAGATGGACACAGGTTTCTTCAGGAAGGAAGAGATTCTTTATTGGATCACCGATCGGGACTCAGAGGGACTAGCGTCACCAAAATACCACAAGTTCTGAGCCCCGGACAATAGTGCAGGCTCCTTATATAGGCACATAACTCCTCCCATATTAAGCTCCACCCGCACATTCTCTTAACCAATCAACACAAATAAGAATTAACTTCCTGTTTGACCGCATGGCTTGTCCAGCACAATGGAGGAGGGGGAATACTACATCCTGTATTCTTGCACATGCTCCGTACACTACTGATCGTATCTTGCCTCGTGCAACCAACTGATCGATACGTCAGCATATGCACGTACACATGCCACGTGGTAATCTCGGCCTACTAAATTTATTTTTACCGAGATTCCACCACATTCCCCCCTTTGATGCCTCTTGATATTTTACATTTACTTGAGGCATCACTTAACCTTGGTTTGCTTACACCGCAAGTTACCTTGAACCAGACCAGACTTATCTTATGATGTGAATCTTTTAACACTCATCTTCCTGCATTGGTTCTCCCTGATCTAAAGCCTTATACTTATAAATCGCCATTATCTGTGCAGCAGCCTTCCTCTCTGCTATATTTTCTATCAGGCTTTGCACAGACCTAACTACTAAGGGTATAAGACACGGCAGGAGTAGACACAACATTAAAATCAGTAGGACTCCACCTACCACTGCCTTAAGCCCTCCAAACCACTCATACCAGCTACCAAACCAACTACTTGGATTATACCCTTTCCATACCTGAGTAGGCACATGCGCTAGTTTAACCATATGGCTAGTAAGCTCAGCTATTGCTTGCCCTTCGTCATCTATTTGAAGACAGCAATTGCTCAGGTTAAACTTCCCACATACACCTCCCTCTACTGCCAAAAGGTAATCCAAGGCTAATCTATTCTGGTAGACTGCTGTCCTCATCCTGGTGTTATGCTTTGCTAGAAGATTGAGCGCTTGTGATGTTTCGTTAGTGATAATCTCAACCACCGCCTGTAATCTTATAATTCGGTTGAGCATATAAATAGGGGTTCTGTAACCAAAGGTACCATCCTCAGCCCACGTGGCTGGCCCATAATAATCTATGATACGCTGGGGAGGCCATTCATTATCTTCCCAGGTGCCTATCTCTATGGGTCCCCTTTTCTTCCTATGATTCACATCATACACTTTAACACCTAAAGTCTCACCTGTTTCAATTGGTAACAAGAAGAAGGATGGTTTGAGCATACCCAACACACATGCCCCTTCCCAGTCCTGTGGCAACTCCGAATAGGCTTTCTTACCACAGATCCAGTACAAATTTGCTGGGGCTCTCCAGGTAGATGTGATGGATAAATCAAACCACACATCCTTTAAATTGGCGTATCTAGCAAACGGGTTAGATGGTTCTGAGACATTTGAAGCCGACCACCAAGTTGTATTCTTTGTATCATCATCATAAGCTTTTTGCCCTAGACAAGTTAATTCTCCTACAGAAGTGTTATACATTATTCCTTTCCTTGCTATGCAAACATAACCTATGATGGAGGTCTTTAATCTCCACTCAGATTTACCTCTAACACTCATATGATAATCGGCTTGTGTAGATATTAGTTGGTCAACTGCCTCAGAACCGGACATTACCTCCTTTGCTTCCCAAGGCCATTGGTCTCCCATGTTAGTACCTCCACACACATAGCAGTTGGTAACATTAAGACTACCGGCAATACTTTCGGCTAAATCAATAAACAGGTTTTTAGCATTATGGGGGATCTTATTATCTATACTCATCTCTTCATAAAAGGAATGGTATACTTGATGAGTTTGGGAGGATACCGTATCAGTCTCTATCCCTATAAACAACAATGTCCCAGGATCTAAACCCGTCCCGTATATCTGAAACCCAAATAAATTGCCATATTTGTCTAAGAACTTATCGGGGTTATTTATAAGTATATGGATGGGATTACATTCCATAGACTTACAATATGGGCTAGTCGGCAACTTAGTCACTATCATGTCTTTATCTACTGTCTGTCCCCAAGTCGCCCACCCCACACAAGACCAATATGGGCAAAAGTTATAATCTTTATTTGGGCATCTAGGACTTACATATTTATTTTTACTACTGGGACAAATATATTTATCATTAGACCCATACGTCCTCTCCCATCTAAGATCCCCACATACATTCCACGGCTTTCTACCACTCGATATCGCTTTACACGCATCAAATAGCAGAACACCCGAAGAATGTACGGATTCTAACACCGTCTTATTAATTAGGGTCCCCTGAGGATCTCCATTCCTGAGAGTCAACCAGATTGTACGAGGTTGATACTCTGGACTGAAGCACTTAGGTTCTCCTACTCCTAAATGGCACACACTATAGTCTATATTTAAGTATCTACATCTCGATACATCTCCTTTACACTCGTATTGTGAATGCCAGATTAGGGTTTGGGAAATATGGTTACCTGTTCTCGTAGTCTTAATGCATACCTCACAGCTAGGAGTGTCGGTACCTCTACCTTCCTGAATATAAAAACACATATAAATAAACACTATCAAAAGCACATCTTTCGCCGTCATCCTCAGTCTTCGTCCGTGCGAAGGCGCCTCAGCTTCCAGGATGTGAGGGCTGCAGGGAATGGAGTTCTGCTCGTCTTCACAGGTGTCCCTTCGAGACTTTCCTGGCTTATATACTATGTGTTGGTAAGCGGACAGGCTTTATTATGGCCTTCTCACTCACGCACCAAATCCCTGTAACAATAAAATTTGTAATCCACACGACTCCTCGTTACTCCGACTGAGTAGTGCGTTTTAACCGGATCTTGCAGGGATTCTCTGGATCTGCTGTAACTTGCCAAGAATCGACTGCTGCTGGTTTAACCCTGGAGTGATGTATCCACGGAGTCACTTCGGCTACTTTTATCGCTGTAGGGGTAGACAAAAGAACAACATAAGGACCTCTCCACTTGGGCCCTAACGGTACATTATTCCACTCTTTAATCCACACTTGATCTCCTGGATGATAACTATGAACAGGGGGATAAATATTCACAGGTAATCTATCTTGTACCCATTTCTGTACCTCCTCCATAGTCTTACCCAACTCTACAACCTGCTGCCGGGTAATTCCTTCTCCCAACTGACTCAAATCCCCCCTTAAGTTACCAAGTACGGGAGGTGGTCGCCCATACATGATTTCAAAAGGAGAGAGGCCCATCCTTCTGGTAGGGGTACTGCGGATTCGCAATAGAGCTATGGGTAAGAGAACGTTCCACTTAAGTTGGGTTTCCTGACACATTTTAGCCAACTGGTTCTTAATAGTTCTATTCATTCTCTCTACCTTACCAGAACTCTGGGGTCTATATGCAGTATGAAGCCTCCACTTTATACCAAGCATATGAGTCAGTTGTTGTAGGCACTGATGAACAAAAGCTGGACCATTGTCCGATCCTATAGAACAGGGTAGTCCATATCGGGGTATTATTTCTCGTAGCAGGAATCTTACAACTTCTCCTGCTTTCTCTGTACGAGTAGGACATGCTTCTACCCAGCCTGAATAGGTGCACACAATTACCAACAGGTAACGATGTCCACCCGATTTAGGCATCACTGTAAAGTCTATTTGTAGATCGGACATGGGGAGTCCCCCCATAAACTGGACTCCTGGTGGCTTTACTGGTCCTTGTCTTGCATTATTTTTAGCACACGTTACACATCTTCGTACAATGGCCTGAGTCAAGTTGGACAATCTTGGTATGTAGAAATGCTTTCTGAGAGATTCTTCAGTACTGTCTCTCCCAGAATGTGTCCCGTTATGATAATTTTGGACAATTTCTACCGCTAGTGATGCTGGTATGACTATTCTTCCATCTTCTAGCTGATACCACTTGTTCTCCAAATACTTTCCTGGTTCAGTCTTTAACCACTCCTCTTCTTGAGCTGTATAAACTGGAGTCCATTGGGACAGTGGAGTTGGTATAAGAGCAGCTATATGCCCCACATACTCCTGTCTTCCTGATTCAGCAGCACGCTTAGCTGCACTATCTGCCATCCGATTTCCCTTGGTTACATCACCATCTCCTCTCAGATGCGCTCGACAATGTATGATACCGACTTCTTTCGGCTCCCACACTGCTTCCAATAGTTGTAGGATTTCAGCTGCGTATTTGATTTCTTTGCCTTCTGAATTCAGTAGTCCTCTTTCTTTATACAAAGCTCCGTGGGCATGAGTGGTTAAAAACGCATATTTGGAGTCCGTATAGATGTTCACTCTTAAACCTTCAGCCAATTGTAACGCTCGTGTTAGTGCTATTAATTCTGCCTTTTGTGCTGATGTTCCTTTCGCCAGTGGCCGAGCTTCTATCACCTTGTCTATTGTTGTTACTGCATATCCTGCATAGCGGATCCCTTCTTTCACATAACTACTGCCGTCGGTATAATATTGAACATCAGGGTTCTGGATGGGAAAATCACGAAGATATGGTCTACTTGAGAATACTTCATCCATTACTTCCAAACAATCATGTTGACTTTCAGTAGGTTGTGGCAAAAGGGTAGCTGGATTTAAGGTGTTTACAGTCTCTAAATGCACTCTTGGGTTTTCAAACAACATTGCTTGATACTTGGTCATACGGCTGTTACTAAACCAATGATTTCCTTTGTAATCCAACAACGTCTGTACTGCATGTGGGACTCGTACATAAAGTTCTTGACCCAGAGTGAGTTTATCGGCTTCAGCTACTAGCAGGGCGGCTGCAGCTACGGCTCTTAGACAAGGTGGAAGTCCACTGGCCACTGCATCCAATTGCTTAGACATATAGGCAACAGGTCTTTTCCATGATCCCAAGTACTGTGTCAATACTCCCACAGCCATTCTTCTTTGCTCGTGTACATATAAGTAGAATGGTCGTGTGTGATCAGGTACACCTAATGCTGGGGCACTCATCAAAGCCTTCTTCACATCTTCAAATGCCGTTTGCTGTTCTTGGGTCCATAAGAAGGGGTCGTGCTCTGTACCTTTGATAGCTGCGTACAGAGGTTTTGCCAGTATCGCATAGCTGGGGATCCATATCCTACAGAAGCCTGCTGCCCCCAAGAATTCTCGCACTTGTCTTCTATTCTTGGGTATTGGTATTTGGCAGACAGCTTCTTTTCTCTCTGGTCCCATAATTCTTTGACCTTCAGAGATATGGAATCCCAGATATTTGACAGTTGGCAAACACAACTGAGCCTTCTTTCTAGACACCTTGTATCCTGCCTTCCAGAAAATGTGTAGTAGATCGTGCGTTGCTTGCTGACAGATTTATTTTGTAACTGCTGCTATCAACAAGTCATCTACATATTGTAACAATACACACTCTCCTGGGATGGACTCGAAATCCAGTAGATCTTGACTTAGGGCTGAACCAAATAGGGTAGGTGAATTTTTAAACCCTTGGGGCAGTCTTGTCCAAGTCATTTGGCGTTTTGAGCCCGTTACAGCGTTCTCCCATTGGAAAGCGAAAATACATTGACTTTCTGCGGCAATTCGGAGGCAAAAGAAGGCATCTTTGAGGTCTAAGACTGTAAAGTAAGTAGCCCCGCCCGGAATTAAAGCAAGCAGGTTATATGGATTGGGTACAACTGGATGTATACTAACAACCGCATCATTGACTGCTCTCAAGTCCTGCACAGGTCGATACTCATCTGTACCGGGCTTTTGAACAGGCAGCAATGGGGTGTTCCAGGGGGAAGTACAGAATTTTAGGATACCATACCGTATGAACTTATCCAGATAGGATTGGATGTTCTTCTTAGCCTTCTGCGGGATGTGGTATTGTCTTAGGCTCACTGGATAAACCCCAAGTTTTAGTTCAATTTTTATAGGTGGAATATTGCGGGCCAGTCCTGGTGGGTTGTTCTCTGCCCAAACTCCTGGTATGTTAAATAATGTCTCATCACTCCTAGGGTTTTGGCTAGCCAACACTGTATAAAGTCGCCACTCTTCTTCCTTTGGTACGGATAATGTCATGATACCTGAAGGTCCATTAAACTTTAAGGATGTTGTTCCATTTGGTAGGAACGTAATCTGCGCTTGTAATTTTGATAGCATATCACGTCCCAGCAATTGGACTGGACATTCAGGCATATAAAGGAATTGATGTTTTACTACGTGGCCTCCCAATGTACAGAGTCGACTTTTAAGAACCGGTTTTTCAGCACTTCTTCCAGTTGCTCCTATCACAGTAATAGTCCTTCCAGATGGAGGAGCAACTAGATTAGTCACCACTGAATGTTCAGCACCAGTGTCGATCATGAACGCACTCCTTTTTCCCCCTATTGATACATCGACCATAGGCTCCGCTCGACCAAGGGGGATGGAGCCCGGTCGGTATCAATAGTCCTCCATGACCGTGTCAGCCAATCCTACAAAGTCCCTACCTTCTCTATCGCGGGACCTTTGCGCTGCTGGAATATACCTATCTTCCCTAACACTTCCTCTGTTCCCATTACTCCCTCTATAACCATTACTCCCTCCGGGGCCTCCTCTACCTCTCGCTCTGCCTCTAAAGTTTCCATAACCTATCCTAGGTCTGTCTTTCTCACACTGTTCTCTTCGAGGACACTCATTTCTCCAATGCCCTTCTTCCCTACAGTATGCGCACTGATTTCTACTTAGAGGTTCCTCATTCCATCTACTATCGCCTCTATCTGGGCCCCGTCTATCTACGCCTGCGATCGCTACCGCTAGCATATCAGCCTTTTTACGCATCTTGCGCTCTTCCTCTTTCTTACTTTCTGTTTCCCTATTCATGTATACCTTATTCGCTACCTCCATTAGTTGGGTGATGGACATACCTGCAAACCCTTCTAACTTTTGTAGCTTGCGCTTAATATCTCCGTAAGCTTGGCTGACAAAGGCGGAGTTCACCATTCGGGAATTATCTGCGTCTTCCGGATTAAAGGGGGTATACAAGCGGTATGCCTCCAATAATCGGTCATAAAAGACACTGGGCGCTTCATCGTTTTTCTGAATCACCTCAACTGTCTTCGACATGTTAATAGCTTTCTTTCCTCCGGCTTTCATGCCAGCAATTATAGCGTCTCTATAGGCTCTGAGTTGGACCATATCAGCACCATTTACGTTCCAATCGGGATCGGTGTTGGGATAATGTGTTGCGGCCCATGCTGCTGGATTAGCTTGGTTCAAAGCACGGGCTCTATCCTCTAGTGCTTTAATGGCTGCTTGGTTAATTCTTGTCCTTTCCTCATTGTTAAACAAAGTCATTAATAACTGCTGGCAATCAGCCCATGTCGGGTTATGTGTCTGTACTATTGAGGTGAACAGATCAGTCATAGCTTGTGGTTTCTCAGTATACGAGGAATTGTGGGTCTTCCAGTTTAAAAGATCGGTTGTCGTGAATGGGACATATACAAAGACTGGGTCAGCATGTGCCATTTGGCCTGCGGCATCGATATAGGCTGACCCAGGATTCAGACGAAGAGGCATCTGATAGTGTCTTAATTGTTGGGCACCGGTCAACTGTCGGGTCTGTATGGGGCTACGTGGAGGGGCGTCAGTCATAGGTTCCAGTCGGGGAGAAATAGGGTATGGGGATGTGGGAGCTTGGTTTTGGGAAAAGGTTGTAAATAAAACACTTCGAGCCGAGCTAGATGAAGCTTGACCGGAAGTCTGAAGTGGCGCCAAATCAGGATATTCGTTTTTAATGGGGGTTGGTTCTGATTCCGGAAGGGGAGATTTAGTACGAGGGGGGGTGGATCCTGTACTGGAGGAGGAAGCGGAAGTGGATGGGGGTAATGAGGGGAGGGTTGCAGGACTTCCTGCGTTTGCGTCACTTCCTCTTAACGGAAAGTAAGGGGGCGGCAAAGGGATCTCGGACTCAGGGGGCGTGTCCAAAATGGGCCTAACACCAGTCCTAGTGGACAAACAAGTCCTAGCTACCATGAGGCGACATTGCTCCTCGTGGCATGTCTGGAGCCATTTTGGCGAGTCATTTACGGCCTGTCTCCAACAATCAATATAAGGAAACTGGCCGTAAAGTTCAGGCCTACCTGATACAGCCACGTGTAAGCGCTGTACCAGAGTTGGATCCAAACTGCCACGTGGCGGCCATGCCGCAACCAAAGTAGGCCACTCCCTAGTACACAAAGTGACCAAACGTACAGGAGACATTTTAACCCCAAAATCACAAGTTTTAAATCCCTTTTTAAAATTCTTCACCATACAACCTAAGGGATCCGGAATCGTTGACTGCGACGCACCCATACTTAACAATGGAACGTCGTCGACAACGAATACTATGCACGCGTACTATTCAACAGTCACACCCGTTTCCTCTGGCAACAGCACCACGTGGTACGGTCACCAAGTGAAACGTACACAATAACAATAAACACTCAGGGAATTCCCGTACACACACAGCTGTTACACCAGTCACTAGATAATCAATATTATGCCCTTTGGCGTAACTATTCTGTCACCCACGCTATAATTCTCTATATACGAATTACCCATCTATAACACACCCCAGTAACATCGTCTTTTACAAATAGCGGTTACAGTACGGTTAGCATAGGTCAAAGCACAAGTTAAGGTCACAATACAATTATTAGTGGTTATGGTGTTAGACATGCAATGGACGACAATGATTAGTACTTATATACAGTGTCAGTAAATATACAGGGTTATGGTACCGTGCACTATAATACAGCAACACACTATTAACACTCTCGCTAGACGGCTGAGCTCGCGCTATCTAACAAGATATACACTTTACTAAACAATCGTTAACACATTTACAATTCCCAACTAAACTATTGGCCAGTACCTTGAATGGACTACCTAAAAACAATCTACATACGTTTTGGTTAGCCACACTGCCCAAGCACCACATATATAGCGAGCTAGAGGACCGAATTTACACAGACGCCTCTTAGTCGCACTATCAAAAGTCTAGTGGGTTCCAAATTTACACGCCTTCCCACTTAGCCCAGATAGGATGAGAACTAGCGAACCGAATTTACACAGACGCCGCTTAGTCTCCCGGTCCCTCCGACCTAGCGAACAAAATATACACCCTAGAACGCTAGTCTAGACAAGACACCGGTGTCCGGCTAGGGCTATTTACACCAGAGCCCCGCCTGACTAACAAAATCAAACGGTCTGACTAAAGAGCGTTCGATCGAGCGGTGCGCCTTCGCTCCTTCCCTCCGACAGAGGGGGCAGATACACAGATTCAAAACCCCTTTGGGCCTACCGCACAATCGGTATACCCCTAGTGGGTCCTGCCGTCTAAAACAGCAGTTGTCTTACCTCCTCGTTCCTGAACCTGAGTTCACACTCATCGACGGGGACACCCCAGCACTTCTCACGTAGAGGCCGATGATCTCCTGGACAACAGACCAGTGGCGCCGAGACGAAGGGAGGTCCACGCAGAAGTTCAGGGGTGCAGCCGTAGAGAACGTGGGCAAAGATAGACCGTCTCACGCCTCTGCCTCTCAGCTACCGTTGAACGATGAGCTTCCCGGCCAATGCACCAAATGATACCGGAGAAACTGACGGAAGCCAAGCACAGAGAGATGGACACAGGTTTCTTCAGGAAGGAAGAGATTCTTTATTGGATCACTGATCGGGACTCAGAGGGACTAGCGTCACCAAAATACCACAAGTTCTGAGCCCCGGACAATAGTGCAGGCTCCTTATATAGGCACATAACTCCTCCCATATTAAGCTCCACCCGCACATTCTCTTAACCAATCAACACAAATAAGAATTAACTTCCTGTTTGACCGCATGGCTTGTCCAGCACAATGGAGGAGGGGGAATACTACATCCTGTATTCTTGCACATGCTCCGTACACTACTGATCGTATCTTGCCTCGTGCAACCAACTGATCGATACGTCAGCATATGCACGTACACATGCCACGTGGTAATCTCGGCCTACTAAATTTATTTTTACCGAGATTCCACCACAGTGGCACATATGAAATATACAAAATGCCCAGCAAAAATGCAATCCGTATGGAAAAAAAAAAAGCCAAAAATAATTTTTTACCACATACTTTGGCATATATTGGTGAAAAAATGGGGGCATGTTAAGGCACAATAGGCACCTTATGAGATACCCTGGAGTGTCTACTTTTACAAATGGTAGGCCTTTGTGGCGTTTTTTTGAACAGTCAAACTGTTATAATACCCCAAATGGAAGCATAGGCTCATTAAATCCGTCTCTCAAAATTCGACTGTGAATACTGAAAAGGACAGGTCTCCTATATGGCACTGGCGCTTCACAAAATAGTGCCAAAGACATACAATGGGGGTACCGTTGTACTCAGCAGAAGTAACTAAACACATAATAAAACTTTGTACAGGAATAGCACACACCAACTTTACAAAATACACATAAGAAGTTCTTTGTTATAAGTTTGTGTGCGAAAACCCCCAAAAACCACAATTTTACTCCAATATTTAGCAGAGGTTGGCGGTAAAATGGCTACGTAGAAAGTGTCAAAACAACCTTAGGTAAATGGCCTGTGGTGTCTACTTTATATAAATATATACTTTTGTGTGGCAATTTTGTTTTCTTTTATGGCTATTAAGCTTACAAGACAAACATACCAAATTCTAAAATCGCTCCACATTAAAAGTTTATTTTACTCCTTGTGCTTTGTGACCTGTAACTACCAAAAAAAACTTAAAATCCCAGACACATTATATATTCTGTAAATCAGAACAACTAAATGAATTTATTTTTAATTACTTTCCTTAACCTGCACTAATTGTGCACACATTATTATTGCAAAAACTGTACAAAAAAAAATCAAAATTTTTCATTTGTTTTTGCATTTTTCTGTATTTTATTTATAATAAATAAGCATGTATATATATGTGTGTTACATCAAATTAAAGCCCTTTCTGTCCTTTAAAAAAACAGTATATAATATGCGTCGGTGCAATAAATTAGTAAAATGCAAATTGCAGTTGAACGCAAACAGCAAAAAATGCCTTTGTCATTAAGTGAAAGACAAGCTAAGTTAAGGACCAAACTTCTGGAATAAAAGGGAATCATGACATGTCACACATGTCATGTGTCCTTAAGGGGTTAAACTTGCAGTAGGCTTTTAGCAATTGCTGTAGACAAAGCTCTGTTGCAATTAGCATTCTCTCCACCTCAACTAGTTTAACCTGATATCAGTTTCTAAAAAGGCTGTCTGTTTTTCAGCTAGGGCAGAACTTTTCCTGTGCTTCACTCCATGGTTGCACATTTTATGTTTTATCTTAAATTCTAAGTCCTGTGTTGTCAGATAGGTTTCAGCTAACTGACTGTTGGAATGGAAAATTCAAGAAAATGCTTCCTAATTTTGGTTCCTGCAGAGTTTGCATCAAACAGGTTTTGTAATGCAGATGCAGCTATTCTGTCTGCTCTAGCCTCTGCTTCCCAAATACGGCTAAGGAAAGCCTATAGCAGGTAAGGCTGTTAGTTGGAATTGCAATTTTAAAGAATTCCTTCTGCTATTGATTCCTGCAGAGTCTGCATCAAACAGGTTTTGAAGTACAGTTTGCAGATATTCTTTCTGCTCTAGCCTCTGCTTCCCAATTACGGCTAAGGAAGGCCTGGATCATGGGTATTGTCTTATTCTGACTATATATCTATGTAATCAGTCTCGCTTCCGCCATTAAAGATGGTAACCTGTATGAAACGGTCTTCATGGAAAATTATTTCTTCCTCAGGTTACTGGGCTTGAAGCAAATTCTAGTACAGCTGCAAACCTATGGATCATGGTGTAGTTCCACCAGGTTCAATTTGTTCCCTGCAAATAGATACGATATGACTGAGACGGTTTTCTGCCTAGGTTAGTCTGCAGTTTTCTTTTAAGAAAATGCTTATGGTAATTGCCGCTTGAGATTCTCTCACTATGCAAAATATTGCCATCAATAAATTTGTTGAATCTCTACAATTCTGCTTCCTCAGGGGCATCTAATTAATTTTTGTACACCAGCCCCTAAAGGTTAGGGTGTTTCTACAGCATGCAGGTGGATGCTAATCAATCTTCTGATAAAGAATTCCCTTTTCAGGAAGTGTGCAGTTCTGGTGTTTGTCAAGGAACAGTTCAGGTGTAAATATTTTGACAAGGGTTTTTGACTCTCAGAGAATGGTAATTCCCTGAAGAAAAAAATGTGGTTCTCTCTGTCATTATCACCTGAAATCTCTCTGCTACTTCAGTAGACAGATACTTGGGAAATAATATTGGTTCCCTCTTGTAAGAACCTGCTTGGTCTCTTCAGCTTCTTTAGGTATAGCACTGTTTACAGGTCCTTCGGTGGCCAGATACAGTTGCTAATAAGATTTTGCAGTAAAATCCTATACTTCAGTCATTCCTTTCTGAACCAGGCAGAAATAAAGGATGCCAGACGGTTCTTACGTTTTGTTCTAGTTCTCAAATTGATCGTTCAGAATTTTACGACTGATGCTTCAGGTCTCAGCTAGGTTCTCATAGGGATGATGGGAAATTAGCTGAGATAATTTGTAAAAACGTATCCGACTATATAGGACCGAAGGCTATCTGGATAGCTCTTTGCCTTTCAGATAAAGACCAGGTATTATCTTATCCAGATCTGGTCAGTTAGTTCTACATCGGTAGCGATTATGTACAAACAAGGTCATCTTGTTTGAAAAAACTTGTTCCAGGATTTGCTTGGGCTAGTTTTTCTTAGATCTTTTCACTTATGCATAGAACTTAATATTCCTCTGTTTAGCTGTAGCATTGAGTAGTCAACATTCAATACAAAGCAGATTGGTTCATACTCCTTGATCTTCACTCAAACGATGGTTATGGAACTGGGACTTCTAGATCAAACAGCATGAAGTGTTTCATTGGACAAGCTTGGACAGAGCCATACGCTTTGGTTTCCTTTTCTTTCTTGGGAATTCCAGTCTAACCTATAGTTTCCTCCTGGTTCCCTATTCCCCAAGATCCTATAGGATGGGAAAGGTGAGAATGATAGTCTTCCTCCCTTGGTGGCAAGTAGCTGTTTCACCGTTCTTCAAACATTTTCTGGAGGAATCTTTAGGGACCTTAACTGTAAATAGGCATCCTGGAATTCTTAAGGCTACCGCTTCTCAGATTTGTTGTAATTCAAGCTGACGACCTGGTTTATGTATACCAGATACTGAAGGATAAGGTTTTGTCTCAGGAAATTATTGACAATTTATTTTACTATGAATGGATCTTGTTCCAAGATTTATTCCAAGTATGCAAGGTGTTGTTTTTTAAGATATTGGTTCTTAGAAAAACAGGCATCCACTTCAAAGTTTTAACCTTCTTTTTTTCTTTGAATGGGCTTTGTGGTTGGTTTAAAGCCAGAGCTCCTCAAGGTAAAATTTCAGTTATCAGTTGATTTTTCAGAAGTTGGTCTCCAAATCACCAGTATCTGCTGGGCTTTTTCGTGGTTAGTTCCTATCTTCAGGGAATCTTTTCCGCAGGGGATCTTCTTTTTGGGGTTTTTTACTCTTTTTTGCTGATTTGAGTCTTCAGTCTAGGTCTTTGGGGGTAGTCGCCCAAAATATTTTTGCAAAGGACTTCAAGTTTCTGTTTTCAGCAGGAGAAAGTGGAGTTAAGTTGGATTCTTTAATTCTTCTCAATCTTCCATCTAACACTATTTTTCTAACTTTTCCCAACAGCGTTCTAGGGTCTTGGAATTCTAATTCCACTGCCTGGGCGTTTAGTTTTCGTCTACGTTACCTTAAAGGTCTGCATTCGTTAGAGTTTTCTCATCTAACTCCTATCTCCATTGAAGCTCCTTCGATCTGTTATGTTCAGATCGGTTGCCTGAGGGCTTCTGCTAAACATTCTCTCGATTTCATAACAGCCACAAGGTGATCTCTTCACTCACTTTGGTCTGTTGATCTTGGAAGATACAACTTTGGTTGCAGATTTTTTTGCAGTGAGACTTGAGTCCCCCCCCCCCCCCCCAAATTTGTTCATAGTCTGAGTGGTACGGTTATTCGGCTTTTGTAATTTCTGGGGATGTCTTGGATAGGAAGCAATTTATAAGGCCAAAGGTTAATTGGGGGAGGTCCTTGAAAAGTTTTGGAGATTGCCTGCCTGTTTTATCCCTCCAGATGAAATCCCAGTCGTAAAGCACTGCCTCTAATCTTCTGAAAAAATAAATTTACGGTAAGTAAAATTTTTTGTTTTGCCTCTTTATAAATCGCTGGTAAGACCACACCTTGAATATGCTGTGCAATTTTAGGCACCTGTTCTAAAGAAGGATATCATGGCACTAGAAAAAGTGCAGAAATGAGCGACAAAACTGATAAAAGGAATGGAGAATTTTAGTTATGAAGAAAGGTTAAAACATTTAAATCTCTTTAGTTTGGAAAAACGGCACCTCAGAGGGGATATGATAACATTAAACAAATATATTCAGGGCCAATACAAACCATTATCTGGAAATCTATTCATAAATAGGACTATACATAGTAACAAAGGCAATCAATCACTATAAAATAAAATAAGTGAGACTGGAGCTAGAGATGGTGAACTTCACCAGCATCACCAAGAAAACAGAGAGAGGGTGTAACAAGCTCCTCTCTCTGGACTGTAAACTGCCGCTGGGGAGAGGGGTTAACAGGCTCCTCTCCCTGACACTCTCTCTGCTGGTGGAGAGGGGGACCAGCTGTCTCCCCTTTCATAATTTTGTCCTGCTGCTGGGGTGTGAGACTGACGGTCTCTGCTCCCTGCAGGACACACTGCCGCTGGGGAGGAAGGACGACACCTTCAGCTCCCTGGGGTACACACTGTCACTGGGGAGGAAGGATTGCACCCTCAGCTCCCTGGGGTACATACTGCTGCCGGGGAGGAAGGATTGCACCCTCAGCTCCCTGGGGTACACGCTGCCGCTGGGGAGGAAGGATTGCACCTTCAGCTCCCTGGGATACACACTGCCGCTGGGGAGGAAGGACGGCACCTTCAGCTCCCTGGGATACACACTGCCGCTGGGGAGGAAGGATTGCACCTTCAGCTCCCTGGGGTACACACTGCCGCTGGGGAGGAAGGACGACACCTTCAGCTCCCTGGGATACACACTGCCGCTGGGGAGGAAGGATGGCACCTTCAGCTCCCTGGGGTACACACTGCCGCTGGGGAGGAAGGATTGCACCTTCAGCTCCCTGGGGTACACACTGCCGCTGGGGAGGAAGGACGGCACCTTCTGCTCCCTGGGACACACACTGCCGCTGGGGAGGAAGGACGGCACCTTCAGCTCCCTGGGATACACACTGCCGCTGGGGAGGAAGGATTGCACCTTCAGCTCCCTGGGGTACACACTGCCGCTTGGGAGGAAGGACGGCACCTTCAGCTCCCTGGGGTACACACTGCCGCTGGGAGGAAGGACGGCACCTTCAGCTCCCTGGGATACACACTGCCGCTGGAGAGGAAGGATTGCACCTTCAGCTCCCTGGGGTACACACTGCCGCTGGGGAGGAAGGATTGCACCTTCAGCTCCCTGGGGTACACACTGCCGCTGGGGAGGAAGGACGACACCTTCAGCTCCCTGGGATACACACTGCCGCTGGGGAGGAAGGACGGCACCTTCAGCTCCCTGGGGTACACACTGCCGCTGGGGAGGAAGGATTGCACCTTCAGCTCCCTGGGGTACACACTGCCGCTGGGGAGGAAGGATTGCACCTTCAGCTCCCTGGGACACACACTGCCGCTGGGGAGGAAGGACGACACCTTCAGCTCCCTGTGATACAATCTGCCGATGGGGAGGAAGGACGGAACCTTTAGCTCCCTGTGATACAATCTGCCGCTGGGGAGGAAGGACGGCACCTTTAGCTCCCTGGGACTTACTCTGCCGCTGGGGAGGAAGGACGGCACCTTTAGCTCCCTGGGATACACACTGCCGCCTCAGGGGAAGACGGCTAACCTCCTCGGATGCAGCCTCTACTCTGCTGCTGTAACACTCTTTCCGCTGAGCATACTCTCCGTCCATCCTTGAGTTTCGCTTAGCCATGACCTGCTTCCAGATCCCCTGGAATATCTCCATGGATACATAACCCCCATACTGGGCCACTCGCTGCCTCACCTCGGCCAGCCCATAATCTTCAGCATCAGAGCCTTCCATACTTGTCTGCTCCAAGTCGCTGGATACCTCTGCTGCCAGGGGCCCTCAATTTGTAACTCCAAGTAATTGGTGTTCTGTAGCTGTCCTACTGGCTGTAGGAACGATCTCACCGCTGCCACCAATGTAACGGATCGCCTGGCACCCCGACCGGGTACCTCCATTAATGGATGCTCCTAGCGCTTCCTGAGGACTCCAAGCACTCTGGCAGACACCACAATCACCGTATCGGAGAAGCATATGAATCTTCTCAAGCCTCTGAATGCTGTAGACAGTTGAATAGGAACCATACGAATAGGTTTTCAATCCTAGCAGTCAAACTGGAACAGCATACAATAAATCCTCCCCCAATAATGAGACAATGGGGGGGAAGTAATCCAATTATCCAGGGATAGAGGCAGACTCCATTAACCACATGGTTACAGAAAGGCATAAAACACTTTGTAACGGATCCACTGGCACCCCGACTTGGTACCTCCGTTAAAGGATGCTCCTAGTGCTTCCTGAGGACTCCAAGCACTCTGGCAGACACCATAATCACCGAATCCAAGAAACCTTTAAATTCTCCCAAGCGTATGAATGCTGTAGACCATTGAATAGGAACCATACGAATAGGCTTGTACCCCTAGCAGTCAACTGGAACAGCATACAATAAATCCTTCCCCCAATAATGAGACGACACATCACTTTGAGGTAAAACAGGAACTCTGGACTGGCTCATCCAGCCTGGCTTTTATTTCCACTCACACATACAGGCCACACCCAGGGGGAGGCATAAAAGAACCAATGACATAGATGTTACCTCCCACACATCCCCTCCCCTTAGTGTGACACATAATCCCATTATGCATACAGAGTAAAATATACTTTTACACAACTTTCATAACTTTAAAACCATACATCACATTCACATAAAAATACATATCCACAATCAATCCATTCAGGGGAACAACATATTAAAAAATGGCATGAATCCGACCAGGGGTTCAAAAGTTACTAAAAGTATATTTTGTTCCTTTCTGGCTGGCAGAAAAACATCCCCACAATGCACCCTGGTTTCCTCCCTTCTGCCCTGGAGTTAATTGGAGAAGTAATCCAATTACCCAGGACTAAAGGCAGACTCCATTAACCACATGGTTGCAAAACAACATAAAACACTTTAAAATACATAAAGTCACATTTACACATAACACACAGACATTTCACCTATCCCCAGATAGCTGGGATCTGCACGCACAAAACTACCGAATAGCGCGCAGATCCTACTCACACAGTACAATTGCCATGGAGCTAAAGTCTTTCCCATAGTCTTTCATTATATGAATAGGCTCCATGGTATGGCTATCTGGGGTATCACATTCCCATAAAGTCTGGTCCATAGTCCAAAGGCAAGAGGCGGGCAATCAGCCCCCTCCAAGGACACGTGGCGAGGTCGGTTTCGCCACACTTCTCCCCTTTACCCCCCAGACTAACAGGGTACTTGACCTCCTGCCGGTCAGTGCCCTTGTTAGTCCAGCAGCCCACCCACAAGACAGAAACAGCAGAGCAGCCCACCCACAATAAACAGTTACTACACCTGGGTGAGGGAGAATCTTGTCCAGGTTCAGGTGCCTCACCACGGCTGTGTGGGGGACTGGTAGGCTGCCTTGGTAGGTTGCTGAGGGGGCAGAGACCAGCGGTACTCTGTCCTGTTGCCAGCACTACCACGGGAGTAGTCTGGTTGGAGCCTGGTTGCTGGAGACCGACTGTCTCCCCTTTAAATACACCGCTCTGCTGCTGGAGACCGACTGTCTCCCCTTGAGTTACACAGCTCTGCTGCTGGAGACCGACTGTCTCCCCTTTAGTTACACAACTCTGCTGCTGGAGACCGACTGTCTCCCCTTTAGTTACACAACTCTGCTGCTGGAGACAGACTGTCTCCCCTTTGGCTAAACAGCCCTGTTGTGGGGGGGCAGGACCGACCGTCCCTACCCCCTGTGCTGGAAGTGCAGAGACCACGGTCCCATCTGCACAGGTGTGGGGCTTACAGTCTCCCCCTGGTACATTAAGCTGCCACTGGGGAGAGGTGGTAACCAGCTCCTCTCCCATTAGAACACTCTGCCGCTGGGGAATGGAGACTGGGCTCTCTATTCCCTGTACATTAATGATCCGCCGCTGGGGAGAGGTGGTAACAATCTCCTCTCCCATGCATACTTCCCGTCTCTGCGGAGGGAGACCGACTGTCTCTCCTCCCAGCACAGAGTCCTGCTGTGGGGGAAAGGGGGCTGGGCTCTCTATTCCCTGCTGGATACTCTGCCGCTGGGGAATGGAGACCGGGCTCCCAATTCCCAACAAATCACACTGCCGCTGGGGAGGGAGGACGGCTCCTTCAGCTCCCTGTAACTTGGGCGCAGAGACCACGGTCCCATCTGCGCTGGTGTGGGGCTTACGGTCTCCCCTTGGTGGGTTAGGCTGCCGCTGGAGAGAGGGTGTAACAAGCTCCTCTCTCTGAACTGTAACCTGCCGCTGGGGATCTGGGCCGACTGCCCAGCATCCCTGTAGGGCCAGTAGAGAGACCTCGATCCCATCTCCACCTGCCATCTGTGGGTCTCTCCAGGACCAGTCTATGAGGTCTGGTTCTGCTTGTCGGGTAGGTTGGAGCTGCACGAAGCTGAGCAGGTGTTGGTAGTCCTGCTCCAGCTCCCACTCCCTTGTTACCAGGTGGGTCATGTCTTTGCTCACCTCGCATTCGTCAGCCCAGACATACATGCCCATCCGGTAGTCGTAGATGTCCCAAAACCTAGACCCCTCCGTGCTGCCAAGATCAATGTCGTCCTCCAAGGCATCCCATAATAAACCCGGGCCATCATAATCATCCCCCTCCGGTAAGTCGTGCTCGGCCGTCCAGGGGGTAAGTCGAATGGTATGCCACCAGAGGGCCTGGTATGCGTTGTCTAGCCAGATCTCTCGCCATACCAGGGTCTCTAGTCTTGTCACCCACTCATCCAGGGGCTGCTCTCCCAATAGATACATGCGCATCGCCACACGCTTCTGTAGCCGCTGCTCATCACTGGGGAGACTCTCACCTCGCCGCCACTGGGCGTCTTCCAGGGCATCATACCAGACTTCCTTTCTGTCTGCATCCCTGTAGTCCGTGGCCGCCTCCTCCTCCTCATCATGGAACGCTGTCCAAAAACTAGCTGATTCCATCCTGCTGTAGCCAGGGGCGCTGTACGGATACTAGCGTTGCCCTCAATTTGTAATTCCAAACGTTACCAGTGTCTCTGAGCTGCTTCTCCTCGCACTAGGACGCCATCCCACCGCTGCCACCAATGTAACGGATCCACTGGCACCCCGACTTGGTACCTCCGTTAAAGGATGCTCCTAGTGCTTCCTGAGGACTCCAAGCACTCTGGCAGACACCATAATCACCGAATCCAAGAAACCTTTAAATTCTCCCAAGCGTATGAATGCTGTAGACCATTGAATAGGAACCATACGAATAGGCTTGTACCCCTAGCAGTCAACTGGAACAGCATACAATAAATCCTTCCCCCAATAATGAGACGACACATCACTTTGAGGTAAAACAGGAACTCTGGACTGGCTCATCCAGCCTGGCTTTTATTTCCACTCACACATACAGGCCACACCCAGGGGGAGGCATAAAAGAACCAATGACATAGATGTTACCTCCCACACATCCCCTCCCCTTAGTGTGACACATAATCCCATTATGCATACAGAGTAAAATATACTTTTACACAACTTTCATAACTTTAAAACCATACATCACATTCACATAAAAATACATATCCACAATCAATCCATTCAGGGGAACAACATATTAAAAAATGGCATGAATCCGACCAGGGGTTCAAAAGTTACTAAAAGTATATTTTGTTCCTTTCTGGCTGGCAGAAAAACATCCCCACAATGCACCCTGGTTTCCTCCCTTCTGCCCTGGAGTTAATTGGAGAAGTAATCCAATTACCCAGGACTAAAGGCAGACTCCATTAACCACATGGTTGCAAAACAACATAAAACACTTTAAAATACATAAAGTCACATTTACACATAACACACAGACATTTCACCTATCCCCAGATAGCTGGGATCTGCACGCACAAAACTACCGAATAGCGCGCAGATCCTACTCACACAGTACAATTGCCATGGAGCTAAAGTCTTTCCCATAGTCTTTCATTATATGAATAGGCTCCATGGTATGGCTATCTGGGGTATCACATTCCCATAAAGTCTGGTCCATAGTCCAAAGGCAAGAGGCGGGCAATCAGCCCCCTCCAAGGACACGTGGCGAGGTCGGTTTCGCCACACACTTTAAAATACAGAAAGTCACCTTTTACACATAACACACAGACATTTCACATATCCCCAGATAGCTGGGATCTGAGCGCACAAAACTACCGAATAGCGCGCAGATCCTATTCACACAGTTCAATTGCCATGGAGCTAAAGTCTTTCCCATAGTCTTTCATTATATGAATAGGCTCCATGGCATAGCTATCTGGGGGTATCACCGCTCACACAGGGCAAGTACCGAATGGCCCCACTGTGTTTAAAGGGCCAGAATGAGTGACATGCACTCTGTTAGGGCCGAATACGTTTTTTAAAAGGGCCCAATCTCCCAGGGACCATAGTCCAAAGGCAAGAGGCGGGCAAGCAGCCCCCTCCAAGGACACGTGGCGAGGTCGGTTTTGCCACAACTATGAACGTACTATATATCTCGGTAAGCTCCAGAATAAGAACCTAAAACAGAGGATGGATACTACCTGATAAACCAAGAACTTAGTCAGTTAGTTATAAACATCTAAATAAAGACAAAAAGAAAAACTGCATATGGTGTTATTGTCATGACACAGGGGGTCTGTATTGGTGTGGTTGCGCCTAATCAGTGCGTCCGCGACGTTACTTTAGATAAAAGTAAGTCCTTAATCAGCACGGCCGCACATGAGCAGGGCGGTTGCATCAAAAAGGGAAAACTTAATTTACCTGGATCACGGCGGAGTGCCGCCCGATCCTTTCAGAAGACGGGTCCTGGCTGGTGCGGTCCCGTTCTTACTGTTGAAGGGCGCACTGCCCACATTAAAGATGGCGGCTGCGTGCGTGTGACGTCACGTTATCGGCACGCACGCATGTTTTTCGGTCACATTCCATGTACTAACCAATCCCACACTGAGAGGCATATTTAAGTCTGTAATGCCTTTTTTCAGTGCCCTGTCATGGTTTCCATTTGTTGGTTGTCAGAGAGCGCGTTCTTGGTATATTTTCTGGTTATTGACTTTGGCTATTGTTTTTAAATTTTCCCTACTCCTGGTATCCTGACCCTTGGCTAGTTTTTTTTGTATTGTCTCATTCTGTATCCCCAACCTTGGCTTGTTCTTGGACTATTCTCTTTTTTACGTTAGGTCCGACCATTCTAAGATCCGGTATATGTAGTTTGTGTTAATATAGTTTTGAGTGTTGGGTCACACAGTAATCATGACAGTTAAAAAGTTAAGAAAAAATGGAAGGGGAGAGGGTGGGGGGGGAGGGTGAGAGCACTCACAAGACGTCAGAATACACAGGCTTGTTTCCCCAACAAGGGGTATAAGACCATGCAGATGGATTCTCCGTGTAATGAGCAGTTCACTGTAGTTACCGTCAAGGTCCACAGTCCTGCAGGAAATTATGGTGTAGAGAACAGAATCGCCAAAGGAGTAGATAAAAATGTAAATGATTTATTGAACAAAAACTAAAACAAACATAAGAGTAACCAACAGTGTGTATCCAATGCATTTGGTCCGATACCAGACTTTTTCAGGGATCTGGGACAGCATCAGGTCATCTTGTTTATATAGCTCCTTAATTACGTGACAGGGATCACCTGGTGGCCGGCTGCGCCCACCGTAGGACACACTTCCTTCTTCCTATCTGACCGTCCGTGTTACTTAGTCTGTTCCTCAAATGGCGGCACATACGCACTGTAACGGCAGTCAAGGGTCAAGCAGGATCTGTTTAATGGGGGCTACATGTCAGCCTTTTATGCAGGTCTTCCAGCAAGGGACACTCCCATAGGGACCTTGTGGAAGACTGAGACAATGTTTACATTAGCCAATCACATACATTTACAGTACAAACAGTACAACTCCTCCTCTCTATCCTGGAGATAATTGGGTTAAGTACTTGAAGTAACTCAATTACCTCCAGGCATAGAAAATATCCCCATTTTACAGTAATGGTAAAAACACATAAAAAATACACATTTCCAAATATACCAAACAGAACCCCCTCATTGAACGTATCCCCAGATAGCTTAGATCTGAGCGCTCAATGTAACCGAACAGTGCTCAGATGCCATACATGTAGTTCAATCGCCATGGAGTTAAAGTTTATACATTGGACGTTCGACAAAACGAATGAGCTCCATGGGTTTACTATCTGGTACAACCGTGCATTGTCAATTTACCGAATGGCATGGCATTCATATGAATTTGGAACAGAGTGATGGATGATCGGTTATTTCAGCGGTGTTCGTGGGAAGCAGTGTCCAAAATCAGTTCCATGAGTTTGTCTACAAACACCTTTGGGCGTTCGACTGTCCAAGATGGCCGCTGCCACGTGTTCCTTCATACGAGCGATGACCACCCAGCCGACCGCTCGGGAGTTGGAAGTGTCTGCGGTTAACCACAATGTTAATGAGGGCAGAAAGGTTAACGAGCAGAACACTTCCCTGCTGGGTGGCCTGCCATTCAGCAGTGTGTTCGTATTTGAATGAATGCAAGCAGAAAACATACGAACAACCGGCAATAACCAAACAAACAGACAAATCAGGTTTTAAATAATAATCCAAAGGCAGAGAGGTCTGCCACACGCACCACATACCATGTGCTTTCTGAGCATAGGAAGCATTATGTACTTGAACAGTCCATTGTGGGGACCAGAATAAAATACATAACATCAACATAAATAAATACATATACATCAAGGGGATATGTAATAAAAACAAGATGTAGACAGAAAGGGGAAATTTACAAAAAAGCGAAAAACCAAGGCAGTGCATCCTACACTTTAAAAGATGTGATATATATATATATATATATATATACACAAATGTTCAGGACACGAGGTCACGCATTTAGGCTGGAAGAAAGGAGATTTCATCTAAGGCAAAGAAAAGGTTTTTTTACAGTAAGAGCAATAAGGATATGGAATTCTCTGCCTGAAGAGGTGGTTTTATCAGAGTCCATACAGATGTTTAAACTGTAATTGGATAAATACTTGGAAAAACATAACATACAGGGATATAATTTCTAATTAGTGGGGTAAAAGCGGTTTTATTCTGGTGGGGTAAAAGCTGCTTTATCCAAGGAGACACCTGACTGACATTTTAGGGTCAAGAAGGATTTTTTTTCCTAGTTTGTTGCAAAATTGGAAGGGCTTCACACACGTTTTTTTGCCTTCTTTTGGTTCAACAGCAAAAACATATGTGAGGAAGGCTGAACTTGATGGATGTAAGTCTCTTTTCAGCTATGTAACTATGTAACTATGTGACATGCACCACACACACTACATGCATTACATACATTCAGGGCCGGTGCAAGGATTTTTGCCTTAAGCTGCAGTGGTTCTGGGGACTAAAGTGTCCCTTTAATGTGAGGTAAATTAGAGATTAGTGTCACTAATAATATACTAGATTGCCTACTTACAACCAGATGAGGATGGTGATGGGCTCTGGCTGCAGTCTGGCTCCACTGGTCCGGTGTAGAACAGACTCTCTGGAGGCTGTTTGTAACTGTGGTCACAAAATTCAATGTTCTGGTAGAACAGGAAGCAGCTCCATTTTTTTGGGCCCCTTACACAGCTCAAGGTCTGGGCCCCAGGGCCTGACGGTGAGTATGCCCATAAGGTCCACCCATAAATCCACCTAAATGTTCGCTCACAAGAGTTGGAGTGTGTAGGGGATGTGTTATGGTAGAGGATCTAATGTGTGTGCTTATAGAATGTAGTGTATAGGGATACCAGTTTGCCTAGGTGATACAGTGTGTTTGTGTGTAGTGGAAGCAGTGTGTTTTTGTGTAAGGGATAGAAAGCAGTGTGTGTTTGTGTATAAGGGATGTATTGTGTGTTTCTCGTTGTGTGTAAGGGATGCATTGTGTGAATCTGTGTTTGTATGCATAAGGGATACAAAGTGTGTTTCTGTGTATGTAAGTGATGCAGTGTGTGTGTCTGTAAGGGTGCGTTGAGTGTGTGTAAGAGATGCCTTGTGTTTCTGTGTGTGTGTAAGAGAAGCAATGTGTGTTTGCATGTGTGTGTAAGGGATGCATTGTGTGTTTCTGTGTATGTGTGCAAAGGATGCATAGTCTTTATGTGTAAGGGTTGCATTTTGTGTGTTTGTGTGTGTGTGTAATTGATGCATTGTGTGTTTCTCTGTGTGTAAGGGAAGCATGTTGTGTTTCTTTGTGTGTATGGATGCATTGTGTGTTTCTGAGTTAGTATAGGGATGCATTGTGTGTGTGCGTAGTGTGAAAGAGCTCCCTGTCCTGCCCCCTGTCCTATAGAGCTCTCCCTTCCGTCCCTTACAGATCTTACAGATCTTCCCTGCCCCTTAGTGGTCTCTCCTCTCCTCCCCTGTCCCTTAGTGGTCTCTACTCTCCTCCCCCCACCTCCCTTAGTGGTCTCCTTTTCTCTCGACTTTCCATTAGTGGTCTCTGCCCTCTTCTGCCCCCCCTTTCCATAAGTTGTCTCTCCTCCCCCCCTTTCCATTAGTGGTCTCCCCACACCCTAAGTGGTCTCTTCTCATGCCCCCTTTCCATTAGTGGTCTTTACTCTCCCCCCACCCTCCCCTAGTGGTCTAGCCTCCCTCCCTCCCTTAGTGTTCTCTGCTCTCCCCCCTCCCCTAGTGGTCTCTCCACCACCCCCTCCCTCCTTTAGTGGTCTCTCCCTCCCCACGTTCTCCTCATCTCCCCCTCTGTGTTCTCATTCCCCCATTCTCCTTTTCTTCTCCCCCCCTGTTCTCCTCTTGTTCTCCTCTTCTTCCCCCAGTGTTCTCCTCTTATCCAAAATAATAGAAAGAACGTAGAGAGAAAGGACAGGAAAAATAGGTAGAAATAATCCTGATAGAGTGGGTTTCCCTCAATCTGGAGGGAAACTGGAGTGGGAAAAAGTAGGTAGTTAATTCCCAACAATAAAACTTAGCTTTTAATTATAACTAAAAATGGTATAGTGACCCACCAAAACAGAAATATAAATATATATATAAAAAATGTGGCAACACCAGGAGACAGTGGAACAAAACAGTGAGCCACTGTGACTTACAAAGTCGAAAGGGTTATACTGTTAATGATACAAAGCCACCAAAGTGTATACAGCGGTGTAAGCTGCTAACTAAATACCTGCTACTGAGTGTATATAGCAGAGCGTCTGTTCAAGCGGTATGATCATTAAATAGATGAGCCTTCCGTTTTCAAAACACTATTTAGAGACATTATACATATAAAGTAGCTGTGCAAGCGGTCTGTAATGAAATAAGCTTGCCGTTTATAATGCACATATATACAGACGTTTAGGTAGTAAGTAGCTGAGTCGGTATATTAGCCAAATTGACCAAACAACTTTTGGCAGATTCTCAGACTGCTAAGCCAAGGTTCTGGGAGAGACCGGTAAATTTGCCGTATTTAAATCGCTAATACTGGTAAAGCGTGAAAGGATGACTGAGCTCCTGAAAAGCTCAAATACAAAACTGATAATCAAAAGGGGAGGGGGGAGAGAAAACTGCAGATAATATGGTGTATAGTAAAGGAGACTATCTGCCTGTCACTAGTGACCCTAGCAACTCGTGCCTTCGAGGGCACCCCTTAGCAAAAAGCCTGATTTCTCCTGATCGCTAGTGCAGTGATATAAAGTCCCAACCTCCCAGCAGAAAGCCAAAACAGGCTAGAGAAAAATTTAGCTGAACTTGCTTCTAGATAGAGCAGATGAGTCAGTGTTGCCGTGTGTCTAACCCTGTTAGAAAATCTTGACAGGGATAGAATGTGACACTGATGATGCAATGTGCTGGATAACGCCAGGTGAGAGCCCCTGACGTACGTTTCGCCACTCTGGCTCTTCAGAGGGGAACTGAGCTCCTGTTCAAGTTCAGTTTAAATAGGAGGAAGGGTTGGATCTCATTGGTCCAGGAAAGTGGGTCAATGAGAAGTCCCAAATGATTAAGGTGGGAGGGGTAAAGGATTTAACCCTTTGAGTGCTGTTTTTGGATTTAACCCTTCGAGTGCTATTTTTTGGTAAAATTCAACCAATGTCTTTTAAAAATTAGAAATAGAGAGACTTAGAGATTGCTAAATGACTAGCATTATCCATACATGGAGGAGAAGTGGAAATTGGTAAATTGCCAAGTGAATTTAAATACCAAAATTGCTTAGATACATTAGAATATGGAGAGCATTGACAATTTTGCTCAGAGTGTACTAAACAGTTTGTTATAATTGAGAGTGAAATTGAATTATTAAAGAGTAGAAAATAATTTGTTGTTCGCACAGAGAGATAATAACTTGGTTGCAGAAAAAAAAAGGGTTGTCAGAAAGCAGAACTGCTATCAGTGGACTGTGGGTTGAGTTAACTCACAAGGGGAAAGGGGATAGAACATAGGTATCTTTTGTCCCAGAGATGAAAAAGAACTGGGGAGTGTTAATGAATAAATGGAGTGAAATTGAATTCCTCATTGAGACCTGAGGGTGTATGGGTTTTAAATTCATGGATCCATTTAGACTCTCTTTTTAGTAATCTTAGATTAAAGTCCCCCTTTCTAGCATTAGTGGATAGACGTTCAATAGCTTGAAACTGTAAGTTAAAGGGGTCCCCTTGATGTTGGGAGCGGACATGACTGGCTACTGGTGTGATGATGTTGGTATTGGTAACTGAGTTCACATGTTGTAGTATGCGTCTCCGAAATTGTTGGTATGTTTTACCTATGTACTGTATCTTGCAGTTACACGTGATAACGTAAATGATTCTGGTAGTGCTGCAATTGATAAAATCCCGAATCGGGTATTGCTTGTTGGTTTTAGTGCATAGGATAAATTTGGAGGAATTAATGTATTTGCACGCCTTGCAAGAGCCACATTTGTGGGTGCCCTTCGTCTGTGATAACCAACATGGCATGGTGGTGGGAGATTCCAGATGGCTATGGACAAGGGCATCTCTTAGGTTTTTGGGTCTTCGTGCCGTAAGGCTGGGGTAGGGAGTAATATTATCTTGTAGTTCCTTATCATGTACCAGAATTGGCCAGTGGCTGGGGAGAATTTCTCTCACGGGTTCCCAATACTGATCAAAAGTGCCAATGCATCTTATAGTCTGTTTGGGTGGTTTAGGTCTAGAGGAACGAAGGCATGTGGATCTATCCATATTGCTAACCTTTTGGTAGGCACTTTTTAGAATTCTATTAGGGTAACCCTGTTCTTTGAATCTTGATTTAATGTCTTTCGCTTCTTTCTGGAAGGCAATTTCACTGGAACAATTTCTCCGGGCCCTTAAGTATTGGCCATAGGGTATGCCAGCCTTGAGTTTAAAAGGATGGTGACTCTGCCAGTGCAGCAGGCTGTTGGTAGCCATGGCCTTTCTATGTAGTTCAGTGGATATGGTACCGTCAATATCAAGTATAATTTTAAGGTCCAGGAATTCTAATGTCTTCTCATCAATGACCGATGTAAATTGTAAGCCAATGTCATTGTCGTTTAGGATATTGACCAGTTGTTGAAATTTCAGGATGGATCCTGTGCTCATATCCAATTTTAGACAATATTGTTTCCTCCCACCAGCCTAGATACAAGTTGGCATAGCTGGGGGCACAAGCCGTCCCCATAGCAGTGCCCATCATTTGTAAGTAATATGTTCCGTTAAATACAAAGTAATTATGTGTCAGTACAAAAGTTAGTAGATCCAGTAGAAATTGTTGATGTTGTGCAGAGAATTTGTTGGACTTCTCTAAAAAGTAAGATGTGGCTTTGATGCCTATATTGTGGGGAATGTTGTTATATAGTGATACCACATCTAGACTGGCGAGAAGTGTGTAGGGCGGGACTGTGAGGTTTTCTAATGTAAGTAAAGTCTGTTTAGTGTCTTGTAGATAGGAAGCTAAGTTGGTGACGAATGGCTGTAATAGATTTTCAAGAAACCTGCTGGCATTTTCTGTTAGACATTGATTCCCAGAAATTATGGGTCTGCCTGGTGGATGGGTACGGTTTTTGTGCACCTTAGGCAGACAATAGAAGGTCGCAATGGTAGGTGAGTTCTTAGGCAGAATGTATCTTAATTCGTCTATAGTTATAATTTTATTGGTCAAAGCATTATCTAGTAGAGTGCGAAGGGAATTGAAGTAGGAAGGGGTGGGATCCCCCTCAAGTTTGCTATAACACAAGGAATTATTTAAGTGTGACAAACACATGGCAATGTAGTTGTCCCTTTCCATTAGGACCACATTGCCTCCCTTATCGGATGGTTTAATAATGATGTTCTTATTTTGGCTCAATTCTTTGAGCGCATTTTGTTCCCCCCTAGAGAGATTATTCTGTTGAATTGTGGGTATGGGCAGGGATTCGATTATATCGGTGGTCATTTTGACAAATAGGTCACCATTTATATCATCCCTCAAATTTGGGGTAAACCAACTCAATGGTTTAAAATTGGTAAGTGGGGGTGTGGTCTCTTGTTCAGTAAGGAGCTGCACTAGAGTTTGAAGATGTGTGAAATCTTCGTTTGCAAGCCTCTTATCCCCCCTGTAATCTTCTCTTCTTCTCCCCCTCCCTGTAATCTTCTCTTCTCCCCCCTCCCTCCCTGTAATCTCTTCTTCTCCCACCTGTAATCTTCTCTCCCCTCCTCCCTGTAATCTCTTCTTCTCCCCCGTAATCTTCTCTTCTTCTTCCCCCCGTAGTCTTCTCTTCTTCTCCCCCTTCCCTCCCTGTAATCTCTTCTTCTCCCCCCTCCCTGCAATCTCTTCCTCTCTCCCCCTCCCTCCCTGTAATCTTCTCTTCTTATCCCCCTCCCTCCCTGTAATCTCTTCTTCTCCCCCCTGTAATCTTCTATTCTTCTCCCCCTCCCTCCCTGTAATCTCTTCTCCCCCTCCCTCCCATCTCTTCTTCCCCCTCCCTCCCTGTACTCTATTCTTCTCCCCCCTGTAATCTTCTCTTCTTCTCCCCCTCCCTCCCTGTAATCTCTTCTCCCCCTCTTATCTCTTCTCCCCCTCCCTCCCTGTAATCTCTTCTTCTCCCCCTCCCTCCCTGTAATCTCTTCTCCCCCATCCCTCCAATCTCTTCTCCCCCCTCCCTCCCTGTAATCTCTTCTCCCCCCTCCCTCCCTGTAATCTCTTCTCCCCCCTCCCTCCCTGTAAACTCTTCTCCCCCCTCCCTCCCTGTAATCTCTTCTCCCCCTCCCTCCCTGTAATCTCTTCTCCCCCCTCCCTCCCTGTAATCTCTTCTCCCCCCTCCCTCCCTGTAATCTCTTCTCCCCCCTCAGTCACTGTAATCTCTTCTCCCCCCTCCCTCCCTGTAATCTCTTCTTCTCCCCCCTCCGACTGTTGAATACGCGTTGTGTTTTAACCCAAATATAAGTATTTTTTCTGACTACCTATATAATAATGTCTGCTCTGTAAATTGTAAGTACATCTCCTATTTTATCCAGCACTTGTTTAATATAGAGAGCACTATGGGCCTTCTCTTGTGTTTTTATTTCATATGACTTACACTGAAAATATCGTCAGATGAAAATCCTACATGTGGTGTTTCAACTCAAGCTGGTTATAGCTCCCATACCGGGAAATTTCCCGGTGGGCCGTCGGCACCTGGGGCCGGGCAGGCACCTGGGTCTGCTGGCAGCCGCTGGGGCAGGTCTGCTGGCGGCCGCTGAGGCAGGTCTCCTGGGGGAGGTCTGCTGCTGGCGGCCGCTGGGGGACTTGTACTGGCGGCCGCTGGGGGAGCTGCGCGCCTGCGCTGGCTCTGCTCTCCCAGCGTGCAGCTGAATGAGACCGGTGCCGGAATATGACGTCATATTCCGGCACCGGTCTCATTCAGCAGCGCGCGAGGGCAGGAGAGCAGAGCCAGTGCAGCTCCCCCAGCGGCTGCCAGTACAAGTCCCCCAGCGGCCGCCAGCAGCAGACCTCCCCCAGCAGACCTGCCCCAGCGGCCGCCAGCAGACCTGCCCCAGCGGCCGCCAGTACAAGTCCCCCAGCGGCCGCCAGCAGACCTGCCCCAGCAGACCTGCCCCAGCGGCCGCCAGCAGACCTGCCCCAGCGGCCTCCTGCACTGCACGACCCCCTGGCAGGTAGGAGTAATGTGTGTGTGTGTGTGTGTGTGTTTCTGTCTGTCTGTGTTATGGTGTCTGTCTGTATGGTGTGTGTGTGTGTGTGTGTGTGTGTGTGTGTCTGTGTCATGGTGTGTGTCTGTATGGTGTGTGTGTCTGTGTCATGGTGTCTGTCTGTATGGTGTGTGTGTCTGTCTGTGTCATGGTGTGTGTCTGTATGGTGT